>NW_016107353.1:1846096-1850839 GCF_001604975.1 Cebus imitator | reverse complement strand
CAAGATTACACCACTGCACTCCAGCCTGGGCAACAGAGTGAGACTCCATCTCAAAAAAAAAAAACAACAAAAAACAAAAAACAAAGGGCATGAGTACAGCTAACTCCACCAGGGAGGCAGCAGCGTGGTATCGCGGCTAATTGCAAAGCTTATAGAGTTGGACTGCCTTCATTTAAATTTTGCTTCACTAGCAGAACAAACTAGGTCTGGAACCATGGGCAGGTTACTTAACCTCTCCAAGTCTCAGTTTACCATTTTAAACAGGGATGATAGTAACAGTGTCTGCTTTGAGGGTTTAATGAGATAAGGCATAGAAAGCTGGGCACGTTTTAAGAGCCCAGCTACTGTTAGTACTACAGGATGGATTCTTACAAATATCAAACGCAGGGCTGTAGGCAGCCCACAGCTAGGAGGAGAAAACCCTAGCCTCCTCTAAGAGCCAGGCCCTGTGGGAACAAGCGATTCGTTAAGACCGAAGAAGAAAGCTGGGCACGGTGGCTCATGCCTGTACTTTCAGCACTTGAGAGGCTGAGGTGGGTGGATCGCTTGAGCTCATGAGTTCAAGACCAGCCTGGGCAACACGGTGAAACCTTGTTGCTACAAAAAATACAAAAATTAGCTAGGTGTGGTGGTGCACACCTGTAGTTCAAGCTACTTGGGAGGCTGAAGTGAAAAGATCGGCTCAACCTGGGAGGTGGAGGCTGCAGTGGGCAGAGACTGAGCCACTGCACTCCAGCCTGGATGATAGAGCCAGACCTTATCTAAAAAACAAAAAGAAACAAACAAACAAAAAAGACTGAAGAAGGGGAAGAGGCAGTGTTTGAGACAAGGGCTCACAATCTGGGGACAGCAGATGTGACCAGCAGCACTGAAAGTAGGAAGGCACATTTTAATCATGGAAATACTTGCTAAGCCTACAAAATGCTTAGGGTTTCACAGGATATTTTTACATGTCTCATCTCAAGTCATGTTCCCAACAATTCAGCATTCCCACTTTGCAGGTGAGGATGCTGAGGCTCAGGGAGGTGATATGTAAGAGGCTGAGCCTCAACAAACACTGGGCCTTTTGCTTCCAAAGCTGCTTTCCCTTGCCCTGCGGCTCTCAGAGAATAATTGCTGAGTTGTGAGCATGGGGTAAGAGGATGGGTGCTTCAAAGCAGCACCACCCCCAGGATAAGGTAGAGGAAAGTAAAAACATCTTCCCCTGTTGCCATCCAAAAGAGAAACAGAATGGAATTGGGCAAGGGGTGGAGAAGGAATCCAGCTTTTGAAACAGAAGTATAGGAATTCTGCTGCCTGCTCTGTGCAGAACATCATGCGAGATACTTGGGGCAGCCGAATGGATGGGCTCCATTCTCAAGGTGGACGTGTGCATATACACACTCACAATTCAGTTATTGAGCAGTGGGCACATGGTTTCATCTGCACAGTGACTCTGAGGCAGGGACTACCATTAGGCCCATTTTTAGAAAGGAGTTAATGGAGGCTTAGAGGCCCAGAGAGGTTAGGTAGCTTTCTCAGAATCACACAGGTGGGAAGGGGATTCATGCATGCCCCCCACAACCGCTGTCTTCACCACTGCATGGTACCAGTTCCACAGGCTGTAGAGTGCAGGCTGTGAGACCCAAGGAAACACAGAGCAGAAGCCCAAGGAAAGGTGAGGCCAGTGTGGGCTGGAGGCCTTGGGGCAAGCTTCCTGGAGGTGGGGGTACATGTTGGGCCTTGAAGAATTAAAGAACTGGGGGGAAAAGGAAGGGGAGAAGGAAAGAATTTTCTGGAAAGGAAATGGCAAAAAGAAGTCCAAAGCATAGGCTGTTTGTTTGGAGTAAATAGCGGGAAATGCAACCTCTTTAGGGTCAGATCTCTGACCCTCCATTTTCCCACCTGTAAAGTGGGAGTAATAAAATCATCCACCTCATGAGATCAAATAAAATGATGATTATGAAAATATGTTGGCAACAGTAAACTGTGATAGGAAGATGACAAATCATTTCTGTTACAATGCCATGCTGCTAGGCATAAGAGTTGCATTCATGTTCGTGGGCAAAATGGGGTAAGTAGGATGCACGGGATACAGGAAGGATGTAGGAAGGAAAGGGCAGCGTAAGTACAGGAGGACCAGCCGCTGAGACGCAAGAGGGAATCTCCGTGTGTGTGGGAAAGTCTATTGCAGAGCTAACTGGGACCTTCTGGCTTCCATCCTGGGACCTTCTGGCAAACAGCTAGAGACATCTTCCTCTGGGTTTTGGCAAACAGCCTTTATGTCAGGACTCAGGGGGTCCTATATGGGAAATAGGACCGAGACATGCTCTGAATCCCTGCTCCAGCATTTCTGAGTCACCGTCATCCCTGTGAGCCTTCATTTTCTCATCTATCAAACGATGACAGCTAGTGTGCAGAGTTGCTATGCGGTCTGCATGGGTGTGTGTACAATGTTGGTGTGCATTCATTCCGTAGCAGCTCAGTGGAGTCGGTTTCCCAGGTCTCTTTCATTCTGCCTCTCAAAGGTGATGGGAAAACATCTGGACAAGAAGCCAAGAGATGGGACACATCTCTCCAAGGACGAGGTGCATGGTGCTCTGGAGATGCTGGCATCTCTCTAGGCCCAGCCCAGCTCGGGGGTCCACTCCACCACAGCCCTGGCTGGATGCCTGTCCCCTGGTGTCCTGGAAACCTCTCAGCGGCTGTGGGCATCTGCTGCCACCTAGCGGCCTCCTAGGGCACTGTCTCCTCGCCAGCCCCCAGTTTTGACAGGGGCACTCCCTGGCCTTCATCTCCTTAGAGGGACTGTCTGTGCCTGTTTCCCGTCTGTCCTCCCGCCAGCTCGAGTTCCTTAAAGTCAGTCAGATTGTTATCGTTCTAGCTCCAGTTTCTAGCACAGTGAGGCACAAAGTAGTTGTTCAGCAGATGATTATGGAATGAATGAATGAACGGACCATAACAAATGACCTTGTCCAATCAAAATCAGACAACAGAAGGAAGTCACTTCAGGGTTATTTAATCCCAGGGCAGCCGACTCTTCTAAATTGACTCCTGACAAGCGGTAACTCTCATAAATGCTCCAGAGGCCCTCAGGGACAGAAGTGATTTCCAGGTGGCTGCATTAGAGGCGTTAGAGGCGTCTGTACTAAAGCAGGGGTGTGGCCTGGAGGACCCTATCATCATGGTGCAAGTACACACTTTTTTATTTGTGCCTCCTCCACCCTGGGCCAGGATCTCCCTCAAGAGAATGCCCTCAATCCGAGAAAGCCTGAAGGAACGAGGTGTGGACATGGCGAGGCTTGGACCTGAGAGGATGGCCCTTGTCAACGTCACCTCCTCTGTGATCCTCACCAATTACATGGATGTGAGTGCCTGGCCCAGCCCTTTGCTCCCTCTCTCCCTCCTTTCCCTCATGGCCCAGGGCTTTCTTTGCTACAGGTCCCACTCTCTCCATGCTGTGTTTGACTAAGGCACTGAGGAGCACGTGAGCACCCTAGAAAATTCCCACTTTCAGCCGGGTGTGGTGGCTCGCACGTGTAATCCCAGCACTTTGGGAGGTAGAGGCAGGAGGATCACCTGAGGTTGGGAGTTCGAGACCAGCCTGTCCAACATGGAGAAATCCTGTCTCTACTAAAAACACAAAATTAGCTGGGTGTGGAGGTGCATGCCTGTAATCCCAGCTATTCAGGAGGCTGAAGCAGGAGAACCGCCTGAACCCAGGAGGTGGAGGTTGCAGTGAGCCAAGACTACACCATTGCACTCCAGCCTGGGCAACAAGAGCAAAACTCCATCTCAAAAAAAAAAAAAATCCCATTTTCCAGCTGGAAGGCCTGAGCACAGAAGACAGGAAGGCACTCAGGAGCCGGTCAGGGGCAGGGTTAGGTTTGGAACTCAGCCCAGGCCTCAGCCCAGGTGTCACAGGTGGGTGGCAAGGGGTGTGTGGCTCAGGTGGGGGTTTCTGCGACCTGGCCCAGCACAGGGGGCTTCCTGCCCTAGCAGATCCTCAAGGGTCAAGGTTGCTTCCTGCTTCATTCTCAATGTTTTTACTTCACCCTCTTGTCTTACTGAGACTCTCACTTTCTGGGATGCCAAGGGATGATGCTAAGCCTCCTAACAGTTCCTGCCGGAAAATGGAAACCCAGAGAGGCTACAGGACCTCACCTGGGCCAAATCTCCTCCCAAGAGCCAAGAGTGGGGCCAGGCAAGGCCCCAAGACCCAAGCTCCCCTGAGCCCCTCCAGCTTTCTCTCTTTTTACCCCCACAGACCCAGTACTATGGTGAGATTGGCATCGGCACTCCACCCCAGATCTTCAAAGTTGTCTTTGACACTGGTTCGTCCAATGTTTGGGTGCCCTCTTCCAAGTGCAGCCGTCTCTACACTGCCTGTGGTGAGACCTAAGACCCACGCTGCCTCTCCCCAGTCCCCCTGCCCTGCTGTGCATGAGCAATCCTGCCCCTCACCCAGCTCCATCCCCGTTACCCCCAAGGGAGCAGCTTCCTCTCTGCCTCTGTGCCCACTGACACTTAGGGGAGCGAGGCAGATGTCTCCCATTTTTCTGATATAGCCACCAAGGTAAAAGAAAAAAAAAAGGCAAGCTCCAAGGACCCTTGGCCACCCAGAAGGCCACTCTCCAGTCTTCCTGAAATTGAGACAGGACTGAATTCTCAAACCCATCGCAGGAACTCAGAACTCTTCCACCTCTAGTCTTTTTTTTTTTTTTTTTTCTTCTCAGACTCCTGGCCTCAGGTGAGCCACCCTCT
>NW_016107353.1:1838481-1846005 GCF_001604975.1 Cebus imitator | reverse complement strand
ATGATTCTCCTGCCTCGACCTCCTGAGTAGTTGGGATTACAGGCTCCTCCCACTATACCCAGTTAATTTTTTGGTATTTTTGGTAGAGACAGGGTTTCACCATGTTAGCCAGGCTGGTCTCGAACTCCTGACTTCAGGTGACCCACCCACCTCAGCCTCCCAAAGTGCTGGGATTACAGGCCTGAGCCACCACGCCCAGATTCAATCCCTAGTCTTAATCAACAACCTCTTATTGTGCACTTACTCTGTGGCAGCATCTTCTCTGGTGCTATCGGTGTAGTGATTACTTTAAATTCCTTCAATTTAGGACAAAATTCTCGAGGTTTGGGCACATGAGGGGTGGCCCAAGAAAGCCAGTCCTTGACTGATGAAGCACGTAGTCCAAGCCCACTGACCCTAGGGCCACTCATCCCTGCATCTAAGCTAAGTCCTAAGCCACACCAGCCATACCCACAATGCACCCCACCTCTGAGTCCCCCTGTCTGGGCCACTGTTGGACAAACCCGAGCCTGTGTTCCCCTGCCAGCGTATCACAAGCTCTTCGATGCTTCGGATTCCTCCAGCTATAAGCACAACGGGACGGAACTCACCCTCCGCTATTCAACAGGAACGGTCAGTGGCTTTCTGAGCCAGGACGTCATCACTGTAAGTGGGGCCACCCTAGGTCATCTGCCCCCCACCCCTTCTGTTCCCAGGCCTCTCCTGACCCTCCAGGGCCCACACCTGGGGGGAGGTGCACTGCAGCCCACTTGAAGCCTGGGGAGCTGAGGAACACCCTGCTCTGCCGCACCTGACTGGAGCTGCAAAATAGCAGTACCTATGGGGGAGCAAGCCTGGGCTACGGGCTCACTGTTGGGTGACTTACGGAGGCTTTTGCATCTGACTTAACTTTATCTAACGCAGGGCTCGTCCTGAGCCCCACGGCTGTAGTCAAGTCACTTGTCCAAGTTCACCAGCTCTGACTGGGCTCTTAGCTACACCTTACACTGAAATCCAGGGGCAGGGGCAGGGTGAGTTTTAGGGTCAGGCATAGGTTTTAAGGTCACGGTTGAGGTTGACCTTGGGAATTGGGTCAAGGCCTGCTTTTCTTTTTCATTTGGCCCATGTCTGACCCTTTCTTCATTCTGGAGTTTCTCAGCCCTTGCTCCATCGCTTAGGGAAGGGGTACACATGGAACCTGAGAGGAAATCCGGGTGATTCCTGCCTCCCTCCCTTTTTCTGTGAACTCAGGTATAAAGGAGGAAAAAGGGCAAGCTTGGTTGTGCTGGAGAAACTCTTTGCCCAAGATAAGGGAGAAGGCCAAGACCCAGTAGGGCCGGGCATGAAAGCCAGACCACTGCGGAGCGGGAGGGGAGCTTAGGCAGCTTTTCTTTTGCTGTTTGGCAGGACCACCCTCTCAACCTCTGCTGTCCAATCCCTGGTCAACTCCAGCTCTCTCTGGGCTCCAGAGCAGAGATGTGTATTGGCACAGAGTGTGTGCATGCAGGGTCTAGGAAATACTCTTACCTTGATTTCTGTACCCTGAAGCATGTGTGCCCCTGGGATTCCTAGTGTAGAAGCCCAGACCAGACTCCGGCCAAGGAGTGGGCAGTGCGCTTGGTCTCCTCTGGTCCTTCCTCCCACAGGTGGGTGGAATCACGGTGACACAGACATTTGGAGAAGTCACGGAGATGCCCGCCTTACCCTTCATGCTGGCTGAGTTCGATGGGGTTGTGGGCATGGGCTTCATTGAACAGGCCATTGGCAGGGTCACCCCTCTCTTCGACAACATCATCTCCCAAGGGGTGCTAAAAGAGGACGTCTTCTCTTTCTACTACAACAGGTGGGGACCGGGACCCCAGGGACTCCAGGGACACCAGGGGCTGAGGTGGGGGAGGGGAGGGGAGGGGAGAAGAGCTGGAGAGTGGAAAGAGAGTCTGGGCCAGAATTGTTTGCAAGTAGGTGACAGCTAATCTGTATCTAGAGCTGCATTCGCAAATATGGAAGCCACGACTGAAATTTAAATTAATTAGGTACAGTTAAGCATGAATTAATCATTCAACAGGTGGCTCTTAGTTGCACTAGCCACATGTCAAATGCTCAGCAGCCGTGGTGGCTAGTAACTACTAATTGGACAGTGCGGACAGAGAACATTCCCAGCATGGCAGGACATTCTAATAGACGGTGCCACTCTGGAGCAAGAGGAGATGCCAGGTGGGGGTGATGGAAAATAAGGTGTGTTTCTGTGACCTGGAGCGCTGCCTGTGAGGGCCATGGCTCCTCCCACACAGAGACAGCCAACTTTGGTCATCCATTAGATCCCTCATTTGTTTATTTGCTCACTCATCAGTTCAGTAAATGCTGTGTGCCAAGCACTGTGGTGGGCTCTGGGGGTACAGCAGTGAACATACTGATCAAGGCAGACTCCGTACTCCTCTACCCACATAGCGCTTACAGGCTAACAGGGAAGGCAAGACATATTCCAGTGTAATGAGTGTCACAGGCAGGCAGCAAGGGTGGTGCTGAAAACCACGGACGCTTTTCAGTTCTAGGTTGAGCTTATATGCAGCTCAGCCAGCCTGGGGGAAGCTATTGTTAGCCCTTGCAGAGGGTTGGGCTTTACTCCAAACTGCTGGGCTTAGGAAGATGGCATGGGTTGGAGATAAGAGGGGCTGGGAGCAGTGGCTCACGACTGAATCCCAGCACTTTGGGGGGGCCAAGGCAAGAAGATCACTTGAGCCCATGAGTTAAGGCTGCAGTGAGCAGTGATTGTGCCACTGCACTCCAGCTAAGGCAACAGAGTGAGCTCCAGTCTCAAAAAAAAAAAAAAAAAAAAAAATCACAAGGGTGAGAACACAAGACCAGTGGCAAAAAGAATAGAGAAGAGGAGGTCAGGCTCAGAGGCTCACTCCTGTAATCCCAGCACTTTGGGAGGCCGAGGTGGGCGGGTCACAAGGTCAGGAGTTTGAGACCAGCCTGGCCAATATGGTGAAGCCCCGTCTCTATTGAAAATACAAAAATTAGCCAAGTGTGATCGCATACATCTGTAGTCCCAGCTACTAGGGAGGCTGAGGCAGGAGAATAGCTTGAGGGGAGGCAGAGGTTGCAGTGAGCCGAGATCACACCACTGCGCTGCAGCCTGGGCAACGGAGTGAGGCTCCATCTCAAAAAAGAATAGGGGAGAGGGTCGGAGTCCAGGGACATCTCAGAGTGAATGGAGAGGAGTCTCTGGTTTGGTGATAGAAAGGGAGGCCTTGAGAAAAAGCCAAGTGGTGGCTCTGCAGTCAGGGGTGGTCTTCAGAAGAGCGTTTTAGAGGAGGTGGGGACAAGGCCAGATGACAAGCAGTTAAGAGGCAGACGTGGGTGTCAGGAAGTGGAGGTCATGAGATGCAGGCTGCCCTGGGAAATTCAACCGGGAAGGGAATGGGGGTGGTGTGTGGGGTGGGATCCAGAGCAGTAGAGGAAGGGTGGGTGTTTTAAAATGCTAGAGGACGCTCGAGTGATGCCCGGAGGTGGAGGAAGAAGCCAATGGAAAGAAAGAGATTAAAAATGTGGAAAGAGGAGACGTTAAGTGGGGGCACCGGAACTTGGAGGCCATGGAGGAGAGGAGGATCCAGCAGATAGGAAGAAGCCAGGCTTTCGGAGGAGAGGGCCGGCCTCTTCCTTTAACTTGGGGTGGGAAGGAGGGAACATCTGGAGCGATCCTGAAGTGTTGGTAGAGGAGCAGGAGGGAATTTGTGCTGGCACATACGCATCCATTCCGAATTTGTAGAAACACAAGCAGTCTGCAGTTGCACAAAATAACATATGGACACCTACACACCCATGCACACATTGTGCATGTGTGAATTCTAGTATGAATTCTGGAAAAACACGTCACACACACATGCATGCCCTGGAGAATAGGCCTACGACAGTCCCTGAGCCAAGTGCAACGTGGAGGAAAGGAAGGCGAGGGGAATCAGCTCCAGACTGGGCACCAGGAGCCTGGCTCCAGTGCCACACTTGTTCACTCACGGCCTCGGTAACTTCAGGCAGGAGACTTCACCTCTTGGTGACTCCATTGCCTGAAGAGCGAAAAGAGTACTTACCACCCACCCTGCCAGACAGCAGGGCTGATGAGGCTTGCGTAAAATGAAGCTTCCTTTCTGCTGTCTCTCTTTCTCTGCAGAGATTCCGAGTAAGGAGAAAGGACTCCCACATGGCTGTGACCTTCCAGTATTCCCTGAGCACCTGACCTAGAATCACACACACCACTGGCCCACAACTCGCATCAGCAAGCCCAGCCTCCGCTAGATCCCCAAGTTCTCTGTCCCTCCTCCAGCTCTCTCCATACCCCCCACCCACCCCACACCCAACAGCCACCCCAGGATCCCCTCCCACGCACTGCTCAATCAGCAGCAACCCAACCCCGAGTGAGGGGCGTCCATTTGTGTCTTTCTCAATCCACTCGCTGTCCTTGGACCTGCTCCTTTTCTGTGACCTCTCTGGGGATGCTTTTTGGGGCACAGCTGGACTACCCTGGAACACCCTCTGGTTGGGTTTGGAGAGGTGCAAGAAAGGCAGGGAAGCAGTAGGGCCTTCGTGCTCCCCAGCAGCAGTCCGAGCTGGCTGGCTGTCCCACATGCCACTGCCCTAGAGCCTTCTGTCCTGCCCTGCACCCTTGCCCAACTTTCCTCGATTGCCTGAGTCCCTGGGTCCTGAAGGTTATGGGTTTCCAAGAGCTTCTGATCTTTCCTTTAGGAATTCCCAATCGCTGGGAGGACAGATTGTGCTGGGAGGCAGCGACCCACAGCATTATGAAGGGAATTTCCACTATATCAACCTCATCAGGACTGGCCTCTGGCAGATTCCAATGAAGGGGTCAGAAATCCTCAACACTCCCCAGGCTCCAAAAATTGCTGTTGTCACTGGGGTTGGGGAGGGTGGGGAAGGGGCATCCTGCCCTCTTTCCAATGCAGCCAGTTCTTAAGCACAGCCACCATTTGCTCTCTGCCTGCTCTGTCCAGCCTGGGGAACAGAGAAGGGAGGGACCTGGGGAGAAGCAGTGGAGGGCGACAGTACCTTCCCCCCTCCACTCACTGCCTCAATGGGCCACCAGCGCGGTCTCCACCCATCCACCCGCACTCAGGAAGGACATGCAGCCTGGAGGTGCCCCATCGGCCTTCTGTGTGTCTGACCGACTGTGGCCTCCCCCAGGGTGTCTGTGGGGTCATCCACCTTGCTCTGTGAGGACGGCTGCCTGGCACTGGTGGACACCGGTGCATCCTACATCTCAGGCTCTACCAGCTCCATAGAGAAGCTCATGGAGGCCTTGGGGGCCAAGAAGAGGCTGTTTGATGTAAGAAGCCAAAGAGGGAAGGTGCTGCGGGTGGGGGGAGTACCACCTGGTCTTCGCTCACAAATCCCCCAGGCAGCATGAGGTCCCAAATGAGGCCATCTCAGGCCTTCGCTTGTTCGCCTCACACTCTCCACACGTGTGGCCGGTCACCCATGGAGAGGGGCACTGTGCCCTGCCCTCTCTAGCAGAGAGTCCAGGCAGCCAGTACAGGACCCCTTGTCTGCTGAGATGCCTTCCGCACTCAAGAAGGCTCCCTTTGCCCCCCACCACAGTATGTTGTGAAGTGTAACGAGGGCCCTACACTCCCCGACATCTCTTTCCACCTGGGAGGCAAAGAATACACGCTCACCAGCGCGGACTATGTATTTCAGGTGAGGTTCGAGAGGGCCCCCTCAGTGGCAGGGAGGAAGGCTGGACAGAGACCCCCAAAGGAGGAAAGATTGCAATGCTCGGATCATGTCAGAACCGTAGTTCTCAAACTTGGCTGTGCATGTCACCTGGAGAGCTCTGAAAAAACCTGGTACCGGGGCCACATCCCCTACCTATTAAATCAGAACCTCTAGGAATGGTACCTGGGGCTTGGTCTCCCCGGGTGATTCCAATGTGTGGCCATGTTTGGGCATCACTGGGCCTGTTCCCTCATCTCCAATTTCTTATCAAATGCTCCCGGTAATCTTAGGCTCCTACATTCAGATCCTCTTTTCGTCATCAATAGGCTTAGAGAAGTTGAAGAGCTTGTCTAGGTTCAGAAGCTAAGGCGAACTGTGGCCTCCTATAGGAAGTATGGTGCCTGATGCATTGCTTGCCTGGCATCTAGCAAAGGACCTAAATGCGGGAGTGGTACAGTCCACGATGGAGCAAAACGGCCAAGAAGTGAGGGAGGCTCCGTGTGGCTAGGGGAGAGGGGGCGAGAAGGGGGAATGTGACTGAAGACAGCTGCTGGGGTCAGGCAAGGTGACAGGAGAATGTTGAGGTGCTGGGTAAGGAAAAACTCTCCTCCTTCCTGCAGGAATCCTACAGTAGTAAAAAGCTGTGCACACTGGCCATCCACGCCATGGATATCCCACCACCCACTGGACCCACCTGGGCCCTGGGCGCCACCTTTATCCGAAAGTTCTACACAGAGTTTGATCGTCGTAATAATCGCATTGGCTTCGCCTTGGCCCGCTGAGGCCCTCTGCTGCCCAGGCAGGCCCTGCCTTCAGCCCCGGCCCAGAGCTGGAACACTCTCTGGGATGCCCCTCTGCCTGGGCTTATGCTGTCACATGGAGGCACCCAGTATGGAGCTCCTGCTGGAGGCGTGCCCTGACCCCTGCACCAGCCCTTCCCTGCTTTGAAGACAAACAGAATAAAGACTTCATGTTCACAGCCTGTTGCATCTGGGTTCACTAGGGTTTAGGATGGAGGGAGGGGCTGCGTGATCACGTACGGACAGGGAAGTGACGCGGACAAGGTACACATTCGCGCTGTCCACAGGTTCCTGTGTGCAGGGATGATGCCATCCATCGGCCATCAACAGGACTCAGGTGGAGCTGTTTACACAACCTCGGGTGGGAAGCCTGAAGAGAGCCAGCACCAAGCCCCCTCTAGTCCCTCAGGGACCAAGGCTACTGCTGTGGCAGTAGACCGTAGGTCAGAAAGTTCTCCCAGCTCACAGAAGCCAGCTCTGAGTTCAGTCTCTGCTCTGCTGAGCTAGTCAGCCCTATCTCTTGTCCCTGCAAAACTCCCCTCCACTCTCCTTGCTGCCCCTACCCCTGCCCCATGTAGCCATTTACACAGGCAGTCTAAGGCACTACCACCTAAAACCATAGAACACCAGAGATCCGGGCAATACTTCCACTTTACAGGTGGGGAAACTGAGGCCCAGAGAATGGAAGGCCTTGCCCAAGATTACTCAGTCAAGAATCAAGTAGTGGCTGGGCGTGGTGGCTCATGCCTGTAATCCCAGCACTTTGGGAGGCCGAGGCAGGCGGATTACAAGGTCAAGAGATGGAGACCATCCTGGCCAACATGGTGAAACCCCGTCTCTAATAAAAATACAAAAATTAGCTGGGCGTGGTGGCGTGTGCCTGTAGTCCCAGCTACTTTGGAGGCTGAGGCAGGAGAATTGCTTGAACCTGGGAGGCAGAGGTTGCAGTGAGCCAAGATCGCGCCATTGCACTCCAGCCTGGTGCCTGGTGACAGAGCAAGACTCTGCCTAAAAA
>NW_016107353.1:1822784-1838421 GCF_001604975.1 Cebus imitator | reverse complement strand
AAGAATCAAGTAGTGAAGAATACTGAAAGATAGTGAAGAATCAAGACTGGAACTCAGTCCGTCTGAACCGGGTCCTGGGGGCTTTCCACTTTATCACAAGCAGTGGGTACTGTCACAAGTACAGTGCTTCACACACCCTGGTTCAGGACCACGTGCACAAGCACACAGGCGCACACACACTCTGCCATCCTCCATCCCATCCACCCAGACTCCTCAGGCCGAAGTCTCTTCTCTCACCCTTATTACTGGGCTGTCTGGGGGCATGTGTAACTCGGCAAATGAGAAATCAGCATCCACCTGGAGCCACGGAAGGCATCTCTCTTCACCACAGTTGCTCACCTCTCTTTTGACAGAAAATCGTGAGGCACTGAATGGCCCAACCAGGCCCTCAGTACCTCTAGAGTCCCTGCAAGAGTCCCTGTGCAGAGCCAACGACCCCTGGGCGTCAGGACTCTGGACTCCCACTGATTCTCCATGTTCTCTTGCCCTGTGTAGCTGTGCTTTCTCACTGCAAAGGAAATGTTGGAGGCCAGGGTCTTTTCTAGCTCCATCCCGGGGCTCCATGACCTTCAGAAGGCAGGCACGACCCCATATCTCCTTCACTGTCCAATATGGCAGTCGCATGTGGCTATTTACACTAAAATTAAAAATAATTAAAATCGAATAAAATCAATGCGGCTAGTGGTCACTGCACTGGACAGCACAGATACAGAACATTTCTATCATTGCAGAAGTTGTGCTAGGCAGAGCTGGATTCTGGACAGCAGTAAGCATAGGAGCCTTGTGGCTGAGAGGTGCCGGGATAGACCAAAGAGGTAACTGGGGAAATAGCAAAGGGCCCCTTTTCTGAAGGTGCTTTTCTGGGTGGGGCAGTGAGGGATGGTGACTAGTGAGATCCCTGAGGCCTCACTATAGCAAATAGGGCCGGCAGCCAACAGAGCCCTGCTCAGGAGGTGGCAGAGAATGACCAAAGGAGAGTCTGGCTAGTAGAGAGACTTGGAGCCGGCCTGGCCTCTCTCCAGCCTCCTCCCCACAGCAACCCTTCCCCGGACACCTTGTCACCCCTTCCCCTTCCTTCCCACCCCCACCCAACACCACGCCTTGCTTTGGCCTTGTAGCTGCGCCAGGCCTTTAGTTCTCCTCCCAGGACGTGGGCAGGGTCTGTCCACTTCACACCCCGAATGCCCAGCAAAGCACTGGGCTCAGGGATACCCACTGGCCTAACTACCCAGCCCCATTCACACGCTCAGGATGGGAGGGAGGCTTTAACTCAGTCTTGCCCCAACTCCTGCCCCGGATGTGCCCAAACACTCCAACGTCCTGGCTGCTCAGTGGCCTGCCAGGGGACAGCACAGTCTGCTGGACTGGCACACATCCCAACGCCATCACCCAATGTCCCCTCTCCACGGAGTGTGTTTCTGTCGGGGGTGGGAGGTTGCCTGTGGGGGCTCTCTGCAGGGAAGCACCTTTGAGATGCAGCAGGGGTCGCCCCTGCAGAGTCATTTCCTGGGGTCCGGGGACAGGGTGGGGGCAGGGAGCAGGGGCACAGAGGGGCGAGCCCAAGCTGACGTCGCGGGAGCAGCGGGTCTCTCCATTCCAGGATGAGGTGGGGGCGCAGAACGAGCCCTCCCCAGCCTCCTCCCCCAGGCTACCGGGAGAGAGCAGGAGTCTCCCTGCCTCGGAGGCCGGGAAGCGAGCCTCGGAGGGGACCCGGGCGGGGCGGAGCCAGCGGTGGCCCCACCCCCGGCGTCACCGGGGCCCCCTAGGGGGCGTCGGGGGGCGTCGCCCCCGCCCCCACCCCGCGCTCCAGGTAGCGGCGGCCGCAGCTGCCGGCGTTGGCTGGCTGCGCTCCCCAGCGGCCCGCGGGCCGGGGCAGGGGCGGGCCGGGGGCGTTCCCGCGGGCCGCCGCCCGTGATGTCACAATCGCGGCGGGCCGCGGCGCTCCGGGGTCGGCGGTGGGCGGCGGGCCGCGAGCGGGCGATCGAAGCGGGCAGCTCGCGCCTGAGTCATGGACTTCCCCTGGCCCCTCCTCTACCCCTCCCACTCCCTCGCCGGGCCCCCCCGCCGGGGCTAGCGTCGGCCGCGGCTCCGAGGGGGTGGGGCTGCTGGGAATGGCTGTGCCCCCTTCGGCCCCTCCGC
Organism: Cebus imitator; assembly: GCF_001604975.1. Taxonomy (NCBI): domain Eukaryota; kingdom Metazoa; phylum Chordata; class Mammalia; order Primates; family Cebidae; genus Cebus; species Cebus imitator. The sequence goes on along the minus strand of NW_016107353.1, from coordinate 1,836,282 downwards.
CGCGCGCGTCCTTTCACCTGAGGAGGCACACGCCTTGCCCGCAGTGCTCATGGGGCATGGAGGAGAAGGCGGCGGCCAGCGCCGGCGGCCGGGAGCCGCCGGGCCCCCCGAGGGCCGCCGCCGTCGCGTACTTCGGCATTTCCGTGGACCCGGACGACATCCTTCCCGGGGCCCTGCGCCTCATCCAGGAGCTGCGGCCGCATTGGAAGCCCGAGCAAGTTCGGACCAAGGTAGTGGAGTGGGCTCGGGGCCGAGGATGGGGCCCTGCCGGGGCTGCCACGAGGATGCGGGGACCCAGTCCTCCCATCCTTCCGGGGTGTCGGTCCCAGGGGTGCACGGCTGCTGCGCAAGAAAGGTTTGGAACGTGGTTTGTGTATGGATCTGTTTCGTCCCTAAGCAAAACTAGGCTCACACCTCCCTCGGCCCTGCACACGCCCCCCTCCTCGTGGGGCTCTTGGGCACGCCGGGTGGCCACCCGCCCAATGTCGTTTGCGGGCCGCACCCCCTGGCGCTGGGTGCTGGTGCCCCTCGCTGCCCAGAAGCGCGTATACAGCCAGCTCTGAAACCTGAGGAGGCGTGAACTTCTAAGAGACCCCCCCCAGCGCACGCATACATTTCTGCCCCACCCCATGGTGGGAGCAAATCCTCCAGGCTCTGAGCTGCCTCTATGAGTCCCTGGAGCCACCCTGTGGAATTCCAGCTAGCACCCAGCCCCTCACCATAGCTGCAGGCTCAGGCCCAGCACCCCCCACACAGGCCATCTTCCCCAGTGCCAGCTGGCCACAGGTCCCGGGACACATCTGTGGACAGAGCCATCCACTGAACCCACTCTCACAGCGGCTCCATGCAGTGGGCATTCTGGGGTTGGGTGGGGTGGGGGCAAAGTTGTGGAGAGGTTCTAAACCAAGTGTGGAGGCTGACAGACCCCCCCAGCCCTGGGGAGGGAGTAGCATTTTCAAAATAAAAGGTCCAGTTTGGTGTAAGACTGTCAAAGCATCAAGCAGGCCTGAGGTTAATTCCAGCACTGACATAACATGCCATCTGCCCTCCCCTCTCCTGCCTCAGTTTCCCTACCTAGAATTGGTTCAAATGACCTCTAAGGCCCTCCCAACTCTGTCCCATTGTGCCCCATAAATCCATGATTCCTTTCTCCTTATCACCCTGCTGTCCAGAGAACCTTGCTCACAGCTCAGTTGTCTCCTGCCTTTTCCGGTCAGGACCTCTGACCACTAAAGTCCTGGGATGGGTGCCAACCTTAGTGCCCTCCTTGTACCTCTGCCACTGGATGGGGCACGAGGTAGAGCAGAGCCCACTGCCTGGCACAAGGTGAGAGGCAGCTGGTCAGGATGTTCTGTTCTGGACAACTCCCAGCCCTCCCCTGCCACATTCTGGTCCATGGGGTTTCTTTTGGTGCTGGGATGGAGGGTAAGGAGTGGGAGGGGGCCTTTGCCTCCCAAGTAGTGTGGAAATTTCTCCACTGCCAAATCCCATTCACTAGAGGCAGACCCAGGAGTGTGTGGAAGCTGAACCCAAGCTACATTTTTTTTTTTCTTGAACGCTATAGAGACTGGAGACCCCAAAGTTTGGGGACAGAGTGGAGCATGAGTGACTTGGCTAAAGCACTGGGGGCTTGGGGTGGTTGTGCTCAGCATTCAAATGAGCACCTCCTGCAGGAGCTACAGAGCCCTGGGGAGAGACCAGAGGGACCCTGTCCCACCCCCACCCACGCACTGCCCTCTCCCCATGCCAGCGCTTCACGGATGGCATCACCAACAAGCTGGTGGCCTGCTACGTGGAGGAGGACATGCAGGACTGTGTGCTGGTCCGGGTCTATGGGGAGCGGACGGAGCTGCTGGTGGACCGGGAGAATGAAGTCAGAAACTTCCAGCTGCTGCGAGCACATGGCTGTGCCCCCAAACTCTACTGCACCTTCCAGAACGGGCTGTGCTATGAGTACATGCAGGGTGTGGCTCTGGGGCCTGAGCACATCCGTGAGCCCCGGCTTTTCAGGTGAGGAGCGTGCCAGGGCCTCTGTCTCTACTATTCTTCAGGCCTTGGGCTTGGAAATCTTTGGCATGTGGGGTCCGTAGTGGAGACTTGTAAGATCTGTGAGTTCCCTGAAATTACATAAAAAATGCATGTTTATATGCATTGCTCGGCAGAGAACAGCTATAGCTTTCCATGGATTTTAAGCGGTGTCTGCTAGAAGGATGGGTTCTGGGGGAGGAAAGGAAAAATTGTCATGAGGATGGGACCAGAGGACCTGGTTCCCTAAATGCAGCAGAGGTCTGCTTCCTGGTAACGTACCTCAAACCTCTGCCCATTCCAAGTCTGACCTGGAAACATCTCAGAGCCTTAGAAACTAAATCTGAGCCAGATCCCCAGGGCACTCAGGGCGTCCTACCTCTGTCTCAGTTTGTCAAGGAAAATGGACCCTATCCAGGGTGAGCATGGTTTACCAGCCCAGGGAGATGCTACCTCTCCTGCCAGTCTGAGCTCCTTCCGGGCTCCCTAACGAGGTGGGAACCCAGGTTTGGGGAACTGTCAAGGCCTCCTTTCAAAGGCTCACAACAACCTGTGGCTCCTGGGGAACCCCTCCCAGTAAATGCTTGGATGTGGTGGGCCCAGGAACTGGACTTTTCCTTCAAGCCTTGGGGATGCCGTAGAGCCTGGAAAGGGGGAGGACCAAAGAAGGATCCCTAGTATCTCCCTCACCTCTGTGCCAGAACAAAGGTGGCAAGCAGTGTCCTCCTTCCTCCCTCCAATGTCACGACCCACATGGAGGGCACTGACTTGAGTGAGGCCCAAGGCAGGCTGGGGTTTACTCCTGCCACTGGGACAGGGGCACAGGGGCCTGCCTAGGAGCCTTGGCGTCTGCCCAGGCTAATCCAAGGGAAGGAGGCCTCACTTACTGAGGGGAAACAAGCATGCCTGTGGGTAGAGTAAGAAGCTTCTTTGCTTCATCACCTGCCACCCACGTAACCCCAAGTGCACGTGGCTCTGTTTGTGTATGCCTTGCAGGGACTCAGAAGAAGAGGATCTGAGAGCCCCTCCACCCTCGTGCTCCTAAGCTGCTGGTCGGGTGGCATATTTCAGTTATGTATTGTAGCTGTGTGTGTGTGTGTATCTTGAGGGTGTGAGGCATACAAACCTATGCAAGGGTGTTTGCAGGTTCTAGCTGAACAGGTCCAAAAGTACCCAGACTAGAAATGTGAAACCACAGCAGGGTACAGGGGACCCTGTCCTGACTTCTGCCACTGCACTCCTCCCAGCGCTCCCTCAGTCTGGTGCAAATAAGCTCGGATATCGGCAGGTCTCACCACTCCCAGGATCCCTCCGCCTCTATGTATCCGAGGCTGTCACTCATCCTCTCATGAAAACAATTACCATTGTCAAGAAGATTGAAGCTAGATTTAGATTCCCTAAGAAGAAGAATATGGCATCTGGGGGAGAGCCAGAAATTGGGATAGGTGTAGGAGGTAGGCCCTTCCTTGATGATTTTCCCAGGATAGACCATCATTTCTCTGGGTGAAGGTGGATGTCTTCGGGGAAGGCCTCCAGGAGCCACCCCTCTACATGTTCCCTTGAACCCCACCCCCAGCCTCGGCTTGCTGAGGCTTTGCAGCATGAAAATGCTGAGTGTTGAGGTTACTTTCATTGCTATTCCAGACAACAGCCCTATTGATATTCAAGAAAACGCTCTGTTCATGCTCTGTTCCGAATCTTCCTTTGGGAAGGGAAGGCCTGAGTCTCAGGTCTGTTTCCCTGCCTTGCCCAAACCCTGGTGGGTTCCCTTCTTCTGCCCCAGGGCTCTGGCCTCTGAAAGAAAGCACAGCCTTCCTCTCTCACCCACGTGGTTGCTGCCACGCCCCTTGTCTCCTCTACCCTTTAGGAGGTGGGGGCCTTGGGGACTTCCAGAGGAACCCCAAAACTGCTCTGTTATCCCAGTAGGATATAGCCTGTCTCTTCCCAGAGCCTGGCAAGAGAGAGGGTGTCCGTGAAACAGCTTGGTAACAAGGTTTCAAACAGCCAATGCCTTTGTTGTCTTTCCCAGTGATTGTTTTTCGAGCAACAGGCAGAGGCTGTATGTTGGAAGGAAGCTGACTGTTGGAGGCTTAGCAGACGGTTGGGGGGTGGGGCTGCAGAAGGGAGGACTGGCAGGGGACTGGGAGGGCCCAGATGGGACACAGGGCCTCTGGCGATGGGGTCCTTATCAAGGCCCTCCTTCTCTGACTGGTCAGCCTTCCACTCACCCCCACCTTCTCCCAGCAACCTTCCCTACCACCCACTCCTCTCCTGAGACCTTGGATAATGTCCACAGGAGAACTTGAAAATAGAACGCTGGTTTGTTTTGCGTCCTTGGCACTCAGCCGCCAGCATTAACTCCCCATAGCCGAGGAAGGGGCTGCCCTGAGCCAGTCTGTTTTCCTCCCCACCTTGGCCAGGCTGATAAGAGGCAGGCATTTCTTCCCTGCTTGGCATCACCACCCCCGATCTCTTGGTGCAAAGTGATCTATGTTCACGTATCCTGAGAGGATGGGTCAGAGTCCAGGGGGAGGAGAAGCTGCCCCATCCCCATCCCCCAAGTGCCCCTCTGTTCTCAGGGGTAGCCGTGGGTACACTGGGGTAAGGCAAGGCCACTGACCTGTGACCAACAGCCCACTGCTCTACCCTTCTGCTCCCTGAGGCAGCCCCAGCCTGACACTGGAAAGGGAGCTGCTACCAAGCTACGGTCTTAATTTATTTTCCGTCCTTCTGCCGAGACCTTCCTTCTGTGGGACCTGTGCTCCTAAGGGACTTGCAATGATCCCATCCTTGGCCCTCTGGCTAGTGCCGTGGTGGGCCAGGAGGGGATGAGTGGGGAGGGCATGTCCCAGCACTGATGCTCTACTCTTCTTGTTCCCTGCTGTAGGTTAATCGCCTTAGAAATGGCAAAGATTCATACTATCCACGCCAACGGCAGCCTGCCCAAGCCCACTCTCTGGCACAAGATGCACAATTATTTCACGCTTGTGAAGAACGAGATCAACCCCAGGTACAAAGATCTGGGGGGGTCCAAGGCTGCCTTAATGTGATCCCCCTTCCCCATCCTTTTGGTTTCAGCCCACCCTTCCAGGAGGTTTAAGGACCCAGGTCCTGGGAGGGGGCTGGGGAGTTTCCCCTTCAGTCCTAGTTGCTAAGCCTCTGTCTCCAAGCAGAGTTGGGCCCGTTGATTAAATCTCAGGAGCTTAGATGAGCAGTTTTATACCGGTGTGCTCATTTCTCCTTGACTCTCTGATTGTGGCAGGGACCAGGGTTGGGGACGTTTCCCCATTTTACTTAGCGGATGCTGAAGCTGAGACTGAGCTTGGTCCAGTGTTACAGGGCTTGTGAGAGGCAGGGCTTCTGTTTCTCAGCCCAGGGCTGTTTCCACCTGCCCTGCCTTCTGAACCATGAGCAGGGCAGGGCCCTCAGAATGAGGCGGGACTGAACTTAGCGTCAGAGGAACTCAACTCATCAGCTGACAAGCCCTTGGGACATCAAGGTTCCTGCTACTTCCTAAGACCTTTCTTGTCCCCATGTGCCTTTGGGGACTGTGCCCCCACCTTGCTCAGACTGACAGCTTGCTGCTTCCCTCACTGCTCTTCCCAAGAAAGGAGGTAGACCCCCAACCTGACATTGCCTTTCCCCAGGGAAGACAGGGTTCCCTGAGTTTTCCCTTAAGCGCTTGGACCAGCAACCTGAGAGTCCTGTAAACCTTTAGACACCTGACTCCCCAACACACCCTGAGTGCCGAGGAAAAGATGGAGGCCTGGAGGAGAGACTGGTGTCTTGCCTTCCATCCTCCAAATAAAAGGCAGGAGTGAGTCTCTGATTCCTTCACACTCCTTGCTGGGATTGGCCATCACCCGTGTTCCAAATGTTCATGGGAGCAGGGTGCAGAAGAGGTTTAGGGGGAAGGATGTGTCTTCCCTCTTCTAAGATGACAAGATAATAATGAACTCCATCCCCATTTGAGTATGTCTCTGTCACCCACATGCATGACTGTATCCGCATCCTCCCACGCTATGCTTACCAGGCTCTGTGTTGGGACTGTTTGTCCATGGTGGCCCAGGCCTGCCCTCTCTTTGACCATGTTCAGACCTTGTATGTCAGATATTCTCTCTGGGACAAGGACTTCCTTTTCCCTCAGGGCTAGAACAGTTCACAGAGAACAGGTCCTTCCAATCCTTCAGCCCACAGCTTTTATTTGACAGATGGAAAACCGAGGCCCAGGGAGGGGATGGGACTTGCCCAGGGTCGCTGATCAGTGGCAGTTCGGGAACTAGAGCCAGGCCTCTGGTGCTCAGACATGGTCCTGAATACTACAGCTTCCTTTGACGGTGCTGCCACTGTGTGACCTTGAGGGGTAACGTTATTGGGAGGGAGTAATCCCTGGAGGAGAGCTGGCCCAATCTCTTTGCTCCTGTCACACCTTTGAACCTTGAACAAATCAAGTTGCTTAACTTCTTTGAGCCTCTTTAGGGGATGATCCATGCCCTAAGCTGCCTGACTGCCCAAAAGCAGAGCCTCGATGAGCAATCATTTAGACAAGATAAGCACCTGGAGCTCCAGGCATTGCCTAATAACCCTGGATTATTCAGTCCTTCATTTCACAGACATTGATTGACTGGGATTTAAAACAATTTAAAAATGAATGTGACATTGGCCCTGCCCTCAAAGAGCTTAAGAGCCATCTGGGTATACAGGGCACGGCCATGCACAGCTGCACAAGAAGCCAGGGTGTGTAATGTATGCTGGCGGTGGGAGAACCCGGGGAAGTTGTCTTGGCAGAGGTGGCGTGGCAGAAATGAGCAGGGAGGCTACTCCAACTGGAGGAGATGGCTGGAGCGGGGTTTGCTTATGAGTGACGAGTAGATGCGGTTGGCTGGAGCAGATCTTTGGGAGGACTTGACTCTTAGAAAGAGTCTTGTGGGGAGAAAGTACTCTTGCCTGCCCAGATCCTGACAGCGGAGTGGGGACTGGCCAGGCAGCAGTCCCAATATCAGGAGGAACCCCAAGTCTTCCCTAAGAGACCTGCAGCCCCTTCCTCACCCTCCTGCTGAGTCTGGGGCAGAGGAGCAGGAGGAGCAGTTTTTCCTGGGCAGTGTTTCTGGGATGCGGTGGTGGTTACTCTTCTGCCAATCCCACAGCCTTGAAAGAGCCCCATGGTGGCAGGACTGAAGGTAGCAAAGCTGGCGATGTTTCAAGTGCTCAGGGGAGGGAAGCGGAGCAGTGAGGGAGGCCCTGGGGAGACGGAAGGCCAGGACTGTTCCCACAGTAACCATCTTCATGGCCTTGGGGTGGGCAGGGTGGGGGTCAGGTTGAGGTCAGGGACACAGCAGCAGGCATCTTGGATGTCAGAGCCATGTTTTTCCATTTGGGACCTGAGCAAATCAAAGGAGCCCTCCCAATTCTTCTCTTGATGGTCAGTCTAAGAAAAAAAAAGGAATCTTAAAAGGTACCTTCTTAAGGAGAGTCAACACTGAAACATATCTTATGCAGACCTGTCGACACAGATAAACTCCAGGAAGCGTGGGGGAGGCCTCCCCCATATCACTCCTCCCAGCGGACTCCTTGGACTCAAAGAGGCCTTTGCAGAGCCTCTGAAGGGCACCCAGGCCTTCAGAGAGAGTACACAGCCTTCACAATTAGAAGACTCTATTCAATTTGAATCCTTGGACAGGCCAAGGACTGCTTTCCTTAGACAAGGAAGTAGAGGACCCAGCAGTGCAAGAGATGTCTGGAGGCTGGGAGGAAGCCTCTTTCCTTCCTTGAGCCTCAGTTTCCCCATGGGGCTGGACTAGATGACCTCAGATCTTTTTTTTTTTTTTTTTTTGAGACAGAGTCTCGCACTGTCACCCAGGCTGGAGTGCGGTGGTACATTCTCAGCTCACCACTACCTCCACCTCCCGGGTTCAAGAGATTCTCCTGCCTTAGCCACCCGAGTAGCTGGGATTACAAGTGCCCACCACCACGCCCAGCTAATTTTTTTTTTTTGTATGTTTATTAGGGATGGTATTTCACTATGTTGGCCAGGCTGGTCTCGAACTCCTGACCTCATGATCTGCCCACCTCAGCCTCCCAGAGTGCTAGGATTACAGGTGTGAGCCACCGTGCCCGGCCAACCTCAGATCTTCTTTAGCTTTGACCTTCTCAAAGCCTGGAAGGGAGCCTGTCCTCTCTTCCTTCCCTGGTGGGGACAGAGGGGTGCCTCAGTCACTGAATACTCTTCCTCGTGTTCTGGCCTCTGGGCTGCGTTAGGGAGCAATTGGTCTGTCCTGTGAGAAAGTGAGAGAGGGCCAGTCTCATTCTTATCCTCCTCTATGTGCTCTTGTTGTCCTGGACAAGAAACACAAACAGGTGACACGGGAATGGAGATCAAAGCCCAGCCTCCTCCTCTCTGCCCATTGGTGGTTCTAGGTTTTTAAGGACTGCGATAAGTGTTTGGCCTTTTCAGTGTACACAGACCTGTGTGCCTCCTGGGGACAAAAGTTCAGAGCACACGAGGACAGCACATCCTCATCAGACTTCCACGTGGCCTTTAATTTGATTGATTGGCTGGTTTCTTCATTCCCCAACATGTGTTTCTTTCAGCAGGAAGGACTGCTGGGTGCATGGGATGGGGGTGGTGCAGAAGGAGAGGTGGACCCATGCATCTTTGTTCATGCTGCCAAGTTGCCTGTGCATGGTCTGGCAGGGGTCTGGGACCAGGGAACACGTACTCATAACTCAAGGTAGAAGGGATGAGTCACTGGGGAGCCCACAAGGCAAGCATGCTCTCATTGAAGGCGTTAGCATTCCTTTAACAGTATAGGAGTGAACTAAAGAAGCTCTTTGTGGCCGGGCACGGTGGCTCACGCCTGTAATCCCAACACTTTGGGAGGCCGAGGCAGGTGGATCACGAGGTCAGGAGTTCAAGATCAGCCTGGCCAAGATGGTGAAAGCCCATCCTTACTAAAAATACAAAAATTAGCCGGGCATGGTGGCGGGCGCCCGTAATCTCAGCTACTTGGGAGGCTGAGGCAGAGAATTGCTTGAATTCGGGAGGCGGTGCAGTGAGCCGAGACCACGCCACTGCACTCCAGCCTGGGTAACAGAACGAGACTCTGTCTCAAAAAAAAAAAAATAGTTCTCCGTTCGCTTTGTCATATGAGCCGATGGTCAGTTTGTGAGATGACAGGTTAGACCAAAAAGTCCTAGGATTAAGAAGATTTTAATTAAAAAGAAAAAAGAGAAGAGAGGGTTAGAGCAGCCCATCTCTCTGGTCCCTTCTACCTGTGACACGGTGAGCTGCTGGGGTGAGCGGGGGCACACCAGGACATACTTCTGCCTCCTCAACAGAGCTCCATTGCTCCAGCTCCCTGCCAGGGCCCTGCTCTTCCTCCCAGGGAGGAGCTTGTGGGAGAGTCTCGACAGGCAGCGGCACCTCCTCCTGGCGAGTTTTCCCAGCATCCTAAGAGCGGGTCTGTTTTGCATCCCTCCCCACTGCTCCCGTTGCCCTTGCTCTCTCTTATTCTGGAATCCCTGAGTCTGGACACTGGCCCTGCCCTTTCCCTGTGTCTCCTTCCTTACCCTCCTGTCCCTTTCACAAAGTAGCAGGGACGCCCTCAGCCAGCGACTTTTATGCCCTGCCTCATGCTTTGATGCCCATGTCTTAATCAGCTTCCTAGTGTAACCAGAGAAGTCAGATGGACGGGAAGCCTCAGTGCCATTTTACAGTTGATAAAAGCGAAGGTCTGAGAGACCGGCCGTTTTCCCAGGGTCCCCTGCAGTAAGACGGAGGGAGTGATGAGGCTCGCACTCAGGGCTCTTGAGGCCAAGCACCTCCCTGTCTATCCGCCCTCCCTTCACTGGCTCCCTTTTTTTTGCCACTGCCCAGCCTTTCTGCAGAGGTCCCTAAGGTGGAGGTGTTGGAACGGGAGCTGGCCTGGCTGAAGGAGCATCTGTCCCAGCTGGAGTCCCCTGTGGTGTTTTGTCACAATGACCTGCTCTGCAAGAACATCATCTATGACAGCACCAAAGGTATGGCTTCTCTGGCCCTGGGACAAGCAAAAGGAGACCTGCATTTGGGTCTTTATTTTTATTTTTATTTTTTAAGAAACGGGGTCTCATTATGTTGCCCAGGCTGGAGTGCAGTGGCTATTCACAGGTGCAATCCCACTACTGATCAGCACGGGAGTTTTGACCTGCTCCGTTTCAGACCTGGGCTGGTTCACCCCTCCTTAGGCAACCTGGTGGTCCCCCATTCCCGGGAGGTCACCATACTGATGCTGAACTTAGTGCGGACACCCGATCGGCATAGCGCACTACAGCCCAGAACTCCTGGGCTCAAGCGATCCTCCCATCTCAGCCTCCTGAGTAGCTGGGACTACAGGCACGCACCACTGCACCTGGCAGATTTAGGTCTTAAGTTAATTTGTAGGAGGGAAGGGGAAAAGCAAATAAAAATTTCCCACTTTGAAAAATCCGTGCCAAGGGCCGGGCACAGTGGCTCATGCCTATAATCCCAACAGTTTGGGAGGCCAAGGCATGTGGATTGCTTAAGCCCAGGAATTCAAGACCAGCCCAGGCAATGTGGTGAAACCCCGTGTCTACCAAAAAAATACACAAAACTTTGCCCAGTATGGTGGTGCATACCTATAATCCCATCTGCTCAGGAGGCTGAGACAGGAGGATCACTTAAGCCTGGGAGGTGGAGGTTGCAGTGATGGAGCCACTACACTCCAGCCTGGGTGACAGAGTAAGACCCTATTTAAAAAAAAAAATCTATGCCAAGAAAGAACTCAAAATCATGGTTTGCGGAGGTCCTCAATAGTAGGGCACTTAAGCCATTACTCCGACAGTTCTGGACTTCTGAGAACACTGTGGCTGGCCCGAGCCTTCAGGGAAGGAGCGGGGTAGGGGAGAGTTGGGGGGAGGGGGGGAGGGAGGGAGGGAGGAGAGAGGAGAGAGACACCAGCATACCTCCTGATGTTGCTGCTGAGAGCATCACTCCAGGGCATATTAATACTTAGCTGTATTCCTGATCCTTAGCCATGCTGAGGACAGATGTCTTTAGATGAGGAGAGCCTGAAGATCCAGCTGTGTGAGAGGGACACTGGGAGCTGGGAAGGGCAGATAGAAGGATGGAAGGAAGTAGCTTAGAAGACTACTGCAGCGATGGGGTTGGGCAGGATTGCTGCAGAGGCCGGCATTGGTCAGTGGGTGCATCCCAGAGGTCAGTGGAAGCTTGACCAGGCCAGTTTCCAGATCTCCTGGGCCAACGCTCATCGACTGTCCTCTGTTTCATAGGTCACGTGCGGTTCATTGACTATGAATATGCTGGCTACAACTACCAAGCTTTTGACATCGGCAACCATTTCAATGAGTTTGCAGGTGAGAGGGGCATTGCTACCGTCACGTGCTGCGTAGCGACGTGTCAATGACCGCATGTAGATGGTGGTCCTATGAGTCTACTGTATGTTTGTGGTAACAGGTACCATATTGTTACTGTACCTTTTCTATGTTTAGATATGTTTAGATGAAGAACTACTTAGCACTGTGTTATAGTTACCTACAGTATTCAGTACAGCGACATGCTGTACAGGTTTATAGTCCAGGAGCCACAGGCTGTACCGTGTAGCCTGGGTGTGTAGTAGGCTGTCCGTCTAGGTTGTGTACGTACACTCTGTGATGATCACACAAAGTCACCTAATGGTGCGTTTCTCAGAAGGTATCCCTGTCATTAGGCAATACGGGACTATATTTGGCCGATGTTCAAAGCACCCTGTTTATGATGGGGACCAGGGCCGGGGCATGGGGAGGGCCGGAGGTGGTTCTGTACTTGGAGGGTAGAGGCTAGATAGCTTTTGTCCTCCAAAATATCACAGCTTGAGTGGTTAAGGCACAGCCTGCTTTTAGAGAATTCCAAGTCTCGTTGGGGAACCAGGACTGACATACACAGGGCAGACCTCTCTTAGCCCATATGGCACTTTGGTACCAACTAAGCAAATGTGACCTCTGTAGGATCCCTGAAGATACTCAGCTTGGTACACAAATTAGAAAAAGACCCCTTCCTCCGGGTGGACACAGACAATTGCTGCGGCTTGGCTGCCATAGCACAGGATGACTCCAGCCTCCGCTCCTTTGTCCAAGCTCCTTTATGCCCAGTGCAACTGGCGAAGTTGTACATGGGGGCCTTCCATACAGATAAGGAGCAGAACAAGCTACAAGCAGCTGTTTGCCTGGTAGCCTGATGAGAATCATCTAAGTAGAATCTAAGTATGTGCTATGTAATTTGACTCCCTAAGTTCAGTTCCTGGCTTTGCTGCTTACTGGCTGTGTGACCCTTGGGCAATTTATTTACCCTCTCTGTGCCCCTGTAAAATGGAGATCATAATAGTTCCCACTTCATAGTGTTGATATGAGATACACACACACACACACACACACACACACACACACACACACACACGTCTGACACATACTAAGCATTGTATTGGCGTTTGGTACTATGATTAGACTGGGAAGCTTTCCGGGAGTGGGAATGGAAAGGGCAGGGTAGAGGGGTGATTCCTAGGGTAGGCAGTTGTTCTATAAAGGCATGGTATGCACAATGGAACCATTTGTGTAAAGGAAGCAGGGCAGGTTTTTCCGGCTTGAGACTTAGGTGGGACCGAGGAGGCAACTCACATGGACGGAGCTGGACACTGGGACTGGAGAGCTGTCCCCAGACTAGCATGGTGAGGGGTTCACATGAGGGGGCCAGGCCCGATGGCTCAGGATAGGTAAGGCATGTGCAGGCCAATTGGAGAGCTACTCTCCACCAGTGGTGTCGGGCCAACTGTGTTCCTCCTGGAACCCCAGGCGATGAATCTGTTGAGCATTGACTGTACCTGAGAGTACACCTAGGAACACCTGGGGTGATGGGGCCTCGGCTGGGCAGAGCAGCGGAGCCTCAGGGTGTGCCGTGGAGCAGAGGCTGGTACCAGCAGGGCCCTGGGCCTGGGAATGCTTGGATGCCAGGCCCATTGGCCTTTCCACAGAGGATAATTCTTAAGCGTTTTAAGCCCTTCTCACCCACGGCACAGAGCAAAGTCCAACTGGAATTTCTCCAAAGGGGTAGATTGTAGCCTGCTCCCAAGTTGAGAATGGAGGAGGCAGAACCTAGCATGGGGGAAGGAAGAGAGCTGGGGAGATCCAGACCTGGGGAGAGGGACCTCACGGGTACGCAGGAGTGAGGAAGACAGTTCTGGGCACTGGGAGATGAGACTTCCAACCCTGACTCTGCCTCTAACCACTGTTTGACCTTGAGCGCACTTCTTCTCTTCTGTGGGCCTCCGTTTCGACATCTGTTCGAGGAGATTCTTTTCTAGCCACACTCCTGGAGCCTCAGGAGACTGTGTCTGTTTCTCCAGGGATATAAAGGAAGCTTGAGAAGGACAAGAAGAAGAGGAAGGAGGGGACATTGGAGAAGGTGGCCCAGTCCGGGTCCTGT
>NW_016107353.1:1795629-1822181 GCF_001604975.1 Cebus imitator | reverse complement strand
GAGTGCAATGGTGCGATCGCGGCTCACCGCAACCTCCGCCTCCCGGGTTCAGGCAATTCTCCTGCCCCAGCCTCCTGAGTTGCTGGGATTACAGGCACGCGCCACCACGCCCAGCTCATTTTTGTATTTTTAGTAGAGACGGGGTTTCACCATGTTGACCAGGATGGTCTCGATCTCTTGACCTCATGATCCACCCACCTTGGCCTCCCAAAGTACTGGGATTACAGGCGTGAGCCACCGCGCCCGGCGGTGTCTTGCTTCTTAACCACTCTGCCTCTCTCTCTGCTTTCCTCGACCCCACAGAAGCAGTGCTCCTAGCTGGGATGGGGTAGACCCCCACACTAGCTGAGTTTTGTAATCAAAGAAGCTGCCTTCTCAGGGCCACCTTCTTGGGCACAGCCTGCAGGTCAAAGGAGATGGGAGTTTTGAGGGGAGAAGGGAGCACGACTGAGCTGGAGGAGACCCTAGGTGGGCCCATGTCCCAGCAACTTGTATCTGGCCTGCCTCCCCATCAGGCGTGAATGAGGTGGATTACTGCCTGTACCCGGCGCGGGAGACCCAGCTGCAGTGGCTGCACTACTACCTGCAGGCACAAAGGGGAATGGCTGTGACCCCCAGGGAGGTGGAAAGGCTCTACGTGCAAGTCAACAAGTTTGCCCTGGTGAGTGCCTTGTGACTAGGGCTGGGGCAAGAAAGGAGGAGTCAGCAGGAGGGGCTGGTGACCCACCTAACCTCCTACCCAGAGCCCAGAGCTAGGTGAGAGCCTGGGGACACCCATCCCCGGCTCCTGACCCCACCCTAGAGGTGAAGCCTGGGAAGAGCCCTCTTAGGCAGCCCTTAATACTTGATGCCCTGTTCCCTGCTCCCCCAGCCCCACCAGATCTAGGCTGTCTTCTCTCTAGAGAAACTTACAAGAAATAGCCTAGCTTCCTATGTTAGCAATTCCCTTGTTTGAATAAGTAGTTCTTTCTACTGTCTAACCTCAGCCCTTCATGCTGCAGTCAAATTCATCCATATACATATATACACACTTTTTTTTGAGACAGGGTCCCACTCTATCGCCCAGGCTGGAGCACAGCGACACAATCATTGCTCACCGCAGCCTTAAACTCCTGGGCTCAAGCGATCCTCCCACCTCAGCCTCCCGAATAGCTAGGACCACAGGTGTGTCCCACCACCCCTGGCTAATTTTTTAAAACTTTTTGTAGAGATAGGGTATTGCTATGTTGCTCAGGCTGGCCTTTCACTCCTGGCCTCAAATGATCATCCCACCTCAGTCTCTTGAGTAGCTACAGTTACAAGCATGAGCCGCCACGCCTGGCTGTGTGTGTGTGTGCATATATATTTTAACCTTTAGAGAAGACAGAGCATGTCAAGCTCTAATCCTTCTTTGAACTACCTCCACTGACTCAGAACTCTAAGTAAGCTTTTCCCAACAGGCTCTTCCTGCTCAAAGGACTGTGCTGTCACTTCTTAGTTCCGAATGCTCCTTATCCAAGGCACCTGGTCATGCCAGGGCTCCACTGGTGTGTACTCAGGGATTTCTAACTAGTCTCATTCATGTCAGCTGTGCGTAAGTAAGAAGACAAGTCAGCTGCCTTGAATTTCACAGTACAGAAGAGAGCTAAATAAAATCTTTATTTTTCTGTAATTTCAGATTCCCTATTCTGTTTTCCTCACTGACACAAAACTGATTCTACATTAGGCTCTTCCTCCTCAGTCTTAAGACTTTAAGACCTTAAGAACAAGCCTTCCTCTTGCTTAGTTTTTTAGTGATCGTTCATACATGCTAGCTTACTATGCCCCTTTTAAATACTGGAAAGGAAATAAAGTGTAGCCAACCCCTGAGTGGGGAGGAATCTGGGATGGGGTGGGAATGGGGTGGGAGAGCCACAAGGGTGGGGGCACTCACGTGGGAAAGTGATGGCATCACTGGTGTTTGTTCAGGGGTAGATGGGAACCACAGCTCCCTGGCTTTCTTTTTTTTAACTTTTATTTTAGGTTCAGAGGTATACATGCAGGTTTGTTACACAGGTAACCTGCAAGTCACTGGGGTTTGGTGGACAGATTCTCTCATCACACAGGTCATAAGCATAGTGTGCGACAGGTCGTTTTTCAGTCCTCACCCTCCTCCCACCCAGTTCCTGGCCTGGTGGGTACCTCCAGCCACGAGGGGAGCACAGTTTGGTGCTCAGCAAATGCCCAGACTTGGGGGTTCTTGTTTCCATATCTAGGTTCATTTTTCCAACCCAACCAGTCTCCCAGTAGGAGGGAGGGAAAGGAGTGGAGGAGGTTAGTGTAGGGATCTTCCAGCAGACATGTGGTCAGGGCACTGCTGCCCATTGCTCTTTCTTCCCTGCACCTTCCTGAGGGGCACCAGCCCCCACTGGCCATTAGGCCTAAGCTCTGGCTTAGAAGTCCATCTTGGCCTGGATACCTTGCCCTTGAAGACTACAAGAGATTCCCCTGGGTAGGGAAGAGGCCAGAGGTGGCGTGTAGGTCCTGCTTAGGTTGTGGGCACCCCCTGAAATTCCTCACTGCTGACTACCTGCCTGAGGGTTGGTGAACACCAGGGCCTTGGTAGAACTGGTCCTGCCCACCTTTCTCTAATAAGAGTGGAAGCTCCAAATGCTGTGCAGTGACTTGGGCTCCAGAATTTCCCCAGCCTGTGCTGGGGAGACCCCACCACATCTCATCCAGGGTCCTAGCTGTGTGTCTTCCACAATGACTGCATCCCTGCAGCTCTGTAGAGTCAGAAGGAGGCATGGAGAGATTGCCAGGCTGACCCTCTCTGGTCTGTTTCCAGGCGTCTCACTTCTTCTGGGCTCTCTGGGCCCTCATCCAGAACCAGTACTCCACCATCGACTTTGATTTCCTCAGGTGAGTGCGGGGGTGATGGCGGGGTGTGGACAAAAGGGAGAGCCTTGGTTGAGCCGAGGGTGCAGGCAAAGGACAGCCCAGGCAGAATGCCCAGAGTCCGCTCCCCTGCTCTGCTGACTCGCCCCCATTCCAGCTGACGGTCCAGCTCATCTCCAGCAGAGCCATTGGCCCCAGGGAATGCCAGGAAAGTGCCACGCTGAAAAGAGAAGTGTCACACCCTCCCTGTGCCTCGTAGGAGGTCTGCTAGTCCCCATTGCCCACTCCCCGCCCTGCTGCCAGCGCACCTATCCATGGAGCCTGGTGGTGGATGGAATCGTTGAAAATCAGTCTGAACGATCGCAGGTCCTACCCTCGTTTTACAGCAGAGAGGACAGAGGTCCGGAGAGTGGAAGTGACTTGCTGAAGTCATGCGGCGGTTAAGTGTTACCATGCTGCCTTCTGGTTGGGTGACAGACCCAGCTACTCCTTCAGTGACTCCTAACATATATAGCTAGCCGCTGCTTGCATATTGATGATTCAGGGGGTCCCTGTCCTGTGAGGTTCCTATGTCCTGAAGGACCAGGAATCATTTCTTCCTCTATTCCAGTCCAGGGCCTTGCCCTTCTCCTCCTCACCTACCTTCAGCTGAAAGGGAATCACTACCCTGTCTTCAAAGTGTTCACAAGAGAAATGCACATGAAAAGCATGGTGAGATGTCGCCTCACCCCATTAGGATGGCCGCTATTAAAAAAACAGGAAATAAGAATTGTTGGTAAGGATGTGCAGAAATTGGAACCTTTCTGCATCGTTGGTGGGAATGTAAAATGGTGAGCTACTGTGGAAAACAGTACGCTGGTTCCGCAAAAAATAAAAATGTAACTTCCCTATGATCCAGCAATCCCATTTCTGGGTGGGTAGCCAAAATAATTGAAAGCAAGCTCTCAAAGAAATATTTATATACCTGTGTTCATAGCAACATTCTTCTTGGCACAGTAGCCAAGAGATGGAAGCCACCCAGATGTCTGTCAACAGATGAATGAATAAATAAAATATGGTATATACATACAATAGAATATTACTCAGCCTCAAAAATGAAGAAAATCTGGTCACTTGCTACCACATGGATGAACCTTGAGGACATTATGCTAAATAAGCCAGTCACAAAAGGACAAATATCGTTCTCTAAGAGATAACGAAAGTAGTCAAATCCATAGAAACAAAGTAGAGTTGTTGCCAGGGGCTGGGGAGAGGGAAAAATGGGGATATTGCTTCATCCATCTAGTTTCCGTCGTCCAAAATGAAAAAGTTGTAGAGATTCATGTGCACAGCAATATGCATATACTTACCAATACAGAACTGTAAAACAAAACTCCAAACAAGCATGTTTGTGGAAGCGTTGCTCTAGTCTGATATAAGAAGAAAAAATTATAGTTGAAGTAAAAAAAAAAAAAATAGGCTGGGCACAGTGGCTCACGCCTGTAATCCCAGTACTTTTGGAGGCCAAGGCAGGCAGATTCCTTGAGCCCAGGAGTTTGAGATCAGCCTGGGCAACATGGCAAAACCTCGTCTCTACAAAAAATACAAAAATTAGCCAGGTGCGGTGGCATTCACCTGTAGTCCCAGCTATTCTGGACGCTGAGTGGGAGGATCATCTGAGCCCGGGAGGCAGAGGTTTCAGTGAGCCAAAATTGTGCCATTGCGCTCCAGCCTGGGTGACAGAGCCAAACCTGTCTCAAAATAAATAAATATTAAAAGTAAAAAAAATAAGGCTGGGCACGGTGGCTCACACGTATTGTAATTCCAGCACTTTGGGAGGCTGAGGTGGGAAGATCACGAGGTCAGGAGATCAACCATCCTGACTAACAAGGTGAAACTCCATCTCTACTAAAAATACAGAAAAGAAATTAGCTAGGTGGGATGGCGCATGCCTGTAATCCTAGCTACTCCAGAGGCTGAGGCAGGAGAATCTCCTGAACCAGGGATTGGGGGTTGCATTAAGTCGAGATTGCGCCACTGCATTCCAGCCTGGCAACAGAGCGAGACTCGGTCTCAAAAAAAATAATAAATAAAAATTAAAAAGAAATAATAATACTAACCAGTCTGGTTTGGGAATGACCTCCCCAGACCTAGATAGGCTTAGAGCCGGTGAGAAACTTCCCTCACAATGTGAGCACCCCCAGCACAGCCCACCTGCCTTCCTTCCTCACACCCAGCTTCCTTCTGTCTTCCCCCAGGTACGCAGTGATCCGATTCAACCAGTACTTCAAGGTGAAGCCTCAGGTGTCAGCCTTGGAGATGCCAAAGTGACCAGCCACCCCATCGCTCCCCACCCATCTTTCTGGCCAAACCTGTTCCCCAGAGCTCAATTCTGCGCTCTGGGGTCCACATCCATGGACAAGGTGGGAGAGGGGACAGGTGGGTGTCCAGGGAGAAGGCTCTGTCCCTGCTGCCAGCCCCCCGTGGTGGCCACTGAAGACCTCATTCTCCTGTCCGGAGGGGCTGACAGGACCCACTTCTGGGAGTCCCCTCCCACCAGGCTTGGGAGGAAGTGCCTGCAGCCAGGGCCTGGGCCATAACCACCCCTGGGAAACATCATTCCCAGACTCAGGCCCTGCTGGAATTGGGGCTGCCTTACATGTGTCTTTACCCCTTCCTGGCCTGGGGAAGGAGGCGGGGAGGGCTCCTTTCTACCTCCAGTGCCCTGAGCCTCCAAACCGTCTCCCCCGGCATGCCCCATGTGGGAGGTGCTGAGCTCCAAACCAGCATCACGCCAACCCTGACACATGGATGTACATATCTTGGTGATGGGTGGGGGCCAAGAATTGAGCATGACAGCTCCCCCAGCAGCCACCTCATCTGAGACCCTTCACCTTCTCCAAACCGGATCCAATCAAACGACCTCTTCCCAAACCTCAGCCCCAGGAAACAGGCTCCCCAACGTGCTCTCCTGTGCTTGTTCTGTTCCCCTGCTGGGGGGACAGGAGAGGGAGTGGTAAGGCCCTGGGCCTCTAGAGCCTGGCTCTGCTTCATGCTATGGCTTGGCCGGAGGGGACATGGCCAAGGATGAGGTGGCCAAAACCAGAACCAGCAGTCTCCTGCCTTGTTCCCTCCCTGGCCTCAAGGCCTCCTTCCAGGGATGCCTCTCCAGCTCTACCTTATGTCCTGAAGCTGACCTGAGGTCTTCCTATCTGGGAATGACTAGTGGGAGCCAAGAGGATGGGGTGGGGGCCAGGGTCCCCCAGGACCCAGCGTGGGAGGCTGGGCAGGATCCCATCAGAAAGGTGCTGACTGGGCTGGTCGCCCGGACGCTGAACAGCCTCCACCTCCTTTCGGCCCTCACAGCTCCTTGGGCCCTTCTGGCTCTGGCCCAGAAAGTGATTCATTTGTAAATTATCATGATTTCTGCATTAAAATGCTCATTTCCGGACTGCTGTGGCTGAGTGGCAATGGTGAGGAACTGACCCCTGCCTGGGGGCTGAGGGGGGCTCTAGCCCCTCCTGATGACCCCTACAACCTGGGCTTTATGCTGAAGTCATGGTAGCAGCCTGCACACGTCCTCCCCTGTACCCAGCTCCGAAGGCTCTGTAACTTCTTGTAGACCTGGGCAGGACCCCTATTTCTCTCACTCAGCTTCTCTGCCTTTGACCCTCTAGGTAGAATCTACCCTTAGAGGGAATGAGGCTGTGGATTAAAAGGACGCTGGCTGACCCAGGAGATGAACCAGTGACGTCCCAAACACAAGTGCTCAGGATGTCTTCCTCCGTCATCTCCGGCTCCCAGCTCTCAGGGGTGGGGAAGGGGCTGCCCTGAGAATGGGCAGGAGTGATTTCTGGAACTTTCTCAGAAGGCCAGAGGGAGGAAGGAGCAGAAACTCAAAGATGAGACGGGGGCACCCCTCTTAGCAGCCCCGCCACTCTGGCTATACTTTCCAGGCTGTGCATCAGGCCGCAGCTGATCCAGGACTGCCCCCCACCAGGAAGTGCCCAGTGCCCTTAAGGGCAGCAGTGGCAACAGCAGCCGCAGCCTGCCAGGTGGACTCTGGTTGTTTGGCTTTTGCCTGCAAAAAGCACTCTGGTGCCATGGCAACCACTGGAGCTGGCACCTGCCGCTGGAGCCTTCAAGGTCATGGTCATCCAGCATAGCCAGGCCCTCCATGGGCAGCAGCCTCGGGGGGTACCAGTGGGGGACACCGGCAAAAAAGGTGCCAGGCGTGGGGATGGTGCCAGGACTGGGCAAGTAGGGGCCCCTTAGGGTCATCCATGGGGTCAGGTGGTCACAGACACGACCTGTCTGGACTAAATAGCAGTGTCTCCACTCCCTGTTCCTCACTGAGTCACCTCTGGAACTGAGGGCAGAATTAACACTGTGAAGCCGGCTTTGTTTCTAGCGTCCTGGGCTTTGATGCTGCAGCCTTGGAGGCAGCCATGGCAGTGGTGAGTAGGGAATGGCTGGGACAGACCCCCTGCCCCCATCACCCTATGCCCCTAAAGCCCTGGACACCATCTGCATGGGAAGTAATTAGCAGCAGGCATCATCCCACTGCCACCTCTGAGAAAGCATTCTCACTCCCCTAGTCCTCCAGGGGAGTGAGCCGGTGTGGTGGCAGAGGGCACAACCCTGACCCCGAAGTCTGGGAGTTCCACCTTCACTCCTCCCACTGCCCCCCGGGCTAACCAGCACTCCTGCCCTCCTGGCTGAGCGCTGGGCCTTGGAGGCTCCCAAGTGTGATCCGGGCTTCACCCCCTTGGGCCCCTTCCAAGACCCTTAGCAAAGAGCTCTAGTTAAAGGATTCCTGGGCAGGTTCACCTTCCCAACGAGCTCTGCCCCTTGGTCTCTGCCCGAGCGGCACGGAGGGGACAAACTTGTGGCCCAGCTTTCCTGTTAATGACTACAGCACTCTGCTCCTGGTTTCTGCAACCACCTGGCCCCATCCTGCCTCTCATGGGACTGGGGGTGGGGCCCCAGGGCCTGCTCCTGTGTCTCCGCAGATGGAATAAGGCAGGCAAGACAAGAGGACTTGGGGAAGGGAAGAGGAACTCAGGACGGACAGAGAATGTGGGAGTGAGCCAGGCTGGGAGAGTCTTGAGGAGACTGGCAGAACCTGGTTTGTACGAGTGGAGGAGGCCGGGGCAGAGGGCTGAGGAGGGCAGAGGGGATAGACCATGGGAGGTGCAATGAGCAACTCTCCCTCGCGACCACCAGGGGGCAGGCGCCGCCGCCAGCTCCTCCTCCCACCTCTGCCAGCATCTTTTCCAAACATGGGGCCGGGAGGGCAAAGGAAAGGAGGTTCCAAGAACCTGGGCTGGGAAAACCAGCCGGCCAGCATCCAGGACACTCCCCAGACCAAATGGCTGGGCCCTTAATTCTTGGGCAGTCTCCATTCTACGCCCTCCCAACTTTGGGGTCCTAGAGTCAGCCACACCTACCCTCTCTCACCAGCACCCTCTCCAATCTAGAAATCCCTCCACAACTCAAGAGCCTGAGGACTGCCCGAGTTGGGACGTTCACGCTACTCTTTTTGTGGAGAAGGTGTTCCTCATGTCGAGCCAGCCTTGAGACCCATCCAGGAGTTCAAGTTCAGTGGCTCATGAGCTTTGTGAAATACTACACTTTGCCCCCCGGCGGCTTTGGGGAAAGCAATCTTGTCCTTTCTGTGCAACCCCCGCCTCCTCTTTCCTAGAGGAAACAACGCCTGGCCCTTCTGACTATTCCTCTAAGGACAGTGTCCACCAAGATCCCTCCTGTGCTCCTCCACGTGGAGTGCCAGCTTCTGGGCCCCTCCGCTGTAAGGACAGACTTCCCTAGTGAGGGGGTGAGGAAGGGCATGCTGCCCAGGGACTAGGTCTGTGTGGGGTACACTGGACCATCACCTCCCTTGTTGGGAACACAAGCCTCTATTAATCCAGCCCAAGTTCAACTCTTCCACAAGAACTGCCATTTGGTTTTGCTGTCCCTATTCCATACCGATGGGATTAATTTTTCACAAGAGTTGTTTCTCTAGACTGTGGTTAATGTGCATTTTGAGTGGCTTCAGACTGTCACCCAGCCCTTGCAGGGCTATTACTTCTCCTAATGTGATAACTAGGTCTGAAGTATTCACTCAAAGCATGTGTTCAGGCCGGGTGCGGTGGCTCATACCTGTAATCCCAGCACTTTGGGAGGCCAAAGCAGGTGGATCATGAGGTCAGGAGATCGAGACCAGCCTGGCCAACATAGTGAAACCCCTGTCTCTACTAAAAATACAAAAATTAGCTAGGTGTGGTGGTGGGTGCCTGTGGTCCCAGGTACTTGGGAGGCTCAGGCAGGAGAATCACTTGAACCTGGAAGGCAGAAGTCGCAGTAAGCCAAGATTGTGCCATTGCATTCTAGCTTAGTGAGACTCTGTCTCAAAAAGAAAACAAACAAAAAACAAAGCACGTGTCATGGATAGACAGCCCTGACCAGCATTATCATTAAAGTCCCTGCTTCATTAATTAGCATCATGGGAGCCTCTGATGGGCCTCAGGGTATACCTTTGTGAGTCCTTTTCTGAGAAAATGATGCACAGTTTCATTAGCGTCTCAAACGGCTCCTTCTCTGAATGCTAAGAACTCCGTAAAAGGTTTAATTTTGTTGTCAGATGAGGACAACGAGGCCCAAAGGAGAGACCTGGCCCCCACTCCCCAACCCCAGCTCTGTGGCCAGTTCTAGGAAGACCCTGAGCTTCCTGACTCCTATTACAGTGCTCTTACTACTGCCTTCTTTCTTAGGATCCGGGTGGGCTCACCTCCTCAAGGTAGGGGCATTCAGTGTGGGCTCTGTGGATGGCACCTGTCACTCACAGGCTTGGCCTGGGATCCCCTTGCCTTAAGCTGGTTCCTCCGAGGCCCCACGCCTGAAGCTCCCGCAGGCTGCCACCAGGGGACAGTGGTGCCCAGGCTGGTGGCATATTTAGGAATTCTGGACTTAGGCCAGCCTCCCTCCTCCCCTGCACAAGGGCCAGATTCTGAAATGATCTGTCTTTATTATGTCATCAGAAAACAAAAAAATCCCCCGAGTGTAAACAGGAGAAATGTGCTGGTTAAGTTACTCATCATTATCTTATTATTAACAAAATAAAGCACTATCTATGTTTACAGTCATAAAAAAAGAAACAGCCTGGAGAGAAGTGGGGGCGGCTCTGAGGCTGAGGATGAAGAGGAGACAGGGGCAGACACAGACTCCATATCTGGCCCTGTGGGATTTGGAGTTCCCATACTGATCCGAGGGCTGTTTAGTTAGGTGAAAATGGGATTTGATTTCCTTAGGAAACCAACTTGTGAAACTGATCAGAGGCTGAGATCCAGTCCCTGGTGTAGAGCGGGGGAGGGGAGGGCAGGCCGGTGAGAGGCAGGGCTGGGTGGGAGAGGCTGAAGCCCAGGAGTCTTCTCAATTTCTTCCAAGAATGGGGAGCCCCCCACCCCATGCTCATGAGGGAGGAATAAAGACTAGCTGCCATGGAGAGCCCCTCTCCAGGGCCTCTGACTCTGGCAGGAAGGGGAGCACCATCAATCCTCCTGTCCTGACTCCCTCGTGGGATCAGGTTGGGACCAGGGCTGGGGGCACCAGGACAAAGCCCCTTGGAATATGAGGCACATTCCCATGCTGATCAGAGCTAAAAATGGCTCTGTGGGAACCGACTGGCAGAGCCAGGGAGGGAGTAAAGGGGAGGGCAGGAGGAGGGCAGGAAGGCTGATGAGCCTAGGGCAGACCAGGGGCCTACACAGACCCAGAGAATCCAGAGGGCACAGGGGGCAAGGACAGACACCAAGAAGGAGAAACAATGAGGGCCTTGCAGAGAGACAAGGACGGAGAGAGACAGAAATGCACACAAGGACACACAGAACCTGAGACACCCAGACTGACAAAGAGGTAGCAATTTGGGGACAAAGAGAAGCACAGAAAGAGGCCCCCAGAGAAGCAGGAGTGGCATCGAGAGACACACCCACAGGAGCTCAGCAAACTACAGTGCCTGGCACATAGTGGGCACTCAATAAATATCTTGTGCAATGAATGAACAGATGAAAACACACACACGTGCACACGCACGCACACACACACACAGCAGCCAAAGGGACCATGGGCTTGGCAGAGATGAAGACAGCAAGGGACAGCCAGACCCTTTTGCACAAAGTGCAAAGCGATCCTGGTGAGTGATCTGGGGGAGTGTGGGAGGGCTGTTGGTCCCACAGTGGCTGGTCCAGCCAGGACAAGAATGGAAACAAAGCATGTGACCCCAGGGGAGACCGGTCTGTAGCTGCCATACCCCAGGTGGGTAGACCTGCAGGAGAGGAGGATCATACAGTGTTCCCTGGCCATGAGCCCTAAAGGCTGAGGTGCTCAGCCAGCTCAGCCCACAGCCACGCTGCAGTTCCTGCCCACCTAAGCCAACAGCTCCTCAGGAAAGGAGGGGGCCTCTCCCCTCATTAATGTATCTACAAGTGCTTTGCCCATCTCTGCAGCACGACCAAGTCCAAGTACCAACATAGTCTTAGGTTGGCTGGCTGTGCCCATCGCGTTGGGACGAGGTCTTCCCCAGAGGAGAAGGGGCCGAGCCCACCCAGCCGGGATCAGTCTGTGAGCACCACCAACTCCCCATCGCTCTTCTCTTCGCCCTCCGAGTCCTCGTCCTCGCTGTACCGGTACATCTCGCCGTCGGCCACCGAGTGCCTGTCGTCTGTGCCCTCGCCCTCCTCTCTGAGGCTGCAGGTGTTGACGATCACAGGCATGTTGGGGTCCAGGCTACGAGGGACATAGTGCTCCACCAGCGGCTGTGCCAGCGGCATGCCTGCCGCCCGAGGGTACAGGACATCCGAGGAGCTCATCTGCACCTGGCCAGCCTGCGGGCTACAGGGCGGAGAAGGAGCACGGTGACGGATGCACACTCAATTCAACCCCAAACCCATCTCCCTCCAGGCCTCCTCAGAGCGTGCACTCCCACTCCACACCCTCTTGGCTGTGACTCAAACACCCTGCCCCCCGCCTGCTTTCTGATGGCCAAATTCACTGGTACCTACAGCCCTGCAGATGACCTGCAGACCCAGGGCCATAATATTCTTGGAAGATCATGTATGAATCCAATTTTTAGAAACTGCGTGTTTTATTTTTTTGTTTACTTCTACTTAGAGACAGTGTCATGCCCTGTCACCCACGCTGCAGTACAGTGGTGCAATCACAGCTCACTGTAGCCTTGGCCTCCCTGGCTCAAGTGATCCTCCCACCTCAGCCTCCCAAGTAGCTGGGACCACAGGTGTGCACCACCACACTTGGCTACGTACTTTTATTTAAAGATGAGGTCTCACTGTGTTGTCCAGGCTGGTCTCAAACTCCTAAGCTCAAGGGATCCTCCTGCCTTAGCCTCCCAAAGTGCTGGGATTACAGGTATGTGTCACCACACCAGGCAGAAATTGTGTATTTTAAATGCCCTAGGAGATTTCCTGTTTACAGGAATAAACCAGGGTGCTTGCTTTAGTCAAGTCAGGAGCCTTTCTGTATGATGATACTTTGATTTCTAGCCCCTTTGAATTTCTATTAAGTTCCTCTGCCGTGGGATCTACAGGCACTGTCTCCAGGTCTATGTGGCCAGTCCTCCGGTCACAATCCTATGTCCTCAGCCACTGGGTGCTCACCACAGTCACATACATAGCCATACAGTCTAGTCGCACATGCAGGCTCAGCTACACACAGGTAACACACACGTAGGCATACACACAGCACCCCTGGGGTCACACACAAAGGCAGGCCACACACGGACACCCAGTCACTCATGAGAGCTACATGTGCACACACAGTCTCCTGGCCGCTGCGGAGGGCCTGCTCACGGGATCACATAGCTCTGGCGGGCATCCTGGCGTCGGGTCCTCATCAGGGCCTTGTACTCGCCCACACGCAGCCGCTTCCCCTCCACGATGCAGGTGCGCTTGGGCCGCGGCTTGTACTTGTAGTCAGGATACTTCTCCAGGTGCTGCCGGCTCAGCCGCGCCTGTTCCTCGTAGTAGGGCTGCTTCTCCTGGTTCGTCATGGACTTCCAGCGAGATCCTGACCCAACCCCCCAGGGGCAGGCAGTCAGTGCTGGGCTCCGCTGAACACCCCCAGCAGGACCTGAGAAGACCTTGGTGCCCAGGTGGGTCCACAAGATAATATGTGTGCAAGCACCTAGCAAGGGTCTGGCCTGATGCGGGTGCTCCTTGGATGCTGGGCAAATGAATGAATGAAGTTGGCCTGTACAGGGGTATCCAATCGCCAGCTTAAGACTCGGCACCCACTCACGTTCCTAACAATCCAGCAACTTCCTTGAGCCTCTGGCCTGCCTGATTTGCATAAACAAAAGAGCAGCCACCTCAGGCCTTCAACAACCCAGACAGGCTCCCTGCTCAGGACAAAATATCCAATGTCTCAGTCGACAAGAGTCCTGTGCTGACACCCGAGGAGCCTCAGTCTTGAAACACCTGCCCCCTTGAGCCCATCTGCCCTGCCCAACATCCCTCCGAGGCCAATCAGGACATGTAATTTTAAAAAACCTTTCTAGTGACAGCCCAAGAACACTAGTCTCTCCTGTTTTCTGCCAGATCAAAGGTCTGGGCAAACAGTGGAACAGGTTAGGTTTAGATCACGAGTACTAAAGAATGTAAACACACACACACTCACTCACTCTCTCTCTCTCTCTCTCTCCTTGAGTTCTTGAGGACAGGTGCTACTGAACACTTCAGTGGTACAAGACCCCAGAGCCCAGCTGCCCTCACATCCCCAGTGACTCCTGCACCCCTATCATCAGATTCCACTGGAGTCCAACACAGTATGGAATATCACCAAGAAAGCCCTGAATAGACCCAGCTGACTCCTGCAACCAGGTCTCCCTGAACCATGGCCCCACCCACCCCTCCTGAACCATGGGCCCACCCACCCCTCCTGAACCATGGCCCCACCCACCCCTCCTGAACCATGGGCCCACCCACCCCTCCTGAACCATGGCCCCACCCACCCCTCCTGAACCATGGCCCCACCCACCCCTCCTGAACCATGGGCCCACCCACCCCTCCTGAACCATGGGCCCACCCACCCCTCCTGAACCATGGGCCCACCCACCCCTCCTGAACCATGGGCCCACCCACCCCTCCTGAACCATGGCCCCACCCACCCCCCAACCATGGCCCCACCCACTGGCCCTTACCAAGGATCTTGCTGATGCTGGAGTTGTGCATGTCTGGGAAGGCTTGTAGGATCTTCCTCCGCTCATCCTTGGCCCACACCATGAAGGCATTCATGGGCCTCTTGATGTGACTGCTGTTTCGGGACTCGGGGAAGTGGCGGGAGCCTGGGGGACAGGAGAGAAGTCAGCTAGGTAGCCTGTCTGGGGTCCTAAGAGTGCCCCAGGGCCAGCAGAGAGATGTTCCCCTACTTGACCAGCAGGAGGCACTGAGGAGGCTCCCACAGCCACCAGCCCAGGAGGAGCAAGGCAGGAGCAGAGAAGGCAGAGGAAACAGCAAGAGGCCCAGCCAGGGAACCAGAGACAAACAGACAAGAAAATCACAGCAATATGGCCTCAAGAGAGAGCAGAAACTCAGCAGTCTCAGAGACAGGGCGGAAAGCAGACTCAGAGACAGAACCAACAGACACATAATGGGACAGCAGAGGCACACACACCTGGAGAGGACCCAACAGACCGAAGGAGCGAAGGGATCAGAGGCAGACACAGCCTGCCCTGGCCCTGGCAGGACACAGAGTTGGGCCCTCCTGCCCATCAGCCCAGTGCCCGAGCCCTCACCGTCCATGTCGCAGCTCAGCATGGCTTCCTCCAGTGGGTGCACACAGCTGTCCTCCAGCCGCTCCTTGGCCGGGGATGACTCCAGGCTGATGAGGTCCTAGGTTGACAGGGCGACCTGACATCGGCCTCCTCTGCATCACCCACTCCTCCCCCTCCTCCTATCTTGGTGGCCTCAGACTGTGTCTTCCAACCCTGGCCACCATCTGTGGCTGCCCCCAGGTTCAGGTGAGTGGGGGGCCCTACCTTACGGAAGGGGGTGTTGGGAGAGCCTTCCAAGGCTCCACTGTGGCTGTGCAGCAGCTGCCGAGCGTCCTGGATGGCTTTGGTGACAGCATCCCCCTCACCAAGGAAGCCTGTGGTAGAGGGCAGAAGAGAAGCGAGGGAAGCTGAGGGTGTCAGCCCAGTGAGAGCCCAAACTCCATCAGCCTCCCACCATGCCACTCCCATGAGGCATCTGACTGTTCCTTCCTGTCCTTCCACAGGGTGACGGCATTGCGCGTCCTCAAGGGGGTGCCACTTACACTGGCTCTTTATTGTGCATGTCAATAGACTAGAAATGAGAATAGCAGCCCCTGGAACTGTGCAACTCTGGCCTGAATCACTGATGCTTGGAATGCCCAGACAGACACGATGAGGGAGAGGAGGAAGGGGAGCTTCTGCTAAGAGCAAGCCTAACCCAGAGAGGAGCAGGGACCTGCTCACGGTCGCATCATGCTGGCGGCTCCCCACTAAGAGGGCTGAAGGACAAGTGCAGGCAGCAGGAGGCTTACCCAGAGGCAGGCTCGGGGGGCTGGACTGCAGGTCCCGCGTGGGGCCCCCATGGCTGGGGGGGCGGGGCGCACAATTGCTCATCTTGAGGCTTGGGGAGCTGGAGGTGTTGGGCAGCTCAGGAGCCTTGGGCTTGGCTGTGAGGTTCAGGGGCTGGGAGGGCTCCTGAGGGAGACCCGGCAGGTCAGAGGATGACAGACACCAGAGGAGACTCCCACAGTGGGACAGAGAGGAAGTGAGGTGAGCATACCCAGAACACACAAGGAGAAAAGTGGACAAAGAAGGAGCAGGTGAACAGGAACACAGGACGCCGTGGCTCACCCATGCACACCCCGCAGTCCCCTAAGGCGGCAGCCAGCTGTCAGAAGCTCAGCAGGGAGCCCCAGGCTGGTGGGTAGAGGGCAGTACCTGCAAGGGGTGGTGGGCGGCCATGGCCCCAGGCCTCTTCACCACTGGGGCAGGGGGACTGTGCAGCAGCTGCAGCGGATACTCCACTATGGAAAAGGCGGCAGGGAGAAAAGTCCTGGATGAGCACAGAACAGCAGACACCCTGCTTGACGAGGTCCCAGCACCACAAGGTGGGCAATGGCTCGCAGCTGGCCCAGCTTGGTTCCAACCACTGCCCTCCCCAGCCCCAAAGCATGGCTGGAGGCCTCCTGTTCCCTCACCCCCACTGCCTCTGCACACTAACCGGCATCTTCACTGGGTTATCCCCTTCCCAACCCACTCTACTTAAGCAGAGCTTCCCAGATTCTAGAGTCTCATCCAATGGCACAATGAGAGAGGGGACACCATCTATTCATCCAACAGCCACTTTTATTTTGCACCTACTTGGCACAGGACACAAAAGCGGCTGCCTGTTGTATAGAACGTCTCATATGTATCATCTCACAATAATACATGGTATGCAGTACGTAACAGGGGCTGAATACATCATCATCCCATTTGACAGATAAAGAAATGAAAACCGGCCGGGCGCAGTGGCTCACGCCTGTAATCCCAGCACTTTGAGAGGCCTGGGCGGGCAGATCACGAGGTCAGGAGATTAAGACCATTCTGGCCAACACAGTGAAACCCCATCTCTACTAAAAATACAAAAATTAGCAGGGCATGGTGGCATGCGCCTGTAATCCCAGCTGCTCGGGAGGCTGAGGCAGGAGAATTGCTTGAACCCGGGAGGCGGAGGTTGCAGTGAGACGAGATTGCACCACCGCACTCCAGCCTGGGCAACAGAGTGAGACTATCTCTCAAAAAAAAAAAAGAAAACCTTAGAAGTCAAATGCGGCTGGGTGTGGTGCCTCATGCCTGTAATCCTAGCACTTTGGGAGGCTGAGGGGGAGGACTGCATGAGGCCAAGAGTTCAAGACCAATCTGGCTAACATAGTGAGACCCCCATCTCTATTACTAAGAATTTAAAAATTTTAAAACTAAAAATAAGAAGAAAAATGGGTTACCCACAGAGCTATTAAATGGCAGCATCAGGATTTGAACCCCGCACCTCTAGACTCCACAGCCGTTCCTTCTCCTCGACATGACACTCCTACCTGCCCTACGTCACTCCCAGGCCCAGCCTCCAGGTGGAGAGACAGGCCACATGTAGAAATCACGAAGTGCATGGCAGGTGGTGATGAGGGCCGCACACGCAGAGCGCCAGCAAACTCTGCTGCAGCTAGGGTAACTAGGGCAGGCTCCCTGGGGGAGCTGAGGTGTGTGCTTAGCGCCTGCAAAATGAGCAGGATTCGGGCAGGTGGAGATGGGGTGGCAGAGTGTGTGAGGGTGAGCTGTGGGGTATGAGGCAGGCCATGGGGGCCAGGTCGGCTCCAAGGCCCGTGAAGGCCAAGGTCAGGAGTGTGGAGCCCATGCTGTGGGCACAGAGCACCGTGTAAGGCTTGTGAGCCGGGGATGGCCACTGTTCGCAGTCAGCTTTTGCAAGGGACCTTGCTTGTTTAGTTTCTGGAGCAAAGTGGGAGGCAGCCATGCCAGTCCCCGGCTCCCATAGCTTATTTCCTTTCCTCACCTGGAATGCAGTTGGGGGCCCTATCCCCAACCAGATCACACTGTCCCCTAGCCTCCACGGCTCCCCTCCACATTTATGGGGAGTTGCAATGGTTTGGAATTTCCCTGTCCTTCACCTTCAACCTTCTCCACTCCCAGTTCCCCCTGCTAACTGGAAATGTCCACACTGGGCCTGTCTTGGTCTACTCGGGCTGTTGAAACAATGTGCCATAAACCAAGCAGCTGACAGACCTCAGAAATTCATTCCTCCCTTCCGGAGGGGAATCTGCTTCAGAATGAGCTGTACCTTGAGTCTGACCTATGACTGATTGCGGTGAGATTTATTATTGTTGTTTGTTTTGTGACAGGGCCTCACTCGGTGTCTGTCTCGTTTTTTCTCGCTCTGTCTCCCGGGCTGGTGTGCAGTGGTGTGAACACAACTCACTACAGCCTTAACCTCCCAGGCTCAAGCAATCCTCCTGCCTCAGCCTCCCAAGTAGCTGGGACCACAGGCACAGGACACCATGCTGGGCTAATTTTTTTATTTTTTGTAGAGATAGGGTCTCACTTTGTTGCCCAGGCTGGTCTTGAACTCCTGGCCTCAAGCAATCCTCCTGCGTCAGCCTCCCAAAGTGCTGGGATTACAGGCATGAGCCACTGTGCCTGGTCTAGGTGAGATTAGATGAGGCTCTGGACTTGAAAGTTTTGAATTGATGCTGGAACAAGTTAAGATTTGGGTGTCTACAGGGAGGGAATGAATGTATTTTGCATATGACAAGAACATGAATGTGGGGGAGTCTGGGGCAGAATGCTATGGTCTGAGTGTTTCTGCCCCCCACAATTCCTATGGGGAAAACTAATTCCCAATGTGACAGAATTAGGACGTGGGACCTTTGGGAGGTGACTGGGTCATGAGGGTGGGGCCTTTAGGAATGGGATTGGAGGCCTGAGGGAGCCTGTTTACCCCTTTCACCACATGAGGACACAGTGAGAGATGCCATCCTTGAACCCGAAAGCCAGCCCTCACCAGACACCGAATACACTGGCTTCACAGTCTTGGACTTCCCAGTCCCCAGAACTGTGAGGAATACACGTCTGTAGTTCATGAGCCACCCGGTCCATGGCCTACAGCCCCCGAATGGATGAAGATGGGGCCTGGCTTCCTCAGTCTATTGTGTTTCCCATTTACACCACGCTACAGTGCCAGGCGCAAATGAGGCAGGAGCAGAGTCGGTGGGGCTGAGCAGTCTACCCAAGCTCACGGCCTATGGGCCTTGGGGAATTTCCTCTTCTGTCTCTTTCTCGCCTGTGGAACAGGGAGGATGGACTAGCCTGGCTGCCTTTGAAGCTGTCTGCACTCCTAGGGTAATTATGGGTAGGACCTCTGCCCTGTCCCTATAACTCTCTGTCACTGCCGTAATTCAGGTATCATCCCATATTGCTAGAATCACCTCAGCAGCTCCTGCTTCTGGCCAGTCTCCCCTCCACGCCCTACCCCTCAAAGCAGAAAGACACACTTGCTACTCAAATATTCACATGCACCCCACAGCATACAAAATAAATCCGACTCCATGCTCCGCCCCCAACTCCATGCTCCGCCCCCAACTCCATGCTCCGCCCACAACTCCATGCTGCACACCTTCATATCCCACACCCTTGTCTGACACATGGCCAGTCTGCTGAATTTCAGTGATGGGGTAGAAGGCCATAGTGACATGGTCTAGGCAGGGATGAGAGTTTGAAGGTAGGAATCATGGCTGCTAGAATTTGGGAGATGCTGGCTCCCACTTGTAATCCCAGCACTTTGGGAGACCAAGGCACTTGAGGTCAGGAGTTTGAGACCAGCCTGGGCAACATGGCGAAACTCTGTCTATACTAAAAATACAAAAATGAGCCAGGTATGGTGGTTTACAGCTATAATTCCAGCTACTTGGGAGGCTGAGGCAGAAGAATCATTTGAACCCGGGAGGTAGAGGTTGCAGCAGTGAGCTGAGATTGAGCCACTGCACTCCAGAGCCCAGGCGACACAATGAGTGAGATTCTGTCTCAAAAACAACAAAAAAACAACTTGGGAGATTTATAAACTCCAGTTAATATTCCAGGTTTTTTTTGTTTTTTTTTGTTTTTTGAGATGGAGTCTTGCTGTTTTAACCAGGCAGGAGTGCAGTGGTGTGATCTCAGCTCACTGCAACTTCCACCTCCCCGGTTCAAGTGATTCTCTTCCCTCAGCCTTCTGAGTAGCTGGGATTACAGGTACCTGCCACCACACCCAGCTAATTTTTGTATTTTTAATAGAGATGGGGTCTCACTGTGTTAGCCAGGCTGGCCTCAAACTCCTGACCTCAAGCAATCCTCCCACCTCGGCCTCCCAAAGTGCTAGGATTACAGGAGTGAGCCCCGGGAAATATTCCAGATATTAGTACTCTGGTATAGTAAATGTACCAAAACTGGGAAGACTAGACCTGGATTGCTACATCATCTTCCATCTAAAAAGGGCTTTATGGTTTTCCAATGTGCTATTTCTTTTCATTCTCCCAGTGAAGTTCAGTGAAATTCAGCAAGATTCAGAAAAAGAGGATTATTTTTCCACCAGACAGATCCGAAGCTGAAGCCCAGAAAGGCCACATAGCAAATTAATGGATGAAAGCGGCTCCAGGGCACCTTCCCTGACCTCGGGACAGGCTGGCCGCAGTGGCGGGACCACCCTTCTCACACTCACCTGGTTTGCAGGGAATGGGTTGAATGGGTAAGGCCAGCTGGGAGTCGGGGGTGACAGGCAGAGGTTGGTGGCTTGGGGGGAAGGCTGGGATCATGACATAAGGCATGTTAACCTGCTGAAGGCAAAGAAACTCTGTGTGAGTCTCCAGGGACCCAAACAGCTACCCAGCTATGGTCAGCCCATGACACAGAGAATGGACCCATAGACAAGAGGCACAGGGGGTAAAGAAGGGACAGCTTTCCAAAGAATCCCTCTGGCCCCAGGCCATCTCTGTGGGCCCCTGTCTATCTGCCCTCAGGTATCAGCTGGGGAGGAAGACATGACAGGCTCCTCCCTTAAAACAGGGAAGGAAGACAGGTTGGGGGCTAGAACAGAAATAACCCTCCTAGCGTCAGGCCTGAGTGATTCTGCTCTAGGAGCTTTATGCACACATCCCCTGTCCCCAGCTCTACTCCAGGCCGGTGTCAACTCCCTCAGCTGCCTCGTGCCTCTCCAGGTCTCCCTCCTGGTTACCTGGATCTGCTGCTGAAGGAGGTTGATCTTATGCTGCTGCTGAATCAGCTGCTGCTGCTGCTTTGCAATCTGGGAGAGGGAAAGAGTAGGCAGAGTGGGTCATGGACATTAACCCTGGTGCCCAGAGCCTGCCCAGCCCTAATCACGCCCTGCCTTCCACAGTAGCGCAAACCGCGGAGTGCGGTGGCAGTGGGGAGCAGAGCGGTCAGCCCTCAGAACTGGTTCTCCTTTTGCAGGAAGTTCATCCCTCCCTGCAGGACCAGGAGGCTGGGCAGGAAGCCGCAAGCTGCTCTTCCCAGAGTCCTTTTCATACCCTCCTACCCCTAACCCCTCACTGTCGCAGCCTCCACCTCCCAGGTTCAAGGACTCATGAATCAGTCCAGGTAGGAATCCTACAGCCCCTGCCCCACCTACCCCTGGCCCCAGCCTGCACTGGTGGGGCCTGCCTCTCAGGCACCCTTCTCTAGGTCCTGACACACTCGCTTTCCTGGCAAGAAAGCCACACCCACTGAGCAGGGCCTACCTGCTCCTGCTGCTGCCGCGCTAGCTCCATCTGCTGCTGCTGCTTCTCAAACAGCATGGCAGCCATGTTCTTCTGCTCCGAGTGGGCTGTCAGGAGCTGGTCCCGCAGGGTGGACAGCTGGTGGATCATGATCAGAAGCTGGAGCTCCTTCTCTGCTAGGCTTTCTTGGGTCCCTGCTCCACAGTGAAACAGCCCCCAGTGGGATTTTTTTTATTTGTTCATCTACCCACCCATCCATCTACCCATTTATTCATCAGACACTTATTGAGCAACTGCTATGTCCCAGGACTATTAGGGGCTGAGCCACAGAGACGATGACACAAGACGCCTGCCTTGAAGGGGACTCTTCATGTTGCTACCTGGCAACTACTAGCCTGGAAGTTCTCCCCTATTAGTCACTAATCCCAGGCCCTAAAAACGCTGACAGTGGGACATCTCAGCCCCAGAGCCTCAGGCCTCTTGGATGTCCCCCAGTGCTCAGCACCACACAGGGCCAGGGTGGACACCATCCCATCAGAGGGATCCAGGGGGACACACTCAGGCTTTGAAGCAAGTTGGGTCTGGGTTCAAATTCCCATTTCAACCCAACCTGCCTCTGAGCTGTTAGACTAGTTTATCAATTTCTCTGCACTTTAGGGTTTTCAAAATCTGTTAAGTGGGTGTAATAGTCACTTCAGAGGGTTACAGTGAGGGATAAATGAGCTAATAGAGGCAAGACATGGTGGCTCACGCCTGTAATCCCAGCACTTTGGAAGGTCAAAGCCGGTGGATCATCTGAGGTCAGGAGTTCAAGACTAGCCTGATCAACACGGTGAAATCCTGTCTCTATAAATATATATATATACATATATTATATATATATCTACACACATATATACATGTGTATATATACATATATGTATATATAATATATGTATATATATTTATAGAGAATTTTCTATAAATTTATATATATTTATATATGTATATATACACGTATATATATTGTGTATATATATAATATATATATGTACACACACACACACACACATACACACACACACACACACACACACAAGTTAATATATGCAAAGCTCTTCCTCCAGGATCTGGCACAGGGTCCTGAACCAATAAATGTTAGCGTATCCCTGACCTCCAGTTTAGCTCCTGCCTGATGCAGCAGTTTATTCCTGAGTGTCTGGCCACAGACTTTTTTTTTCCACATCAGAAATCACTCAGGGATCCTTCGAGAAATAGAGATGGCCAGGCCCTTACCATACCATGGGGTTCCCATTCAGTAGGCAGGGGTGGAGCCTGGGTATCTGTATGGTTTTATCTCTGTGGATGTGATCCAGAACAATGCAAAAATGGTCATTCTGGCTGGGTGCGGTCGGTGGCTCATGCCTGTAATCCCAGCAATTTGAGATGCCAAGGTGGAAGGATTGCTTGAGCCCAGGAGTTTGAGACCAGCCTGAGCAACATGGTAAGACCTCATCTCTTTTTACAAAAAGTATAAAAATTAGCCGGGCACGGTGGCTCACACCTGTAATCCCAGCACTTTGGGAGGCCGAGACGGGTGGATCACCTGAGGTCAGGAGTTTGAGATCAGCCTGGCCAACATGGCAAAACCCTGTCTCTACCAAAAATACAAAAATTAGTCTGTCACGGTAGCAGGCGCCTGAAATCCCAACTACTCAGGAGACTGTGGCGGGAGAATTGCTTGAACCTGGGAGGTGGAGGTTGCAGTGAGCTGAGATGGAGCCACTGCACTCCAGCCTAGGGGATACAGCAAGACTCTGCCTTCAAAAAATAATAATAAAATAAATAATTAGCCTGGCTTGGTGGCAGGTGCCTATGGCCCTAGCTACTCAGGAGGCTGAGATGGGAGGATCACTCAGGAGGTTTAAGCTGCAGTGAGCCAAGATTGTGCCACTGCACTCCAGCCTGGGCGACACAGGGAGACCCTATCTCAAAAAAAAAAAAAAAAAAAATCACTCTAAGGAATCCAAGCAGCAGCCCGTTAATAACCACTTCTCATTCACTTAGTGAAGTCCCACTGACTTAGAATTAATTAGAGTGAAAGGAAACTTTCTGCTCATTTTGCAGTTAGACCTGGGAAGTGGCAATGACATGCCTGAAGTCACAAGGGTGCCTGGTGAGAGCCCAGATTCATAGCCATGGAATTTGATTCCTACCAGGCCTCTCCTGCATGGGAGGAATCAGACCTAACGCTTGGGGCCCCCAAGTGAGGGATGGTGATGACACCTAAGGCCAGGCAGGAGCCAGATGGCACAGGATAGGTATGAGGGTAACAAGAACCGCCCTACAGCGCCAGGCTGCACGGCCAGGCCAGGAGAAGAGAGATGGAGTTCAAACACTTCCCCAACCCCTACAGGCCTCCACCTTTGACATCTTTGGCTTCCATAGAGTTCCTTCCGAGGAACCTCTCCTTCCAGTCACTGGACAACAGCTTCTCGATGGCTGGCACCACTGGAAGACAGCAAAGGGGTGAGGAATAACTGTCCTAACACCTCCCTGCCCCAGGACTCTGCCTCTAACTAAAGCAGACATCCTACCTTCTTTCAAATTTTGGTTGAAGTCCAGCTTCTCCTGACTTCCAGAGGCAGCCTCCGACGCTCCTGGTCTCTTGGGTTCTGGGGACCCATTACCCTCTGGAGAGCTACAGTCCTGTAAGACATGCTGAATTGTCACTGTCACCCCCAAGAGAAGGGGACAGGCTGCGGGGAGGGCCGGGCACCTCAAAGATGTGTATCCTGAGAGATCCCAACCCTGCTTAAGTCCTACTTCTCCACCTGCTAGGCCCCTTTGTCCTCCACCTGCTGGACCTTTGCTCAGGAAAAGAACAAAAGATTTCAAAACAAAAGACCTGCGTTTCAGGCCAGGCTTAGTGACTCACAAGTTGCTTGATCCCACACAAGTCCCTGAACTGCTCTGAACCTGACTTCCCTCTTTTGAAAATAGAAATATTAATACCTCCTCTGTTACAGGATTGTTGCTGGGATCAAGGGCGTTAATGCATGTGAATGAGGTTTGCCACTGCAATCAGGGGCCAAAAGTAAGCTGTTAGTTATTACTCCCTTCAACACACCCACTACGCCAGCGGGGCTGCATGGGGAGCAGGCAGGGGCTGGCAAGTTACTCACACTCCCCACTGCCTGCCTCACTCCTCTTCTCATCAAAGTCCTCCTCATCCTCTAAGGCCTAGCTTGAGGCTCTACTTCTCCAGGAAGTCTTCCTTGATCACCAATGCCCCCACCCCGAACCCCCCTCCTCCAGGCTGGATTCCTTCTTAGAGCCTGTAACTCTCCTCATTTTTACTTGTTTGAATTTTAATTATATATTCCCTTTTTACATCTCCTATGTGAAATAACAGAATTTTTAGGAGGAGCAAGAATCCTTATTAATCGTGTGGCTCAATCCTCTTTTTTTGTTGGTTTGTTTTGTTTGTTTTTTTGAGACGAAGTCTGGCTCTGTCACCAGGCTGGAGTGCAGTGTTGCAATCTCAGCTCACTGCAACCTCCACCTCCCTGGTTCAAGTGATTCTTCTGCCTCAGCCTCCCAAGTAGCTGGACTACAGGCGTGAGCCACCACGCCAGGCTAATTTTTTGTAGAGATAGGGTTTCGCCATGTTGGCCAGGATGGTCTGGATCTTCTGACCTCGTGATCTGCCCGCCTCAGCCTCCTAAAGTGCTGGGATTACAGACGTGAGCCACCGAGTTCAGCCCATTCTCTTGTTTTAAGGGTAAAGAACCGTATCATCTTTAGCAATGACCTGATTCTTGCTTGGGCAATCAGATTGATTTCCCCAAACAACCTGAAAAATCTTGTAGATTACTTTAAAGCTAGACTTTTAGCATGTGTGTCCCATCTCTCCATCTAGTCCTCAGAAGCAAAGACTGGGTCACACATAGGTGAATAGTCACTATCAAGCAAGTGAGTGAGTGAGTGCGGGCCTGAGTCCAGGTCCTGCTCTGATAGGTGACCTGGCTTCTGGCCTCAGTCTGAACTTGGCAGTGCCTCCCTGCTCCCCTACACAGCGTCTTACTCCTATGATCACCATTTCTGCTTGTATCTGCTGTCATCTAGGGTTGTGGACCTGCCCAGCCTAGGAGAGGCCAGGGACGTCACATGCGTGTGAGGATGGAGGCAGAGTGGGGACACTGACCCAGTAGCCCCTGAAAAAGTGCTGGGCACCTGGGCTGGAGCTCGGGGGTCAGCACCATCCTGGGAGTCCCGGGCTGGGTCTCCAGGTTGAGGTTCAGCGGCAGTGGCTGAGCCCTGGGGGGCCTCGTGGCAAGGCTCCTTCTTCTCCTCTGACTTGATGGTGCAGTTCACCATGGTGCCAACGCCATCCAGGGCCAGCTGGGCAGAGATGGGGCTCCTCATGGACATCCTGGGGAGGGACAGAATGAGCTGAGGTGAGTCTCCAGTCGTAAACTTCTGCCCAGAGGCAGTGACCCTACCGTTTGCTCCCCCACCCCACCCAAGTGCCTCCTGGAGCCCCTCACACGGGCACACTCACAGAAAGTGCAAGCCTACTTGTGAACCCACAGAAAAATCAGCACAGGCTCTTGTGGCCCTCACGTTTTTTGTTTTGGTTTTCATTTTTTAAACAAAAAGTTCTAGAGAAGAGTGGGCCCACCCTTCCTCACGCCCTGCCTGTTTAATGCTGGGTCTATGGGACTAGTGGACTGGTGGGCCCAACTCACGAGGCCAGATCCTGACTGGCAGTTTCTGAGCTCAACAGAGTTGAAAAGTGTGTGTGTGTGAGTGTGTGTGTGAGTGTGTGTGTGTGTGTGCACGAGTATAGGTCTGTGCATGTTTGTATGTATACAAATGCATTTTTTTTTGAGACAGAGTCTCACTCTGTCACCCAGGCTGGAGTGCAGTGGCATAATCTCGGCTCACTGCAACATCTGCCTCTGGAGTTCAAGCGATTCTCCTGCCTCAGCCTCCCGAGTAGCTATTACGGGCAACTGCCACCACGCCAGGCTAATTTTTATATTATTTTTAGCAGAGACAGGGTTTCACCACGTTGGCCAGGCTGGTCTTTTACTCCTGACTTCTCAGGTGATTTGCCTGCCTCGGCCTCCCAAAGTGCTGGAATTACAGGCATAAG
Source organism: Cebus imitator (assembly GCF_001604975.1). Lineage (NCBI taxonomy): Eukaryota > Metazoa > Chordata > Mammalia > Primates > Cebidae > Cebus > Cebus imitator. The sequence continues at coordinate 1,795,903 of NW_016107353.1, read as the reverse complement.
CCACTGCGCCCAGCCTACAAATGCATTTTTATAATTAGTTATCAAAACTTAAAAGTCAAGAGACAGCACATGGCCGGGCGTGGTGGCTCAAGCCTGTAATCCCAGCACTTTGGGAGGCCGAGGCGGGTGGATCACGAGGTCAAGAGATCGAGACCATCCTGGTCAACATGGTGACACCCCGTCTCTACTAAAAATACAAAAAATCAGCTGGGCATGGTGGCACGTGCCTGTAATCCCAGCTACTCAGGAGGCTGAGACAGGAGAATTGCCTGAA
>NW_016107353.1:1783855-1795116 GCF_001604975.1 Cebus imitator | reverse complement strand
AAAAAAAAAAAAAAAAAAAAAAGCGGGGGTTGGGGGTGAGAATAACAGGCTGAGATGAGTGGCTTTAAGAAAAATATTTTCTGGCTGGGTGCAGAGGCTCTCGCCTGTAATCCCAACACTTTGGGAGGCTGAGGTGGGCGGATCACCTGAGGTCGAGAGTTCGAGACCAGCCGGGCCAACATGGTGAAACTCCACCTCTACTAAAAATACAAAAATTATCCGGGCATGCTGGCATGCACCTGTAATCTCAGCTATTCAGGAGGCTGAGGCAGGAGAATTGCTTGAACCTGGGAGGCTGAGGTTGCAGTGAGCGGAGATCATGCCATTGCACTCCAGCCTGGATGACACAGAAAGACTATGTCTAAAAAAAAAAAAAATCGAAAAATATTTTATAATATCTAGCTAGAATCTCTCATTTAGAGTCTGGCCATCATAGGCATTTGAGTTTGCAGTTCCTCGTTTAAGTAGCTGGTATTCCTTGCAGACCCTCCTGAGACTCTGCACCTGCTGTTCCTTTCGTGTCACATCACTGCCTGGGACATCTGAGGAGCCAAGCAATCACAGGATCTCAGAGAGTGGTTTCCAGGGGTCACGCCAGGCTTGGGAGGAGCAGCAGATGCCTCTCCTTCAAAGTCACTGGGGCACACATCCAGAGACTGGATTCCAGTGGGAACACACAGCAAGTTCCAGCTACGTATGGGTCCTGCCTCAGCTACTGGCCAGCCCAGAGACCGAGGACAAATTGCTTATCTGCGCTACACTTCACATTTCTTCACCTATAAAATGAGCATAAGAGTCCCTACTCTATAGGGTGGCCGTGAGGACTAGGAGTTGATATTTATATGGTACTTAGAACAGTTCGTGGGACCAGTAAGCACTGATCTGGTGTTTTGTTGTTTATTACATTTCCAAATACCATCACATGACCTGGTGTTTGTTAAACCACTGCTAGTTGGAATGCAGTATGAGGACCAACAGCTTCAGCAGGCCTTGGGGGCTTGTTTGAGAGGCAAAGTCTTGGGTCCTACCCACAAATCAGAATCTCTGCGAGTTAGGCCAGGGATCGGGTTTAACCAGCTCTCCAGGTGAGTCTGAGATGCACTAGTTAGAAAAGCACTATTAAATAAATTGTTTTTATTTTTTATTTTTTTGCATGGGGATTAATGTTTAGGGGAGGTATGTAAGGCTAAAATCAGATATAGTAAAAATATCTGTACAGTAAAAAAATCCCTTAAACATCCCAGGTGCAATATGGTATTTAAATATTGCATCAACTCTGTATGGATGCATTGGTATAGATTGCATCAACTCTGTAAAATGTTTGTTACATAAAATGAAACATGCATTGTATATAATAGAGTACATGTACAGTATTTTAAATAAGCAAGCGTTATAATAGAATAAAATATATTCCGTCAGCCCTCTGTATTCATAGGTGCCACATCCATGGATTCAACCAACCTCAGATCAAAAATATTTAAAAAATCAATTTCATCTGTACTGAACACGTAGGCTTGTTATTATTCACTAGACAATATAGTGCAACAACTATTTACATAAGATGTACATTATATTAGGTATTATAAATCTAGAGACGCAGTGGTTCATGCCTGTAATCTCAACACTTTGGGAGGCTGATGCGGGAGGATTGCTTGATTGCTTGAAGCCAGGAGTATTGCTTTTTTATTTTTTTTTTTTTTTCCTGTAGATGCCCACTAGCCGGGGCAACATAGCAAGACCCTGTCTCTACAAAAGAATATTAAAATTAGCTAGGCGTGATGGCATGCACCTGTAGTCCTAGCTACTGGGGAGGCTGCGGTTGGAGGATTCGCTTGGAGCCAGGAGTTTGAAGCTGCCAAGATTAAGTCACCGTACTTCAGCCTGGGTGACAGAGTGAGACCCTATCTCAAAAATAATAACAACAATAATTAAAAACCAAGGTATACGGGAGGATGTGCACAGGTTATATGCAAATACTGTGCCATTCTCTATCAGGGACTTGAACATCTGCACGTTTTGGTGCCTTCGGGGGTCCTGGAATCAACCGTCTCAGATACAGCGGGCTGACTGTAACTGTGTACAGTCCTACATCACTTAATAGCATGGCGTGTTCTGAGAAATGCATCACCAGGCAACTTCTTTGTTATTCAAACCTCGCAGAGTATATTTACACAAACCTAGCTGGTACAGCCTGCTACACGCCTAGGCTGTATGGTACAGCCTATTGCTCCTGGGCACAAACCTGTCCAGTGTGTTATTGTACTGAGTACTGTACGCAATTGCAATGGAATGGCATTTGTGTATCCAAACGTCCAAAGATAGGAAAGCTACAGCAAAAATACAGTGGTAGAACCTTGCGGGACCACCATCCTACATGTGGTCGGTCGCTGACCGCGACGTCACTTGGCAGGCAGCGCATCAATGCATGTGTATTTGATTTGATGCCACCCTGCTGATCGGACCAGACCCTCCTACTCACCCACTTTCAAAGTGTAGGATTTCCCAGGGGCTGGCTCCCAGGACAGGGCACTGCAGAGAGGGGCCTCCCTGACTATAAGAACGACAGCCCCATCCCACCTAGATGCAGAGAAGAGACCCCAGCCCAGCTCACCCTGGGGTCCCCTCCTACAGCCCGGGGGCCTGGAGAACGTCCAGGAAGCAGGCGGCTCAGCCCATCCGGGCACTGGGAGGGGCTCAGAGCCAGGCCGAGAGCAAGGGGGGAGAGAAGTGGGAGTGGGCGCAGTCAGTCGGGGAAGGGGTTTTATCCTAAAGCCGAAGGCAGCAATTACATAACAAACAAACCCTGGGCTCAAGCTGTGAATTAATCAAACCGCTGAAAATAAAACCTTCCTCTCAGGAACTTCAGACAAAAGAAATGAAAACAACCAGGCTGGCTGGAAAATAAAAGGCAGCAGCACTGAATGGGGGACAAAAGGAAGCCAGACAATAGGGTGTTGGACAAAAGCAATAAAGCCAAAGGAAGTGTGACAGGCGCACAATGCGGGCCTGTGGGCCTCTGATCCGTGGGCTCCGTGCCACCTCACTCACACCCACCGCGGGCGCAGGCCGGCCACCGGTCCGGACTTGGGTCCTCAGGGTCTCTCCTTCATTCTGTCCCAACTTCAGCGGCTTCCAGCTCCTACCTCAAAGCCTTGCCACTGCAGCCCAGATATCCCAGCAGCAGCCACGGCCTCCGGGAGCATGGTCAGATGAACAGGACACAAAGGCCCAACCAAGATCTCCCCAGTAGGGGATGGTGAATGACCACCCATCCCCGGAGCTGATGGTGGAGGCAGAGGAGGTCATCATCTGTCCTAATTAACCCTACGAGTGCACGGCCCAAGATTGCAGCCACTTGCCACATGTGGCTCCTAAGCACTTATAATGCAGCCAGTCCCAACAGAAATGTGCGTGGGCAGAAAACACACCCCAGGTTTCGAAAGCTTGGTACACAGAATAGAATGTAAAATATCTCATTAATAATGGTTACTGATTACAAGTTGAAATTCTTTTTGGATAAGTTGGGTTAGATAAAAATACATTATTAAAATTAATTTCGGGCCAGGTGTGGTGGCTCATGCTTGTAATCCCAGCACCTTGGGAGGCCGAGACGGACGGATCACAAGGTCAGGAGTTCTCGATCAGCCTGGCCAACACAGTGAAACCCCGTCTCCACTAAAAATACAGAAAATTAGCCAGGCATGGCGGCGAGCCCCGGTAATCCCAACTACTCAGGAGGCTGAAGCAGGAGAATCACTTGAGCCCAGGAGGCAGAGGTTGCGGTGAGCCAAGATTGCGCCACTGCACTCCAGCCTGGGCGACACAGCTAGACTCTGTCTCAAAAAAAAAAAAATTTCATTTCACATACTTCTTTTTGTACTTTCTAATATAGCTACTAGCAAATATGACACATGTAGTTGCCATTATATTTCTGTTGGACAGCAGTGCACTAAGACCCTCCTCCCTCTGAGCTTCTACACACGTAGCCCCCACAGTCCCTCCAGCCAGGTACCGGGGATCACCCTTGTATTAAGGAACCTGTCTCCTGGACCTCTCAGCGGCCTACCCTGGCCTCCAGCACAAAGACAGTGGCTCCTGGTGACCAGCCAAGCTGGCTTAGAGGTATCAGTCTGTTCACTAGGGCTGGATGCCCACCAGATCACCCTGCCCAGACGGGCCCTTTCATCTGCACAGGTGTCTGGCTTAACTGCAGGTGCTGGGCACTGGCCCTCAGTTGGTATCCTCTGGGCCCACTTGTCTGTGAAAAGGCAACAGCCCAGGCGTAATGCCACCCCACCCCCACTGGAGAGCACCTGCTGAGTCTCACCTTTGGGGAGAGGGTCCTTGGGTACCTCTTTCACCTCCCTCTCCGCCTCCCCAAGCACAGGCCTGCTTGAGAAGAGCAGCTGCTTTCCCTGCCCTGTCTGGTCTTGAGGAAACCGAACCTCAGCCTGCCGTGGCCCAGAGAGACACAGGTGTCTCTGTGACGTTCATCAGTGTGAGGCTCCGGACCCTAACCATCCCAGAGAGGACAGCGGCAGTCCCATAATCAACTAGATAAGGCTGGAGGGGGAGCGAGCTGGATGGAGAGCGGTCCTTATGGGCTCACTGCTCTGCCCCTCTGCAGCTGAGGGTCTCTGCACAGTTTGCTTCATCCCTGCAAGCTGTGTCTGTAAAATGAGGGTCCTGGAGGGAGTCGGGACAGCCTGGAAGACCCACAGGGTTTGAGTTCAACAATCTGGGTTTAAATTCCTGCCCTGCGACAGGCTGACTTGTGTGAACCTAGGCAAGTTAATTAACCGCTCTTAGCCTGTCTCCTTAGCCATACAATGGGCACAATAACCCATATCCCAGTGGTGTCCATAAAAATTAAATAATACAGGGTGAATATCTATTCTATAAGTTGTGTGCAGTCCAGGATGCACTGCGAGTCAAGTGATTGAGAGAAGAGCTTCTATGGTCAGACAGATTTGGGTATATTTGAATCCCAACTCTCACCATTCATTGCAGTTCAACCTTGGGCAAGTAACTTAACCTCTCTGAGCCCATTTCCTCTTCAGTAAAATGGGTGTAAGAACCTCAACGTGGGCCGGGCGCAGAAGCTCACGTCTATAATCCCAGCACTTTGGGAGGCGGAGGCAGGTGGATCACAAGGTCAGTAGTTCGAGACCAGCCTGATCAATATGGTGAAAACCCATCTCTGCTAAAAATATAAAAAATTAGCTGGGCATGGTGGTAGACGCCTGTAGTCTCAGCTACTTGGGAGGCTGGGGCAGGAGAATCTCTTCAACCCGGAAGGCGGAGGTTACAGTGAGCCGAGATCGCGCCACTGCACTCCAGCCTGGGCGGCAGAGCGAGATTCCTCCATCTCGAAAAAAAAAGAACCTCAACATGAAGAGATGAATCTCCCGTTAACAACCCAAACCCTATCAGAGTCCCTATTTTACATTCTCATGGCACTTTGAGCTCAACCTTCAAAGTACTTATCACGTTTGGTAATGATACCTTTACGTGCTTCATTTATTTTGGAGTTGCCGTGCACGGCGGCTCACCGCTATAATCCCAGCACTTTCCTGAGGTCAAGAGCTTGAGACTAGCCTGACTAACATGGTGAAACCCTGACTCTAGTAAAAATACAAAATTAGCCGGGCGTGGTGGTGCGCTATAATTCCAGCTACTTGGGAGGCCGAGGCAGGAGAATCACTTGAACCCAGGAGGCTCAAAAAAAAAAAAAAAAAAATTGTTTTGGAGTCACCCGGTAGCCAAAAATATACCTGTTTCTGATCATCACTGTAGCTCCAGTGCCTAACACAGTGCCTGAAACATAGTAGGCGCTCAATAAATTTTTTTTTTTTTTTGAGACGAAGTTTTGCTCTTGTTGTCCAGGCTGGAGGGCAATGGCACGATTTTGGCTCACTGCAACCTCTGCCTCCCGGGTTCTGGCAATTCTCCTGCCTCAGCCTCCCAAATAGCTGGGATCACAGGCATGTGCCACCATGCCCAGCTAATTTTGTATTTTTAGTACAGACGGGCTTTCTCTATGCTGGTCAGGCTGGTCTCGAACTCCCCACCTCAGGTGATCTGCCCACCTCAGCCTCCTAAAGTGCTGGGATTATAGGCATGAGCCACCACACCCAGCTCAGTAAATATTCTTAGGCTGATGAGAGAGTGACAGAAAGTTCACCAGCACAGCACAAAGCAGGCCCGGATCCTTAACAGATGACGGGTACTGTCAGGACTATTAGCTCCTGCCCTCTCGGGTTTTTCTCCCAAACCCAATTATCCTCTTCTGCCTCTTCCTTAAGTCTAAATTCTTTCTATGAGTTACCTAAATACCCCCAGCAGCAAAGCGAGTCCATTTCCTTTTCTTTTTACCTTGAGTCAGATAAGAAACATTTTCCATACTTTTTAGATGTAAAGACCCCGCTGGAGTCCTCCCTTAAGTTCCCTTTAGACTTTCCAGAGACTAAAACAGTCCCTCCAGCTCCTTTACTCCCTCATTACACAGCATGCTCCTTGCTTCAGTGATTTTCCATGTGGCTCCTCAGAAGGTAACCTCAAACTCCACTCTCCCAAAATGCCCAGAAGCCAAAGAACCCTGGGTCCACAGGATACGGGAGTTACTGGGCCCCCTCAGTTTCCACCCCAGTCCGATGCCTTGGTCCTGGTCAGAGACCACAAGTCCACAGGGTGGCCCGTCAGCCTCTCGCTTGGGTGGAAGTGCTCCTGCGTGCCCAGTCTCTTCTCCTGCTCAACCTTAACACATTTTATAAACAGAGAAACCAAGGTCAGGGGCTATCGGGTTCACACAGCTTGCTGGGCAGCATTGCTTCAAGACTATATAGAATGGCCGGGCATGGTGGCTCATGCCTGATCCAGCACTTTGGGAGGCCGAGGCGGGTGGATCACCTGAGGTCGGGAGTTCAAGATCAGCATGACCAACATGGAGAAACCCCATCTCTACTAAAAATACAAAATTAGCTGAGCGTGGTGGTGCACACCTGTAATCCCAGCTACTTGGGAAGCTGAGGCAGGAGAATTGCTCAAACCAGGAGGCGGAGGTCGCAGTGAGCTGAGATTTCACCACTGCACTGCAGCCCGGGTGCACAAAACAAAACAAAACAAAAAACTATATAACGTCAGAAGGCTTCAGCCGGCTGGGACACTGGGCAGCATCTCTGCTCTGCCTCCCTTCCTTCTCAGGAACCTACCTCACAATCCCTCTTCCGTCCTTCTTCCACCTTGGTCTTATCTCACCCAGTGAGCATCCTTAAGAAGTGAAGGCCTCTAAGAGGAGAGAGCTCCAGCCATCTTCACCCTTGACACGCAGAGCCTTGAGTCTCTGAGCTGGTGCCTGCCAGGCCCGAGGGCCCCCAAATCCAGCACTTGGGACAAGGTGTAGAGAGGCACCCACCTCCACGGAGGGAGAGTGGTTCAAAGCATGGCCCTTATATAACAAAGCCTGCTGCAGGTGCCGATCCTCTTCCTTCTCCTCCCCACAACCAGCCCTGTCCCGGCCCCTCTGACCCCCACCCACCCACAGGCGCACACACACCTAGCCCCTTTCTGCACAAAACAAATCACCAGCCACTTCCTCTTCTAACCAGTCAACGACCGACCCTGTTGGATTGGAATCAAAGGAGTTTTTACTGTCAGCCCTTCCTCCCTCCACAACGACAGCCTTCCCACCCCGCAAAAAAATATCTAGATGAAGATAAAGATAGAGATAAATTCCAGTCATCGTAGCATGACGGGTGACTCAGACCCTGGGGTACAGGAAGCCTGAACAGACAAGCAGACCCTCCAAGAGGGCCAATGGCCACACTTCCCTGCTGGGCACACCCTAAGCCCCCTCCACTGCTGGCTCCCACTCCCAAGCTTGCCCTGAGAGGGTGGTGCCAAGGGGCATCGCCAGGGAAAGAGATCCATGCAGCAGGGGTGGGGCAGGCCTTGAGTCCCATGGGAATGCCACTTCCTCTGAAAGCCCCAGAGAGCTGAGAACCTCAGGCTGCCCTAAACAATAGCCCAAGGCGTGGGTGCCCAGAACAGTGCTCCGGTGCCACATCCTGCCATTCTTCTAACAGACCACACCCTGCCACCCTTCCTGGCTACACCCGATCCTATCTCTAATGTTTACTCAGAGCTGGGAGCTGGACTGGCTGCAGGCTTAGGACAAAGCTTTCCTGAGAGTCCCTCTCTCCCTTTTCAGCCTCTGTGGGTCCTGGGGGGTATCCAATCCAGGGCACAGCCCGGTCCGGTCTAGCCCAGCTCAGGGGGGCCACAGCCAACACTCCCAGTCCTTTGGCTGTTTCCAGGCTGGCCAAGGTGGTGGCATTCACCTGGTAGAGTGGCCAGCATCAAACAGAGGCTGGGTAAGCTCCAGAGCCTGGGAGAAGAGGCGGCTTCCCCGAAGCACCTCTGGCACAGAATCCCAGTCCAGCCTGAGGTTCTGCGGCTGCTGGGACTCAGCCTGACCCTGGCCCATGGGCACAAAGGAAAGCAGTGGCCAGGGAGAGACTGCAGCTGTGATGTTCCCACCTGGTCCTCGGGCCTCAGAGGCACCTGAGTCTTCTCCCAACCCAGACGGGACCGCTTGAAAGAGCTGTTGAGGCTCCCAGTGTGATGTGTGCCTCCAGAAGGCCCCACGTGGAGAAGAGGTCAACAGTGTCTCCAGGACCCAAGCCTGTCTTCAGGTTCTCCTGCACCCCACCAGTGCTAGAAGGCAGCGGCAGGCCTCACCCTGTCTCCCAACGGCAAGGCTAAGCCTGTGTCCTGGACAGGTGAACACATCTGGCTTCCTGCAGGGACAGTGCCCAGCCTCGGGAAGGCAGATGCAGAAACTGTGCAGTTGAGGCTGACTGGCCCTGTCAAAGGTCTCTTGGGGGACAGCCCTGAATACTGACCAAAAGAACGAGAGGCAAAAAGCAAGCATGCATGGCACGGCACTTACTTGGCTACAAGCACTAAGCACAGGGCTCTGCCTTCACTTCCCTGCTCATCCTCACAAGAACACTACAAAGACTAAGGCTCAGGGGGCCGGAATGTCCTACCCAGGGCCCAGCAGAAGTGGCATCTGAACTCAGTCCTCACTAATGTCCAAATCCACATCCTTTCATTTATCAGCTGATGTCCCGGCCACTCTCCTCGGCCCGAAATAACAGGCTCTGGTCCAGCAAAGACAGAATGGCCACGGTCTTCACCTCTTATAGGATTCCAGTTGTTTTTGACTTGAGTCGTGGCCAAGGAAAACTTAGTCAAAAGAAACCCAGGACGCTCTGGGAACTTGGGGAAAAGACTAAACCTCTCAAAACCTCAATTTCTTCATGTGTGAAATAGAGATTCCAAGAACTATTTTGTGAGTAAAAGATAAGGTATAATTATAGAATCTGGTACAGAATATATGTTCAGGGAAGAGAGTAAAGAGAAGAAGCCCCATGGCCAGGCGCGGTGGCTCACACCTATAATCCCAGCACTTTGGGAAGCCGAGGTAGGCAGATCACAAGGTCAGGAGTTCGACACCAGCCTGGCCAATATGGTGAAACCGTGTCTCTACTAATAATACAAAAATTAGCCAGGCATGGTGGTGTGCGCCTGTAATCCCAGCTACTCAGGAGGCTGAGGCAGGAGAATCGCTTGAACCCAGGAAGCAGAGGTTGCAGTTAGCTGAGATCATGCCACTGCACTCCAATCCTGGGTGACAGAGTGAGACTCTGTCTCAAAAAAAAAAAAAAAAAAGAGAGAGAGAGAGTAAAGCAGGAAGGTGTCCCTCTCCTCCCTAACCCCATAGCAACAGGAAGCAGGACTCACACCCTATTCTCCTCCCCAGGCAGCCCAGCTCTTCTGGAAGCAGGTGGGTGGGTGTGATGACCCAGCATTCCCGGGAGGCATCCTGGTGTGGTTAATGGAGAAAGGACTTTGTCTCATGGACCTGTGTCTGAAGACTGGCTCTATTATATACCACTGGATGTGTGGCCATGGGGAAGTTTCAGTTTCCCTGTCTTGAAAATGGAACAAATAATACCTACCTTGTAGCGTTATCCAGAAGACTAAATATGATGGTGTTTGTGAAAATCAAAAAAGTGTTTGCTCCCTGACCCACCGCCACCCCTACCCCACGTGATCAAACAAGAAGACGTGCACCTGCAGAGCATGGAGCCATCACCCTCGTCCTCCTCCATCTGTTCCGAGCAGTCTCCCTCCCCAGCCTAGACTGTCAATTTTCTGAGTGCTCTGTTCATGTCCCCAACCACCCTGGAAGTCCCAGCAGGTGCCCCACAGGGCAAACAGGCTGAAAGGCTACAGATCTGCCAAGGAAGCCCCACATTCGCAGCGCCACCGCTTATCTGGCCAAGCCACGGTGCCTTCCCTTCCCCGGCTGATGACACAAAAGCTGCGCAGAACTCATGAGCTCCCTCATTTCCTCTGGAGCCCACGAGGGTGAAGTGCTGTTCCATTAACTCTTGCAGTCTCCTGCCAACTCTGGAGGGAGAGGAAGGTGGGGATTGCAGGGATGACCACAGACAGGAGAAAGGACAAGCACAAACAGCCGTGTTTTCCCACCAGGCTGATGAAATCTCACCTTTGCCAAACAGTCCTTCTAGCGGTACTGGGGTGGGCTGCGCAGCACTGCCTTCTGCTTGGTGACAAGTCTAAGCCACGTAGACTAAGCCTTCACAGCACGTGGTAAAATGATGCTCTGGAAGACACGCAGCATTGGTTCAAACCCAGCATCCCTTCTAACTAGCCAACTAGTTTAACTCTCTGAGCTTCATTATGTTGCCCAGGCTGGTCCTGAATCTCTGGGCTCAAATGATCCTCCTGCCTTTACCAATAACTGGGACGGTAGTAATATATACTCACCCGTGAGGTTTCAAAGAGTAACCAGATAACACAGGCAAAGCCCAGGGCCTGGCACACGCCTGTGCTGAACAATTGTTATGGGCATTTTGTCACTGTAATCTAGATAAGGAGGTGAAGGGTAGAAAAGTGGGCAGCCACTGGGCTCTAAGTGGCCCAATGAATACTTGAGCCTTAACCTCTTCGCACCTCAGATTCATTATCTGAAATGAGGCTAACAATACCTACCTCTCATGCTTGCTGGAGAACTGACAAGTTATTATATAGAAAATACTTAGCACAATGCCTGGCACAAAGCAGAATGGCACTTAGTATTATGATGGCTGAATGAAGGACTGTGCTTCCAGGAAACCTCTGCCAGCCAGACCACTCAGCCTCAAACCAGTATGTTTCCAAGGCCCCCT
>NW_016107353.1:1778335-1779944 GCF_001604975.1 Cebus imitator | reverse complement strand
CGGCTCACCGCAGCCTCCGACTCCTGGGTTCAGGCAATTCTCCTGCCTCAGCCTCCTGAGTAGCTGGGATTACAGGCACGCGCCACCATGCCCAGCTAATGTTTTGTATTTTGGGGGTAGCATTCTGGAGGCCACCAGGCTGTCCAGACCCCGACTTCCCTTATATTCATCACCCCTCTGTTTTCTGGCCAGTCCTCCCCACCACCCATCCCCACACCTCCCTCTTGGCTTCGCATTCATTCCTGAACTTTCAATAGCATCGAGCAGAGCTGAGTACTTAGTAGACCCTGGCAACACATACACCTAATGGATAGTTGCAGTCACTCTTATTTTATCAGTTTTTTCTTAAATATAAAAGGAGTGTGTGCTTATTGTAGAAAATCCACAAAAAAAAAAAAAAAAATTTTTTTTTTGAGTCTCACTCTGTCGCCCAGGCTGCAGTATGGTGGCACTATCTCAGCCCACTACAATCGATCCACCTCCCAGGCTCAAGGAATTCTTCTGCCTCAGCCTCCCAAGTAGCTGGGATTACAGGCGCCCACCACCACGCCCAGCTGATTTTTGTATTTTTAGTAGAGATGGGGTTTTACCATGTTGATCAGGCTGGTCTTGAACTCCTGAGCTAAAGTGATTTGCCCACCTCAGCCTCCCAAAGTTCTGGGATTACAGTTGTGAGCCACCACGTCCAGCCAATCTGCAAAATTTAGAACATAAAACAGGTTGGGCGGTGGTAACTCACACCTGCAATCCCAGCACTTTGGGAGGCTGAGGCGGGTGGATTGCTTGAGCTCAGGAGTTCCAGATCAGTCTAGGCAACATGGCAAAATCCCATTTCTACAAAAAATACAAAAAGGTTAGCCAGCTGTGGTGGCACACAACTACAGTCCCAGGTACTAGGGAGGCTTAGGTGGGAGGATCACTTGAGCCTAGGAGGTTGAGGCTGCAGTGAACCATGATCACGCCACTGCACTCCAGCCTGGGCAACAGAGCAAGACCCTGTGTCAAAATATTAAATTAAATTAAAATTTAAAAAATAAGAAAACAGGTCGGGTGCAGTGGCTCTCTCACGCCTGTAATCCCAGCACTTCGGGAGGTCAAGGCGGGCAGCTCACAAGGTCAGGAGATCAAGACTGTCCTGGCCAACACGGTGAAAACCCCATCTCTACTAAAAATACAAAAAAAAAAAAATTAGCTGGGTGTGGTGGCACACACCTATAGTCCCAGCTACTCAGGAGGCTGAGGCAGGAGAATCCCTTGAACTCGGGAGGCAGAAGTTGCAGTGAGCCGAGATTGCGCCACTGCACTCCAGCCTGGGCGACAGACCCATTTCACATCCGTTCAGGAGGTAGCCGCTGATAACAATTTGGCCTATTTCTATGAAACATTTTTTTGAAGGTGGCTTTCTTTTTCATCATTAAATTCATAGGTAAGTTTTTATGTTATTTACTTTCTCCCACTTAATAGTACTCAGCAGTTTTCATGTTGCCAAAAACTGGATATTAAAAATGATTCGTAAAGCCATTCTTAATGGTTGCTCATCTTCCACTTTATGGCTGTGCCATAATTTGCTTTATCCCCATGCCCCATGGTTGAAATGATTAAACTCTTT
>NW_016107353.1:1748183-1776924 GCF_001604975.1 Cebus imitator | reverse complement strand
GAGAGAAAGAGAGAAAGAAAAGAAAGAAGAAAGAAAAGAAAGAAAAAGAAAAGAAAGAAAGAAAGAAAGAAAGAAAGAAAGAAAGAAAGAAAGAAAGAAAGAAAGAAAGAAAGAAAAGAAAGAAAGAGAGAGAGAGAGAGAGAAAGAAAGAAAGAAAAGGAAAAGAAAAACAGGATGGTGGCTCCTCAAAAAATTAGACATAGAGTTACCATATGATCCAGCAATTCCACTTTTGGAGATATACCCCCAAAACTCATAGTGAAAAAAAAGACAAAAAAACTCATAGTGATATTACTCACAACAGCCAAAATGGGAAACAACTCAAGTGTCCATCAGTGGATGAACGGATCAACAAAATATGATCTATACATGCAATGAAATATCATTGGCCCTAAGCTGGAAGGCAATCTTGACACATCTACAATGCAGACAAATCTGGAAGACGTTATGTTAACTGAAATAAGCCAATCACAAAAGGTCAACTATTGTATGAGTCTACTTACGTGAAGTACTTAGAATAGCTAAATTAGTAGAGACAGGAAGTAGAACAGGGTTGCAGGTGCTGGAGTGAGACAGGAAGGGGAAGCTATTGATTGTTTAACAGAGGCTGGGCGCGGTGGCTCAAGCCTGTAATCCCAGCATTTGGGGAGGCCAAGGAGGATGGATCACGAGGTCAGGAGATCAAGACCATCCTTGGCCAACGTGGTAAAACCCCATCTCTCCTAAAATTACAAAAATTAGCTGGGCATTGTGGCGTGTGCCTGTAATCCCAGCTACTCGGGAGGTTGAGGCAGGAGAATTGCTTGAACCTGGGAGGCAGAGGTTGCAGTGAGCTGAAATCGCGCCACTGCACTCCAGCCTGGGCAACAGAGCGAGACTCTAAAGGTTGGAAAAAAACGTGAATGGACTCAATGCCTCTGAACTACATACTTAAATATTGTAAATTTTACATTATGTCTACTTTAATCCAATTTTTTTAAAAGATGGGGAGAATAAAAAACTGCTAATAAGCTACACTTTCAGGGCATCTTTAATCCACAGATGGGCAGAGACAAGGCCATAAACATAGCCTCACCGACTGGTGAGGGGGTTTTGGGGCAGCAAGGCTGGAGAATGGCTACCTTGGGAGAACCTGTGTTCCCCAAGGCCGTAATTAACAACACTAATTGAAGTGTCTAGAAGCAGCGAGAGCCAGACAGTGCCAGATCCCCCCCTTCCCCCGACCAACAAAAAGTCCTTCCCTCACTGCCTCCAGAAACAATTAAAGGCTTCCACGTGCAACTCAGAGACAAGGTGTATTTAGGATTTCTCAGCAGGGAGTTCAAGGAACCCAGGTGACGAGAAGATGGAGATGGAGGAAGAGATTTAGTCTTCCCCTAAAATCAGTTCCTTGACTTTCCTGGAAATCCTTTTGGATGTGCATCTTAGGCTGGTGGTTTCAAGGCAAGCACTGAGCTGATGCCTGTTTCCAGAGCAGCTCTGCCCCTGGCTTGCCGCACAACCCTGGGGGACTCACTGTGCAGCTCAGGGCCGCAGAAGGTTTAATCCTGGTGCCCTCCCTGCCTGGAGAGGACACAGCACAATGGTCCAGACTGAAGCTCTAAAACAGAAGGTCTGTGCTCATAGAAGGGAGTGGCAGGACAGGGGCCACTTGGGGAGAGGAAGAGGAAGTGGGCAGCATTCCCAGTTTGCAGGGACTCATCCATTTGAGGTCACAGATGCTGGCTTCTGTGGGCCACCCAAACCATCCTTTTCCTTTTCAATGAATGACAGGCAAGCCCCAAAGTCCCACTAGTCCTAAGGTTCATTTCATGCTTCCATTTTCTGATTTGGTGCTTTACTGGCAAAAATATCCGGGTTCCCACTTAACCAACAGCACATCACAGGGTTTGCTGTGTCTACAGGAGTTACGCAGGCTCCGTGGTGTGATTAAGAGTGAGGCCAAGCCGATGGCAGCCCACAAGGGAGCCTTAGGGATTTTCTGTGGAGACTGAAAAAGCCACCCGCATCTTTGTTCATCTCTGTCCAAAGAGGGAGACAGATGAGCATCCCCTTCCTGGCCCTCTCTCTGCCCCGACTGGGCCGTTAGAGCTCCCTGCAGTGCTTCCCTTCCCCCACTGCCTGCAGACCTGACCCAAGGGAAGGGGGTCAATAAACGGGGTCACTGAAGGCGCCCAGCTCAAAACCAGCTCTGTTGCTTAGGAAGAATTTAACCCTGTCCCTCCCGGCTCCTGACTCTCCACCTTCACAGATCTACCTGTATGGATGGGAAAAAATCATTGCAGAGAGGGTGTAGAAGAGCCCAGGTGAGAGATCTGGGTGTGCGGTAGAAAAAGTGGGCTCGAGTTGGAGCGTCAACTCTGCCACAAACTCAAGGTGCGATCCTGGGCTCATCTAAGTTCTCTGAGCCTCATCTTTCCAGTCCGTAAACCGGGAGTCAAAATACACACACCAGACCCCTAGGAGCCTCAGCACAGTTATTTTCTTAATGTCAACGCCCTTTACACACTTGATGGTTGATAAAGCCCCACACATGTGTAAGAGATTTGGATGCCTTTAACAAACCACCCAACCTTTCAGGTCTCAGTTTTTCCATTTGCACATGGAGTGAATTATTACTTCTTCCCTGAGAGACAAACGTAGAGGTAGGGGAGGGTTCGCAGGCCTTTAATGCCGTGGAAATAAAAATGTTGCTAAGCTTCTGATTTCCACGATCGAGTTGTAGCTCGGGGCAGGCCACATACAGAAGCTCCTCATCAGAAAGATAATGACAGTGCCTGCTATTTACTGAGTGATCACCACCAGCCAAGCACTTCACAGATATTTTCTGCAGGGATGAAACCCATTGTATAGATAGGGAAACTGAAGCTTGTGTGGAGACAAAATTCCACTTACAGTATGCCTGACTCCAAAGTTCCAAACCACAGCACGAGGTCTTTGAGAAGATTCTTCCACAGGCACTCCAAACCCCAATTAACCCTCTCTGCCTGCTGGGGCTTGGTGCCAAGGGGACAGCCAGTGACAAACCCTCTCGGGGACTGGATGCTGCCCGCCACCATGGCCAGAGGGAGGGTGGCCCCCCACACTCACGCCACTGCCCTCACTTCCTGTCAGTCCCTATAGGCATCACCCTGAGCACCCAGGGTCCAAAGGTCAGGTACAGGCTGTTTAGTTATAAATTACAATTCACCCGCAATTGGGTTTTGTGAATGCAGTGGCTTCATGCCTCAAAGCAGTCCCTCAAAACTACATGTAAATTCCATGGGTTTCACAGAAATCAATCCTACGTAGTGTAGAACTGTCCCCTTGGTGACCAGCAGTTAGGGTGGGAAGAAAAGGTAGTGTGCTCTGGGCCAGATTGTCATTTCGGTCACACCTGGGAACGCCCTACCTACAGCTAGTATGTGACAAACAGTTTCTTTCCTATTCTGGGCTGTTCCCTGGGGCCAGCATGGTGGGTCCACACCCCAGCCCACCTCCACCCCATGTCCCCATGCTGCTACAGTGGAGACAGCGGCTCTCACCCTTGCTTCTTTGACTAAACAGGGGTCATTCCAATAACATCATAACCACAGCAACAAACAGCAACAATAGCAAACCCCTGGATAAGATTCCCACACGCTATTCTAGACTCTTCTCATGTGATGCTTTTAATGTTCCCTTCTCAATGGGGCATCATGACTAACGGTGTTTCACAGTTAAAAAGTGGAAACGCAGAGAGGCTAAGTAAGTTGACATGGGCTGCACAGCGAATCTGCACATAGCAACTGGAGGAGGAATACTGTAGGGGACAGAGGGGACAGGGGACAATACTTGCACCCTCCACACACCAGAGAGCTGCTTCCCTTCCTTTCCCAGATCCCAAAGAGGTCATGCTCATGACCCTAGGAGAAGCGGCCCCCCCCGGCAAATCCAAGTAGGCCCAGGAGAGCGGGACTGTCCCACCCCAGGACAGACTTCAACAACCACCACCACAGCGACCATGACACTAATATCAGCTCCCACTTACCAGAGCCGTCTATACTCCGGGTTCTATGCTAAGGCTTACAATATATACATCACTTTATTAAATCCTTCTACTCTCACAAACTAGGTGTTATTCTTTTCCCACTTTGTAAGTGAGAAAACCAGAATGTAAGAAAGTTCTGAGGCCACACGTGGTGGCTCACACTTGTAATCCTAGTACTTTGGAAGGCCGAGGCAGGAGGATTGCTTGAGCCTAGGAAGTCAAGCCTGCAGTGAGCCGTGATGATGCCACTGTGCTCCAGCCTGAGCAACAGAGCAAAACCCTGTCTCAAAAAAAAATAAAAAGTTCTGGGCCAGATGTGGTGGGCCCATGCCAGTAATCCCAGTGCTTCAGGAGACCAAGGCAGGAGGACTGCTTGAGGCCAGGACTTTGAAGACTAGCCTAGGTAACATAGCAAGACCTTGTTTCTACAAAAAACTTAAAATTTAGCCATGTGTAGCTGCATGCGCCTAAGTCACAGCTAAAATCACTTGAGCCCAGGAGCTCAAGGGTACCATGAGCTAGGGTGGTGTCATTGCACTCCAGCCTGGGCAACAAAGCAAGACCCTATGTCAAAGAAAGAAGAGAGAGAGGCCCGGCATGGTGGCTCATGCTTGTAATCCCAGCACTTTGGGAGGCCAAGGCAGGAGGATCACGAGGTCAGGAGTTCGAGACCATCCTGGTCAGCATAGTGAAACCCCCGTCTCTACTAAAAATACAAAAATTAGCTGGGCGTGGTGGCATGTGCCTGTAATCCCAGTTACTTGGGAGGCTGAGGCAGGAGAATCATTTGAACGTGGGAGGCGGAGGTTGCAGTGAGCCAAGATCATGCCATTCCACTCCAGCCTGGGCAACAAGAGTGAAACTCCATCTCAGGAAAAAAAAAAAAGAAAGAAAAGAGAAAGTGAAAGAGACAGAGAAGAAAAGGAAGGAAAGAAAAAAGGAGAGAAAGGCAGACAGGAAAGAAAGAAAGAAGGAAGGAAGGAAAGAAGGAAGGAAGGAAGAAGGAAGGAAGGAAAAGGTAGAAGAGAAGAGAAGAGCCAAAGTTGGCCAGGCATGGTGGCTCACGCCTGTAATCCCAGCACTTTAGGAGGCCGAGGAGGGAGGATCACAAGGTCAGGAGTTTGAGACCAGCCTGGCCAACATGATGAAACCCCGTCTCTACTAAAAATACAAAAATTAGCCAGGCATGGTGTCGGTGTCTATAATCCCAGCTACTCAGGAGGCTGAGGCAGGAGAATCACTTGAACCTGGGAGGTGGAGGTTGCAGTGAGTCAACATCACGCCACTGCACTCCAGCCTGGGCAATAGAGTGAGATTCCGTCTCTAAATAAATAAATAATAAAGACATCTGGAGATCAATATTCCTCAATCCTGAACAACATAAGCATGCCCATCCTGGAAACTGCGCATGCTGGACATCCCAGGAAAGCTGGCCACGCTGATTTGCTTGGGCCCCAGTGGGACCCAGGCCGTAAGCAGCATGCGTCAGGGCAGACTAGGAAAAGCAACTTATCTTTTTCCCAGGTGGCAGCCCTGGGAACCCACTAGCCCTGGCAGGGAAGAGAAAGTTGTCTCAGTTACCAGGCAGTTCAATACGGAAGGCAGCAAAAATGTCTTTGAATGGAAAGGAAAAGAACAGGGTTCTGGTGAAATTTTTTGCAGGACAATGAGAGAGCAGCTTCAGCCTGAATGAACGAGCCACCCATTCTGAAAGTTCTCTGACAGATCATCTGGTTCCCCACTGTCAACAAAGTCCTAGCTCCTTGGCCTGTATCCAAGGTTCCTTCCGACGTACATGGTCTCCACCTAACTGCAATCTAAACTAACACGATCCCTTCCCATCCCAGAGGGGCTCCTCAGCCTCTGTAAGTCACCGGTGTTCCTCACAGCACCTGGTAAAAAGGTGCCCTACAGAGGCTCATCTTAGCATAACACTGGGCCCAGAATCCGTGCTCAGTACACACTTACCAAATTCACCCGTGCTGAATCGAATCTGAGTTCATCCTTTCCTGAACCTCCGGCAAGAGTCTTGGGCTTGGCCAGACACGGTGGCTCACACCTATAATCCCAGCACTTTGGGAAGCCGAGGCAGGCGGATAACTTGAGGTCAGGAGCTCGAAACCAGCCTGGCCAACATAGTGAAACCCTGTTTCTACTAAAAATACAAGAAAGTTAGCCGAGCATGGTGGCACATGCCTGTGGTCCCAGCTACTTGGGAGGCTGAGGCAGGAGAATGGCTTGAACCCAGGAGGCGGAGGTTGCAGTGAGCCGAGATCACGCCACTGCACTCCAGCCTGGGAGACAGAGCAAGACTCCATCTCAAAAAAAAAAAAAAAAGTCTTGAGCTAGCCAGGGAGGAGGCTATCAACCCAGAGAACAGAGGACAAGTAACCGGCTCAGGGTTCAGTGGCCGTCAGCTCTGTGTGGAGGGCAATAGTCCAAACCTCACAGCCAGAAACCAGGCCATGCTCTCCCTGCCTAGCACCCTCTCTCCCCGACTGCCCGACACACTCATTCTCCGTGCTAGTTCTTCCCAGAGTCCCACCAGAGCTTCTTATCCTTCCAGTGAATCTGCCCTTCAACAACCATTCAATGGCACCCGGCTTGGAGATGTGGGTGGGATGCAAAAAGCCACTACCGAGGGGTTCAGTCTCCTCTCTAAGCAGCCTGGGCTCCCACCAGAGGCCCAGCCGTAAGGCAGAGGCCCCAGGGCTTCAAGTATGCCCTCCCTCCGGGTTCCTGAAACAGTTCCTCCTACCAGAGTTCCCTGCCCTCTGGCACCATGGCCTCTGGGCAACACTGGCCCTTTGAAGACTAGATGATGTCACTATTTCTAGCCTAAGCCATAGTTGGGAGAATGAGGAAAAAGAGGGGAAGAATGAGACCAACTTACGTGACAGGTGGATGGAGGTAAGGGACGCACCTCCAGGAATGGGGACCAGTGATGAGCCCTGGGCAGCGTGGAGGCCAGCTCAGTGGAGGGGATGCCACAGGTGCTGCCCCTGCCCTCTCTTCCGGGACCCCCGCACCCACACAGCCCTGGTGCCCGCAGGGCTCTATCTACTGCCCTGATCTCGCAGCCGCCAAGTGAAATTCCACCAGCTCAGCACTTTTGCAGAGAGGGGGTTGTTTTGCTTGTGCGCCATTCTTTCCGCAGGGGTGGCCGCCTTGCCTGCTCCCCCTCTTCCGGGGTCCCCTCACACAGCTGCTCCCCTGTTCCTCGGAGGGGTCCCCCCAGGCCCTGCTGCCTCAAGAAACGATGATTTTGTTCCAAGCATCATTGCTCTGACCTCATTCCACAGAGAGAAATCTGGAGCCTGAGGCTGGGCAGACATGAGAGTGGGAGGGAAGGCCATTCACCCTGCTCCCCAGGGCTGTCTGGGCTCGCATGGGAACGGCATGGCGTCCAGAGGAGAGCCTCCCCACACGGGGCTGGGCTCAAAATGCACTGTGCTAAAACCGTCCTCTTGCACAGGGCAAGACACCACACACTCAGTCATAAAATTGTTCATCTGCTTGTCTTTCCTGTCCAGCCTCCTCCCCAACCCCCGCTAGTGTCTTCCCCCAACACTGGAGAACAGAATGTGCTTGGCTGGAGACCCGGATGTAATAAATTGCCTGTAACAGAGACTCAATCTGAAAAACAAATTAATACAAGGCCTAGCTCTTCCGCTCTGCTCCTCTCATTCTCAACACTGTTTCCTGCAAGGCCAATCAGAGAAAGAAATGGCTGCTTGGCCACAGTTGCTGAGAGGGAAATCGATTCCTCCCACCCTGGGGACCACCAGAGGCTCCATTCGACCCACCAGCCTCTCCCTTCATGAGCTCAAAGGCCAGGTCTGGAGGAGCCTCCACGGCATGTATTTGCCCGAACTCAAATTGAGCTTTTGTTTCACGTCTACTGGACACCTGCTGAGTGCCAGGCATGGTGCCCTGATCCCTGACACAGGCGAGGTGGTGGCTGCTGGGGTGGGGTGGGGAGGGGAGGTTGGGCCTGTGCATGCAGCCCTCTGTGCTTAGCCCAGAGAGGTCAGGTCCGATCACCCCATGCTGACTGTGTCCCTAGTCACCTACCCTCTGTCCAGGAGTAGGAGTAATGGTACAGGAGTGAGAAGGCACAGACAGGCGCAAAAAGGCAGAACCAGCCATCTCTGGAAAGAACAAGAGTAAAAGGCAAATCTGAATGTGCCTGGGGATAGATTATAAAATTATGTTTAGTGTACCGGTTATATGCAAACGGCATGTAAATATGAACAAAATCCCTGGAAAAATCCGAGTGTTCCCGCTGCTCTTTCTGCCTCGCTCTTTCTTACTTGGGCAGTTTCCAAGGCTACGCAGGGAGTCATCTGATCACCTGGCCAGGAGAACCCAGAGTCGTGTCTCCATCCTAATCGGCCAGCATCTCCTTTGCATCAACGCCTCTCCTTGGTCTCAAGCTCACCTGGTGGCTACCTGAGAAACATGACTGCAGGGGAAGAAGAGAAAACAGGGCTATGTCCATAGCCAAGGTGGGACGTGAGGGAGGCCGGGGTAAATGGGGGCTCTACAGCACACACCCCTCCAGATCCGGTCTCAGGATGGTTCCCTGTGACTGTCGGAGACCCAGTGGGCTCCAGACACTCCTCGGTGCCCTGGCCCTTCCTATCACCAGTTCCCCACAACCAATGGCAAGACACCAGGGCAGGAGGCCAGGGGACTCTAAAGCAGGATCCCAGTGTGGACTCTCACTTGTTCCGAACAAGTCAGACATGCTGCATAGACCAGCCTCATCCCTGCTGATCCACAGCCAGGTCAGACTCTGGAAAGCCCACCACCTAGACCGTTTCCAATTTCCTCAACTGCCAAATTAAAACTAGAGGGCTTTATGAAGTACCCCTGATAGAAGCCTCACAGAAGCATCCTGTGCAGGCTGTGGCAGTGTCTGACTCCACATCTGGGTTTTGAAACTGCAGCAAAACCTGCCAGCGTGGTTGCCGTCATCCTCATCTAACTCCATTTCCAGCAAACCCGAGTTCTTATTTTATATTGAGAGGGCTCCAAATGATCCTTCCCAAGTTGCAGATGGGGGAAGTGAGGCTCCAAGTGGCTAAGTGACAGGCCTGAGGGTATACAAGCCATTAGCAGTAGAAGCTAGACCAGGGCCTTAGCACCGGTGACCCCAGGTGGCCCCAGCAGACCCGGGAAACATCAGCACAGCTGGAAAGGGGAGATGTCAGGGGGCCCCCCCATAAGAAAAGGTGGGACAGGGGGCCCCACTGCCTCATGTGCAGGGAGCAGCCCCTGGTGGGAAGCCACAGGAAGGTCCTGGAACAGACAGCTGCAGCCACCAGGGAGTCAGGCTTCTTCCGCTTCAGTCCAGCAGGGCCCAGCTGGTGCCCCTGGGAAAGCGGGCACCTGACCCCTCTGTATAGGGGAGACGTCCTAGGCCTCTTAGCCTAACTTATCTATCCAGGCGATGGGCAGCCTGGTCCTTTTGCCTCTGCAGAAGTCATAGAAGGAAGGAGAAAGAGCATTGTCTCCTTGTTACAGCTAAAGACCAAGGACCAGACAGGCTTCCGACGCGGGCCAGACCACAGAGGAACCCTAAGAGCTACCACTTACTGTGCGCCCAGCACACATTTTTCTCTAATCCGTACCATCACCCTGCCATGGGGGAGAACCATTGCCCCATTTTGTGGATAAAGAAAATATAGCTTGGCCGGGCACGCTGGCTCATGCTTGTAATCCCAGCACTTTGGGAGGCCGAGGCGGGTGGATCATGAGGTCAGAAGATCGAGACCATCCCGGCCAACATGGGGAAACCCCATCTCTACTAAAACTACAAAAAATTAGCCAGGCGTGGTGGCACGTGCCTGTAGTCCCAGCTACTCAGGAGGCTGAGGCAGGACAATTACTTGAACCAGGGAGGCGGAGGTTGCAGTGAGCTGAGATTATGCTGCTGCACTCCAGCCTGGGCAACAGAGGGAGGCTTCATCTCAAGGAAAAAAAAAAATACATATATATATATATATATATATGGCTTTAAAAAAATTAGGTAAATGGTTCCATATCTACAGTCAAAATCCACAAGCCTCCAATCTAGAACTTTCTGACTCTAACGACCCATGGTGTTGTCACTAAATTATCCTGCCTCTCCATAAATTGAATGATACTCCAGAGTGTGCGAGGCTGAGTTATTCGTAATGTGGTGAACTGCGGAGTGGGGAGGTGAGACAGACACATGACTGCCAAAATGCACCTGACCCTGGAGGAACCGACAAGGTGCTCAGGATGAGCCCCACTCCCTTCCAGGCCGCACAGGCCCTGCACACCCGGCCCAGGCCTCCCCTCCAGCTGTGCTCACAGACATGCACTCAGGCCCTTTCACACCTGCAGGCTCTGGCTCACATGGTCTCCCTGCCTAGAAGGCACTACTTCCTACATTCTTTTTTCAAAAACATGCACTTTCT
Organism: Cebus imitator; assembly: GCF_001604975.1. Classification (NCBI taxonomy): domain Eukaryota; kingdom Metazoa; phylum Chordata; class Mammalia; order Primates; family Cebidae; genus Cebus; species Cebus imitator. The sequence goes on along the minus strand of NW_016107353.1, from coordinate 1,766,466 downwards.
GCTTTTGTAATTCTTACATTCTTGACCAGCAAACTCCTACACCTCACTCAAAACACAGCCCAGATGTCCTCTATAAATCCCTTCCAAACAATCTTAGAAGAGTTCATTATTCCTCCAGGGCATCCTGGAGACCGTGGACACCACTGGTGTCCAGTACTTAACCAACCTGCTGTGAGTTATTTACCTCTCTACCCCCCAGGCTCTGGCTAAATTTGAACCTTCAATATTCTCTCTCAGGAAGAGGGACAATAACAGGCACCTCTTAATGGCCCCACTATATGCCAGGCACTGTTTTATATCCTTTCTTTACATTTTACATCTTTTTTTTTGAAATGGAGTCTTGCTCTGTCACCCAGGCTGGAGGGCTGTGGCACAATCTCAGCTCACAGCAACCTCCCTCCACCTTCCGGGTTCAAGCGATTCTCCTGCTTCAGCCTCCCAAGTAGCTGGGACTACAGACATGTGCCACCATGCCCAGCTCATTTGTGTATTTAGACGGGGTTTCACCATGTTGGCCAGTCTGGTCTCTAACTCCTGACCTCGTGATCCGTCCACCTTGGCCTCCCAAAGCACTGGGATGTGAGCCAGAGGTGTGAGCCACCGCACCCGGCCTCACATTTTACATCTTTACATGTCACCATCACAATAGCCCCATGAGCCTGTGGCAGGTACAACGTTATCTTCATGGTTAGGTTACGTTACTTACCCAAGGCCACACAGGCAGCCTGGCTCTAGAAGCTGCCTGTCTGTCTGTACTGTATTATTCTCCATGGCCTCCTCAGCCCCTAGGGCAGTGGCTGGTACACAGTAGGTGCTCTGTAAAGGTCTGCTTTAAAATAGGTAAGAGGGAGGTGGGCTGTCATACCCCAGCCACCGCCTGCCCTAAATCCCACCTGGAATCCTTAGGTCTCACCCCAGCTTACATCACTCCTGACATTCACCACGTCATTCTTCCCCACAGTTCCAGATTCTGTTCCCATCACCCATCCATGTCATGTTTGGGTGTCCCAGGGAAGAGAGATCTTGCTGTGTTTGCAGCAGGAAAACTGAGACACACAGAGGCCTCAGGGCTGGTGGATTGCTCAGAGGCAGCTCTCCTGCCTCTCGGGCTAATGTGCCTCCCCCCACATGGACTGGTCTCACCTCTGTCTCAAGCAAGAAAAACAAACCCTGAGAGGAGGCAGGGGGTGAATCTGGAAGACAGCACCCACTGGCTGACCTGGTCACTGATCTCTGGGCGGGGCCTGAGAGGAGGGAGGAGGGGGGCGGCTCCCTGGGGCCAGGGAGGAGGAGACAAGAGGCCCTTTGTGTCTACAGAGCTCCTGAGACACCTGTTCTCGCCTCCTGCCTGCCTGTGGCCTCCCTCCTGGCCGAGCCTGTGTGCGGCCTTGTTTATCCTGCAGCCCTGGCAGCCAGGCCCAGCCTGCTCCCAGCGTGGGGCTCCAGCAGCCCCTGCCAGCACCTGCCTGGTCCTGGCAGCCCTGGAGGCTGCTGGCCAAGCACAATTGCCCTGCTGTTGACACAGTTGTTGATTTTCGGGAGGGTAGGGAGGGACGGGAGGAGAGAGGCAGCAAAGGCATTTAATGCCAGCCTGGCTAATTTGCAGTTGGCCCTAGCAATCCTGCACCCCCTGCAGCTGCCCGGGAGAGGCTTGGGGTTTCAATCCCGCGGCAGCTTGGGCCACACACCACACAGTGCCCAAGTCCCACTTGAACCCACAGCAACAACCCACAGGCAGCCCCCATCTCCAGGGCCCCCGCCAGCAGGGCGCCCACGTATGTCAGTGCACACCAAAACCCATGCTCCCCCGTGCTGGCACACACAACCTGCAGCTGTACAGGCCCCTGAGTTCTGGGAGCCCTTGGCCTCCTTGTCTCCAAATGCCCAGCACTCACTCTCCCTACAAAGTCACCCGGGTCCTTGGTGACAAACAGGACCATCTGACATGCCCTTAAAGGCCCAGGTGGGGCCCCTGGGAGATGTAGAGGGGGCATGCCCTTACGACCTCCTCCTCCCTCTGACCTGTTCTCCCCACCTTCCAGGTCTTTATGTTATGTCTTTCAGGGAGACTTCCCTGGCTGTCCAAATCTGGTGTGGGTGCTCCTGAAGCAGCATCCTGCCCTGTCCCTCCTTCCCCTTGGTTTGTCAGTACCGGTGTCAGTTATTTATTTCACTTTCTTTTTTTAAATTATTTTTTTGAGACGAAGTTTCACTCTTGTTGCCAGGCTGGAGTGCAATGGTGTGATCTCGGCTCACCACAACCTCCACCTCCCAGGTTCAAGTGATCCTCCTGCCTCAGCCTTCTCAAGTAGCTGGGATAACAGGCACACACCACTGCAACCGGTTAATTCTGTATTTTTAGTGATATGGCGTTTCTCCATGATGGTCAGGCTGGTCTCGAACTCCCGACCTCAGGTGATCCGCCCACCTCAGCCTCTTAAAGTGCTGGTATTACAGGCATAAGTCACTGTACCCGGCCTACTTCACTTTCTCAAAACTGGGTCAGGCTGTGCTGGCCTCATGTCTTTCGGCCCCAGACTCAGGTGGCCAGGCATAGCCACAAGGCAGGTGCTCCCTACATAACGACCTCAGGGACGGAGGACCAGAGCAGACCCCCCCACAGGCCCCAACATCCACTCCATCTCCAACCCAAGTTCCCGCTCTTATTTTTTTTTTTAATTTTTTAATAGAGACAGGGTTTCACTATGTTAGCTAGGATGGTCTCGATCTCCTGACCTCGTGATCCACCCGCCTCAGCCTCCCAAAGTGCTGGGATTACCAGCGTGAGCCATCTTGCCCGGCCAAGTTCCCACTTTTCAATCACCTCTTGCCATTAGTAAGGCCCCATGCCTGCTTAAAAGGCGGATGTGCTTCTGGAGTTGCCTGTTAATCTGCCACCAGCACACGCACCTAGATTGGTAAAGCTAGCTAGCCAAGCTGTTTCCTTAGAGATCAAGGAGCACGGATCCCAAAGGGCAAGGAATCAGTCTTACCTGCCCCATCTGAGAGCTCCTAAACCCAATCAGTCCTGACTCAGGAATCCGGAGGTCCCTTACACCTGTGCCCAATTGGCTCAAGAGGACTTAGGCTCAACAAAGGGTGTCAACAGTCCAACAGATCCCCTCTAAACTGCCAAACACACGGACACCCTACACACAACCCCCTTCCCACACACACACAAACACAACTCTGGTTCTCCAAACTTCAAGTTAATCAGTGCCCAGAAAATAGTAACACAGATAGCCAAAATCAGCACCAAATGGAGGGTACCACCATGGTGAGGAATATGGATCTAAGGTCAGGTGAACCCAGTAGAAGAGAAGAAGAATTTACATTATGAAAAGCAAAGGTCCCTGAAGCTTTCAGCCAGTTCCAACAGGCTAATGTGTACAGTTGTACAGACTGTGCACTGCACAACTGTAAAAGAGGCTCATTCACCTAGACTTGTATATCCATTTTAAGAATCCTCTGGCTGACAGCAGTCAAGTCCATCTCTTGTCTACCTCAGATATCAAAGAGAAGCCCTCTTGCTACCCACCTCTACCCAAGTCAAGATTTGACACAGGTCCCCTTCCTCTGTTCTCTGACCCTGTTTCCTGTTCTGGTCCCTAGGAGTTTACTGGCTAGGGTACGCTACCCAACTAAGAGGAGAGGTCTCCTCACCCTGCCACACCAGCCCCCATTAGGGAGCCCAGCATTGGGCCACTCTCTACCACTCCTCCCTTCCTCAGCCCCTTGCCCTGGCCAGATTCCCCCACGTTATATGCTCCTGGGCCAGGCAGATGGCTGGGGGGTTCCATGATCGCCATGGACACAAAGTTGACAGAGCAAAGGAAGGGAAGGGGTTGACTGCCCACTGCTGCCCCTCCCCAGCTATGCCGGCATTGAAACCCCAAACTGCTTGGGGGCCCAGAAGCTCTGGGGGCTGTTCTGGCTCTTCCTTTTTCTCCCACTCTACTCTCCCTTCCTTCTTGACACCCGTCTAATGTCCTCACTGTCTCCCTGGAGCTCTCGGAGGCCCTGCCTGGTTCCCATGAGTCAGAGGAGCCAGGCCATGGTCTCCAGAGCACAGGCTCCTGCCTGCCTGCACACACACACACATACACGCACATCACAGCCTTCCACAAACACACACACACCTGGCCCCCCACACACAACTACACATCACACTCACACACGCATCACATTCAGCCCCTCCCCACACACACCACACTCACTCAGCCATCCACAAACACACACACCTGGCCCTCCACACACACACACACACACACACACACACTCCTCCACCTGCCAAGAGAGGAGCCAGGCAAGCCTGAGAAATGGCAGGGGCTGAAGGGGCCGCTCCCTCTGCTTTCAGCAGTGTCCTATTCAAGCCCCACTGACCTCACCCCACCTGCCTCTGAGCGCCAGCTGTACCTGCACACAGGCTTCCTTCCACCCCTCCCCGTACCTTTTATTCCCCCTTCTTTCCCCACCCTACCACACCCTCATAGAACAGGCCGGAACCAAAACCTCACGGGGATGGTTGAGTGACTTCAGATTCCTTCAATAGGGCTGGAGGGTGGGGAGAGGTTGTTCGGGCGAGGGTGGGGGACCTCACACCCCGAACAGGCTGAGGGCTAAGACAGGAAAACCCTCCTCACCCTCCACTCTGAGGAATGCCAGGTCCTGCCTTGTGTGGCCAGGCAAGAGTTAATGCTTTTAAGTCAGTGTTGAAGGCAGCTCACTCCAAGGTTCCCCTCCCTGTCTAGCCTTTCCCAGGCGCCAGGGCCAAAGCAGGAGGCCCCATGAGTCCCGGGCAACCCCCCCACCCCCCTGCCGACCCCCTTCCCCAGAGCCCACTAGGGGGTCTGTGGGGTCCCCTCAATTGTCATCGTGAAAGGGCATCAGCCCAGTCTGACATATTTCCACAACCACTCCTGCTGCCGGAACCCCTCTTAATGCTGGTCAAGCCCTGACTCCTCTGGTCTTCCATGGAAACCAACACTGATGACTTTTCTGTTTCGCTATCTGGCAAAATTAGATGTATTTTAAATCCTTTTCATTCTAATGTCAAAAGTGATACACTTTGTTGTATTACTTTTAGATACTACAGATATAAGAAAATGAATATGAACCACGGTCTTTAAAAAAAAAAAGTCAGGGGTTTCACCATGTTGGCCAGGCTGGTCTTGAACTCCTGACCTCAGGCGATTCCCCCCAACACACAGACAAAAAAAAAGAAGTCAACAAAGGATACTGACCACCGCCAGCTACGGGAGCTGCTCTGCCTGCTGCACCTCCTCTAACTCAGCACCTGCCCACATGCTGGACTTATAAGAAAGCCTTCAAATGGCTGGTCCTGGACCCCCACAGCATCTGCCTGCCTCTGCACCAGGGCACCACCAGCCATACCTGGGACCAGGCCCTGCTCCCAGGCTCCTCACCCCCTTTGTGGAGGGATGGGAGGGGGCGGGACAAAGGCCCTCTGGGAACTAGTTCTCACTCCATCTTGTTCCACAGGCTGCACATTCCATTCTGAGTCAAGCAGGGGGCGGGGACTGGGGGAGGTAAGGCAGAGGGGAGGAGAACAGTCTGGCCTCCTCTGGGGCGGATCCCCCAGGGAGCGCCAGGCTTGGCAGGGATTACAACCAAAACGACCAGAGCGGGAGGGGAGCCAGTCTGTGGAGGGAGCTCCTGCCCAGTCTGCGGCCCCTTCCCCTCTCTCTCCTCTCAAGCCAAAACACTGACACCCTCGCTGGGACAGGTCCCCAGAAGACCCACTAATATCCTCCCCCCCAACCTTGCCCCAATCCCTTGGGCAGTTTATGGGGCTTCTTGCCAAGGCTATTTAAATGCTAAGGCCACCGCTGGGGGGAGAGTGGAAGGAACTGAATTCCAAATTTGATGACTTCCCAGTGTCAGACTTCCTGTGACCAAAAGGGCCTGGGTATTGTAAGCTATTTGAGAAGAAAGGTGGCAGCTGGAGACGCGGTCCCCACTTCTTCCTTCTTTTCCTCTACTATGCCATACACATTCCTCTCCCCAGAAAGCACCCCTGGCTGAAGCCCTCAACATGTGGCTGCACATCTCAGGACGTCTCCCAGCTGTGCACACCCGGTGCACACTCAGGACTCAGAGGCCCGGCCACAGACACAACACATCCTGGGGCTTTGGTTTGCCTATGGAAGAACTTGGGGGGAGGCAGGGGAGACCTCAGCCACTTCCTCCTCACCTCACAGCCTCTAGGAGGTCTGACCACTGCTGCTGTCCATCAAGACCATCAAGATCCTCCCTGAGAGCACCACAGTCCGCTCTTGCCAGGAGTGAGCAGGGAGGCAGGCCTCAGGGCCTCCACGTACTCACAGAAGAGGCAGGCCATGGAAGCAGAGGGGTCTTCTTAAAGCAAGAAGGACCTCCTGCCGCCCCCTAGGGCAGGACAGCCACCTGCAGCTACAAGGCTCTATACTGTGAGGCCAGCCTCGGTGGTTCTCACCTGTAATCCCAGAGTTCTGGGAGGCTGAGTTGGGCTTATCGCCTGAGGTCAGGAGTTCGTAACCAGCCATGGCCAACATGGTGAAACTCCATCTCTACTAAAAATACAAAAAGTAGCAGGGCTTGGTGATACATGCCTGCAATCTCAGCTACTGGGGTGCCTGAAGCAGGAGAATCATTTGCATCTAGGAGGCGGAGGTTGCAGTGAGCCAAGATCAAGCCACCGCACTCTGGCCTGGGCAACAGAGCGAGACTCTCAAAAAAAAAAAAAAAAAAAATGGTGGCTGGGCACCGTGGTTCATGCCTGTAATCCCAGCACTTTGGGAGGCTGAGGTGGGTAGATCATGAGGTCAGGGCTTCAAGACCAGCCTGGCCAAGATGATGAAACGCCATCTCTCTAAAAACACAAAAATTAGCCAGGCCTGGTGGTGGGCACCTGTAATCCCAGCTACTCGGGAGGCTGAGGCAGAAGAATCGCTTGAACCCAGGAGGCAGAGGTTGCAGTGAGCTGAGATCGCACCACTGCACGTCAGCCTGGGTGACAGAGCAGACTCCATCTCCAAAAAAGAAAATGGTTCTATGCTGTGGACCACACAGGCTGGACAGAAATCTCTTCCTAGGGGAGCTTCGAAGGCTTCATCACCATGGGCTTTAAGCTGGGTCCATGGCATACAACAAGGGCTCTTAGGAGGGAAGTACTGTATCACAGCTGCTCAGAGAAAAGTATTTGCATTTTTTAAAAAACCAGTCACTCTAGATCAGAGAAGCTGACAGAGGTTGGAGGAACCTCGCCTGTAGCAATATCCTGATCAAGTCTTCCCGAGGACTAAGGAAGGGGCAGTCAAAAAGTGGGGTAGTCACCACGGCAAAGACCACCATCCAGAGCATGCCTTCCTGCTTCAGGGCAGGGAGCTGACAGAAGGCAAGCAATCCTCCGTGGGTCTAGTTCCCCATCTGGTAAAAGGCATTGTGATGGCCTCCCAGGCTGACATATCCGGGTTCCAGAAAGGGGACTAGCAAAGGGTGAGGATCGCAGCGAGTTCAGGCAGGAGCGAGCCCTCTTAAGCAAACACTGAGCACAAAAATAACTCCCATTCAAAGCACGATTTACTGTGTGCCTGGCCGGCCCTCCCAGCACAGAGCCCTTTTCAAACACTCAGCTTCACCCCTGAATGTGGCTGGGGGAGGGGGCTCAGGAGCACAGCTGCATTTGAATTCCGCTTTTTCCGGTGGTGTCAGCTTCCTGGAGACTTACCCAGGGGAGCTGCCCAATAAGCACCAATCTCAAAGCACCCCCAGAGAGGAGAAAACCTTTGTAGAATCCAGTGTCAGCCTCTCAAGGGCAAGGGCACCTAGATCCCTTGGTGGAAGACACCCAGCACAACCAACACTTGTCTGGCAACAGCAAACGCCAGAGCCCTTACCATTCATGGAGCGCTGCTGCTGCAGCCACCATCAGCCATTGGCCTCCCAACAGTTCTAGGAGGAAGATGCTATCACTGCTATTGTCCCATTTCACAGAAGGGAAAACAGAGGCTCGGAGATGTTATGGGACAAACATTTCTCCTGGCCCTAAATCCTTCTCACTGTGGATGTTTTCCTTAGTCTGCCAATCACCACTGTAGCAAAATGCCCACTATGGGGCTCTCCCACCAGGAGGAATGACAGGTGCAGGTGGAACGTGGGGTGTTCTCCAGAACCAAGGCAGCACATCATCCAGGACTTGACCCTGGCACCCCTGATCACAAAATCTGAGCTGGAGGTGGAAAGCCTTCCCCAAGCAAGTGTAATCCAAACCATCAAGTCAGCCTCCTAACTGGCCTGAATCCATCCTTGTTCCCCTTCAAGCTATTCACTACTAGTCAGCCAAAGTGATCTCTCTTTTTTCACTTATAAAAGTAATTTGGAATGGGTGTGGTTGCTCACACCTGTAATCCCAGCACTTTGGGAGGCTGAGGTGGGTGGTCACGAGGTCAAGAGATCAAGACCATCCTGGCCAACATGGTGAAACCCTGACTCTACTAAAAATACGAAAAATTAGCTGGGCACTGTGGCTCGTGCCTATAGTCCCAGCTATCAGGAGGCTGAGGCAAGAGGATCGCTTGAACCCGGGAGGTGGAGGTTGCAGTGAACCGAGACAGGTTGCACTCCAGCCTGGTGACAGAGCAAGACTGCGTCTCAAAAAAAAAAAAGGTAAATTGGACAGGTGTGGTGGCTCTCACTTGTAGTCCCAGCACTTTGGGAGGCCGAGGAGGGCGGGATCATTTGAGGTCAGGAGTTTGAGACCAGCCTGACCAACATGGTGAAACGCTGTCTCTACTAAAGATACAAAATTAGCCAGGTGTGGTGACACGAGCCGGTAGTCCCAGCTCCTGGGGAGGCCGAGGCAGGGGAATCGCTTGAATTCGGGAGGCGGAGGTTGCAGTGAGCAGAGATCACATCACTGCACTCCAGCCTAGACTACATCTCAAAACAAACAAAAGTAATTCATGACCATTGTAGAAAAGTGAGGAAACAAATAGAAGATAAATAAGGAAATTAAAGCATCCCTATGTCCAGTGTCCAGAGCTAACCTCTGTGAGTCCTGTGATGCACCCTCCCAGTCTTCTGTCTAGGCATGTGTACATGATGGCCATATGTATACTTATGATCATCTGTACAAGATTGGGGCTGTACCCTGTTTTTATATCCCGATTTTTTTCACTTCTTATATACATTTTCCAGGTTACAAACTGTTGTTTGTTAACCACGTTTGTTGGGGGTTTGGGGGTATGATTTGTATAACCCCACCTGGTACTAAATTTAGAAAGGACAAAAGGGTCTGCAGCAAAAACAATCCTTTGGCCATCCCATTCCTCAGCCATCATTTCCCTCCCCTGGGGCAACTATGATTACCGTTTCTTGCGTTCCATTAAATCTTTTAAAATCATAGAGCAGATCATGTCCCTCCCTTACTTAAAACTCTCTGATGGCTTGCCATCGCCTGCAATAAAATCCAGAATCCTAACCAGTCTCACCAGGCTCTGGCTCTGGCTCTCATTCTCCAGTCTCTCTTCTCCAGCCACATAGCTGTTGCCCATGTTGTGGCCTCAGGGGGTTTCATTTGCTATTCCCTCTGCCTGCAATCCCCTTTCTCCAGGTCTTTATGCAGCTGGCTCCTTCTCATCCTTCAGGGCCTGGGCTGAGCTGTCCTTTCCCCAGGGCGGCCTTCACTGGCCCTCCAATCTAGGGCTACCACTGCCTGACCTACATATGTTTTCTATCACATCACCCTGCGGTATTTCTTTCACATTGCATGTCATAATCTGATAGTCGTGGTTACTTAAAATTATTTACTGTCTGTCTCTCTGCAATAGAAAGAAGCCTCTCTGAAGGCAGGCACGCTGCCTGTCTTGTTCTCCGGTTATCCCACTGCACAGCACAGGCCCTGGCACATGGCAAGCAGTCAACAATTTCTGTCAAAGGAATGAATGGGGTGACCACAGTGCCGGTTGTCACCACTAAAAACTGCCAATTGCAGGATCTCCAACACAAAGAAGCAACCTTCTGGCCAATACTCCCCCATGCCTGGGGTGGAGGTTAGAGGGTCTGAGAAAAGAGAACAGGAGCCTGTTGTCTAAAGTAGTGTGGCTGGGTGGCGGCAGCCTGTTCCTCCTGCTGGCTCGGCTCACCCCTTACCTGTGCTATGCATTTGCAGAGTCCCGAATCAGATAAGGAACGTGTGACAAACCCAAATTCCTAGAAAATCCTCCAACTGCAAGTAGAAAAGTTGGAGTTGACACTTTTGCCCCTCACCCCAAATCCCACATCGCGTCCACCCAGGCAGCTGTGCTATTCCAGGTTCCCTAGTGAGCCCAGCAGCAGGAGACAGACACAGACACCAGGGAGCAGGGCTCCTTGCGGGACAGTCCCAGCCCATCCCACCTGACTCTTCCCCTGGGCTCCAGACACCTGGGCTCCTCTCTCTGGAAATTCACCCAGCCCCCAGAGACACAAATGCACGTCCAATCTTGAGTCAGCAGCCCAGGCTGAGGATGCTCAAGGGACACCCTTTTGGAGACACTTCTTTCCTGGGACCCGATTTCCATGGAGAGAACACTGCAGTTGGGCCAAGATTGATTTTTAAGAATGAGGAAAGGAGGGAATAAAATGTTTTCACAAAAACTGTGAAGGAAGGGAGGGAGAAAGAAGGAAAAAAAGAAAAAGAAGACTCAAGAAGATGGCACTAGCCAATGAGTAGGAGGGATAAGTTTGATCTGACGAGCTGAATTAGGAAAGGGTGAGAGAGAGTACATGATCTCTTTCTCCCTAGAAGTGGACAACATTATAATCCATTAGGTGAGCACAATCGCCACTTGCTCTTTTGGACTCTGTACAAGGTCAGTTGAGTAATAATGGCAATAACAGCTAATACTTATCCAGCACTTACTATGTGCCAGGCACTGTTCTCGGTTTCACTATATGAAGCCATTTAATCCTCAGGACAACCCCACGAAGCGCTTATATTAACCCTATTTTATGGCTGAGGAAACTGAGGCACAGAGGTTAGGTTAAATGTCCCACAGTCACACCACCAGTGGCATCTGGATCTAACTCCAGCTCCAGGACTCTTAACCGCTAGACTATATTTGGCTCTCAGTGGTCCAAGTAGGTGGGTCCCTACCCTCCTGGAGATCATGCCTTCCAAACCAGTATCCCCTAAACGATCACGACATGCCAGTTTCAAAGATGGGTGCATAACTCTGCCCATATCCCATGCGGGAAAGTCCGAACCCACGCTGCTCATCGATGGGGAACTGGAATCCAAAAGTGCTGAATCCCAGCATCTTGCGAGGCGCTTTATAATGAAGCACAGTGGAAACAGAGGTCAGCCTCAGGCCCTGACTCAGGACTGCGCCCAGCCGCGGATTACGGAGCTGCGGGGCGGGGGAACCGGGGAGCCGGAGCTAGTTGGCCAGCGCCGCGTCCTACGAATCCGAAAGCAGGACCGCGGAAGGCAGGGAGGCCGCCCCAAGCCCAGGGCAGAGGGCACAGGGCAGAAAGCGGCCTGGATCTACGGAGAGCGCCGCCCGGCCGGAAGCGGGCTTGCCTCCCTAGACTGCGAAACGAGCAGAGTTATGCACCCATCGTTGAAAGCCACATGTCGTGATCATTTGGGGGATACTGGTTTGGAAGGCATAAACTAACTCCGGGAGGTGGGGACCCACCTACTTGGACCACTGAGATCCAAGTACAGCCTAGTGGTCAGGAGCCAGCAGCATTGTCTCTGGCTGTCTTTGACCAGACCCCGTCACCAGCGCCAGTGCCGAAGCGTCCTGCCCGGAAATTCCCAGAGAGTCAAAGCAAACTTCCCAGGAAAACTCCTCGGCTTCCTCCAAGCCTCTGTCACCGAGGCGGCAGCCAAGAGCGCCAGCGGAGTCTTTGCAGCTGCCGCGGGCCCTCCAGGGCGGGAGCCGCAGCTCGAGCGCTCGGGGTCCTCCCGGAAAGGTCCAGGGCTTAAGTTCAAAATTCACTTCCCGCCCAGGCCAGGCTCACCGCCTCGCCTGGGACTCTCCGGCAACCCCCACGTCTCTGGCCGTCCCCAGCTCCAGTTAAGTCCTGGAGCGCCTCCAGCCTGAAGACCCATGCGGGCAGCTGGGCGAATCCCGCGGGCGATCCCTGCGCGCCTGGGGACGCGAAGCAGTGAGAGCCGGCGCACACACACAACCTTGTGTGTGCGTGTGTGTTTACGTACGGAACGCGCGGGGTGGGAAAACAATGGCGAGCCGCTGGGAACTGAGCGACTACCCGCTCCGCATCTCCCTACCCCTAGGCGCGATCAGCGTTTGCAGCGAAATCGGGATGAACAGGCTCAGCTCCGAGATCCCAGGGCAGGAGGCGGGGGTAGTAAGAAGCAGCCTGGGGTGGGGGTGGGGGTGGAACAGGAGCAGTAGGAGCAGAAAACAAACAGGATGCGGCGCCGGTCTGGTCTGCTGGGGAACGACCCTGGAACCGTGGCAAGGGGTGCGCGTCTGGCTCCCAGCACCCCACGCAACCATGGCGGAGGAGCTCTGCGCCTCGTCGCAGGCACCTGAGCCCCACGCAGGACGCGCGCAGGTCGCCTCGGCTTCCCGCTGAGAAACCCTTAAACCAGGGGCATAGTCGAGCTCATAAGAAAGACCTAGTTCCCTGCGGTCCGCGAGAAGCGGGTTGGGGGTGCACCCTAAGCTCGACCCGTGGTTCGCGCTCGCGAACACACACACACACACACACACACACACAGCCACACACTGCCTTACTGGCTGCCACACCTCTCCACAAGTCCTCGGGTCTGCCAGGGAGGAGTCCCACTGCCCAGCGTTGTTGGCGGTAGGTGAGGGTCCGTCCCTCCTCGAAAAACTTTGCACAAGGTGGAAACTCGCAGGGAAGAGAACCAGTGGGTGCTCAGAAACGTCGGGGCGCCAGTGTCAAACTTCAGAGGGGTGGGGGAGATGGGCGCGACGGCGCGATCGCGGCGCGGAGGGGTGCACTTACTACTCAGCCGGGCGCGGGGCTCGGGGCTCGGGGCTCGCGGCTCCGCGCTCCTACTCCTCCTCCGTGCAGTCCTCGCGGCGCAGCCTGGGCTTCCCGTTCACATGCCCCCGCGACGCCGCGGGCGGGCCGGGTTGGGGCCGCTGGGCTAGGAGGGGGCACGCCCCCCCGCCGTCGGCCGTGGAGTCGCTGCGGACCCACGGCCACCCTGGGTCCGCGCCCCACGGGGGGCCGCCGTCCGGGGCGGCGAGCTCGGTTCCGGCCGGGCAGCGCCCTCTCCGCCGAGCCAGGCCGCTCTCTGCCCTCTGCCCTCTGCCCTGGGCTTGCGGCCGTCTCCCTGCCTTCCGCGGTCCTGCTCCGCGACTCGCCAGACGCGCCGCCCGCCCTGCTCTCCGGCTGTCGGGCTCTCCGGCTCCGCGCTCAGCGGCTCGGCTGGGTTCCGAGTCAGGGCCTATGAGGCTGACCGCTGAGCTCTGGGCTCAGACCCGGGCTCGCCGCTCCTGGGCCCGGGTTCCAGGACCCGTGCTCACACAGCCCAGTTCCACGCCGGGACTGGAGCAGGACGCTCGCGGCTGGCTGCTGCGAGGCGACTGGACAGCCTAGAAAGAGGGAGGGAGACCGAGAGCGCGCAGGGGGAGGAGGGAAGGAGAGAGGGTGGGGACATGCAGAAGAAGGGAGGGACAGAGTTTCCTCCTCCTCCCTGCAGCCGGGTCCATCCAGGCATCAACAGCTGGAAACCTCTGTTGGAAAGGGGAAAGCTAAGGTTTCCGGGCGGCGGGGGAGGGTGAAGGTGGAGTGAGCGGTGTAGAGAAGAGAAGAAAGAAGGTGGATTCTGTCCGCTCCCATTGCTCAGGTATGAGGGTCGCTACAGAGACTCTTCACTCCTTACAGCAAGACCTAAGAAGTTGGTCCAGCTCCAAGCCTCCCAACCCCTGCAGACAGATATCCTGGATTCGAGGTTTTTAAAAACCCCTTTTCTACGGACCTCTTTTAAGAACCTGATCACCTGTAGCTAGATGGCTTCCTGATGTCTCCGACCACTCCCTAATCCTGTCATTTGCAGCCTCTCAAATAAATCTCTTATTTTCTCCTGTCCTGTTATATGGGAGGATAGGGGAGAATGGAGAGTTGGATTCCTTTCATTCAACATGTTTATCAAATGCCTACATGTCACCGGGCACGGTGGCTCACACCTGTAATCCCAGCACTTTGGGAGACCGCGGCAGCAGATCACCTGAGGTTAGGAGTTCGAAATCAGCCTGGTCAACGTGGTGAAACCCCTGCTTTACTAAAAACACAAAAATTAGCTGGCTGTGGTGGCACATGCCTGTAATTCCAGCTACTCAAGAGGCTAAGGCAGAAGGATTGCTGAACCCAGGAGGCACAGGTCGTCGTGAGTGGAGATCGCACCACTGCACTCCAGCCTGGGGACAGAGTGAGACACCACCTCAAAAAAAAAAAAAAAAAAAAAAGTCTACCTATGCCTGGCTCATCTGGGTGCAAGGGACACGAAGACAAATGAGACAGTGTCCTGCCTTTTCTGGATTCTGATTTTGTAGAGAAACGGGTCAATGTACCGTTGCAGTGAAGTGAGAGGGCTAAGACAGGGCAGGAAAATGGGCATGGGGCCACCAAAGACAATGGGGTGTGGGGACTGGAACCAGAGTCTTCTTAGGAAGGTGGCATCTGAAATGGGTCTTGGAAGGACCTGTGGGTGTAGGTCAGGTTAAAGGAGTGACAATCGTGGACCTACTAATAAGTCTATGCCCACAGTGTGGGTGGCCTGCGTGTCCAAAGGTGATGGTCAGCAAGGCTCTCAAGACCTTCAAAGGGCTTTGGATTTCATCCTTGCCCTTTGCTTTGCTTGGCTAACTCCTTTTATTCATCTTTTAGGTTTCAGCCTAGATATCAACTTTCCCAGAAGCCTTTCTTGATGGCCATATCTGGGCAAGGTGTTCCATCTACGGGCTCTGGAAAACTCCCCACTTGTAAATAATATGGTAACCATTCATTTGTCTGTCTCCCCTCAGGACTGTAAGCCCCACAAGGACAGTGGTGTGTCTCTCCAGTATGCCTAGCCAGGGACTGGTAAAGAGCAGAGCAGACCCTTGATAAATACTTACTGATCAATATTTGTTGATGGAAGGAAATGGGGAGCCACCGAGGGATTCTAAGCAAGGCCTCAGATGCCGTCAGTCTCGCTGTAGGTAGGAAGGAAGCCAGTGACCAGACAATGGCAGTGGCCAGGGTGTAAATGATGCAGGTCAGCTAAGCTGGGATTAGGGGGAATGGAAAGGGGAAAACAGGTGGATGTAGCAGAGTTGGAAAAACCAACACTAAGGGCCTGATTTTTAGGTAACTATGGATGAAGCCATTCTAAAGACCACGAAAGGGTTACCCAAGTGACGCCAAGCCTTTCCTCCTCCCAGACAACATGGCTGTGTTTCTCATATATCTGGTTGTTTTTCTCTGGCCCCTGATCATCTTCAGTGCGGCAGCTTCATTGGGGGTCCCTCCCTGTAGCTGTCCTTAGCAACAGCTAATTGAGAGAGGAAGAGCAAAGATCAGCCCTTCCAATCACTGCCACCAAATTGAGATATTAAGTGTCTCCCTACTGGGTCTAAGGCACAGCAGTATTTTCCTGTATGATATCTATTTGGACCTTATCCCAATCCTGTGAGGTTGGTGTCATTATCCCCATTTTATTTTTTAAATTTAATTTAATTTCATGTCTTTGCAAGTCCCTGAGTACCTGGAATCCCATTTTAGAGCTGACAAAAATGAAGCTCCAGTTAGTGGAGAGAAGAAGCTATCAGACTGAAGATTCTAGATTTTCTCTACTACTGCACCATTTCCCAGGAACACCTATCAAATTTACACCATTTAACCCAGTCAACCACTCCTTGAAACACTCCATGACTCCCGACCTCCTGAGTCCTTCCACCTCACTGGCTCCTCCTTTCCAGCCACTCATGTTTATGTTCCTCCGTCCTAGTCTCCAGGTGGGCATTCCCTGTGGGCTCTCTCCTGTACCCCATTTTCCTCCTTCCACCTCTCCCTAGGTAAAATTTTGTCCTTTTCCATAGCTTTAAGTATCATCCATGTAGTGATGACTCTCCCAATTATTTAAATACCCAAGACTATTCCCCCACCGCACACTTGATGTTTCTACCCAAGGGTCTCACAGACATTGTAATCATAATGGGCCCAGTGCCCGAGGGCCTGCAAGTCAATACACCAACACCAAGGGTTGCAGCAGAGAAAGAATTTTAACTCAAGGCTGAGCAAGGAAAAGAGAGAAAAATCTCAAATCTGCTTCTCCAAAGAGTTGGGGGCTAGGGATTTTAAGGGGTTTGAGTGGGCCAAGGTGTGGGGATGGCTGTGGATGTGTCAAAGAGGACAGAAGGGAAGATGACGAGACCGTATTCTCATGCTGATTACCCTCCTCTGTGAGGGTCTTCAAACTGGTGGCATCAGCTGGAACTCAGGAGCCAAAAACGTCTTAAGCAAATCTTAAACAAAAGCCTTATGATTCCAACGTCAGTGATCCTATCTATAGGAACAATGGGGATGCAAATCAATTCTTCAACAAAAGCCTTATGATTCTAACATCAGAATTCCTATCTATAGGAACAATAGGGATGCAAATGGTCAGTATCTGTGACTTTTAGCAACAGGAAAGTGCGTCAAAGTACAACCTAATTAATGCTTTTCCTTTCCTTCTTTCTTTTTTGAGACAGGATCTTGCTCTGTCACCCAAGCTGGAGTGCAGTAGTGAAGTCACGGCTCACTGCAGCCTCAACCTCCTGGGCTCAAGTGATCCTTCCACCTCAGCATCCCAAGTAGCTGGGACGACATACACAGGCACGAGCCACGATGCCCAACTAATTGTTTTTCATTTTTTGTAGAGACAAGTCCTCGCGATGTTGCCCAGGCTAATCTCAAATTCCTGGGCTCAAGTGCTTCTCACCTTGGCCTCCCAGAATGCTGGGATTACAGGTGTGCCACCACACTTGCCCATTAAGGCTGAATTATAACTGTATTTCTGTCCAGAACCCAGCATGTAATACTTGTTAACCCTGTGAGGATGGTTTCCACATCCTAACCCTAACATTGAACCTTTAACCATCATCCCCAACCCAGTACCATCTTCTTTCCCATCCAGTAAATGGTACTACCACCTACCTAGTGGCTCAAGTAAAAAACCTAGCCATCGACGGGCACGGTGGAGTATGCCTGTAGTCCCAGCTACTCGGGAGGCTGAGGTGGGAGAATCACTTGAGCCCAGGAGTTCTGGGCTGTAGTGCACTATGCGGATCGGGTGTCCGCACTAAGTTCGGCATCAATATGGTGACCTCCTGGGAGCGGGGGACCACCAGGTTGCCTAAGGAGGAGTGAAACGGAGCAGGTCAAAACTCCCATGCTGATCAGTAGTGGGATCGTGCTTGTGAATAGCCACTGCACTCCAACCCGGACAACATTGTAAGACCCCATCTTTAAAAAAAAAAAACCAGAAAACAACAAAAAAAACCACCTAGTCATCATCTGTGATTGTTTCTTTCTCATCTAGTCAATTTAGTGAGTCATTGGCCTATCTCCAAAAATATATCCCAGTCCATCCATTCCTCTGTCTTCACCACTCCACCCTAATCCAGGCCACCTTTAGCTACCTCTCAGCTAGACTACAACAGCCTCAAGGATTCTGAGAGCTGATAACACCTGGGGGGACTTCATTTCACTGAGGCTGTTTACATCCGCATGACTTTAATATTTGTTCCAGAAATTTCTTGCCCAGGAAGATAAGATGGTAAATAACTTCATTATTTGTTTCAGGAACTTCATGAAAATCAATTTATCTGAATAATAGACTGGCTCAAACAGCCCCCTTCATGGGACAATAGTTTGCTTAACTGGGCAAACCAGTAGCTTTTCCAACAATTGTTTATTTTTCAAGACTGTCCCTTCACTATGTCCTCTAATCCTAAACCGTTATAAATTTTGCCCAGTCTCAATCAGATCCCTATATTGGAAGATCTGCCTTGAACTAGACTTCAAACCCTATAAAAAGCTTTACACCTGGAAAGTGCCTCCCCAAACGTTCCTCTTCCCATAGTGGGTACCTTTTTATCATCTTATCTCAATAAAAATGTCCGTCTTCCCCTTTCCTCCCGTGTAAAATCATCCTCTACCCCATCCACCTTCATTCTCTTTCTCAACCCTGTTGCTTCCTTCGTAGCACTTACAACACAATTGCACTTATTTTCTGTTTTCTTTTCTTTTTTTCTTTTTTTTTTTTTTT
>NW_016107353.1:1740828-1747993 GCF_001604975.1 Cebus imitator | reverse complement strand
AGGATGGTCTCGATCTCTTGACCTCGTGATCCACCCGCCTCGGCCTCCCAAAGTGCTGGGATTACAGGCGTGAGCCACCGCGCCCGGCATATTTTCTGTTTTCTTGTATTTTTCTATTTCTTTCTTTCTTTTTTTCCTTCCTTTCTTTCTCTCTCCTCCCTCCCTCCCTCTCTCTCTCTCTCTCTCTCTCTTTCTTTTTTTGAGATGGACTCTCACTCTGTCACCCAGGCTGGAGTGCAATGGCACAATCTCAGCTCACCACAACCTCGCCTCCCAGGCTCAAGTGATTCTCCTGCCTCAGTTATAGGCACCCAGCTAATTTCTGTATTTTTAGTAGAGACAGGGTTTCACAATGCTGGCCAGGCTGGTCTTAAACTCCTGACCTCAAATAACCCACCTGCCTCGGCCTCCCAAAGTGCTAAGATTAGAAGCTTGAGCCACTGCGCCTGACTTCTTGTATTTTTCCTGCTTCCCTTTGGACTGTAGGCTCTGTGAGGGAGGACCTTGCCCTAGTCTCCATTTAATTTCCAGACCCCCTATTAGACAGTGCAAAAATACCTGCTGAAAGAAGGACTCTGCTTGGCTTCAGGGAGTGGTGGCTCTGATCTGATTTGTGTGTGGCCATAGCCTGAAACACGGGTGGGGGTTTCGGTGCCCAGGTATGCCAGATTCCTGACTTTCCCTTTAACATCCAAGGTTAGAGACAAGATGCAAAATGCAAATGCCCATGGGACAGATAATAAAAGAATTAATAAAAGAATTAAATTCACAGAATGGTGTGAATTACTTTCCTCGAGCATCAGAGTGAAAGCTCTGAGAGAAAACGCAAGAGCCCATGGATTGAGAACAGGAAGACACATCCTGGAATCCTGGTCTCGCTGCTCTGCCTCAAGAAGGTCCTGCCCTGCCGGGCGTGGTGGCTCACGCCTGTAATCACAGCACTTTGGGAGGCCAAGGCGGGTGGATCACGAGGTCAAGAGATCGAGATCATCCTGGTCAACATGGTGAAACCCCGTCTCTACTAAAAATACAAAACATTAGCTGGGCATGGTGGCGCGTGCCTGTAATCCCAGCTACTCAGGAGGCTGAGGCAGGAGAATTGCCTGAACCCAGGAGGTGGAGGTTGCGGTGAGCCGAGATTGCACCATTGCACTCCAGCCTGGGTAACAAGAGCAAAACTCCGTCTCAAAAAAAAAAAAAACAAGAAGATCCTGCCTGTCCCCTCACCCACCCCCACCTAACCCAGGGCCGTTTTCCCCGCAAAGCTTAGAAAGAGGGTGCTTGGAGGTCAGGGCAGGTCAGGGTAGGCCCAGCCTCGTGAGGTTTGTCTGGTACCAACTCTTCACCCTTCTGATTGAGCAAGTGCTTTTCCAGATGCTGACAGCCAGAGAGGTGAGTCAGAGGAGCTCCACTCAAGGCGTCTCGACCATGGGACAGTCTGTGGGGCTTCTTCTCAGAGGCAAGCACTGCCTTCAGGCTGACCGGAGGTGGGCTTCTACTCAGTTCTACCTGGGTTTTTCTAGGGAGTCACACTCAGGTATGGAGCCAATCAAGAAAGTAACAGATTAAAGTCACAGCTGTTTCATTTGCGTATCAGAATCTGACAGTACAAGATCTGGAAGGAATCAGCCTTCCAGAACCATCTCCTCCAGTTCCGTCTTTGTGCAATAGAGAAGCCAGAGGCACAGGAGAAGGGATGGCTCACTCAAGCCTGCATGTTACACACAGGACTCACACCAGCTACTGACGGCTCTGTGAAAACAGGGACAGTTCCTTTCACAGATGAGGAAAAAGATACTCAGAGAGGGGAGGGAAATTTCCCAGGACCACACAGTGAAGGGGCAGCAGCAGACATCTGAACCCAGGCTTTCTGGCCCTCAGATCCATGCTTTGTCCAGCAAACCATGCTGCCTTACTGCTTGTGGGGTTTTCTGGTCCTTGGAATCTGAAACGTCATATAATAAACAGCAGCTGAGTATTATTCAGTACCCCAGATTCTAGCCTAGACCCTAAAAGTAGAAGCAGCTTTCTGCTTTCCGTATGCCAGTCAGCCTCCTGTTTCCCATGTGGTGGACTTTCTCCCAAGGACAGAAGACCCAGCTCATGCCACCACTCCTTAACACACTAGTGCAGAGACACGTGGGACCCCACTCAGTGTATGGATTCAGCTAATGTTGGTGACTTGAGTCCTTTTTACACACACACACACACACACACACATACACTCTTCCAGAGCTTTTCCACTCCATCCTTCACGTGTTCAGCTGCCACAGGGAATGAGCTTGGGAAGAAGGCTGGAGTAGTCATTCCCACTTCCAGGACTAGTGCACACTCTCTGTGAATGTAATTATCTGGAGTCCTAAGTGTAGGGCCTAGGGCCAACAATCAGGTCGCATGTCTTCCTCATCTACATAGAATCAGGCAGTGCAAAGACAGGGCCCCGTCCCCCTGAGAGGACGCCCACACGAGTGCGAATACACACAATGGTGTTTTTTTCATTCTCTTCTGTCTCTTCCCACAGAGAGGGGCCGCTGGGCCCCAACAGAAAAGGCAGGTGATTGAGAGAGGGAGTAAAAGAGATGGGATTCCCTCCCAGAAGCCTGGGCCATTTAGAAAATCCTGAGGCTGCCTCTGCAGTGCTCTTCTCACCACCTGGCTTACAGTGCCCCACCCCCACCCCCTAACTTTTTAAAAAACCCTCTTTCCTGACTGGAGGAGACCTAGATCCCCATCCTGGGAGGGGCTGGCAACAATTAACAAAGGCTCCATGGAGTAAAGACAATTAACAATCCAGAAAAGAGGGGAAAGAGAGGCTTTGTTCTGGTCTCCATGGCAACAGTGGGGGGAGGGGAGGGGAGGATGAAGGAGGAGGAGGAAGAGAAGGGACATCCAGAGAGGCTGATACTTTCACTTTCCTTTCATCCTTTCCCTCTCCGCCCCTTTGGGTTTCTGCCAGGGATCCTGAAGAGAACAGGGCTGGGACAGGCCAAGTCTGAAGGCTGGAGATTAGAGGTGGACAACTACGAGATTCATGCTTAGCTGAGCGCTCACTGCGGAGTTAAGGCTAGGCAGGAAGCCCTGGGGGCTGAATTAAAGGCTTTTGAGCTCTTCCTCCTCTTTTTCCAAAGGGCTTACCTTGTGCTAAGAACTGTACCCAAAGATCAAGTCTTTGTCCTGGATGGACCCCTCACGGACAAAATCTTGGTGGCTTCCGCATCCCTTCTCATCAGGACGTGGTGGGAAGTGGAGGCAGGACTGTTTACATAACTTGCAGGTCCAATACAAAATGAAATGTTCCAAAATTAGGACAGGCGGCTCACATCTGCAATCATAGCACTTTGGAAGGCTGACACAGGTGGAACGCTTGAGGCCAGGAGTTTAAGACCCGCTGGCCAACATGGTGAAACCCCATCTCTTTAAAAATACAAAAATTAGGCTGGCGTGATGGCACACACCTGTAGTCCCAGCAACTTGGGAGGCTGAGGCAGGAAAATCGCTTGAACCCAGGAGTGCCACTGCACTCCAGCCTGGACCACAGAGTGAGACCCTGTTAAAAAAGAGAAAGAGAGAGAGGAAGGAAGGGAGGGAGGGAGGAAGGGAGGGAACGTTTCCAAAATTGTTAAGAGTTTCAGGATGGCGAAAGTAGAGCATTAAATCAAGTATCAAGTGTAGCACCCGCTAAGCCTCTGAGCACAGTGACAGGTTGCACATCCATAAAGCCAACCCTGTTGGGAGGAGCTTGGGGCTGGGCTCTGTCTGCCTGCTTGATGTGTGCATATGTGTGTGTGTGTTTGTGTGTGTGTGGGGGCGGGGGGAGAGAGAGAGAGAGAGAGAGACCTCTCCACTGCACACATTTCTGAGCATGTGCTATGGTCTAGATGATGGTGTCACCTCAAATTCATATGTTGAAACTTAATCCCCACTGGGATCCTATTAAGATATGGGACCAGCCGGGTGCGGTGGCTCACACCTGTAATCCCAGCACTTTGTAAGGCCAAGGTGAGCGGATCACCTGAAGTAGGGAGGTTGAGACCAGCCTGACCAACATGGTGAAACCCCATCTCTACTAAAACTACAAAATTAGCTGGGTGTGGAAATGCTCGCCTGGAATCCCAGCTACTCAGGAGGCTGAAGCAGGAGAATCACTTGAACCCAGGAGGCGGAGGCTGCAGTAAGTCAAGATCGAGCCATTGAACTCCAGCCTGAGCTACAAGAGAAAAACTCCGTCTAAAAAAAAAAAATGTGGGACCTTGGGGTGGTGATTAGGTCATGAAGGCAGACTGCTCATAAATGATATTAGTGCCCTTATGAAAGAGGCTTGAGAGAGTCTGTTTGCCCCTTCAGCCATGTGGAGAACACAGATGGTGCCATCTTTGAAGACTGGGCCTAAGACCCTGAATCTGCCAGCATCTTGATCGTGGACTTTCTGGCTTCTAGAATGTTGAGCAATTAATTTCTGTTGTTTATAAATGACCTATTCTAAGATATTTTTTTAAGAGCCTGAATGGATTAAGATGTTCACCTTTGGAGCAAGAAACAGAAAACCCATTCGCAACAGTGGGGTGTTCTGGTAACCAGCGGTGACCAGCTGTCCCAGACTTCACTGTTGGGAAAAGGCAGAAGACAATGAGCTGTACAAAACTCCGAAACCCTGCTGAAGAACATACTGTCTGTCCTCGGGAATTTAGAAAGCACCTTCAATCTCACAAGGTGTTTCTCCTGGGAGCAGAAGTTTCTTGGCATAAGATTATACTTTCAGGGATCATTTCTATAGTTTGTTACTGGAGAAGTTTCTCGGAACGTGTAGAACACCATCACAGATGTGGAATATTTGCCATAAATAGTGAAACCCTCCCCCAACCCCCAAAATAAAGAAGTTTCTTGGCATGAGCAGCCAAGCACACCAGGCCTGGCCTCATGGGTGGACCTCTTCATTAGCCACAGGAGAAGGGGCCTCCAGAACATTTCTTGCTCTCAGCAACCCTAACATCATAAGAAAAAATGGTTAGGAACTCTAGAGACTGTCTTTCTAGGGCTCAGCATCACTGCCCTGTGTGTCCAAGTGAAATAAAAACTATTACTCAGAAACTGAAATCAAGGAGAAAAAAAGCCAGTTGTGTCAGAGCCCCCAGTCAGGCAAGGAAGAGGTCAGAGATCCTGCTTTCTGCCCTCACCTCTGCCCAAACGGATCCTTCTAGGGTCTTCTTGCAGGGTTGCTGTTATGGGCTGAATTATGTCCTCCTCCACTCCCCAAATTCACATGTTCTAACCCTCAGCGCCTTAGAATGTGACCATATTAGGAGACAGGGTGTTTACAGAGGGAATTAAATTAAAACGAGATCATGAGAATGGGTCCTAATCCAATGTGAGTGGTGTCCTCATAAGATATTTGAATCAGGCGCAGTGGCTCAAGCCTGTAATCCCAGCACTTTGGGAAACTGAGGTGGGTGGATCAACTGAGGTCAGGAGTTCGGGACCAGCCTCGACGATATGGTGAAACCCTGCCTCTACTAAAAATGCAAAAAAAATTAGCCGGCCTGGTGACTGGCGCCAGTAATCCCAGCTATTTAGGAGGCTGAGGCAGGAGAATCGCTTGAACCTGGGAGTCGAGGTTGCAGTGAGCCGAGATCGCGCCGTTGCATTCCAGCCTGGGCAACAGAGCCAGACTCCGTCTCAAAAAAAAAAAAAAAAAAAACAGATATTTGGATGCAGATGCATACAAAGAGATGCTGATGGGAAGAGTCACAGGGAGAAGACAGTCATGTACAAGCTAAGCAGAGAGGCCTGGGACAGGTATTCTCCCCACAAAGAACCAACATGCTTACACCTTGACCATGGATTTCTACTTTCCAGAATGTGAGAAAATAAATTTCCATTGTCTAAGCCACCCCGTCTGTGATACTCTAGCAAATTAATATATAGAGGTTAGATACTGGGAGGTCTGCACAACCCTAGGTTGCCTGGACTCAAAGAATGCGTCTGAATGAGTGATATATTTGTACTATATTGCAGCATTATTTTAACTTGAAGCAAAATTGATCCATTACTCCCGCCCCCATAACCCAGTCCTTTAAATTTTTTATTTCTTTTGGTATTGGTTGAACACATTTTATTGTTTTAATCCCTTCAGTCTTTTTTTTTTCTGGTTTTAATGATTTTACTTATCTCAGTCATTTTTAATACCTGTTTTGTCTTTCTTCTAGCTATTTTATGCTATTTTCTTTGATCTCATCTTCTAGATTTATTGTTATTGTATTATCTTTTTATTCTCCATGTTTTATTTCTAACCTTTGCTTTATCATGTCTTTGTTCTAACTTTTAATTTCTTTTTAGCTTATTTGCTTTGTTTGTAGTTCATATTATCACTTTATTGCCTGCTGCCCCTTTTTTTTTTTAGCTGTTTTTACCATCTTTTTTTATTTCTTCTTAGTTTATCTTTTTATTGACTGTTGTATTAGCTTCCATTTTTTACTGTTTTCAATTCTCCCTGCTTATTAAATGCAAGGCTGGAAACACAGCCCTCAGGGGAGAGCTTTGAGGATAACCCAGGCCCCAAGCTGAGGAGGCTGGATGCTCTCTCTGCCTTCTGGAGTAGGCCCTCGCAGCTACCCCTTCTAGATGCTCCATTTGCACCAAAGCTGGCCTCTCCTGTCTATAAGGATTAATCTGTGTAATATAAGAGAGCTTGGGAAAAAAATCCATAGGATGATACTAGGTTTGCTTACGGTGATAACTGCTGGAACAGCCTGGCTTGCTCACATCATATGCCATCAAATGGTTCTATGTGCATTTAAAATGTACCATCACTGGACATTAGACCAAGCCTATAAAAAGCATATTACTTGGCAGGGTGGGTATGGTAGGTAGGAAATTTCACTTCGGGAAGAGCTCTCAACATACCTCTTCAAGTTTAATTTTAACAACAGCAACACCGGGCACAGTGGCTCAAGCCTGTAATCCCAGCACTTTGGGAGGCCGAGGCGGGTGGATCACGAGGTCAAGAGATCGAGACCATCCTGGTCAACATAGTGAAACCCCGTCTCTACTAAAACTACAAAACATTAGCTGGGCATGGTGGCGCGTGCCTGTAATCCCAGCTGCTCAGGAGGTTGAGGCAGGAGAATTGCCTGAACCCAGGAGGCGGAGGTTGCGGTGAGCCGAGATC
>NW_016107353.1:1738214-1740053 GCF_001604975.1 Cebus imitator | reverse complement strand
GTAGCTGGGATTACAGGCATGCACCACCACACCCAGCTAATTTTGTATTTTTAGCAGCGATGGGGTTTCTCAGGAGATTCACCCACCTCAGCCTCCCAAAGTGCTGGGATTGTAGGCATGAGCCACTGCGCTCAGCCTGGAATTCTTCTTATATCTAGGTGCCTCTCATTCATTCATTCACCTGATAAATATGTATTGAAGCTTTCCTATATGCCAAAGCTCTGCTAGGCAATGAAGACAAAGTACTGACCAAACAGAGTGAAGTTCCTTGCTGTCATAAAGTTTATAGTCTAATAAAAGGATATTTATTACCAATCTTATTTGCCTTCCTCCAGGAAAGTTTACAGGAAGTTCTTATGTCATAGACTGGTAATTGTCCCCAGGTATCTGTTTTTCCCTTCTAGAACAGTATAAGTTTTAGCTAAGAAAATAATAAGTTAAAAGGCTACATATCCCAGCCTCCCTTGCAGCTAAGTATGGCCATGTGCCTAGGTTCTGCCTTATAGGAACCTGAGCAGAAGGATACTTGCTTCCTGGTTTGGCCCTATAGGACCTAAAGAGAGGGATGCATACTTCCTGGTTCTGCTTTATAGGACCTAAGCACAGGGATATATGTAACTTCCTGGTTATGGCCATTAAAGGAAGGAATAGGGTATATTATGCTCATTCTCTCTCTTTTTTTTTTTTTTTTTTGAGACGGAGTTTCGCTCTTGTTACCCAGGCTGGAGTGCAATGGCGCGATCTCCGCCTCCCGGGTTCAGGCAATTCTCCTGCCCCAGCCTCCTGAGTCGCTGGGATTACAGGCACGCGCCATCATGCCCAGCTAATTTTTTGTATTTTTAGTAGAGATGGGGTTTCACCATGTTGACCAGGATGGTCTCGATCTCTTGACCTCGTGATCCACCCGCCTCGGCCTCCCACAGTGCTGGGATTACAGGCTTGAGCCACCGCGCCCGGCCTTTCATTCTCTCTTTCTCCTTTCTGCTGACTGGAATGTGGGCATGGTGGCTGGAGCTATAACAGGTATCCTAAGTCATGAGATGAGAAAAGGGCATTGAAAATGGGTGAGGGCCAGGTGCAGTGGCTCACACCTGTAATCCCAGCACTTTGGGAGGCCAAGGAGGATGGATCACTTGAGGTCACGAGTTCAAGATCAGCCTGGCCAACATGGCAAAATCTAGTCTCTACTAAAAATATAAAAATTAACTGGGTGTGGTGGCATGCGCCTGTAGTCCCAGCTACTCAGAAGGCTGAGGCAGGAGAATCAGTTGAACCTAGGAGGTGGAGATTGCAGTGAGCTGAGATCAAGCCACTGCACTCCAGCTTGGGTGACAGAGCGAAACTCTGACTCAAAAAAGAAAAGAAAAGAAAAGAAAATGGGTGAGGAGCCTAGGTTCCTGATTCCATGGAGTCGATACCGTGGAGCCTCCATAAAGCCCTGTAGTGCTTATTTTTGGACAATTAATTGAGAGACAAATAAACGGCTATCTTGTATAATCTACTGTGACATTGGCCTTTGTTACTGCACCTGAATCAGTTCTTTTTAACATGTAGTTCTTCCTGACCTGAAAAATCTTTCTTTGAGAGCCAAGGAGTACATGGCAATCCTTAAATCACATCCTTCTAGAAAGTAATTAGATATATCCCTGCTGGGTTACTTCTGTAGGTAAGAGCCCTTCCTTGTCACCAGGGTGCATGAGGGTAGGTGATCTTCTGCACTTCATAGCTGGGCCTCTGAGTCTGCACAAGCCTGTTCACTGTGTTCTGTTCTCTTCAGTCTTGGAAAAATAAGCAGGGTTCTTAGCACCTGTTCCAACTTTTTTTCCTTTTTTTTTTTTT
>NW_016107353.1:1734528-1736879 GCF_001604975.1 Cebus imitator | reverse complement strand
CCGAGATCGTGCCATTGCACTCCAGCCTGGGTAACAAGAGCGAAACTCCGTCTCAAAAAAAAAAAAAAAAAAAAAAAAAGATTTTTTGAAGTTGCCGTCTAATATCTAAGATATTTCTCCCAGCATGGGACTGGATTGGGTCCTCAATAAAAACTCCCATTACTTTTGTTTGCTTGTTTTCTTTTCTTTTTTTCACTGCATATGTGTAGATCTAATCATTATTTTTTATTTTAGTATATAATGCATAACATCAACAAAGAGGACAAGATTCTAGGAAATAATTTTATTTCCAAGAATTAGGACTTTTTCTTTACATTTTTGTGTGGAAAATGAGGCAAAGATGGATTGACCTTTTTTTTTTTGAAGACAGAGTCTTACTCTGTCTCCCAGGCTGGAGTGCAGTGGTGCGATCTTGGCTCACTGCAACCTCCGCCTCCCGAGTTCAGGCAATTCTCCTGCCTCAGCCTCCCAAGCAGCTGGGATTACAGGTGCACACCACCACGGCCAGCTAATTTTTGTATTTTTAGTAGTGACAGCGTTTCTCCATGTTGGTCAGGCTGATCTTTAACTCCCGACCTCAGATGATTTGCCTGCCTCAGCCTCCCAAAGTGCTGAGATTACAGGCCTGAGCCACTCTGCCCAGCCGGATTCACCATTTTAATCTCAATGTCACTAAACTTCCAGATTCTTGAAATTGTAGTCAAACTGGGCCAGGCGTGGTGGCTCACACCTGTAATCCAAGCACTTTGGAGGCCAAGGCGGGCGGATCACCTGAGGTTGGGAGTTCAAGACCAGCCTGACCAACATGGTGAAACCCCATCTTTAAAAAAAAAAAAAAAAATTGTAGTCAACCCATAAGGGTATCTGTGATAGTAAATCTCCAAGATGGCCCCCAATGATTTCCCTCTTGGTGTTCATTCATGTCCTTTCCCTTGAATAATTCCTCTTTTCCACTGAGTGTGGGGGCTGGACTTCGTGACTCACTTTTTTTTTTTTTTTTTTTGGAGTGTCCTTTTGTTACCCATGCTGGAGTGCAATGGCACGATCTTGGCTCACTGCAATCTCCACCTCCTGGGTTCAAGCAATTCTCCTGCCTCAGCCTCCTGAATAGCTGGGATTGCAGGTGTACCATCACGCCTGCCTAATTTTTATATTTTTAGTAGAGATGGGGTTTCACCATCTTGGTCAGGCTGGTCGTGAGCTCCTGATGTCAAGTGATCAGCCCACCTTGGCCTTCCAAAGTGCTTTGAACTCCTAATGTCAAGTGATCAGCCCACCTTGGCCTTCCAAAGTGCTGGGATTACAAGTGTGAGCCACCACGCCCAGCTATGATTCACTGTTAATGAATAAGATAAGGCAGAAGTTATAATGTGGGATGAATCAGGTCATAAAATGCAAAAAGGCATTTCAATCATTTGCTCTGGGGTAAGCCACTCACCAAATCGAGCAGCCCTGTGGAAAGACCCACATGGTAAGGAACTGAAGCCTCCTGCCCACAGCCTGGTGAGTGAGTTGGAAGTAAGATCCTCTAGTTCCAGACAAGTCTTCAGAGACTGCAACAGCAGCCAATAGTTTCATGAAAAACCTCATGAGATACCCTGAATAAGAATCACTCAGCTAAGCCACTCCTGAATTTCTGACCCACAGAAACTGTGTAAGATGAAAAATATTTATTATTTAAGTCACTAGGTTTTGGGGTAATTTGTTATGCAGCAATAGATAAGGAGATAATAGAAAAGGATGCCAATATACTACAGCTTCTTCTTTTTTTTTTTTTTTGAGTCTTGCTCTGTTACCAGGCTGAAGTGCAGTGGCACACTCTTGGCTCACTATAACCTCTTTCTCCCAGGTTCAAGTGATTCTCCTGCCTCAGCCTCCCGAGTAGCAGGGACTACACGTGTGTGCCACCATGCCCAGCTACTTTTTGTATTTTTAGTACATACAGGATTTTACCATGTTGGCCAGGATGGTCTTGATCTCCTGACCTCATAATCTGCTCACCTCAGCCTCTCAAAGTGCTGGGATTACAGGTGTGAGCCACTAAGCCCAGCCCAGAATTTTTAATTTGTTGGTTGTTAATGGTTTGTGTGTCCTGAGCAAGGTGGTGCAAAAGTAGCTCAGAGCAGTCTAGCTCTTTGAGGTCTGCATAATTTATCAAGCCCAGAGAGATGAGAGTATGAAGAGTAAATCTCACCCCACATCTGTGCCCAGGAGCAATTGCTTAAAAACATTTGTTTCTGCCGGGCGCGGTGGCTCAAGCCTGTAATCCCAGCACTTTGGGAGGCCGAGGCGGGTGGATCACGAGGTCAAGAGATCGAGACCGTCCTGGTCAACATGGTGAAACCCCGTCT
>NW_016107353.1:1729374-1734511 GCF_001604975.1 Cebus imitator | reverse complement strand
GGCTCACTGCAACCTCTGCCTCCAGGTTCAAGTGATTCTCCTGCCTCAGACTTCTCAAGTAGCTGGGACTACAGGCAAACACCACCATATCCAGCTAGTTTTTGTATTTTTAGTAGAGACAGGCTTTCCCCATGTTAGCCAGGCTGGTCTTGAACTCCTGACCTTAGATGTTCTGCCCACCTTGGCCTCCCAAGTGCTGGGATTACAGGCATGAGCCACTGTGCCCGGCAGATAACTACAGCTTCTAAATATATTTCCTTCTGTGGATGGGATCAGCTGTTTGCAACACAGAAAATCAGTAAATGGGAATCTGAGAGAATATTTGTTCTTTGGAAAGCATGATTTAATCATTTGCATAATCTGTGTTTTCCCAACCCTCACAGCAGATGCTGGACACCAAATTAGCTAATTGATTAATTGGTGGCTGCTTATTGAGATGTGCATTGCTTTCCATTTGCCTTATTTAAACAAATTTTTAGTAGATTCACAAAGCTCTTTCTGGAGTGAAAAAGTTATTTGCCTGGTGGACCTGTTTTTTTTGTTTGTTTGTTTTTGGTTTTTTTTTGAGGTGGAGTTTCACTCTTGTTTCCCAGGCTGGAGAGCAATGGCATGATCTCAGCTCTCCACAACCTCCACCCCTCGAGTTCAAGCGATTCTCCTGCCTCAGCCTCCTGAGTAACTGGGATTACAGGCATGTGCCACCATGCTGGGCTAATTTTATTTTATTTTTTTAGGAGAGACTGGGTTTCTCCATGTTGGACAGGCTGGTCTCAAACTTCCAGCCTCAGGTGATCTGCCTGCCACGGCCTCCCAAAGTGCTGGGATTATAGGTGTGAACCACCATGCCTGGCCCTAGTGGACCTATTTTAAATGTCTTCTTTGAAGTCTTCCCTGAGCATCCTCTGTCCCCATCCTCATCTTCGCATCATCCATCAGAGTTTGAATCACTTTCTTGGTGCTTTCATGGCACTCTGAGAATACCTTTGCTATGACACCTGTCACTGCATTGGCTGAGAACTTGCTACTTCCCTCATTAGGCTGGAAGATTTTTGAAAGCAAATGCTGAGATTTGCTCATCTTTGGTCTTAGAACAGCCTCTGGTCCACAGTATAAGCTCAACAGATATATCTAACATGAATGAATAAGAATATACAAATAAGAAATGAATGAAGAATGAATTAATTGACCTTAGAAGAAAGCTAAGTGGCTGGAGGAAAACCAGTTCCCCCTCTGAATTTCTGTTCACCTATGAAATGAAAGGAGTGGACAAGATTGGGTCTAAGACCCCTTTTAACTCAGACGTTCTGTGACTTATGACTGGAGATGCGAATAGAAGCCCACGCCCTTCTATGACCTTCAAAAAGCAATACTAGGAAGAAAGTAATAAAGATAAAAGTGGAAATCAGTGAAATAATAAACAGACCAACAATAAAGAAAATCAATGAAAGTAAAGGCTGTTTCCTTGAGAAGATCAACAAAATTGATAAGCCTCTAGCTAGATTGATCAACAACAAAAGAGGAAAGACAAAAATTCCCAATATCAGGAACGAAGGGCAGGGGACATATCACTTCAGATTCCACAGACATGGAAAGGATGAAAAGGATTAAAAAGGAGTATTATTAACAACTTTATGGAATAAATTTGGCAACTTAGATAAAATGGACAAATTACTTGAAACACGCGTATTACCAGAACTGGCCCAGGAAGAAATAGAAAATCTGAATAGCCTTCTATGGATTAAAGACTTGAAGCAGTAATTTTTTAAAACTGGCAAAATTCTGTCAAATACTTAAAAGTAAAATAATCCTAATCATACATTAATTGTTTCAGAAAACAGAGAAAGAAGGAACATTCCCCAATTCATTTTTATGAGTCCAGTATTACTCTGATACCACAACCAAAAATATTATAAGGAGGCCAGGCACAGTGGCTCACTCCTGTAATCCCAGTGCTTTGGGAGGCTGAGGTGGGCGGATCACATGAGGTCAGGAGTTCGAGACCAACCTGGCCAACATGGTGAAATAACATCTCCATTAAAAAATGCAACAATGAGCCAGGTGTGGTGGTGCATGCCTGTAGTCCCAGCTATGTAGGAGGCTGAGACAGGAGAATTGCTTGAACCTGGGAGGCAGAGGTTGCAGTGAGCTGATATTGCACCACTGCATTCCAGCCTGGGCAACAGAACAAGACTCTGTCTCAAAAAAAAAAAATTACAAGGAAGGAAAACTGGGGACTAATGCTCCTCTTGAATGTGGACATAAAAGCCTTAACAAAATTTCTGCAAATAGTCCTGGCACAGTGGCTCACCCCTGTAATCCCAGCACTTGGGAGGTCACGGCGGGTGGATCGCCTGAGCTCAGGAGTACGAGACCAGCCTAGCCAATATAGTGAACCCCTTCTCTACTAAAAATACAAAAAATTAGCTGAGCATGGTAGCGGGAACTTGTAATCCCAGCTACTCAGGAGACTGAGGCAGGAGAATCGCTTGAACACGGGAGGTGGAGGTTCCAGTGAGCCAAGATCATGCTATTGCACTCCAGCCTGGGCAACAAGAGTGAAACTCCATTAAAAAAAAAAAATTCTGCAACTAGAACCCAGCAATACACAAACAAATAATATATCAAGTAAACTAGAAATGTGGGGCATACCTCTAATAAAGGGAGAAATGTTTTGTTTTTTTTTTAATTAAAAAAAAACTTTTTTTTTCTTAAATAGAGATGGGGCTTCACTATGTTGCCCACGCTGGTCTCAAACTTCTGGGCTCAAGCAATCCTCCCACCTTGGCTTTCCAAATTGCTGGGATTTCAGGTATGAGCCACTGATCCTGGCCAAAATTATCTTTTTTTTTTTTTTTTGAGACAGAGTCTCGCTCTGTCCCCCAGACCGGAGTGCAATGACGTGATCTCGGCTCACTGCAAGCTCTGCCTCCTGAGTTCAAGCGATTCACCTGCCTTAGCCTCCTAAGTAGCTGGGACTACAGGCACGCACCACCATGCCTGGCTAATTTTTGTATTTTTAGTAGAGGCAGGATTTCTCCATGTTGGCCAGGCTGGTCTCAAACTCCTGACCTCACGTGAGCTGCCCACCTTGGCCTCTTAGAGTGCTGGGATTACAGGTTTGAGTCACCACGCCTGGCCCAAACTATCCTTATTTACAGTTAATATGACACATATATAGAAAACCCTAAGCAATTAATGAAAACAATAAACAAAACTAGTAGAACCAATAAGCGAGTAGAGCAAGGTTGCAGAATACAAGGTCAATATGCAAAAATCAACCGATTTTCTATATACTAGTAATAAACTACTGGAAAATGAAATGAGAAGTTGCTGTTAGTACTAACAAACATGAAATGATGATACATTTAATAAAAGATGTGTAAGACATTTACACTGCAAACTACTAAACATTGCTAAAGGAAATTAAAGATCTAAAAGAATAGACCAGGCGCTGTGGCTCACGCTTGTAATCCTAGCACTTTGGGAGGCTGAGGTTGGTGGATCACCTGAGGTCAGGAGTTCAAGACCAGCCTGGCCATCATGGTGAAACCCCACCTTTATTTAAAAAAAAAAAAATCTAAAAGAATAAAGAGATACACCATGTTCATGGATGATATATTAGTCAGGGTTCTCTGGAGAGACAGAACCAATAGAATACATGAAGTCCTTGAATAAGCTATCTCATCCCATGTGGTTTTTTTTTTTTTTTTTTTTTGAGATGGAGTCTCACTCTGTCACCCAGGTTGGAGGGCGATGGCAAGATCTCTGCTCACTGCAACCTCCGCCTTCCAGGTTCAAGGGATTCTCCTGTCTCAGCCTTCCAAGTAGCTAGGACTGCAGGCGTGCGCCACCACACCTAGCTAATATTTGTATTTTTAGTAGAGATGGGGTTTCACCATGTTGGCCAGGCTGGTCTCGAACTCCTGACCTCAGGCAACCCACCCACCTCGGCCTCCCAAAGTGCTGGGATTGCAGGCATAAGCCACGATGCCCAACCCAATGTGGCTTTTTTACAACGTTGATGAGGAAAAGAAATCAGTCTGTTATTGTTGGCGTGGAGTTTGCACACTCTTTCCATGTTTTCATGGGTTTTTCCAGGTACTCCAGTTTCCTCCCACATTCCAAGTCTGTACACATGAGGTTAATCAGCGTGTCTAAATGACCCCAGTCTGTGTGAGTGTGGTGTGTGTGTCCGTGGGCCCTGTGAGGGAATGGAACCTGTCCACGGCTGGTTCCCACCTGATCCTCTGAGCTGCTGGGACAGGATCCAGCCACCTGCAGCGCTGAACTGGAATAAGCAGGTTGACAAATGAATGAATGAATATAAATTGTTACAAAATAAAAATTCATGCAGTCTATGATAATTATAATAATGCACGACAGTAAATGATGCGGTTCTAGAGCACGAGGCAAGCCTGAAATATTTGTGATTGTTTGTTTTTTAACAGTGTGGTGATTGGAGATGCTCCCTAGAATTTCCGCTTTCCACTTATTCCTTGATTTAACCCATCACCGCTACGGTTGCCATCACTCACTGATTCACCAAATTTTGGGTAAATAATTATCTTACCTGTTTTTATTAATCTTTTTAAATATACTTTTAAATGTTTAATGAGATAACATATAATTTTTAAATATCTTCCTATTTTTCATTCTTACACGCATCATCATCATCATTATTATTTTGAGACCAAGCCTCACGCTGGTCCCCAGGCTGGAGTACGTGGCACAATCTCAGGTCACTGAAACCTCCACCTCCCAGGCTCACACAATTCTCCTGCCTCAGCTACTTGAGTAGCTGGGACTACAGGCGCGCACCACCATGCCTGGCTAATTTTGCATTTTTGGCAGAGACAGTGTTTCACCATGTTGGCCAGGCTGGTTTCAAACTCTTGACCTCAAGTGATCTGCCCGCCTCAGCCTCCCAAAGTGCTGGGATTACAGGTGTGAGCCACTGCTCCCAGCCCTACAAACATTATTATTATTATTATTATTATTATTATTATTTTTTGAGACGGAGTTTCGCTCCTGTTGCCCAGGCTGGAGTGCAATGGCGCGATCTCGGCTCACCACAACCTCCGCCTCCTGGGTTCAGGCAATTCTCCTGCCTCAGCCTCCTGAGTAGCTGGGATTACAG
>NW_016107353.1:1725709-1728769 GCF_001604975.1 Cebus imitator | reverse complement strand
GACAGGATCTTACTCTGTCGCCCAGGCCAGAGTGCAGTGCTGTGGGGTGTCATTGCTCATTGAAGCCTTGAATTCTTGGCCTTTAGCCATCCTGCTGCCTCAGCTTCCTGAATAGCTAGAACTACAGGTGCGCATTACCACGTCCAGCTAAGTTTTAATTTTTTTGTAGAGATGGATTCTTGCTCAGGAGGGTCTTGAACTTCGGGCCTCAAGTGATCCTCCCTGGCCTCCCGAAGTGCCAGGATTACAGGCATGACCTACTGCTCCCAGCCCTAATCTTTTTTAAATGTATGTATGCATAGCTCACATGTATTTCAATATTTAATATTAGAAGTGTTGGTCAGGTGCAGTGGCTCACGCAGAAACACCCTCACAGACACACCCAAACATAACGCTTTACCAGGTTTCTAGGTACCCTTAATCTAGTCAAGTTGACACCTAAAATTACCCATAAAATAGGAAGACTCAATATTGTTAAAATGTTAATTCTCCTAAAATTGATCCGTGCATTCAATGCAATCCCAATCAAAATTCCCAGTAATTTTTACAGAAATTGACAAGCTAATTCAAACATTTATGTGGAAACTCAAGGGCCTTGGATATCCAAAGCTATCTTGACAAAGAAGAGCAAAGTTGGATTCATATCACCTGACTTCAAGACCTACTATACAGCTACAGTAATCAAGTCAAGTATGGTATTGGCGTAAGGGTGGACACACAGATCAATAAAGCAGAACAGAGTCCAGAAATAGATTCACACGTTTTGTCAATTGATTTTTCACAAACGTGCTACGGTAGTTTAAAGAGGAAAGGATATCTTTTCAACAAATGATACTAAAACAACTATATAGTCTTATAGGAAAAAAATATACCTTGACCCCTATCTCATAATACACACAAAAATAAACTAGAAAAGGATCACAGAGCTAAAAATAAAAGCTAAAATGATAAAATTCTAAAACAAAACTTAAAATAATTTTTTTCTGACTTTAGAGTAGGCAGTAGTTTCTTAGGACACCGAAAGCATTCACCATAAAAGAAACAATAAGTCAGCTGGGCGCGGTGGCTCACGCCTGTAATACCAGCACTTTGGGAGGCTGAGGTGGGTGGATCACCTGAGATCAGGAGTTCGAGACCAGCCTGACCAATATGGTGAAACCCCCATCTTAAAAAAAAAAAAAAAAAAGAGAGAAATAAGCCTAACTCTGTTGAAATTTGAATCTTCTGCTCTTCACACTTTTAGAAAATGAAAAGAGGCCAGGCACAGTGGCACGCACCTATGATCCTAGCTACCAGGGAGGTTGACGTGGGAGGATTTGCTTGCGCCCAGGGGTTGGAGGCTGCAGTGAGCTATGACTGTACCGCTGCACTCCAGCCTGGAGAACAGAGACCCTGTCTTACAAAAATCAGGGAAGTCAGGCCGGGTACGGTGGCTCATGCCTGTAATCCCAGCACTTTGGGAGGCCGAAGCAGGCAGATCACCTGAGGTCAGGATTTCAAGACCAGACTGGCCAACATGGTGAAACCCTGTCTCTACTAAAAATACAAAAATTAACAGGGTGTGACGGCGCACACTTGTAATCCTAGCCACTTGAGAAACTGAGCCAGGGAGAATTGCTTGAACCCGGGAGGTGGAGGTGGCAGTGAGCTGAGATCTTGCCATTGCACTCCACCCTGGAAGACAGACCAAGACTTCATCTAAAAAAAAAATATTTACAAGGCACATGTCAGACAAAGAATTTGTATTCAGAATATATAAAGAACACTTACAATTCAATAAGAAGAATACAAATAATCCAATTGTTTTGTTTTGTTGAGACAGAATCTCGCTGTCTCCCAGGCTAGAGTGCAGTTGTGTGATCTTGGCTCATTGCAACCTCTGCTTCCTTGGTTCAAGTGATTCTTCTGTCTCAGCCTCCCAAGTAGCTGGAATTACAGGTGTGCACCACCACGTCCTGTTAATTTTTGTATTTTTAGTAGAGATGGGGTTTCACCATGTTGGCCAGGCAGGTTGAAAATTCCTGCCCTCCAGCGATCCTCGCGCCTCAGCCTCCCAAAGTGTTGGGATTACAGGCATGAGCCACCTGCACCCACCCAACCCAATTGTTTTTAATGGACAAAGTATTTGAGCAGCCATTTCACCAAAGAAAATATATGAATGACAAATAGGCACATTAAACATCATTAATTATCAAGGAAATGCAAATGAAACCCACCATGAGACTTTACAACACTCCCAATAGAATGATTAAAGAAAAAAAAGAGGCCAGACTCGGTGGTTCACGCCTGTAATTCCAGCATTTTGGGAGGACAAGGCAGGAGGATCACCTGAGTCCAGGAATTCAAGACCAGCCTGGGAAACATAGGGAGACTCCATCTCCACAAAAATTTTAAAAATTAGCCAAGCTCGGTGGTATATGCCTGTGGTCTCAGCTACTTGGGAGGCTGAGGCAGGAGGATCACTTGAGCCTGGAGGGTTGAGGCTGCCATGAACTGTGGTCACACCACAGCACTCAAGCCTGAGTGACCGAGCAAGAGCCTGCCTCAGACTAACACAGGAACACTAAACCAAACACCACATGCTCTCACTTACAAGTGGGAGCTGAACAATGAGAACACATGGACACGGGGAGAGGAAGAACACACCCTGAGGCCTGTTAGTGGGGTGGGAGGGAGGGAGAGCATCAGGATAAATAGCTAATGGATGCGGGGCTTAATACCTAGGTGATGGGTCGATAGGTGCAGCAAACCACCATGGCATACGTTTACCTATGTAACCAACATGCACATCCTGCACCTGAATCCCACAACTTAAAATTAAATTAAATTGAAGGCCAGGAGCAGTGGCTCACCCATGTAATTCCAGCATTTTGGGAGATCAAGGTGGGCGGATCACGAGCTTGGGAGTTTGAAACCAACCTGGCCAACATAGTAAACCCTGTCTATACTAAGAAAAAACAAAAATTAGCCAGGTGTGACGGTTGCACACCTGTAATCCCAGCTACTCAGGAGGCTGGGGTAGGAGAATCACTTGAACCCAGGAGGAGGAGGTTGCAGTGA
>NW_016107353.1:1721127-1725074 GCF_001604975.1 Cebus imitator | reverse complement strand
TTTTTTTTTGAGACGGAGTCTTGTTCTATCACTTAGGCTGGAGTGCAATGGCTCAATCGGCTCACTGCAACCTCTGCCTCCCCTGTTCAAGCAGTTCCCCCTGCCTCAGCCTCTTGAATAGCTGGGACTATAGGCATGCACCATCACGTCCAGCTAAGTTTTGTATTTTTTAGTAGAGACAGGGTTTCACCATGTTGGCCAGTCTGGTCTTGAACTCCTGACCTCAGGTGATACGCTTGCCTCGGCCTCCCAAAGGATGCTGGGATTACAACAGTGAGCCACTGCGCCCAGTCGTATCCATCCACAAAGACATGTACACAAATGCTGAAGGAAGGTTTCTTCATCACAGTCCCAAATTGAAAACAGTCAAGATGTCCACTGACAGGTGAATGGAAAAACTGTGGTATAGCTGCACAATGGAATCTACTTGATAAAAGAATCAAACTGGCAGAGCATGGTGCTCATGGGTATAATCCCAGCACTCTGGGGGGCCGAGGCAGGTGGATCCCCTGAGGTTGGGGGTTCGAGATCAGCCTGACCAACATGGAGAAACCCTGTCTCTACTAAAAATACAAAAATTAGCTGGGTGTGGTGGTGCGTGCCTGTGGTCCCAGTTACTTGGGAGGCTGAGGCAGGAATATCGCTTGAACCCAGGAGGCAGAGGTTGTGGTGAGCTGAGATCATGCCATTGCACTCCAGCCTGGGCAACAAGAGTGAAACTCCATCTCAAAAAAAAAAGAAAAGAAAGAAAGAAAGAAACTACTGATACATGCAAAAACTGAGGAAAGCCACACACAAAAGAGCCCGTATTCTATGCGTTCACTTATATGAAAATCTCACATTTGCAAAACTGTTCAATAGGGCGAGAGACTACACAGAAACCAGATCAGTGGTTGCCTGGGGCCAGTAGCTGCGGGGAGACTGGCTGCAATGAAAGGAGGGAACTTCTAGAGAAATATTCTCTATCTAGGTTGCGGTGCTGTTTACAGGGGTTTATATATTTATCCAAACTTATTGAACCGTGTGCTTTAATCTGATATAGTTCAGCCAGGTGTGGTGGCTCATGTCTGTAATCCCAGTGCTTTGAGAGGCCGAGGGAGGATTGCTTGAGGCCAGGAGTTCAAGACTAACCTGGGCAACGTAGTGAGACCCCTTCATACCAAAGGGGAAAAAAAATAGCTGGGCATGGTGGCATATATCTGTAGTCCCAAGTACTCAGGAGGCTGAGGCAGGAGGATGGCTTGAGGCAAGGCAGTGAGACTGCATTGAGCTACAGTCATACCACTGCATTCCAGCCTGAGGGACAGAATGGATGCTATCTCCAATGAAATAAAATGTACATGGTGCATTTTATTTCATATTTCATTTTATATTTAACTCGATAAAGTTAATCTAAAAAGAAAGGCAGTGTTGCTGTTTCCTACACTGAGGTTTGTAGTTTGAGGCTCTTTGTGTCATCCTTTTATCTCTTCAGCATATTTCTTTTTTCTTTTTTCTTTTCTTTTCTTTTCTTTTTTTTGAGGAGCCTTGCTCTGTCACCGAGGCTGGGGCGCCACAATTCGATCTCAGCTCAGTGTAACCTTCACCTCCGGGGTTCAAGCGATTCTCCTGCCTCAGCCTCCCAAGTAGCTGGAATTACAGGCATCTGCCACCATGGCCTGATAATTTTTGCATTTTTAGTAGAGACAGGGTTTCGTCATGTTGGCCAGCCTGGTCTTGAACTCCTGACAGGTGATCCATCCACCTTGGCCTCCCAAAGTTCTGGGATTACAGGAGTGAGTCCCTGTACCCAGCCCTTCAGCATATTTCTAATGTCTTTCACTCCACAGCCATTTCCTAGCAGGGGCTCCTTTCTCTGTGAAAGATCTCTTTTCCAGCATGTTCTCCCCAGCCCCCACGTCCTCGGCCAGGACCTTTCTCCATCAGCCTCTACAATCCAGGGCTCCCGTATCCTCTCCCAGAGAGCTCCACGGATAAGTTGTCTGTGCTTCCCAGGGTGGGGGCTCAGGGCCAAAGCTGAGCAGACTTAGCAAATTGTGTTTAGCTGATGCAGAGTTGGCCCTCAACTAAATACCTCATCAGCCTCACCAGCTCTTGCTGGGCCTTGGCAAGGACGAGAGACTACACGCAGAGTCTCTGGCACCCTTGCCTTCCCACCTTAACACTTCTCATCCTGTGGACCACCAGGGCCAGCTTCTCCTTGGCCTACGCATGAGGTGCTATAAATCCGGCCCAGGCTTCTCAGTCTCTACCCTACCCCGAATCCCCTTCTCTTTCCAGGTCCTAGCTCGTGTGACCCAAGTTCTCTCCCTCTCGTAACGCATCATTCCATCTAAGGAATTCCAAGTCGAGACACTGAAAACAAAGAAATCCAGGTTGGTGGCAATTCTGGCATAGGCCCCCGATAACCCACTTTGAGAGGGACCCAGCTGAATGCCTGTTAGAATACATCTGAAGAAAGAAAACCCTGGGCTGCCAGAATTTCTCCCCCACTTAGTGAGGGACTCTTTGCGAGGCTCGATGACGTCATTGCTCACATTATTGATAGGCCTATCCTTGCTGCCACTTAGCCCCTCCCTGGGGATATATGCATGAATACTTTGGGGCGTAGAGAGCAATCCTAGCCAAACAGAGGGAAAGGGGTGCCAGGAAGCCTGGGTGGCTTGGTTAGGGCTCCAGTCTCACATTTGTTTCTAGAGTCTCCTTTGCACCCCTGTTCCAGGGAAAGACTGAGGCATGCAATTCAGATGCACTGCAAAGGCCACAGGACTCCTGGCCAGGGACTGCAGCGATCTGGGCAGTAGCATCCTTAGGGGAGCTATAGCTCTTGGCCCTGGCTTCTTGACCTCCCGCTTTTGGACAGCAAAGAGGATGCCACTACCCTGGTCATGGGAATGACTGGACCCCTCCGACTTGGAGACAATGGCTTGGCCAGAGCACGTGGGCGAGCCCAGGAGGCTGGCTCAGGTCTGCGGCTTCCTGGGAGGAAGTGAGGCATTGTTTCTTGGGCTGTGTGGGCCCGCTGGAACTCAGCACAATGCAGGGAGCAGTGGGTGCCAGGACTAGCCCACCGACAATTGGGAACTTGTTTATTGCTTTAATGACCCCGTGGTGGATCCACCTGGAAACAGACCTGCTAATGAGCAGAGACAGAGCTGGCACAGCCCCAAGGGAAGCCTGTCGGGCCAGCTACCCTGGAGGCGCTACGGGTGTGTGGTCTGAGACTAGGAGAGCTGGGAAGTGGAGACCTGGGTTCTGTCTGGGAAAACCACAGGAAGATCTCATGCTTCTCCACTGCTATCCACCTCTTGTTGTGGGTTGCAAGAAGGTGACGTGGGGGAAGGGGCATGAGGCTGAGGATTCAAGGCATAGTTTGGTCTCCCTATTCCAGCCTTTGCTCCCAACTGCTGATGGCCTTGGACAAGCTGTCTACACTTTCTGGGCCTTAGTGTCCTCATCTTTCAGGAAGGGATACCAACATCATTCCTGCTGTCTCCCCACTTCCCCAGGGTGTTGGGAGGGTAAGGTAAGATCAGACACAGTAACTGCTTTGAACTCCTTGGAAGAAAAAAACCCTTTTAGACATCAAGGCTTTACACTGTTTGCTTCTTTCCCCTGTGGCTGGAGCCTGGGAGCCTGGAGAGGGATGGAGTGTCTGGGACTTGGTTTTCCTAGACTATGCATCAGACACCTGCCAGGGACTGAAACGAAATTAAAATTTCCCCTTCATCAAGGACATCTGAGAGCCAAGAGTGGGCACCTGGGAGGGGCAATGATGTGTTGGAGCCAGCCCATGCCTTCTCACAGGAGCTCAGAATGTTGAATCCACTGGTGGCTTGCAATTGGCTATTGTAAAATTTTTTATTTCATAGATATCAGCAAGCTCTACAAAGGCTTTCTTTCTTTCTTTTTTTTTTTTTTTTTCCAATATATCAGTTTTGACTTCC
>NW_016107353.1:1695496-1720856 GCF_001604975.1 Cebus imitator | reverse complement strand
TTTGAGATGGAGTTTTGCTCTTGTTGCCCAGGCTGAAATGCAGTGATGCGATCTTGATTCACCGCAATCTCTGCATCCCAGGTTCAAGTGATTCTCCTGCCTCAACCTCCCAAGTAGCTGGGATTACAGGCATGTACCACCACGCCCAGGTAATTTTATATTTTTGGTAGAGATGGGGTTTCTCCACGTTGGTTAGGTTGGTCTCGAACTCCCAGCCTCAGGTGATCTGCCCGCCTCGGCCTCCCACAGTGCTGGGATTACAGGCATGAGCCACTGCGTGCGGCCTCTGACTCTTCTTAAAAGAACACTGATCCAATCCTAGAGGCTCTCCCTCAGAACCTCATCTAAACCTAATCACTCCCCAAAGGCCACATCTCCTAATACCATCACACTGGGGATCGAAGTTTCAACACATGAATTTAGGGAGTGGAGACACAAACTTTCAGTCAATAACAACACCTCAATAACTACACCTATGTGCCACCTCATAGGTGTAGGGGCATTGATGAGAGAAACCAAAGAGCAGCAAAGATCAACTGTCAGAACATCAGTGCTGCCAGGGCCCCTAGAAATCACCCCTGGATGACTGCAGAGTACAGCTGAGAGCGTGCAGACCCAGGGAGAGGGAGCATTTGCCTTGCATCGCCTGGCACAGCCAGAGCTAGAACCCAGGTATTCTGGCTTCCAGGCCCGCAGCTTTCCCCTTGACCGATCCCAGGTCACTGGCAGCTTCCTCCTCCTTATTCACAATGTCAGCCCCCTGTCCCCTGGTCCCCCACCTGCCATGCCAGAGACCTCCATCAGAGTCTATGATGGTTACCCGTTTTCAGCCTGTAAAGAAATGTCTTGGATTAAAAACAAACCCCCAAGTCTGGGGGCGGTGGCTCATGCCTGTAATCCCAGCACTTTGGGAGGCTGAGGTGGGCGGATCACGAGGTCAGGAGTTTGAGACCAGCCTGACCAACATGGTGAAACCCCATCTCTACTAAAAATACGAAAAATTAGCCAGGTGCGGTGGCAGGTGCCTGTAATCCCAGCTACTCAGGAGGCTGAGGCAAGAGAATTGCTTGAATCTGGGAGGTGAAGTTTGCAGATCAAGGCACTGCACTCCAGCTTGGGTGACAGAACTAGACTCCATCTCAAAAAAAATATAAATAAATAAATAAAGAACCAGAGACCAGAGCCCTTTCTTCCTTTCTGTCTTCCGTCTTCCATGATGTGAGGATGCAGCAAGGAGGCACAGCTTCCACCTGCAAGCCAGGAAGTGGGCCTCACCCAGAACCAAATCTACTGGCTCCTTCATCTTGGACTTCCCCTTCCAGAACTGTGAGGAATAAATGCCTGCTGTTTAAGCCACCTAGCCTATGGTATTATTTTTGACTGGTGTGCTTCCCCTCCTAGGAGATTTCTACATGTGGCATAGCCCATCTTTCACAGCTAAAGGCATTTAGGCATTTGCTCTGGCACGCAGGCAGTCCTGGTCTCAAATCTTGGCCCTTGCCTCTTGCTAATTGTGTAACCTAGGTTGATACGGTTTGTCTGTGTCCCTACTCAAACCTCGAATTGTAGCTCCCATAATTCCTACGTGTCATGGGGGGAATGGTGGGAGGTAACTGAATCATGGGGGTGGGTTTTACCTCTGCTGTTCTTGTGATAGTGCATACATCTCTCAAAAGACCCGATGGTTTTCTAAATGGGAGTTTCCCTACCCATTCTCTCTCTTGCCTGCCGCCATGTAAAATGTGCCTTTCTCCTCTTTCACCTTCCACCATGATTATAAGGCTTCTCCAGCCATGTGGAACTGTGAGTCCGTTAAACCTCTTTTTCTTTATAAATTACCCAGCCTCAGGTATCAGCAGCATGACAACAGACTAATACATA
This sequence comes from Cebus imitator, assembly GCF_001604975.1. Taxonomy (NCBI): domain Eukaryota; kingdom Metazoa; phylum Chordata; class Mammalia; order Primates; family Cebidae; genus Cebus; species Cebus imitator. The sequence continues at coordinate 1,718,975 of NW_016107353.1, read as the reverse complement.
GGGCATATTCGCTTCTCTGCTCCTATTGCCTCACCTGAAAAATAAAAGTGGTCAGAGTACCCACTACCCAGGGTTCCTGGAAGACCAAGTGAGATAATTGGCATAAATCCTTGGCACAAATCTGGGACACAGCAAGTGTGCAGCCATGTTGGCTGTGGTTAGTGAGTCATTCTGAGGACAGCTCTGCTTTTTAGAGCAAGGTGGCGTGGCAGTCCCAGGAAGGACCTGCCGCCTAAGAGAGGTGGGAAACCTGGAATCCCTTCACCAGGGGAGGCTGTGTGTCTCCAGGCAGTCCTACCAGGGAATTTCAATCCCGCAAGTGAAAGTCCCAGCCCCCACAAAGGAGACCCCCATATGTCACAGGGAAATTGCATAACTGATCTAAGGGGGAGAGCCAGGGAACGCAGGTTCTGACTCGGACTTGGCAAGTCCCCCAGCTGTGTTCTTTCTTAGTTCTCTTGTTTATGAAGTTGGGCTCATCTCTGCCCTGCCTCATGGCCCAGGACAAATGAGGTCATGCTGACAAGCAAAATGAAATCGGTAAAAATGTTTTAAAGGACTCTACAAAAATAAAATGTATTATTATCACAAATCATAATAGAATTAATCTCCACGGCCCAGGGCAACCCTTGGAGATTTATTTGCGGGTACAAGAACTTCTTCTCTTTCCTGTTCTTTTCCAGGGAGGTTTTTTCCAGCAGCCCCTGTGCACCTTGGGGACAGAGTGGAGCTGAATGTCCCATGTAACTCACAGTCCTGTCTTCCACTCTCCCACTCATCCCTCCACTGGGAAATCTAAATGTATTTTTAGGGAACCTCATTCCTCCCGCCCCTGTTTCCTTTCCAGGGCATGCCTGGGAAAGTTCTTAGGAACTCAAGAACAGAGGTTGCTGTAAGGGCGCTGTCTTTGGCCTGGCCTTTGGTCTCTGGCCCACTTCCCCAGGAGGGCTGAGATGCCCCATGGCAGTGAAGAGGAGAGTGAGAAAAAGCCATGTGACGTGTCAGGGAGGGGCAGCTGCCAGAGGCCCCCAAGGAGGGAGAATGAGTAAACAGCCCAGCCGCCTTTCCCAGTCCCCTGCTCCACTTGGATGCAGGCAGTTCGGCTTCAGAAAGCTGGGGGTGGGGCAGGCGGGTGACACATACTCCTCTGGGAGTAGGATAAATGATCTGCAGCTACAACAATAAAGATCAATTATGACCTAATCGTCCAGCCCAGTTCCAAAGGCCTCATCCTCCCTCTCCCCCCAGGTTGAATTATCTGAAGAGTCACGGACTTTTATGCCGTGTTTTTTGTTTGTTTGCTTGTTTGCTTGCACCTGGTTGATGTACAAGTCCTGAACTTTGGTAGACCCAAAAGACAAAGAAGACCTGCAATAATTATGCCAGGGGATGGCTATCAGGACAGAGGCATCCGTGGGCGTGGGGTTGGGGGAGAGGATATAGCAGGTTCCCCCTTGGTACATCTCTGCGGGTTGGGTTTGGGTGAGGGCAGAGAACCAGAGCAGAGGAGAGGAGGCAGCTGAAACAGACAAGTGCTTTAGGGACAGGAAGAAAGTGGAGTGAGACCTAAGAGGACTAATTCCCTGACTGGTAAGGCAGTGAACATGGGGATCCCTTGTACACAGAGTTTTCCACAGTGCTCATGGCACGTTTATTATAGGTGTTTTATTTTAAAATATTTATTTATTTATTTGAGAAGGAGTCTCACTCTGGAGTGCAGCAGTACGATCTTGGCTCATTGCAACCTCTGCCTCCCGGATTAAAGCAATTCTTTTGCCTCAGCCTCCAGAATAGCTGGGATTACACGCAAGCGCCACCATGCCCGGCTAAATTTTGTACTTTTAGTAGAGATGGGGTTCCACCATATTGGCCAGGCTGGTCTTGAACTCCTGACCCTGTGGTCCACCCGCCTTGGCCTCCCAAAGTGCTGGGATCACAGGCGTGAGACACCTTGCCCAGCCCTAAATATTTATTTATAAATATTATAGGTGTTGGCAGTATCCTTGAAGAGACTAAAAGAGCTCAAAACAACACTGAACAAGCCCGCAGAGCTGCTGCACTCACCGCTACAGTCTCTGTAGACACAGTCCATGAAAGCACTGGCCATCAGCTCTCACTGGTGCTGACAGGTCACCAGTGCGGTAGAGTTGTTTCTCCCTCCGACACTGTATTAGTTCATTCTCACACTGCTATAAAAAGAAAACTTGGCCAGGTGCTGTGGCTCACACCTGTAATCCCAGCACTTTGGGAGGCCACGGCAGGCAGATCATGAGATCAGGAGTTCAAGACCAGCCTGGCCAGTATGGTGAAACCTCGTCTCTACTGAAAATACAAAAAATTAGCTAGGCATGGTGGTGTGCGCCTATAACCTCAGCTACTCTGGAGGCTGAGGCAGGAGAATCGCTTGAAGCAGGAGGCAGAAGTTGTGGTGAGCGGAGATCACATCATTGCATTTCAGCCTGGCGACAGAGCAAGACTCCATCTCAAAAAAAAAAAGAAAAGAAAAGAAAACTTGACACTGGTAATTTATGAAGAAGAGAGGTTTAATTGGCTCACAATTCTGCAGGCTGTATAGGAAGCATCGTGGCTTCTGCTTCTGGAGACGCTTCCAATCATGGAAGGCAAAGTGGGAGCAAAGAGCTCCACATGGCCACAGCAGGAGGAAGAAAGAGTGCGGAGGTGCTACACACTTTCAAACAACCAGATCTCAAGAGAATTTACTGTGGTGGTGACAGTGCCAGGGGGGATGGAATTAAACCATGAGAAACGGCTCCATGATCCAATCACCACCCACTAGGCCCCACCTCCAGCACTGGGGACTACCTTTCAATATGAGATTTGAATGGGGACAGATATCCAAATCATATCAGACACCATCCTTGGCAAAGTTTGGCCTGTTCAGCAGTGCCCCTTGCCTCTACCTGACAGCAAGTGGTACCCACTGCGTATCGTCTCACACAACTTGCTCATGTCCACGTTCTGTACAAGAGAAGTCACTGAAATACATGTGTATCCACAGCAGTGGCAAAGATCAATTTGACTCAACGATTGAAGCCTGTGAAGGATTCATGGCACGCAGGTTAAAAACTCCTGCTCGGTTTGGTTGGGCCCACTACTTTTCCTTAAAGGAGTTTTTGTGGTTGCAATTCTTTATCTGGGGATGTCTTCCCTGGTCTTTGTCTTCAGATAGAGGTAATTAGAAGGTCCCTAATGGGATGTCCACATCTCCTTCACCATGTTTGCCCCTGCATTCCTAAGCAACCCCTTTAGAATCATGGCCTATTAGAACCTGAAGGAATAGTAGAGGTGATAGAATCCATTTTACAGATGAGGAAACTGAGGCATGGGGCAGGGAAGTGGCCTTCTGTCTTCTAGTTCGGTGCTCTTTTCTTACCCAAAACTGGCTCTTCTGACTCTCATTTGCTTTCTTTTTTCTTTTCTTTTTTTTTTTTGAGATGGAGTTTTCTCTCTCGTTGCCCAGGCCAGAGTGAAATAGTGCAATCTCAGCTCATTGCAACCTCTGCCTCCCAGGTTCAAGCAATTCTCTTGCCTTAGCCTCTCAAGTAGCTTGAATCGCAGGCATGTGCCACCACACCTGGCTAATTTTATATTTTTAGTAGAGATGTAGTTTCACCATGTTGGTTAGGCTGGTCTCGAACTCCTGACCTCAGGTGATCCACCCACCTAGGCTTCCCTAAGTGCTGGAAGTGGCATGAGCCACCGCCCCTAGCCTCCCATTTACTTTCTAAATTATTTTCCACATTGGTTTTTGCTAGCTGGATATATCTTTATTAGTGATAGTTTTGCATTTTCCCCCATATCACAGTTTTTTTTAAGACAGTGATGGAGGCTCACCCTGGATTAAACTGTATCCCCAGGCAGCCTGCAGGGAAGACAGAACACAAGTTGCCTGTGAGCCTGAGGCCCATCCCCCACCCTAGCGTTGAGGCTGTACTATGTTTTAAAATTACCTGGGTGTATTTATATATTAGCGTTCTTTTCTATTTTAAAAATGCTTTCCCATTGTGCTTGGCTCACTGGGGCAGTGCTGTTCTCCTGGTTGTGCCGATAGGCTTTTCAATCAAAAACGAGAACAAAAAAAAAATCCACATTTCTATTTCTTTATATATCTCTGCTTTTTCTGGAAAATAAATATTTGTTGAATTGAATTGGGAAAATTTTTGAGAAAAATGTTTTTGTACCTTGTGTGTTCTGCTGTTATTGTTGTGAAATAAGTGCTTTCAGTGACAGGCCTTTTGTTCTGTAAACGGGGTTTTTGCGTTGGGGAGGGGAGACATTCTGCATCCAGGGGGCTCTGTTAGGTGTTTTGGAGCGGGAGTCAACTCCTGCCAGCCAGCAGTGGCCACTGTCTTCTCCTTTTTCTCTCTTCTTCTCTCTTTCTTCTTTCCCACCGGGTTTCTGCCCCAAATTCACACACTCCCATCACCAAAGCCACCGCTGGCCTCCCCCATGCAGTGGGAGGAGAGCAGGGCAGACAAGTTGCCTCCCCTGACTGCAGTCATGGGTTTGTGAGTCCATGGAGAGCAGAAGTCCAGGGAACCCATCTGATGCAGTGTGAGGGGAAGGTGATGCAGCACCCTTCCTTGAGATGACAGAAAGCTGTTCTGGGGTTCCAGTGATTGGCAGCTGAGGTCACTGCTGTGCCCATACCGCCCCAAGGCTGTTTCCAGTGGGTTGCTGCACAGCAGAAGTGAGCTTTACTTAGGTTGGGACACTCACACACAGGTAATGCAGAATACATCTCATCCCTTCCTCAGCCAGCAGGGGCGCAAGGCCTTGAGAAGGAGGACATCGTGTGGGTACAAGCCAACCCCATCATCACTCACCTCTCTATTCAGCAAACACTCAGTGAGACAGCCGCGGACCCCAGGGATGCAACGGTGAAGGAGACACAGCTCTTCAACACCTGGCAAAGCAGAGACGCTTCAATAGTCATCGACAGCCCCAGTGGACAGTGAGTGTGATGGCAGGGAAGCCAGAATGCAATGCCTGCACTCAGGAGGGACACCTGACAGGCAGCTGACCTTTTCTTTTTTTTGAGACAGAGTCTCGCTCTGTTGCCCAGTCTGGAGTGTAGTGGTGTGATCTCAGCTCACTGCAACCTTGCCCCACCCCCAACCCGGGTTCAAGCAATTCTCCTGCCTCAACCTCCTGAGTAGCAGAAATTACAGGCGTACACAACTGTGGCTGGCTAATTTTTGTATTTTTAATAGAGATGGGTTTCACCATGTTGGCCAGTCTGGTCTCAAACTCCTGACCTCACGATCCGTCCGCCTTGGCCTCCCAAGTGCTGGGATTACAGGTGTGAGCCACCACACCTGGCCAGCTGACCTTTCTTAAAAGATGTGTAGGTCTTGGGTGCAGTGGCTTACGCATGTAATCCCAACACTTTTTGGTAGGCTGAGGTGGGCAGATAGCTTGAGCTCAGGAGTTTGAGACCAGCCTGGGCAATATGATGAAACTCTGTATCTGCAAAAAATACAAAAATTTGCCAGGCATGGTGGTGCCAACATGTGGTCCCAGTTACTACGGAGGCTGATGTGGGAGGCTGGCTTGAGACTGGAAGGTCAAGTCTGTAGTGAGCTGTGGTCACACCACTGCACTTCAGCCTGGGCAACAGATCAAGACCATTGTCTAAAAAAAAAAAAGATGTGTAGGTGTCAATCATCTGAACAACTGAAGAAGAGAAAAAGAAAAGGCATTCTGGGAGAAGGAACAATGTGTGAGACAGAATGACTGAAAAGAAACTTCAAGTCCTGCAGTATGACAAGAAGCGTGGGCCGCAGGAAAGCAAAGGCAGAAAATGAGAGCTGGTGGGCTCATCTATGTATGTCAAGCGCTGTTCTGTGTGCTGAGAGCACCGTGCTGATTGAGAGGGTGCTCCCTGCTCTCATGGAGCCTCCATTCCAGTAGGGGGGGACAGTAAAAACCAATCATAAATGCCATGCAGAAGATGACTGTAGAAAGGTGGGCACTACTTTGGTTTGGCAGCTGGAATAACCTTTCTAGGGAGAGCTGAGTGATAACAAAGAGTCAGCCATGGCCGGGCACAGTGGCTCTTGCCTGTAATCCTAGCACTTTGGGAGGCCAAGGCGGGCAGATCACCTGATGTCAGGAGTTCAAGACCAGCCTGGGCAACATGGTGAAACCCCGTCTCTACTAAAAATACATTAGCCAGGTATGGTGGCGCATGCCTGTAATCCCAGCTACTCGGGATGGAGGCTGAGGCAGGAGAATTGCTTGAACCCAGGAGGCGGAGGTTGTGGTGAGCCGAGATCGCAACATTGCACTCCAGCCTGGGCAATAAGAGAAAAACTTCATTTCAAAAAAAAAAACAAAGTGTCAGCCATGTGAAAATCAGGCACCACAGGCAGAGGACACAGCTATCAAAAGGTGCCAGGCGACACAGCTGTTTAATAATTTTTTTTTTTTTGAGATGGAATTTTGCTCTTGTTGCCCAGGCTGGAGAGCAATAGTATGATCTTGGCTCACTGCAACCTCTACCTCCCAGGTTCAAGTAGTTCTCCTGCCTCAGCCTCCTGAATAGCTGGGATTACAGGCATACGCCAACATGCCCAGCTAATTTTGTATTTTTAGTAGAGACGGGAATTTCGCCATGTTGGTTAGGCTGGTATCAAACTCCTGACCTCAGGTGATCTGCCTGCCATGGCCTCCCAAAGTGCTGGGACTACAGGCGTGAGCTACTGTGCCTGGCTTTTTTTTTTTTTTTTTTTGAGATGGAGTCTCACTCTGTTGCCAGGCTAGAGTAGAGTGGTGCAATCTTGGCTCACTGCAACCTCTGTCTCCTGCATTCAAACGACTCTCCTGCCTCAACCTCCTGAGTAGCTGGGACTACAAGTGCCCGTCAACCACACCCAGATAATTTTTGTATTTTTAGTGGAGATAGGGTTTCACCATGTTGGCCAGGACGGTCTTGATCTCTTGACCTCATGATTCGCCTGCCTCGGCCTCCTGAAGTGCTGGAATTACAGGTGCATATCATCTTGCCCAGCTAATTTTTGCATTTTTAGTAGAGATGGGGTTTCACCATGTTGGCCAGGCTGGTCTCGAACTCCTGACCTCAGTGATACACCTGCCTCAGCCTTCCAAAGTTCTGAGATTACAGGCATGAGCCACCATGTCGGTCCTGTTTAAGGACATTTTTACAGGGGATCTGCTTTAAAAGACCCCTCTCCAACTCCACCTCTCTGGCCCTTTGAAAGAGTTACTGCTGCATTAAAAATTACCCCAAAACTTAGTAACATAGGCCAGGCATGGTGGCCACACGGAGAGACCCCCATCTCTACTAAAAGTACAAAAATTATCTGGGTGTGGTGGCTTACACCTGTAGTTCCCAGCTACTGAGGAGGCTGAGGCACGAGAATCTCTTGAACCTGGAAGGTGGTGGTTGCGGTGAGCTGAGATTGTGCCACTGCACGGTGGCCTGGGCAACAGAGGGAGATCCTGCCTCAAAAAAAAAATAAAAAGGAAAGAAAACGAACAAACAAAAGGGCATTGCGGATGTGATTAAATTAATAAATCTTAGATTAGCAGGTGTGCAAAATGTCATTACAAGAGACTTTTATTTATTTATTTTTAGACAGAGGCTCATTCTGTCACCCAAGCTGGAGTGCAATGGTGTGATCTTGGCTCACCTCAACCTCCGCCTCCTGGGTTCAAGCTATTCTCCTGCCTCAGACTCCCCAGTAGCTGAGATTATAGGCATGTGCCACCACGCCCAGCTAATTTTTCTATTTTTAGTAGAGACTGGTTTTTGCCATGTTGGTTGGTCTTGAACTCCTGACCTCAGGTAACCCGCCCACCTGAGCCTCCCAAAGTGCTGGGATTACAGGTGAGAGCCACTGCGCCTGGCCACAAGAAGCCTTATAAGTGAAAGAGGGAGGAAAGAGCATCAGAGAAAGAGATGTGTTGATGTGTGCAGAGGTTGGAGTGATGTGATTTCTGGCTTGGCAGATGGAAGGACGCCACCAGCCAAGAAATGCTGGCAGCGCCTGGAAGCTGGAAAGGCAAGGAAATGGATTTTCCCCTGGACCCTCCAAGGAGAATATAGCACTGCCTCTACCTGGATTTTCACCCAGTGAGACACATTTTGGATTTCTGATCTACAGAATTGTAAGCTAAATCTAAGATCTTATAAACCACTAGGCTTGTGGAAATTTGTTATAGCCGCAACAGGAAATTATTACGGGGGAATTGGTGCCATTAAAGTATGCAGGGGTAGAAGCAGATTTGGGGACAGAGAACACTTACATTTTAGACACGATAAGTTTATGGAGTCCAGGTGCAGCTGTGCAATAGCTGAGTATCAGGCTGGAGCTCAGGAGGAAAGTCTGGCTGGCAGAGGATACTCAGGGATATCAGGGTTTTTAGGAGAAATGGAAACCATAAAATGAACGAAGGATGAGACTGAGCAGAAATGGAGGATGTCAGAGGAGCCCTTGAAGGAGAGAGAGAACAATTATCCCGGATTAACTACTTCATCTCCTAACAAAGGCAGTAAAGTGATAGCATAGTGAAGACTTTAGTTTCATTCTGCTGATTCTCTGGGGTCTGGCTTTTATTTTCCAGGCTGCCTGGATCCCCCGAGTTTGTCTGGAAAGCCTCTTGAGATGGGGTTATGTGCTCCTATGATCCCAGGAGGAAGGATGGGCAAAAGAGACAAACCCGTGCCTCTGCAGCAGCCATGCCGTCATCCTGGGAGTGAGCCCCAGCCGTGGCTCAGGGCACATATGCCTCCAGAGCACAATCTGGGATCCTCAGGGGACAGAGGGGCAGAGGGACAATCAGGGTGAAGCTGTCTTTTTCACTTACTTGGCGCTCAGCCCAGGGCCTGGATTTATCCTGCAGGAAATGAACAATGCAGGGCCCTTCATCTGGGAAAAAGCCAACCGGGGCACCGAGCAGAGCTAGGAGGTCCAGGTCCTCCAGTTCCAGAGAGGGAGGAAGCTTCTTTCCAGATATTTTCTTTTCTAGATAGAGGATCTTGGTGGCTCATCTCCAAGTTCAACTGTAAAGGCTAAGGGGTTCCTTGAAGTTTCCTTCCCTATGAAAATGTCCATAGCAAGTTTGTCACTTAGGAATGTTTTTCAATGATGGGAAACAGAAAAGTCAACTAGTAGGAGATGAAATAAATTGAGATTTTTTTTAATAGCAAGAAGTCTGGATATTGTCAGTAGCTGGCATTGGTTTGGGACACAATAGTACTGAGAATGACATCCTGTATTTTTCTTGGCCTTTTTCTTAGAGTCACAATATGGATGCCATGGCTCCAGATATCACATCCCTATTCAAGGCAAGATATAGGAGGAAGGGATGGTGCCAGAGACATCTGTCTCATTTATTAAAAAGCAAGCTTTTCCAAAACCCGAGAAGGTTTCTGCCTATCTGTCACTGCCAGGACACTGTCAAATGTTCCCTACAGCTACAGAAGATGAAAAAAAAAAAAATGATGTTCATTATTCCAGCCTCTAGAATGGAGACTGGTAAGGGAAAGGAGGTTCAGAATGGGTGTGGGGTAAGCCAGTCTATAACTAAATAAATGCTAGTTGATCCAAATTGCTTCCCCTTAAAAGAGGCATGTTTTTCCATGTGAAGGCATTTCTGGTATAAAGAATCTGTCATCCATGTCAAAGACCCCTCACTCACCACGCCTGGGCATCCTCTGGTGATCTATCCAGGCACTTGCTGCCATGGGCTATGGCCCATTAGCATCCCTCTCTCTCTCTTTTTTTTTTTTTTTTTTTTTTTTTTTTTGAGACAGAGTCTCACTCTGTTGCCCAGGCTGGAGTGCAGTGGCTTGATCTTGGCTCACTGCAACCTCTGCCTCCCAGGTTCAAGCAGTTCTCCTGCCTCAGCCTCCCAAATAGCTGGGACTACCGGTGCACACTGCCACGCCCCACTAATTTTTTTTGTATTTTAGTAGAGACACTTTTACCATTTTGCCCAGGCTGGTCTCGAACTCCTGAGCTCACGCTACCTGCCCACCTTGCCTCCCAAAGTGCTAGGATTACAGGCGTGAGCCACCATGCTCAGTCTCTGTCTCTCTCCATCTCCCTCTCAGAGGAAATGTCAAACCAGTTATCTGGGATAGTGACTAGCTCTCACCTTTCAACCAGCTGCCTGGACTTGAAGAGCCAGCTGGCACCCAGGCCCTGGGTATGTGGGGGCCTCCTTCCAGCCAGCTCTCCTCTTCTTTCTCTCCCCTCATTTCTGCTGCTTCTTCCACCTGGTCCCACCTGATCTCCACATCTGTTTACCCTTAGCTTGGGCTGCCTCTCATTGGTCCTCTCTCACCTGCAGATGGAGTATCTCCGAAGCTGTCTACACAACCGACACCTCCCTCCCTCCCTGCCCACCCTTGTCCTCTGCACCCCGAGGGAGTGGGCTGGCAGGAAGACCCACCTTCCTAACCACAGGGCCCTGCTGGGTGCACACACAGTACCGGGATTCCCCGGAGCAATGCAATGCTGTCAGGTGTATTGGGAGGGTCAGGATCTGGGAGAGATCCCGACAGACTCGCAGGCATCACTCACACTTGGCGTGTGGTGGGCGTCTGCCCACATGAACGTGAAGACAGGCACCCGCCCATCTTCAAGCACACCTGGGGTCTCCTGCTTGAGTGGGCACATTTTTGCTTCTTCTGGGTTGCAGGGAGGTCATTGGCATGTCCTTTGTAGGGGACAGCAGCCAGCCTATGGGGGTCCACAGCAGGAACCTCGCCCAGCAAGTATGTTATGTCTCCTGGTGATTATCAGACAAGTGTCACTCCCATCGACCCTGAATCCCAATAGCCTGGAAATGGGGTGAGGTGCTAAACAGGGGTAGGCGGGCACACGAATAATTTCCAAAAGTCTACATTAGCCCCTCTGCTGTGTTGGTGAAGGCCGGTAAGGGTCCGGACAAAGGGAAAAGGGACCCTTTCCTAAACTGTTGGTAGAAATATAAACTGGCTTAGTGTTTTTGAAGGACAATTTGGCCTTACCTATCTTTCTTTCTTTTTTTTTTTTTTGAGTCTCACTCTGTGGTCCAGGCTGCAGTGCAATGGCGAGATTGTGCAGTACTGCAATCATGGCTCACTGCAGCCTTCACCTCCTGGGCTCAAGTGATCCTCCCACCTCAGCCTCCCAAGTAGCTGGGACTACAGGCACGCATCACCATGATTGGCTAACTTTTGGTATTTTTTTTTGTAGAGACAGGGTCTCACCATGTTGCCCAGGCTGGTCTCGAACTCCTGAGCTCAAGCAATCCACCTGCCTCAGCCTCCCAAACTGCTGAGATTACAGGTGTGAACCACCGTGCCCAGCCACCTATCAAATTTTATTTTATTTTATTTTATTTTTTGAGACCAAGTCTCACTCTGTTGCCCAGGCTGGAGTGCAATGGTGCAATCACAGCTTACTACAACCTCCGCCTTCCAGCTTCAAGTGATTCTCCTGCCTCAGCCTCCTGAGTAGCTGGGACTACAGGCATGCATCACCACACCCAGCTAATTTTTGTTTTTTCAGTAGACGCAGGGTTTCACTGTGTTGGCAAGGCTGGTCTCCAACTCCTGACCTCAGGTGATCCGCCTGCCTCAGCCTCCCAAAGTGCTGGGATTACAGGCGTGAAGCACTGTGTCAAGCCGCCTATGAAATCTAGGCTGCAGATGTATTTCTACATATCTAATATCTTAGCAAGGTTTCTCCCAAGGATTTGGGGGAAACAGGGGATTTACATTTTCTACTTCATACACACACACACACACACACACACACACACACACACACACACACACACACATTTTGAGACGGAGTGTTGCACTTGTTGCCCAGGCTGGAGTGCAATGGTGCTATCTTGGCTCACCATAATCTCTGCCTCACGGGTTCAAGTGATTTTCCTGCCTCAGCCTCCTAGCGAGTAGCTGGGATTACAGGCATGCGCCACCATGCCCGGCCAATTTTTGTATTTTTAGTAGAGACAGGGTTTCTCCATGTTGGTCAGGAACTCCCAACCTCAGGTGATCCACCCACCTCGGCCTCCCAAAGTGCTGGGATTACAGGCATGAGCCATGGTGCTCAACTATATTTATACATTTTTTATGATGAGCATATATTAACTTTCCAATTATAAACATAGCAAAAGGGTTACCAACATTTTCCTGTGCTTCAAATGTGTATCAGTATAGGTAAACATATTATCATCACCCTGGGGAAAACTCTGGCCTAGGGGCTCCTGAATTCCGCTGGTAGAGGTTTTTACAAATCAGCAGGGTCAATGGGGACATGCGGTGCCCAATAAGGGGATTTGGGGGCCATCAGAGAGGACAGAGCACCCAGCCTCATTTGGTTGGGGGCAAGGGCTGCCTCACACTCTCCCCAGAGACCTAGACTCTCAGCATCCAGTTTATTAAGAAAAAATAGAAAACAGGAAGAGAAAAAAATATATAGGAGACAATAAAGAAAAGACGAAGTAAATTAAAAGAAATAAAGATTATTACAACGATATAAAAGACAGTATGCAACTAAATGATTACATGAACTAAAAATAGCCCCCAACTCAGCACAAGGCTCTCTAAGGCCAGTCAACTCTGGAGGTTGCCAAACACAACCACAGGTTCCCCCCAAGCCCCACAGCCTGCACTGCACCCACCGGGAGGAGGCCCACGAGGGCAGGGTTTGCCTTGCTGCTTAGTCCTAGGTGAGGACGCGGGCTGTTCTTTTGCACCTCATGACCAAGCTGGAATCTGGTGGGGCTGTTCAGACAACCTGAGTGAAGACTTAGACCCCTCAGAGGGGCTTTGGAACATGGAGACGTGTGTGTCCTTGCAAGCGAGTTATGACCAGGTATGCTGGCTCTGAGTCCCCTGTGGCCCTGGTCCCAGCCTGCTTCCTGGCCTCCCAGGCCTGCCTTCTCCTCCCTTCAGAGAGAGAGTGATCTCCAGGCTTTCTTATGGGGGACCTTCTGAGCCCCTAGGCACTCTCAGGCCACTTCTCCTGGGTCTCAATCCTTCTAAGGATCTGCCCACAACTAGGGCAATTGTCAGACGTGCATTCCCTACAGAACAAAAGGACAGAGCAGGCTTCGCCTTAGCTCTGAGCAGAGGGTTTAACCAGCCTCTTTACAGCAACACATTTCCCAAGGTCGGGGTTCTTCAACCTGGCATAGCCTCATAAGGAAACCCTGGTATGCCCCTGGCTGTGTATAAGATTCTCTTAGTCTGTCATTAAAGGGCACATCTGGCTGAACATGGTGGCTCAGGCTGGGCGCGGTGGCTCACGCCTGTAATCCCAGCACTTTAGGAGACCGAGGTGGGTGGATCACCTGAGGATGGGAGTTCAAGACCAGCCTGACCAACATGGAGAAACCCCGTCTCCACGAAAAATACAAAATTAGCTGGGCATGGAGGCACATACCTGTAATCGAAGCTACTCAGGAGGCTGAGGCATAAGAATCGCTTGAACCGGGAGGCTCAAGTGGTGAGCAGAGATGGCACCACTGCACTCCAGCCTGGGCAACAAGAGCAAAACTCTGTCTCAAAAATAAATAAATAAATAAAAATAAAAAAATAATTTTTTAAAAGGGCACCTCTGCCAAGCTGGGGAGAATATTATGCCTTGCTCTCCTGCTGGCAGCTTCCTCTCTGTGCCCCATCTAGCAATGGCTAGAACAGGACCGAATCCTCACTCTACAGGCAGCGCGCCTTCTGTATCTTCATGGAAAAGAAGCTCCTACTGCCAGGGAACATATTAAGTAGTACAGGTTGTTGCATCTTCACCAACAAGTGCTCAGTACTCCCAAGCACTTACGAGGCTGATGAGTACCCGTACGTGAGCCAGGAAAGGCTATCTATGCCGGGTTATTGAGGCCCAGGGTCTGGTCTCCCAGAACAAAGAAATATTTGCCTAAAATTAAATCCCCACCACTTGTAGCAGCTTCCTGCTTTGAGACCAAGGCTTCAAAAGTCCCAGGAGCAATGCTTGGTCAAGGCTTGAGACAAAATGTTGAGGGCTCCCCACCACACAGAAATCTCCCTGAGGCAGGAAACATTCCCAAATACCCAGCAATCTGGCTCCCAGGGAGGTCAGGAGACACATTGCCACTGCCCGCTCCTCCAAACCCCAGGAGTCTTTCCCCAGTCACCAAAAAACAGCACAATAGCAATAAAAGCGAGAAGATAAGATGAGATGAAAGAATGTAATATAAAATCATAAAGAACAAAATAGAGATAAGGAATGATCAAGATAAGTAAAACAGAACCAGAGGACTCAAAGATGAAAAGGAAAAAAGAGATAAATGAGCTTTTAAAATTATACAAAAAATATCATCAACCATTTCTGAGATTAGAAGCTGAGGTTATAAAAACAAAGGTTTACGATGTTCGAATAGCCCCAGGCAGTGGAACCGGAGCGGCCAGCAGCCTGCAGGCATCTTCCTTGTCTCACACAGAGGCAGGGTTTGAAACCCACTTTTACCAACTCCCGATCCCTTCTAGGCAACATCTCACCGCTTAAACACCTGGGGCCTTTAGTTCTGACTTCTGATTTGTGCTGATGTCCATGAGGTAGTATCCAAGTCATCTTCTGCCTGTGTTTCCCAAAGCAAATGTTATTGGGAGCTAGTAAAATACAGGTCCACAATTCCTAATTCTCAATTCAGAAATCCAAAAAGCCCTGAAAACCAAAACTCTGTCATCTCTTACTTGATGGTGTAACCTCATCTAGCCTGAACTTCTTCTTCTTCTTCTTCTTATTATGATTTTGGTAATTTTACTAGAGACAGGGTTTCACCATGTTGGCTAGGCTGGCCTTGAACTCCTGATCTGGTGATCCGCCTACCTTGGCCTCCCAAAGCGCTAGGGTTACAGATGTGAGCCACCACACCTGGCCTAGCCTAAAATTATTTGGCAGTGAAACCTGACCTGAACAGAGGTGAAGCTATTTATAGGGTGAATCTTCATTTCCTTGCAGAAATATTCATGTGCTTGATTTTAGGAACTGTCACAGAATTTGCTCTGGGAGTTGTGTAATACAGAGAATGTGCATCTTTTGTTTCTAAAATTCTGAAACACATCTGGCCCTTAGGTTTTGGATAAGAGATTGTGGACCTGAATTCAAATCTTCCACCAGATAAAAGAATAGAAAAACAAATGGTAACATGTTCATACAATGGAATACTATACAGCAATGACAATGACTTAGCGGCACTACAAGCTACATAGTGTCCAGAGAAAGAAGCCAGACACAAAATCACACATGTTGGAAGACTCAAGACCACCTTGTTTTTGTTTCGTTGATTTGTTAAATTCTCCTGCTGTCAAGTTCAAAAACAAGGAACCTAATCAGGTAGGATTTCCTTCATTTAATCTTTCAGTAAATGTAGGCCAGTACCCTGATTACCTCTTCCCACCAGAGCCTAAGCTGACCCCTTTGGAGAATGTACTGCTAAGCTCCACGCTGACAGCCCTGTCACCAATGCAGGGCCAGTTTGTTCCCCCTCCACCTTCCTCCCTCTGCCTTTGTCTCCAGCTCCTCTTTGTTTTGCCCCGGTGGAGTAGCTCACGGGATGGTGGCAATCTTGTCTTTTCATGCTTTTGTCCGCACTCCATCCGGGGTCCTTGTCCACCCTCTTCCCTGGCCATTCACATAGGCGTTTTATCTTTCTTCATACCCTCTCCTCCTTGGCTGATGGGCTGCCCGATCCCCACGCGGCCCAGTCTCTTCCTGTCCTTCTGTCTCTACCGTCTGATGCTTGGGATCCGCTGGTTTTCGGCTTTTGTTTGGGCCGCAGGGCGTTCTCTCTGCCTCTGCCTCTCACTCCCACCACCCTCCCTTCCTTCCCCCTCATCTCGATGTCCTTTGTGGGACATTCACTTTTATCTCCCTTTGATTTGCTCTCTCCTCTTTGTAGAGGGAGAATGAAAGGCTCAGCTAATTGTAGCAGTAGGGCAGTGACGCCTGGCTCCCCTTCCCAGCACCTTCCCCACCAGGGCTGAGCAGAAAAGGGAAATGAGGGCAATTCAGGCTCCCACCGCCCTGAGCGAGCCTGCTCCAGATCTCTCTCCGTGGGCTTTTCTCCCCCAGTTTTTGCAAGGGGAGATTACATAGTACTGGAGCCCCTCAACCCCACCTCCACTCAGTCTCCCTGGACCCACCCTTGTTCACTTTTGTATTCATCGTGCCCTGGTGTGTGCCAGGCAGCATTCAAGGTGCTGGGTGCAGAGTGGCCAACCAGACAGACATGCAGTCTCTGACTACATGTCCTAACATGAAGCAGGGCGGGGCTGTGATAGGAGAATTGCAGTGGCATATTCAACAGACGGACTGAACTCAGAATAGGGCCAGAGACCAGCTCCCTAAGAAAGTGATGTCTAAGCTGAGAACTGAAGGGGACTTAGAGGAGACAGGACAGAGAGGAGGAAAATGTGTCCTAAACAGAGCATCCAATTTAACAGGAGAGAGCATGACATAAAATTCATTATGATCAGAACACGCACTGGTGGGGGCTGGATGATGGGGTCTTGTAAGGAGCTTGGAATTTACCCCAAGGATGCAGGAAGTCATTGAAGTGTTTTCTTTCTTTCTTTCTTTTTTTTATAGAGATGGAGTTTCACCATGTTGGCCAGGGTAGTCTCGATCTCTTGACCTCGTGATCCACCCGCCTCAGCCTCTCAGAGTGCTGGGATTACAGGCGTGAGCCACCGCGCCCAACCTGAAGTGTTTTCAGTGGGGATGGGATAGATCATATTTGCATTTGGGGTGATGTGGGGAACAGACTGAGGGTAGCAAGACTGGAGGGAGGATGAGGACATGGAGGGCTTTCCTGTGGCTGCTGTAACAAGTGACCACAGATTGAATGGTTACACATCACACAGATGTATTATCTTACAGGTCTGGAAGTCACAAGTTCAAAGTCAGACTCACTGTGCTAAAGTTAAGGAGTGGGCAGGGCTGGTCCCTTCTGGAGGTTCGAGTGGAAAATTCGCATCCATGTCTTTTCCAGCTTCCAGGGCCACCTGCATTCCTGGGGTCATGACACCTCCCTCTATCTTCAAAGCGCATGGCTCCAACCTCTGTTTCTGTGGTCACATCTCTTCTCTATGTCTGACTCTAGCCTTTCTATTTATTTATTTATTTATTTATTTATTTATTTATTTATTTATTTATGTTTTTGAATTGGAGTTTCTCTCTTGTTGCTCAGGCTGGAGTGCAATGGTACCATCTCAGCTCACAGCAACCTCTACCTCCCGGGTTCAAGTGATTCTCCTGCCTCAGGCTCCCAAGTAGCTGGGATTATAGCTGTCTGCCACCATGTTTGGCTAGTGGTTTTTAAATTTATTTTTATTTTTAGTTGAGATGGCCAGGCTGGTCTCAAACTCCTGACCTCGGATGATCCACCTGCCTCGGCCTCCCAAAGTGCTGGGATTACAGTTGTGATCCACCACACCAGGCCAGCCTCTCTTTTATAAGGATCTTTGCCATTACACTGAACCCCTCTGGGTGAACCAGGATAATTTCCCTATCTCAAGATCCTTATTTTAGCCATATCTGCAAACTCCCTTTTCTCATGCAAGGCAAAATAGGTTCTGTTGTTCTGGTTACTACATGGGACTGTTGTGGTATTTGAGGCAGAAGATAGTGATTGGTAGCAGTACAGATGGAATCAAGGGCATAGATTAAAAATAACTTTAGAAATTAGACTAATCGGCGACTGATTAGATGTGGGATGTGGGGGAGAGAGTCGGAGGCAGATCACGTCTGGCTTTCTGACTCCGGCCCTTGACAAGATGGGGATATGGTTTATAAGACAGAGTACACAGGAGAAAAAACAGGTGTTGGGAATGGACTACAGGGGGAGATGAGTCTGACCCATCTCTGAGACAGCTAAGATGAGATGCTTACAGGGCAGGTTGCTGTGCATCTGGAGTCCAGGAGGAGGAGGGTCTGGGGAGGGTGATATGGGTTAGAGCCAGTAAACCATGGCTAGTGGCTGGCAGCCTGTTTTGCAAATAAAGCATTACTGAAACATAGTCGAGCCCATTCATTCTGTTTTATTTATTTATTTATTTATTTATTTATTTTAGAGATAGGGTCTTGCCCTATCACTTAGGCTGGAGTGCAGTGGTATGATCATGGCTCACTCTTGGGCTCAAGAGATTCTTTTGCTGCAGCCTCTCAAGTAGCTAGGACTACAGATGTATACCACCATATTCAGCTAATTTTAACAAAAATTATTATTATTATTATTTGAGATGGAGTTTTCCTCTTATTGCTCAAGCTGGAGTGCAATGGCACAATGTTGGCTCACTGCAGCCTCCACCCCCAGGGATCAAGCAATTCTCCTGCCTCAGCCTCCTGAGTAGCTGGGGTTATAGGTGCACACCAGCATACCCAGCTAATTCTTCGTATTTTTAGTTGAAATGGGGTTTCACCGTGTTAGCCAGGCTGATCTCAAACTCCTGACCTCAGGTGATCTGCCCATCTCAGCCTCCCAAAGTGCTGGGATTACAGGCGTGAGCCACTGTGCCCAGCCTTTTTAAAATTTTTTTGTAGAGATGGGGTCTCCCTATGTTGTACAAGCTGGTCCTCAACTCCTAGCCTCAATCAATCCTCCAACCTTGGCCTCCTAAATTGCTGGGATTATGGGCATAAGCCACAGTGCCAAGCTCCATTTCTGTATTCTTTATGGCTGCTTTCACAATATAGCAGCAGAATTGAGTATCTGCAACAGAGACTGTATGGCCCACAAAGCCATGTGGCCCTTTCAAAAAAGTCTGCCAACCCCCGAATTAGAGAATCATGAGCCCAAAGGTAGTACACAGGAGTGGGATATTTATGTGTTCCACCTACATTCAAGGGGAGGGGATTATTCAGGGTTTGTACTCCAGGAAGTGGGAATCTTAATCTTGGGTGAACATCTGGCCAGCAGGTCTCCTATATCAATCAGGTTAAAATTTTTTTAGTTAGGAAGAGAATATGGTGCCTATTAAAGGAAAGTGACACTATAAAACAGCGGGGAAAAGTTCTGGTCCCCTCTACTTATGCTGTGGGTCATCTGCACAGCACAGCCACATATTATACCTGGGCTTATGCCTCCCATTTAACAAATCAAGAGAAAATAAGTTATTTTTTATAAAGTATTTATTTTTTTCTTTCTTTATATTTTTTGAGATGGAGCCTTGCCCAGCTGCCCAGGCTGGAGTGCAGTGGGGCGATCTCAGCTCACTGCAACCACCATCTTCCAGGTTCAAGCGATTCTCCTGTCTCAGCCTCCCAAGTACCTGGGATTATAGGCACCTGCCGTCATGCTCGGCTAATTTTTGTATTTTAGAAGAGATGGGGTTTCACCAAGTTGGCCAGGCTGGTCTTGAACTCCTGACCTCAGGTGATCTGCTCACCTTGGCCTCCCAAAGTAGTAGGATTATACGCATGAGACATTGCATCAGGGCAGAAAAGCACTTAATAAAGAAAAAATATTAAATTAATGGAAAATTAAAACTAATAAAAGACAAGATAAAAAGAGGGCAGCAGTGGCTCACGCCTGTCATCACAGCACTTTTGGAGGCCGAGAAAGAGGATCACTTGAGGCCAGGAATTCAAGACCAGCCTGGACAACACAGTGAGACCTCATCTTTACAAAAAATTTAAAAATGAGCCGGGTGTGGTGGCACATGCCTGTAGTCCCAGCTACTTGGGAGGCTGAGGTGGGAAGATCAGTTGGCCCAGGAACCTGAGGCTACAATAAGCCATGATTTTGCCACTGCATTCCAGCCTGGGTGACAGCGCGAGACCCTGTCTCAAAAAAGAAAAAAGAAAGCAGCAACTATAAAGTTTAAAGTGATAAGAAGAAACAAAAAATATGATTGAGGTTGAGGGCCGAGTGCGGTGGCTCATGTCTGTAATCCCAACACTTTCGGAGACAAGGCAGGCAGATCACCTGAGGTCAGGAGTTCGGGACCAGCCTGGCCAACATGGTGAAACCCCGTCTCTACTAAAATCCAAAAATTAGCTAAGTGTGATGGTGCATGCCTATAATTCCAGCTACTGGAGAGGCTGAGGCAGGAGAATGGTTTGAGCCCAGGAGGCGGAGGTTGCAGAGAGTTGAGATCACACCACTCTACTCCAGCCTGGGTGACAGAGTGAGACTCCATTTCAAAAAAATAAAAGTAGCAGGGCACGGTGGCTCACGCCTGTAATCCCAGCATTTTCAGAGGACGAGGCGGGCGGATCACGAGGTCAGGAGATCGAGACCATCCTGACTAATAAGGTGAAACCCCTTCTCAAAAAATAATAATAATGAATAATAAAAACAAAAAAGATAAATATATATCATATATATAAATCATATATATATGATTGAGGACAAGCAGTTTAAGTGAAATAAAATAAAGAGGCATAAAATGGGAAGTAAAAACAAAGCATGCTAAGAATAATTAAACTGCCAAATCAGTACAAGTTAAAAGACTTGAATGATTAAAAGACCAAGTAACTTTCAAAAGCTAAAATAAAATGTAAAAAATCTAAGAAGTGAGGAATTGTAGTAAATGTGCTTAAATCTGGAGGAAGAACAAATTGAAAAGCTCAGCAATGTCATGGCAAGTCAGCCAGTTATTCAAACGGAAGCAGCTATAAAATCCAACATACCTGCCTGAGTATCTTTCTCAACCAGCATCCCCTATCTGAATCACGAAATACAGAATATTATTTGGGTGACTGTTTTCTTAATTCCCCAAAGGTACATAGCCATTTCCATTTCCATGTAAAGGAAAGAAGTTAATTCATTACACACAGTGCAGTGGATGCTGAGAGCATTAGAGCTTTCCTGTCACAAAACTGGCTGATCTATGTCAGAAAGTGTGCAACTAAGAAAGGATCTGTCTATTTGAAATGGTATCGAGTTCTGTGATGCCTTTGAGAGACAAGTTTTGAGCTGGGCACGGTGGCTCATGCCTTGTAATCCCAGCACTTTGGGAGACCAAGGCGGGTGGATCACGAGGTCAAGAGATTGAGACCATCCTGGCCGACATGGTGAAACCCCATCTCTACTAAAAATACAAAAATTAGCCTGGCGTGGTGGCATGCGCCTCTGGTCCCAGCTACTCGGGAGTCTGAGGCGGAAGAATAGCTTGAACCCAGGAGGCGGAGGTTGCAGTGAGCCAAGATCGCACCACTGCACTCCAGTCTGGCAACAGAGCAAGACGCCGTCTCAAAAAAAGGAGAGAGACAAGTTTTGGACAAGAGGTGGAAACAGAAGTAAGAAGTAAGATTCCTGGGACATTCTCCCCCTTCAGGAGCTGCTCAGTCAAGTGATGACTGACTAAAACAAGTCACTTTGGATCATTTACTGGAAATAATAAAGCCATCTGCAGATGTCTTGATTTCACCCAGAAGAATTTAGAGAAGTAGCAGAGAACATTCAGTTATTTGATTTTACTTCCTATAAGCCTGCTGGCCAAAGGCACAGGAAGGACTTGTAAGTTGGTGCCTTTTTTCCAAAAAAAAAAATAAAAAATAAAGCTCTTTCAAATTCACACTATAATGAGCCAAAGCTATCTTGTGAGGACTGATTGATGCTATTGCAGTCTCCAGATGCTTCTTTTTTTTTCCTTCCCCTCCAGCATTATGTAAGTGAAAAAGCAAATGATTGCTAGTTTCACATAATTGCACTCATCCCAGCCAAGGGACTCCTACAAAAGCTGAGTTAAACTTCCTCAGTTCTGGAATCATACAGCAGGGCTCAGAACCCACCAGAAGGTAACTGTGAAAAAAATCAAGCTAAATTCTGCATGGATATGGTCGATCACTCTTCCCTTGAAAAACATCCTACTCCCTTATTGTATTCATTATCTATTGCTGTGTAGCCAATTAATCCAAAACTTTAGAGCCTTAAGAATTCCAGAGTGACTTAGCAGGGTGATTCTGGTTCAAAGTCTGTCATGTAGTGACAGTCACCTGAAGGCTTGACTGGGGCTGAGGACAACATGGCGCATTCACATGGCTTTAGGCTGGAGGCCTCAGTTCCTTATCACCTGGATGTCTCCAAAGGCTATTTGTGCCATGACACTGCAGCAAATTCCCCCACTAAGAAAGAGACAGAATTTGAAGTGCCTTTAATGACCTGGTGTCCAAATTCACACATTGTCACTTCCACTCTATACAATTTTTTTTTTTTTTTTGGATGGAATCTTGCTCTGTTGCCCAGGTAGAGTGCAGTGGCTTGATCTCAGCTCACTGCAACCTCCACCTACCAGATTCAAGCAATGCTCATGCCTCAGCCTCTCAAGCAGCTGGAGTTACAGGCATGTGCCACCATACCCAGCTAAATTTTTGTATTTTTAGTGGAGATGGGGTTTCATCATGCTGCCCAGGTTGGTCTCGAATTCCTGGCCTCAAGTAACCTGCTTGCCTCAGCCTCCCAAAGTGCTGGGATTACAGGCTTGAGCCACTGTACCCAGCCCACTTCATTCTATTCATTAGAAGTGAGTCACTAAGTCTAACCCACACTGAAGAGGAAGAGATTTAGATACTGCCTTTTAAAGGGAGGGGTATCAAAGAATTTGTGCACATATTTTAAAACTGCCATGCCTGTCTTCGGCAGCAAGACAGCTCCCCTGGTTGTCTTCCTATGTCTCTGGCTACTCCTTCTCAGGGTCCATCAGTGGTTCCTTGTATTCTTTCTGCTTTCCGAATGTTGGGTTTCTGGGGCTTCTTCTGTTCTCACTCCACGTGTTTGCTCTGGGCTACCCTCTACTCCTGTGTACCACCTTCAGACAGATGATTCTCATGATTACGTTATGTTATTTGACAAAGGCGAAGGGATTCTGTAGATCTATTGAAGGTCCCAAATCAGTTGACTTTAAGCTAATCAAAAGGAAGATTATCCTGGATGAGCGTGACCTAACTGGGTGAGTCCTTAAAAGAGACAGGGCCTGTATTAGTCTATTTTGCTTTCCTATAAAGGAGTACCTGAAACTGCGTAATTTATAAAGAAAAGAGGTTTATTCAGCTCACAGTTCTGCAGGCTGTACGAGAATAGCACCAGCAAATGCTAAACTTCTGGTGAGGCCTCAGGAAGCTTTTACTCATGGTAGAAGGTTGTCATGTGGTGAGAGAGGGCGCAAGAGAGAGAGATGTGGAAGATTGACAACACTTTTTCCTTTTTTTAACAGACAGGGTCGCTGGGCGCGGTGGCTCAAGCCCGTAATCCCAGCACTTTGGGAGGCCGAAGCAGGTGGATCATGAGGTCAAGAGATCGAGACCATCCTGGTCAACATGGTGAAACCCCATCTCTCTACTAAAAATACAAAACATTAGCTGGGCATGGTGGTGCGTGCCTGTAATCTCAGGTACTCAGGAGGTTGAGGCAGGAGAATTGCCTGAACCCAGGAGGCGGAGGTTGCAGTGAGCCGAGATCGCGCCATTGCACTCCAGCCTGGGTAACAAGAGTGAAACTCCGTCTCAAA
>NW_016107353.1:1692069-1695475 GCF_001604975.1 Cebus imitator | reverse complement strand
AAAAAAAAAAAAAAAAAAAGAGACAGGGTCTTGCACTGTCCCCCAGGCTGGAATGCAGTGGCACAGTCATAGCTCATTGCAACCTCCCAGGCTCAAGTAATCCTTGTGGGCTCAAGTGATCCACCTAACCTCATGTGCCACCATTCCTGGCTAATTTTTTAAACTTTTAGTAGAGATGAGATTTCACTGTTTCCCAGGCTGGTCTCAAACTCCTGAGCCAAGCAATCCTCCCACCTTGGCCTCCCAAAGTGCTGGAATTACAGGCATGAGTCACCCCCAGACTCTTTTTAACTAGATTTCATGTGAACACATTACCACAGGGTGAGGGTTTGGGGAAAGGAGAAGCAATACATTCATGAGGGATATGTCCCCATGACCAATCACCTCCCACCAGGCCCCACCTCCAACACTGGGGACCATATTTCAGCATGAGATCTGGAGAGGACACACATTCAAACCCTATCAGGGCCCATCTTAAAGTCAGAGATCTGAAGAGAAAGATTCTGAAATGAAAGAGATTCTGCTGCTGGCCTTGAAGAAGTAGGTTGCCAAGTTCAAAGGGCCTTTGGAGAGGGCTGCGTGGCAAAGACCAGAGAGTAACTTCTAGTTGTTGAAAGCAGTTCCCAGCTAACAGCTAGCCAGGAAATGGGAACCTCGGTTATGCAACTGCAAGAAAATGAACTCTCCCAAGAACCTGAGGGAGCCTGGAAATAAACCTTTCCACAGCTAAGCCTCCAGATGAAGACAAACCCAGCTGCCACCTTGATTTCAGCCTGGCAGGACCATCAGCTGAAGACCCAGCTAAAACATGCCAGACTCCTGACCCACAGAAACTGTGAGATCACAAATCTGTATTGTTTTAAGGCACTAAACTTGTGGTATCTTATTACACAACAATTAAAAACTAATATATTATGTGATATCACACTAATAACCTTGTTGAGCTGCTAAAATAGATGCGATTGTTTCTCTCATTCTGTTGAGTTTCTCTCTGAGGAGGTACAGTCTATAATCTCCCATTCACTAAACCCACTGGACATTGGCAAATCCTTATTCACGTCACCATGTATCAGGAAGGGGAGCTGGGTAAGAAGTTCTCTTTGAGAAAGGATTGTCAACAGAAAAATGGTTAAAATTAACAAATATACAAAAACATGTGGTCTTGAGTTCTTCCAATGAGACTCCTTGGAAGGAAGTAAGGTTGAAAAACAAAAACTTGATGTCATGATTACAATTTCTCAAAATGGACAAAACAATGTTACCCGTTCCATGTGATTATTGGGGCTCAGAAACTGAGATTCCAAAATATGACCTTTTGACATGATGAAGTGTATCAGCCCCTTCTCATGCTGCTAATAAAGACATACCTGGGACCGGGTAATTTATAAGGGAAAGAGGTTTAATTGACTCACAGTTCTGCAGAGCTGGGGAGGCCTCAGGAAACTCACAATCGCAGTGGAAGGGGAAGCAAACAAGTTTTTCTTCACTTGGCAGCAGCAAGAAGTGCAGAGCGAAGGTGGGGGAAAGCCCCTTATAAAACCATCAGATTTTTTTTTTTTTTAAAGATGGGGTTTCACCCTATTGGTCAGGCTAGTCTTGAACTCGTGACCTTAGGTGATCCGCCCACCTCAGCCTCCCAAGGTGCTGGGATTACAGGCGTGAGCCACCGCGCCCAGCTAAAACCATCAGATCTTATGGGAGCTCACGCACTATTAAGAGAACAGCATAGTGGTAACCGCCCCCATGATTCAATTTCCTCCCACTGGGTTCTTCCCACAACATGTGGGTTATGGGAACTACAATTCAAGAGGAGATTTGGGTGGGGACACAGCCAAATCATATCATGAAGGAAGAAGAAACCTCAAGGTCTCTCTGACCTCCCCCCCACCGACTCTCCCAAAGCCAGGATGAAGTTGTTCTCTGAAGTTCCTTTATCTGCCCAAAATCCAGACCCACCAAGGAGAACAGTTGTTTTTTCTTCCCCTCCCTGTAAGACTGAGACAAGTTAATTTCTGTTCTGGCATCCATCCATTCTCCCTAGTAATCCTTTACTGCCCCTCAGCAGAATTCCTCTTCTCCCCTTCCCATAGCCTGTTTTGCCGGGATTGTAAGCTTCTGAACGCCACTGGGAGGTGAGCAACCACCCTGTGGTTCTCCCCCGACACACATTAATAATACATATATATGCCTTTTCTCCAGTTAATCTGCCTTTTCTAAGTTGATTTTTCAGCGAAACTTCAGAGGGCGAAGGGGAGAAGTATCCCTTGGCCCCTACATGATCTTTTAATGAAGTGACTTGAAACTTCCCCTCCTTGAGAGGTAAGTCTCTTCCCTTGAAACTGGGTAGACTTGTGACAGAAGTTAACATGATGTGACTTCCAAGGAGATAGGTTGCTGCTAGCGTGGAAAAAATAAACTGTTTTTCCCCTGCTCTCACACCACAGTCAATCAACACAGGAAACTGTGACCAAACGTGTGTGGGTTTTACCCCACACACCAATAAGCAAACCATCAATTCCACAGCAGACACCAGCTGGGTGTCCTCTCAGTCTACCTGGAGATGCTGTCAGATCCCACAGGTTGAGGGTTCAGTTCTAGAAGACTGCCCCCAACTTCAGATGCCAATCACAAGCTCCAGGTTTGTTTTACTTGTGCTTCTGACTGATCAGCTGTAAGCTGGGGTTTCCATGACCCCTTCCTTGGGTTTCACTAATTTGCTAGAGCAGCTCATAGAACTCAGGGAAATGCTTACATTTACTTTTTTTTTTTTTTTTTTGAGACAGAGTCTCACTCTATCCCTTAGGTTGGAGTGCGGTGGCACGATCTCGGCTCAGTGTAACCTCCACCTCTCGGGTTCAAGGGATTCTCATCTTCAGCCTCCTGAGTAGCTGGGATTACAGGTGCCCGCCACCATGCCTGGCGAATTTTTGCATTTTTAGTAGAGACAGGTTTTGCCATGTTGGCCAGGCTGGTCTTGGACTCCTGACCTCAAGTGATCCACCCTCCCTCCTTGGCCTCCCAAAGTGCTGCAGGCGTGAGCCACTGGGCCTGGCCGCCATGTTGCCTCTTAATGCTCATGCTGGAGCTCACTGGCCCAGTACCTGGGATCTTCTTGGGAAGATTACCTATTGGGAAATTGCCTTTCCCTGGAGCTGGTCGCAACCAATTATTATTTTAGAGAGGCAGTGTGACAACTGCCTGACCATCACCACATGGTTTTCTGACATTCCTTGTGGGTGGGGGGAGCCCTCTCCTGCCTTGCTCATGCCTGGCTGGATACCTACTATAACACATGTACTCCGTGAATATGTATAAATATAATTTGCCAATTTATTTTATTTTTATTTTTTTCTTTTTTTGAGATCGAGTTTCGCTCTTGTTACCCAGGCTGGAGTACAATGGCGCG
>NW_016107353.1:1675453-1691404 GCF_001604975.1 Cebus imitator | reverse complement strand
TTTTTTAGACAGAGTCATACTCTGTTGCCCAGGCTGGAGTGCAATGGCATGCTCTCAGCTCACTGCAACCTCCACCTCCTGGGTTGAAGCGATTCTCCTGCCTCAGCCTCCCGAATAGCTGGGGTTACAGGCATGCGCCGCCATAATATTTGCTTGGCTAATTTTTGTATTTTTTGTGGAGATGGGGTTTCACCATGTTGGCAAGGCTGGTCTTGAACTCTTGACTTCAAGTGATCCACCCGCCTTGGCCTCCCAAAGGGCTGGAATTACAGGCGTGAGCCACTGTGCCCTACCATGGCCTGACTCTTGATTGGCCTCCCTTCTACTCCTACCTACTCAAGACTTGACCCCCATCATGTTTCTGAGCAGGCTTATAAAAGGTCCTCTTAATGTATAAATTGCCCCAATCCCCTTCCTTTGTCTTGAGAGACAGGAGAGTCTGGCTAAAGGTGGGATAATCTTCAGTGACTCTCCTGGTACTGAGTCACCTGTGCTTTTTCAGAGCTAACTGATAGACAAGAAGACCACAAGTAGCCAGGCGCTGTGGCTCACACCTGTAATCCCAGCAGTTTGGGAGGTGGAGGCAGGTGGATCATGAGGTCAGGAGATCGAGACTATCCTGGCCAACATGGTGAAACTTCAACTATACTAAAAATACTAAAAATTTGGCTGGGCATGGTGGCAGGTGCCTGTAGTTTCAGCTACTCGGGTGCCTGAGGCAGGAGAATCGCTTGAACCTGGGAGGTAGAGGTTGCAGTGAGCTGAGATCGCACCACTGCACTCCAGCCTGGCAACAGAGCGAGACTCCATCTCAAAAAAGAGAAAAGAAGAAGACCACAAGTAAAACTATGCTAGATACTGGGGACAAAGAGGTATGAAATATGACCAGCGATCTCAAGGAACTTACAAGCCATTTACTGTTTAAAATTTTAAAAAGTCAAACACTGAGGAATTCTCTGTCCAGAGACCTTCAGTGACTCCATCTTGGCTGTAGGTAGAATGAAGGATTATTTCATTTATTATCCAATTCCAAACGTTTTGATAGTAAAAAGACACTATAATTACTGTAGGCCAGACCCCAGCGGTCCATGCCTGTAATCCCAGCACTTTGGGAGGCTGAGGCAGAAGAATTGCTTGAGGCTAGGAGTTTGAGACCAGTCTGAGCAACATATCAAGACCCTACAAAAATTTTAAAAATTAGCTGGTCATGGTAGCACATGTCTGCAGTCCTAGCTACCCAGGAGGCTGAGGCAATAGAATCACTTGAGACCAGGAGTTTGTGATTGTAGTGAGCTGTGATCTAGCCACTGCACTCCAGCCTGCACGGCAGAGTGAGACTCTGTCTCTAAAATAATTACAATAGTAAAATTACCTAGGGAAAACAGACATAAACTATGCCTATCTTGGGCAAACCAGCATAAGTGGTCCTCGTAGCTATAGGAACATATCTAAGAAGAGCCCTAACACCATTTACATTTTTTTTTTTTTTTTGAAAGAGGGACTTCTTCTTACCCAGGCTGGAGTGCAGTGGTATGATCAGAATTCACTGCAGTCTCAACTTCCTGGGCTCAGGTGATCCTCCGACTTCAGCCTTCCAAGTAGCTGGGACTACAGATGTGTACCACCATACCTAGCTAATTTTTGTATTTGTAGTAAAGACGGGGTCTTGCCATGTTGCCCAGGCTGGTCTTGAACTCCTGGGCTCAAGTGATCCTCCCCCGTCAGCCTCCCAAAGTGATAGGATTACAGACGTGAGCCATGGCTCCCAGCTCCTAACACTCCTTATTCATTGCTAAACTCACTTGGCCAAACCACAAAGTTTTTGCATCCAACTCTCCTACTACTTTGCACCTATTCCCATGCAGTTGAACGTGACTGGGAAATACACAGCATGCTGACTGGTCTGCTCTAAATTCGCGACTGTTTATCTCACGTGAACCCTGAATGCTGCATAGCAATCATGCCACATTTCCCTGATTCATTCATTCTCCCACGCTCCTGGACAACACTTTTCCATCTACTCCTCTCTCCTCAAAACTCCAACACCTCTTTCCTCCTCCTCTTCTGAGCTGAAGACCTTACCACTTCCACCCATCTGGCTGCCCCTGCACTGCGGCCCTCTGCCTGCTCTCCTGCTGTTATCTCTTCTCCCTGATGGGAGCCCTCATTCCACTTTGTCCTAGACCCTGTGTCCTCCAGGCCACTCAAGACTTCCCCCCAGCAATTCTTTCCTCTATCTCATGCTTCATTAATTTTCCCCTCTCATCATTTCCTCAGCACACAAACATGCTATTATATCTCATCTCCCTCTTCTTTTTTTTTTTTGAGACAGAGTTTTGCTCTTGTTGCCCAGGCTGGAGTGTAATGGTATAGTCTCGGCTCACTGCAACCTCTGCCTCCCGGGTTCAGGTGATTCTCCTGCTTCTGTCTCCCAAATAGCTAGGGTTGCAGGCATTCACCACCACATCCAGCTAATTTTGTGTTTTTAGTAGAGACAGGGTTTCTCCATATTGGTCAGGCTGGTCTCGAACTCCAGACCTCAGTTGATCCTCCTACCTCCGCCTCCCAAAGTGCTGGGATTCCAGGCATGAGCCACCACACCTAGCCTCATTTCCCATCTTTAAAAAACCCTCTCTTGGCTTTGTTTTCCCTTCAGTTATCACCCAGTTGCCTTCCTCCCTTCACACAAAATTATTTAAAGGAATATTCAGTCTCCAATTTCTCACCTTCCATTCTATCTTCGACCCATACCAGTGAGGTTTTTGTACCAGGGCTGGTTTGTGTGACCAATTGAATATGGCAGAAGTGGTATTAGGTTATGTATTGGGCTGTTCTCACATTGCTGTAAAGAAATACCTGGATACAGCCGAGTGCAGTGGCTCATGCCTGTAGTCCCAAAACTTTGGGAGGCCAAGGCAGGTGGATCACGTGAGGTCAGGATTTCGAGACCATCTGGTCAACATGGTGAAACCCCATCTCTACTAAAAATACAAAAAAGTAACCAGGCATGGAGGCGCGTGCCTGTAATCCCAGCTACTCAGGAGGCTGAGCAGGAGAATCACTTGAACCTGGGAGGCAGAGGTTGAGGTAAGCCGAGATGGCACCATTGCACCCCAGCCTGGGCAACAAAGACAGAAACTCCATCTCAAAAAAAAAAGAAAAGAAAAGAAAAGAAAAGAAAAGAAATACCTGGCTGGGTGTGATGGCTCACACCTGTAATCTCAGCACTTTGGGAGGCTGAGGCATGCAGATCACTTGAGGTTAGGAGTTTGAGACCAACCTGGCCAACATGGTGAAACCCCATCTCTACTAGAAATACAAAAATTAGCCAGGCGTGGTGGCTCATGCCTGTAGTCCCAGCTACTCAGGAGGCTGAGGCAGGTGAATCTCTTGAACCCAGGAAGTGGAGGTTGTAGTGAACTGAGATCGTGCCACTGCGCTCCAGCCTGGGTGACAGAATGACTGTCTCTCAAAATAAATAAATAAATTAATAAATGAAATAAAAATGTTAAAAAAAGAAATACTTGAGAGGCTGGGTAATTTATGAAGAAAAAATTAATTGGTTCATGGTTCTGCAGGCTATACAGGAAGGATAATGGCTTCTGCTACTGGGGAGGCCTCAGGAAACTTCAATCATGGCCAAAGGCAAAGGGGAAGCAAGCTCGTCCCATGACCGGAGCAGGAGCAAGGAGCCAGGGAGCAGGTGCTGCACATTTTTAAATGACCAGATCTCATGACAACTCACTCACTACCACAGGGACAGCACCAACAGGGATGGTGCTAAACCATTCATGAGAACTCCACCCCATGATCCAATTACCTCGCTCCAGGCCCCACCTCCAACACGGGGGACTACATACATTTCAGTATGAGATTTTGGTAGGGACACACATCCAAACCCTACCAGGCTACCACTGATACTCAGTTATAAAAGATTGGAGGGCCTAGTGTGGTGGCTCATACCTATAATCCCAGCACTTTGGGTGGGTGGATCACTTGAGGTCATGAGTTCAAGACCAGCCTGGGCAATATGGTGAAACCCCATCTCTACTAAAAATACAAAACAGCTGGGCATGGTGGTGCACATCTGTAGTCCCAGCTACTCGGGAGGCCGAGGCATGAGAATCACTTGAACCTGGAGGCAGAGGCTATAGTGAGCCAAGATCACACCACTGCACTCCAGCCTAGGCAACAGAGCGAGACCCTGCCTAAAAAAAAAAAACAAAGAAAAAGGAACTATGCAAGAGAATAAAGCTGTTAAGTTGTTAAGTTTTGGGATAATTTGTTGCGTAGCAATAACTAATACAGACATCATAGCCAAGCCCATCCCCTGACATGTCACATTGACTCATCTGCTTTATGCTTTTCATCTTGGCATTGATTACTACCTAACACACTACATATTTTATTTATTTATTTTGGTTTTGTTTATCTTCCCAGCTAGGATGTAAATTCCCAGAGGGCAAGGATTTGTGTCTGTTTTTTTCACTGCCGTATCTCCAACACTCAGAACAGAGTCTGGCATACAGGAGGCACTCAACAAATATTGGTCAAATGAATAAATAAATGAATGAATGAATCTGATCCCAGCCTTCTGTCTGAAAATTCTTCTACACAAATTGGTGATCCTAATCATTTACTCACAGTTCTCTAAGATTTTTATTCCATAACCCGTGCAGTCAGTTTTGCTGTAGCACATCTGTGCTCCTAAAATCACCCTGTTATGCAAAAAGCATGCGATAAAAACCATAGGGCTGGCTGGGTGCGGTGGCTCATGCCTGTAATCCCAGCACTGTGGGAGGCTGAGGTGGACGGTCATCTGAGGTCAGGAGTTTGAGACCAGCCTAGCCAACATGCTGAAACACCATCTCTACTAAGAATACAAAAATTAGCTGGGTGTGGTGGTGCGCACCAATAGTCCCTACTTGGGAGGCTGAGGCAGGAGACTTGCTTGAACCTGAGAGGCGGAGGTGGAGGTCAGACAAGATGGTGCCACTGCACTCCAGCCTGGGCAACAAAATGAGACTCCATCTCAATTAAAAAATAATAATAAATAAAAAAAAACCACACCCAAAAAACAAAACCTATAGGGAAAAATAGAGTTCAAGTTTGTATCATTCAGGAGTTTTGTCACTATAACAACAAAAAAGATAGGAATCTAATAAAATTGTAGCACAGTTCACACATTAAATGGTTAAGAAATATATACATGCTACAATTAACATGGCACAGTATCCTGAAACAGACATTAATTTTGTACATGGAAGTGGCCGTTGGAAGGGGTGCAGCTTATGAGTTACTGCGGAGTGGTGGAAAGAGGGTTTCCACAGCCTGTAAACTCAGGTTACAGAAATGTGAGAGGGTCCTGTGTACATTTCGTGTACTTCTGCCCTGTTTAGTTCAGCTGAGTAGAGTTTTCTCTGTTCATCTAGTGTGTCTCAGGGCAAAATCATGCACAAGCAAATGCAAAATCTATATTACACTCAGATTGCTCCCTAACATATGAATCGGGTTGAAACAAATTTCAAAACAGGACTTAGAGCAGAACCGACTGTGTCTTTGTTTATACTATTTCCCAGGGCTGAAACAGTCTTCCTGATCCTTCTTTTTTTTTTTTTTTTCCTGATCCTTCTTGCCTGGCCAAGTCCACCTTTACTTCGAGGTCCCTTTTCCATTGTCTCCTTTATTGCCTACACAGACTTTATCTTATCTGAACATTCATATACTTCCGTCTCACTTACAAAAATATATATATATATTTTTTAGAGGAGTTTTAGATTCACAGCAAAATTGAACAGAAGGTATAGAGAGTTCCTAGAAGCCACCTGCTTCCACACGTCACAGCCTCCCCCATTACCAACATCCCACACCAGAGGGGTACATTTGCTACAGCTATGAGCCTATATCAACACATCATTATGGCTCAAAGACTGCAGTTAACATGAGAGTTCACTCTTGGTATTGTAGATTCTCTGGGTTTGGACAAACATAAAGTTACATGTATCCACCATTATGGTGTCATACAGAATTGTTTCACCACCTCAAAGATCCTCTGTGTTCTGCCTATTCATCTGTCTCTATAGTTTTACCTTTACCAGAATGTCATATTGTTGGACACATAGAGTATGTAACTTTTTTTGATTGGCTTTTTTTGCGTGTGTGTGTGGAATTTTGCTCTTGTTGCCCAGGCTAGAGTATAATGGCGTGATCTCGGTTCACCGCAACCTCTGCCTCCCAGGTTCAAGAAATTCTCCTGCCTCAGCCTCTCAAGTAGCTGGGATTACAGGCATGGACCACCATGCCCAGCTAATTTTCTTTCTTTCTTTCTTTCTTTTTTTTTTTTTGAGACAAAGCTTTGTTCTTGTTGCCCAAGGCTGGAGTGCAATGGCATGATCTCAGCTTACCACAAACTCCACCTTCCATGTCCAAGCAATTCTCCTGCCTCAGCCTCTCGAGTAGCTGGGATTACAGGCATGCGCCCCCACACCCAGCTAATTTTGTATTTTTAGTAGAGATGGGGTTTCTGCACGTTGGTCAGGCTGGTCTCAAACTCTCGACCTCAGGTGATCTGCCCACCTTGCCCTCCCAAAGTGCTGGAATTATAGGCATGAGCCACCACGCCCAGCCAGCTTTTTTTTTTTTAAGACTTAGTAATACGCATTCAAGTTTCCTTCATTTTCAAAAATTTAATAATATTCATTTAAGTTTTCCTTTTCTTGGCTTGATATTTCATATCCTTTTGGTGCTAAATAATTTCATTGTTTGGAGGTACCAAAGTTTATAGAACCATTCACCTACTGGAGATCTTAGTTGCTTTCAAGTTTCGGCAATTATGAAAAAAAGCTGCCATAAATATCCATGTGCAGGTTTTTGTATGGTCATAGATTTTCAACACCTTTGAATTAATACAAAGGAGTGCAATTTCTGGATCATATGGGAAGAGTAGGCTTAGTTTTGTAAGAAATCACGAAACTCTCTTCCAAAGGGGCCACACAATTTTGCATTCTCCCTCCAATAAATGAGAGTTCCTATTGCTCCACATCCTCACCAGCGTCTGGTGGTGTATGTGTTCTGGATTTTGACTATTCTAATAGGTATGTAGTTCAATTCTCACTTCTATTTTATTGCCATCTTCAGTTACTAAGTTGACATCACAATATTAGTTCACATTCTTTTTTTTTTTTTTTTTTTTTTAAAGACGGGGTTTCTCCATGTTGGTCAGGCTGGTCTTGAGCTCCGAACCTCAGGTGATCCGCCCACCTCAGCCTCCCAAAGTGCTGGGATTACAGGCATGAGCCACTGCGCCAGGCAATATTAGTTCACATTACGCCTATGTCTGTCTCTCCAACTAGCTCCAAACTACTTGAGAACAGGAGTGGCTGGGCATGGTGGCTCACGCCTGTAATCCCAGCACTTTGGGAGGCTGAGGTGGGCAGATCATCTGAGGTCGGGAGTTCAAGACCAGACTGACCAACATGGAGAAACTCCATCTCTACTAAAAGTACAAAATTAGCTGGGCATGGTGGTACATGCCTGTAATCCCAGCTACTCGGGAGGCTGAGGCAGGAGACTCACTTGAATCCAGGAGGCAGGGGTTGCAGTAAGCCGAGATCACGCCATTGCACTCCAGACTGGGCAACAAGAGCAAAACTCAGTCTTAAAAAAAAAAAAAAAAAAAAAGAACAGGAGTGGCCTCCAATTATTGTATCCTTTGCTCATCTTCGGTCCTCATCTTAGGTTTGTCATGCATACAATGGCTATTGAAAATGATTTTTTAACTTGATTTGGCTCCTGAGGCAGGACTAGATAAGGTCTCTTTCATCACGTAGCTCAGTCCTGACGAAAGCGGCAGGATGGCTCGTAGAGAAAATTCAGACTAGGAATGGGTACAGAAAATGAAAACCTGAGAGCAAATATAAACATGGCAAAGATAAAAGTAACAGTGAGTCCCAAGAACAAGGCAGTGTTCAATGATCATGTGTTCGTCAGTTTAATCAGGGAATTAATCCTAGAATGCCTGAGTTTTCATCAGAATTTTTTAAAAAAGGACAGTTTTAACTCAAAATTTAAAACTTCTTTCCTAGAAGAAGAATAGCTCTTGGTACTGAACACCTACGACACCAGCACACCCTAAATTAATAGCTCCTAACCGTGAAGGTTGGCTAACATTACATTTCTCCCACAAAGGCAGCGGGCAGAGCCACAGCACCAGCAATGAGCCGTCTGGGCAGTACGGTCTAGGACTGGTGGCAGGGAGTGGGAATCACTTTTGTGCCTCACTGATGGGGCATCAATTTGAGAAGCAGAAATGGACTGGGCCTTATCACTGCTCATTCCAGGCAGCACCATTCAGATGCCAGTCTCCGTGAACCCCCTGTACACCAACTGGAAATGAGCCTTTACAAGGGAAACTGACAACACACCTGATTCCAGCTGTGCGTTGGGGGAAGGGAGGATATGTGGTCAGGGAGTGGGGTATTAGTCTATTTTCACACTGCTATAAAGAAATGCCCCCAAGTGGGTATTTCATAAAGAGAATTAATTGACTTTCGATTCCACAGGCTGTACAGGAGAAATGGCAGCATCTGCTTTTGGTGAGGCCTGAGGGAGCTTTTATTCACGGCAGAAAGCAAGGCTGCAGCAGGTATCTTCACATGGCTGGAAGCAGACCCTTCACAGGAAGAAGAGAGAGAGATCCAGGCCTCATGAGAACTCTGCCACAAGAACAGGACCACAAAAGGATGGAGCTAAACCATTCAGGAAGGATCCACCCCCATGATCTAATCACCTCCCACCAGGCCCCACCTTTAATACTGGGATTACAATTGAACTTGAGGTTTGGGTGGGGACACAGATCGGAACCATCTCAAGCAGGGAGGATGGTGCAACAATGCTAGAACTAGCTCTGGAGGTATAAGTAGAGTCTATAGCAAAACAAAAACACACTATATATATATGTACTTTTTTTTTTTTTTGAGGTGGAGTCTTCCCCTGTCACCCAGGCTGGAGTGCAGTGGCGCGATCTCAGCTCACTGCAACCTCCGCCTCCTGGGTTCAAGCGATTCTCCTGCCGCAGCCTCCCAAATAACTGGAATTACAGGCATTCGCTAACACGTCCGGCTAATTTTTTTGAATCTTTAGTACAGATGGGGTTTCACCATGTTGGCCAGGCTGGTCTTGAACTCCTGACCTCATGATCTGCCCACCTCGGCCTCCCAAAGTGCTGGGATTATAGGCATAAGCCACTGTGCCAGGCCCGCAGTGTATTATTAATTCTAAAAATCAGACCTTGAGTTTATGGTTACTTTACATGTGCTTTGCACATTCACCAGCACAAGCTGAAATGCCTTCTCTGCCTTCCACAACTCAAAAGGCTCTTTCTTTCTTGGTCACCCTTCCTCATCTTCTGCTATGATCTGAATGTTCGTGTTCATTACTTTTTTTTTTCCTTTTTTAGAGACGGGGTCTTGTTCACAGGCAGGATTATTGTACACTGTAGCCTCAAGCAATCCTCCACCTCCGCCTCTCAAGTGGCTGGGATTATAGGTGTATTCCACTGTACCCGGCCACCGTTGAAATCTTAACCCCCAAGTGTATCCTATTAGGAGGTGGGGCCTTTGGGAGGTGATTAGGTCATGAGGGTGGAGCCCTCATGAATGAAATTAGTGTCTTCATAAAAGAAGCCTCAGAGAGGTCCATCGCCCCTCTGCTATGTGAGGTTATAGCAAAAAGACAGCTGTGTGTGAACCAGGAAGCAGTGCCTCGCCAGACACTGCATCTGCCAGAAACTTGATCTTGGACTTACAGCCTTCATAATTGTGAGAAACAAATTGTTGTTTATAAGCCACCTAGTCCATGGTATTTTGGTATAGCAGCCTGAGTGGGCTAAGCTTTAACGAGCCCAGAGGCCTTGTGATTCTCCTCACATCCTCTGAGTAAGCACCCACCTTCCCCTCCTAGACCACTTCTGCAGTAATTTAATTTCCACTGTGTTGAACTTCCACAGGAACTTGGAGCCATTGTGCAGCACTGGCTGCCTGGATTTCACAGGATTGTTTTCACTCTGGAAGATGGTGCCCTCCTCTGTGCCCACACACCCTGCATGCATCAGCCAAGGGACCTTCCCATGCATCAGAGGCAGCTGGTGTGGAATGCTTAGGCCGTGTCGGAAAACACACACAAACATGCAGAAAGAGCGACAGAGCACACAAAACTCTTGTTATCTGGCCTGTTCAATGGCTGACCTGTGTGGATGAGGAGAGCTAAGAGCACAGTTGCTGCTGTTGCTGCTGCTGATTATTGATTTTTTTTTTTTTGAGACAGAGTCTTTTACTGTCGCCAGGGCTGGAGTGCAGTGGTGTGATCTCAGCTCACTGCAACCCCCGCCTCCCAGGTTCAAGCAATTCTCCTGCCTCGGCCTCCCAAGTAGCTGGGATTACAGGCACCCACCACCATGACCAACTCATTTTTTGTACTTTTAGTAGAACTGGGGTTTCACCATGTTGACCAGGCTGGTCTCAAACTCCTGACCTCGTGATTTGTCCACCTTGGCCTTCCAAAGTGCTGGGATTATAGGAATGAGCCACCATGCCCAGCTGAATTATTTTTTTAGCTTCTGTCCTTGTCCTCTGTTGTTCGGAATGAATTATAAATATGCACAATGGTGGTTTAATCCAAACTTTAATATTTTTTTCCTTCTCTGCCCTCCCTTGATGTGGGGAGTGGGGGTGGGAGGAGTCAGGAGGAAACTTCTGAAAAGCAGATTTTCCAGTTTGGTCAGAAAATAGATCACCCGCCCCAACCACTCCCCTCTCCTCCCAAACATGACGTCCATACATCAGAAATTCCCATTGCTATTTATCTCATTGAAGGGAATTGACTGGTTTGATAGAGAAAGACAATCAAATAAGCACTCTGAAATGATTCATAAATCTGTTTAGATTGGTTGAATATATATGAGTCCTGATGATCTTTACCGGCCCTGATACAATTTAACACATTAGGATTAAAACAACCACGTGAATAATGCTTGGTATAAGTGGGCACCAATAGAGGTGTTTTGTTTTTTGCTAATCTATGGGAGAAAAACATTTCAATTTCTCATTGCAAAAATGTGATTCTATTCATTAGTAATTCCCCCACACCCCACAAGTAAGGAAACAGCACCATTACCTGAACAATAGCGGCTAAATCTTTCAGTCTGAGAAAAGAGTTTTGAATTGGAATGATCGTAATGGTCTTGGGTATCTATCCCTGCCTGGGAATTGTATTGAATTTGGGGATCACTCTACTGTTGTCTTGGTTTGTGCCAAGGACATCAAAAGAAAAGAGTAAATGTTACCACTTCTACTTTGGAAGAATAGTGAGATTCTGTGTGGACTCTACTGTGAGGCCCTTCAGAGCCCTCAGTCCATCCTGTGCAAGCCTGCTTCAGGCCTAGTAGCCTCTCCTTTCCATCATGATGGAGTCTTCGAGAGCTGCCATAACAAAATGCCACAGACTGTATGCCTTCATCAACAGGTATTTAATTGCCTGCAGTTCTGGAGGCCAGGAGTCCCAGACCAAGGTCTTGCGGAGTCAGTTTTTGGTGAGGGCTCTCTTCCAGGCTTACACATGGCCACCTTCTCACGATGTCTGCACATGGCAGGGAGAGAAAGAGTGAGCTCTCTGGTGCCTCTTCTTACAAGGATCCTAATCCTGTCAGGGCTCTACCCTTATCACCTCATTTAATCTTGATTACTTCCTTACTCCAAACCCAGTCACATTGAAGGTTAGAACTCCAACATTTGCAATTCAGTCTATAGCATTCTGCCCCTGCCTCCACAAAAAAATTCATGTCTTCATTGCATGTAGAATATGTTTTCTCCATCTCAGTAGCCTCGAAAATTTTTTTTAAATTTTTTTTTTTGAGACAGAATCTTGTTCTGTTTCCAGGCTGGAGTGCAGTGGCACAATCTCAGCTCACTGTAACCTCTGCCTCTTAGGTACAAGCAATTATACTGTCTCAGCCTCCCTAGTAGCTGGAATTACAGGTGCACACCACCACACCCAGCTAATTTTTGTATTTTTAGTAGAGATGGGGTTTCACCATGTTGACCAGGATGGTCTCGATCTCTTGACTTCGTGATCCACCTAGGAACATGAACCACTGTTCCTAGCCTTAAATTTTAAAATTTATTTTTAAATTTTATTATATTTACATCTTTTTGGATACAATTTTTAATTTTTATTTAAAAAAAATACTTTTTGAGGCTGGGTGTGGTGGCTCAAGCCTGTAATCCAAGCACTCTGGAGGCCAAGGCAGGCGGATCACCTGAAGTCAGGAGTTCAGAACCAGCCTGACCAACATGGCGAAACCCCATCTTAAAAAAAAAAATACTTTTGAGATGGAATCTTGCTCTCTCACCTAGGCTGAAGTGCAATGGCAGGCTCCTGGCTCACTGCAACTTTTACTGCCCGAGTTCAAGTGATTCTCATGTCTCAGCCTCCCAAGTAGTTGGTATTATAGGTTCCCACCATCACGCACAGCTAATTTTTGTATTTTTAGTAGAGAGAGGGTTTTACCATGTTGGCCAGGCTAATCTCAAACTCCTGACCTCAAGTGATCCACCCACCTTGGCTTCCCAAAGTGTTGGGTTACTGGTGTGAGCCATTGCACTCAGCTTGAATATCAACCACAATTTATTTTTTTAAAATTTTGTTATATTTACATCTTCTTTTAAAAACTTCTTATATTTACATCTGCTTCCCTAAAATCTTAACACATTCCAGCATTAATTCTTTTTTTTTTTTTTTTAATTCAGTCTCTGTAGAGACTGTCAAAAATTGCCAGTGCCAACTATATTGCAAGTCGTCACGACGGGGTATTGGGAAAAGTTTTCAATTAGCAATAATCGCGCCTCGGATAAACCTTATTGGCTGCAATACTGCCACTGTGCAAAGCTTCCAGCATTAATTCTAAAGTCCAAAGTCTCATCTAAATATCATCTAAATCAGATATGAGTGAGACTTGCAGTACATTCATCGTGAGGCAAAATTTCTTTCCAGCTGTGAACCTGTGAAACCAGACAAGTTATATACTTCCAGATACAATGGTGGACAGCCATATGATAGACATTCCCATTCCAAAAGGGAGAAACTGGAAAGAAGAAAGGAGTGATGATCCCAAGCAAGTCCAAAATCTAGCAAGACAAATTCTATTAAATTTTAATTCTCAAGAATAATGATCTTTGGCTGGGCGTGGTGGCTCACACCTGTAATCCAAGCACTTTGGAGGCCAAGGCGAGCGGATCACCTGAGGTCAGGAGTTCAAGACCAGCCTAACCAACATGGTGAAATCCCGTCTTAAAATAAATAAATAAACGAAGGAAAAAAAAAGTTAAAAAAAAAATAACGATCTTTGGTTCAATGCTCTGCCTTTCAGACCCACCAGGAAGTCTGTCCCACATTTAGGAACTACTGGAGAAGTGGTCTCACCTTCACAGCTCTGCCCCACAGGGATTTACACCCTCAGGGCTCCACGATATGGCCCCACCCACAAGGCTTCAGTCAGAGGCTATCTGGCCTCCTGCAATTGAGGCAATCACATCATCCTTTGAAACCAAGGAGGCAGCCCTGTTGCTCTCTGAATTGCCTTTGAGGTCATTCTTCACTTTACTTGCAGAATAAGGATCTGAGAAGTCCACAGCCTTCTTTTATTTCATCTTGTTTTCTCTGCTTTATTTAGTTCAAACTGGCAATGTCTTTGCTGATATAATCCCATCTCTATTCCTGTTTTTTGCTAAGAAGGTTGATGAAGTTCATGAGTCTTCCTCATGACCACTTTATCAAATAGCTGTTCAGCCTTAGTTTTAGTATCTTTTCAGAGTAAATATTTTTCTTTTTTGTTTCTTTCCTTTTATTTTTTTCGATATGGATAGACTTTCTCAAATCCTCTATTTCTTGTTTCTTTATGCTTAACAATTCCTTTTTCAACTCATTTCTCTCCTTTCCGATTTTTCTGTAAGCAGTCAGGAGGAACAAAGTTGTTCCTTCAACACTCTGCTTAGAAATCTCCTTAGCTAAATATCCAGTTATATAGCTCATAAGTTCTGCTTTCCACAAAACACTTCACCACTTTATTTATTTATTTATTTATTTATTTTTGAGACAGAGTCTTGCTCTGTCACTCATGCTGGAGTGCAGTGGCATCATCTTGGCTCACTGCAACTTGCACCTCCTGGGTTCAAGCAATTCTCATGCCTCAGCCTCCCAAGTAGCTGGGACTACAGGCGTGTGCCACCACACTCTGCTAATTTTTGTAGTTTTAGTAGAGATGGTCGAGGTGTACCATGTTTGCCAGGTTGGTATCAACTTCTAGCCTCAAGTGATCTGTCCACCTTAGCTCACACCTTACAGGTGTGAGCCTCCACACTCGGTCTTCTTCACCGCTTTATAACAGTTTGCCTTTCCTCCAGTTTCCAATAACATGATCCTCATTTCTGTCTGACATTTCACCAGAATCACCCTTAACATCCATGTTTCTAGCATACACCTCAAAAATCTTCCAGCCTCTACCCATTACCCAGTTCTGAAGCCACTTCTACATGTTTAGATATTTGTTACAGCAGCACCTCAAAAATCTTCCAGCCTCTACCCATTACCCAGTACCAAAGCCACTTCTACATGTTTAGATATTTGTTACAGCAGCACCTCATGTCTCACTACCAAAATGTGTATTAGGCAGAATTCTCCAGAGAAACAGTATAAACAGTGTGTGTGTGTGTGTGTGTGTGTGTGTGTGTGTGTGTGTGTGTGTCTGATGAGAGAGAGAGAGAAAGAGAGAGGTACTAGGGAAATTGGTTCATGTGATTATCGAGGCTAAGAAGTTGCAAGATCTGCAGTCAGCAAGCTAGAGACCCAAGAGAGCAATAGTATAGTTCTAGTCCATGTCTGAAGGCCTGAGTCCCAGACAGCAAGTGGTATAAATTGAGGTTCAAAAGCCAGCAAGATTAGACCCACAAGGAGCTGATGTTTTAGTTAGAGCCAAAGGCAGAAGGCCAACATCCCAGTTCAAGCAGTCAGACAGACGCAATTCCCTTTTACTGAGCGTTTTTGTTCTATTCAGGCTTTTGACTGATTTAATGAGGCTCACCCATTTTAGGGAAGAGAATATGCTTCACACAGTCTTCTGATTCATATGTTTAGCCCAACCAGAAATGCTTCCACAGGCACATCCAGAATAATGTTTGACCAAATGTCTGGGCACCTCACGTCCCAGTCAAGTTGACACATAAAATGAACTATTATAGGAATAATTCAAGGGAGGTAATAACAGATTATTTAGACCTTCCCCCCCACAAGCTTTAAGTATATACTAAGTGCAAAGTCCCATTCCCAAGGTTCTTTCAGTGCAAATTTAATTCTGTTCCATCTGATATTATTCCGACTGTGGAACTGGCTGTTACCACAGATAGTGAGTTTCTGTCCACCGAGGTCTTTCTGTAGCTGCCAGCTGGATGGCCTAGTCTAGCTCACAGCTTCTAAGATTCTAGGTAATGGATGGTGATAATGTTATAAAACAGGTAGTAGTTTAAGAAAGGAAGGGAAGAAGAAGCTGTACTAGACCAGTTGTGTGTGTCTTGAGAAACATATGGTTACCAGGGAAGCCTGTTAAAATGTAGGTGCTGATTCAGGAAGCCTGAGATTCTGCATTTCTATCAAGTTCTCAGGTGATGCTGATGCTGCTGGGCCAGAGACAACATTTTGAGTAACAAGGTATTAGATGAACTTTAAGATCCCTTATAATTCTCTAAATTCAGTCCAATTCAGCAAGTGCTCATTGAGAACTCATTGTGTACCATGATGCCATGAAGTAGCCAATAGAGGTATGAAAGTATTTTCTGCCTCCAAAAAGCTAACTTACATTTGGAAAGCTGGACAAATATCAAGGCTGGCCAACACAGTGAAATC
>NW_016107353.1:1638073-1675256 GCF_001604975.1 Cebus imitator | reverse complement strand
AAAAAAAAAAAAAAGAAGAAAAGAAAAGAGAAAGAAAGCTGGACAAATAGCCACAAGTCCCACAGATTACACAATGACTCAACCTTCTGGGTCAACCTGAATATCTAGTCTCTTAGTATGGCATTCTGCTTGAATTTTTTTTTTTAAGACGGAGTTTCCCTCCTGTTGCCCAGGCTGGAGTGCAATGTGGTGATCTCGGCTCACCGCAACCTCTGTCTCCCAAGCAATTCTCCTGCCACAGCCTCCCAAGTTGCTGGGATTACAGACATGCACCACCACGCCCGGCTAATTTTGTATTTTTAGTAGAGACTGAGTTTTGCCATGTTGGTGAGGCTGGTCTTGAACTCCCGACCTCAGGTGATCCACCTGCCTCGGCCTCCCAAAGTGCTGGGATTGCAGCATAAGCCACCACACTCGGTGAAATTTTTATATAAAAGCTTTCCCAAGAAATTTGTTCTCAATTTTTTTGAGGAAGCCAAAGAACTGAAATTTAGTAGCTTAGCTACCTAAAAAAAAATAACCTGAATAGAATAATAATACAAAGAAGAAGATCAGCTAGATGATAAACTGTAAGATTCTATCTAAGCCCACGGGGCTAGTCATAGGGGGCTGTGACACTGAGAAAACTGAGTACCCCAGCCATGTGCACAAGGGGGCCCTGGGAAAGGACACCTCTAACTCAACGTTCTAGGGTCTGAGGTTCTCTAGAAAGGAACACAGGGGTGATACGGAGTGGAATAGGCAGCACTGGGGATGAAGGTCATGAACACCTCTGTGGGAGTGGCCATCCGGCCTAAGGAAGGACCAGTGCACCCAGTCTTTTCCCAAAGCTAGGACTAGTTTCCCTGATCTCTTAGGTTCATCTGGCAGTGGCGGAGGCGGGGAGGGAAGTTGGGAGCTAGTCAAGAGACTGGTAAAACCGCAAACAAGGATGGGAGAAAGCAGTGTCTGTGGGGGTGGCGTGGGGAACACTTGTGGGTACAATGGAGAAAGGGGTGGAATGACAGGATGGGACCCTTTATGGCCTTGGCTATTATGTATGTGAAAAGCCAGCAAAACCCTTGCTAAGTAGGGCCTTTTATAGTCAATCACTCAAGCTGTCTTGTGATTTGGGGCAAGGGCAGAATCCACGGCTCTGTTGATCCTCTTCACACACCCCAGTTCTCAGCCTCAATTGCCCAGACCTAATCTCCACCCCACTAGCTTCCCTCCGTGGAGGCCATGAGAAGATTGAGGGCAGCTGGAAGTCCTGATAGAGACCCTCCCCACTTGGTCTCTTCCCAACACATACACACACACATGCACACGCATACGCACACACACGCACGCACGCACACACACATACACACCCCCCTAACCAGGCCAATGACTTGAGCTCAGACTGCCTGGAGCTGGTGGGGGTTGGAAAAAGGGGAGGGCGGAGGAAAGGAAGAGAAGAATCAAACAGAAACCTTCTCATCTTTCTATCAGCAGCCATGCAAGGAATATTGTTCAGTATGGCACAAAAGCGGCACTGAAAATAGCTGCAGCCCGAGCGGGGCTGCCAACCACTGCCTGAGATAACGTCTACTTGGAGACACTGGTGTCTTTGTGGGGCTGTCAGTGTCCCTATTGTTCCCAGCCTATTGCCTGGGGAATATTGTTCCCAGCTTTTGTCTCCCCCGGCTCACTTTTGTTTGCCTTTACTTACCATTTCATTCCCGCTCCCTTTGTGCGCTCCCATTCCTTCCTTTGTCTCTCCCTCCCTAAGCCTGCCTGTGGCTGTGGATTGGTGCCCAGGGACACAATAGGCCCTACCCCCTCCCAACCTACAGCCCCACCCCAAACCACACACACCCCATAGTTCCATTCTGCTTCTCTTTCTCCCAAGTGGCACCCAAGATGTCCCAAAGGCAAGGAAGCCTTGAGGGAGGGTGGGCTCCAAGCAACCCACTCCCTTCCTGGTGACAGGGCAGAAAGGCCATTAGAATATTTGGTTCCCAGAGGAGGTCTGACATGTCTGATGT
The DNA here is from genome assembly GCF_001604975.1 of Cebus imitator. Classification (NCBI taxonomy): domain Eukaryota; kingdom Metazoa; phylum Chordata; class Mammalia; order Primates; family Cebidae; genus Cebus; species Cebus imitator. The sequence goes on along the minus strand of NW_016107353.1, from coordinate 1,673,250 downwards.
GAGTCCCTGCCTCTTTTTCTTTCTTTCTTTTTTTTTTTTTTTTTTTTAACAAATTGGGTTTTTGGTCCAGTCAAAGGAATAAGGACAAGCTCATGCTCCACATCCCCCAAACCCTCTTTCAAGTGCCTGGCATGCACTTCTCTGACCAGGGCACTCCATTTTCTTCCCCCTCCCTGTCAGCCTCAAGGATCAAAGCGACTTCTGTTTATTTGCACATTCAAATCCAGACTGCCTCCAGTAACCCGACCCAGTCAGGCGCCAGGACGGTGCACCCTCCCCATCCAGCAGCCCTTTTGGCTGAGCCGGGTAGAAAGGGGACAGGGGTCTCCTAGGGTCAGAGTAGGGAGTTGAAGAGGAGTGGGCATTGAGGAAAATTAGACTGCCAATCCTTTTAGAATGGCCTCTAGGTTCTCTCACCTCAATAACGGGGGAAACTGAGGCATCAAAAGAGATTTAGAGGCCGGGTGCAGTGGCTCACGCCTATAATCCCAGCACTTTTGGAGGCCAAGGCAGGCGAATCACTTGAGGTCAGGAGTTTGAGACCAGCCTGGCCAACATGAGGAAACCCTGTCTGTACTAAAAATACAAAATTAGCCTGGGATGGTAGTCGGTGTTTGTAATCCCAGCTACTAAGGAGGCTGAGGCAGGAGAATCGCTTGAACCTGGGAGATGGAGGTTGCAGTGAGCTGAGATCATGCCACTGCACTCCAGCCTGGGCAACAGAGTGAGACTTCGTCTCAAAAAAAGAAAAGAGATTTAGAAAACACGGCAATCAAAACCCAAACTTGCTTGCCAACCCAGATCATAGGCAGGTGTCCAATCCCAGTCCTGTAGAGACTCTTGTCAGTTCTAGCTAAAGGAAGAAAGGCACCAGGTAGTATTTAAGGGGCTGGGTTGACTTATAGAAAGTGCTTTTTCTTCTACCTCCCCCGTTTTCCTGCCTCACTACAGATGGGAACAGTGATTGAAGAATCGAGGAAGCTTTTACTTTGGTTGGGAGCAGGCTGGGAGCAGATATGTAGTCTGAAGCCAGAGAGGAGACTCTACTCTCTCATTGTTCTAGTTCCAAGGACAATGGGAATATTCTCCAGAGACCCATTGTTTGAAAAACTGGAAACTGGGTAGGGGATTTCCGGAAAGTTTGAATGGAAGCCAGGCTTGGCTGTGAGGAGACCAGAGGAGGAGGAAGGGAAGGAGGAAGGGAAGGAGGCCGTCTCTGGCTTCAGGGAAAAGTACTACTGGGCCCTGAGGGCAAATCTGCCCTCCTGATTTCACTGCTGTCAATCCCAGGCTGCCCATTTTTGTTCAGATTGTTACTCTGCCCATCTCCTCTATCTTCCTTCCCTAGCCAAGATCAGCTTAGATTGTTCATAGTCTTCAAGTAGAAAGAGAAGCCAAAAAACTCTGACCCTGCCTTGGAGGCAAGAATTGAGCCTGATCCCCCTCTGCAACGCTAGCAAATAGCGCAGAGCCCAGTGCATACGCAGAGCTTGGTAAATGTGCAAAGAATGGATTCATGGAAACATTGTAGACTCCTGATCTCAGAAAGTCACTTCGACTATCCCAGAACTTCCAGTAGGGTAGGTATGGAAATGAAAGTTTGAGGTGGGAAAATCTGAAGGTGGGTGATAGGATTCTGGGAAAGATCGGACAAGTGGTGTGGAATGTGGGGTGCAATTAATAGAGAGCAATGACACAGCAATGCAGAACATACGTATTTGGCCTCTAGAACAAAATCACCTGCCTCAGTCCTCTGTTCTCCTCCCACTCTAACTAGTCTGAGCTGTTTTTTTTTTTAAGATGGAGTCTCACTCTGTTGCCCAGGCTGGGTGCAGTGGCTCGATCTCAGCTCACTGCAACCTCCACCACCCTGCTCCCTGTTTCAAGCAATTTCCCTGCCTCAGACTCCCAAGTAGCTGGGATTACAGGGGAGTGCCGCCCCATAATGTTCTTGTATTTTTAGTAGAGAGGAGGTTTCACCAGGTTGGCCCGACTGGTCTCGATCTCCTGACCTCAGGCAATTCACCCACCTTGGCCTCCCAAAGTGCTGGCTTTCAAAGACACAGATGTCATCAGTTTTTGGCTCTGTGTAAAACCATTGGCGGCTTCCCTCTGTCTTCAGTTACTTGTGAGGCACTAAGATGGAACTCTTCAAGGACAGGCGATTTTGATTGTTCCAGTATTCACCACAGGTGGCTGGTGCCTGGCCAGCGCTGTCAGCTCAATTCTACCAAGTAAACGTGGAATTGAACTAACTGACAAGTGTGTCAATGTTGCCAATTCGACAGCAGTTCCTGTATGGCATTTCAAGTTAGCTACATTCAATGATTTTGATGTTTAGTGTTTTGTCCGTTTTACAGTTATTGATTTGATCTTTGAAAACAGCCAAGAGTCATGAAAATGAAAACATTTACATTTATTTAAAAAATTGGTACAGCATTCGGGAGATCAAAGTGGAAGGATCACTTGAGGCCAGAAGTTCAAGACCAGCCTGGGCAACATAGCAAGACCTTACCTCTACAAAAAACTTAAAAATTCGCCAGGCATGGTGGCATGCACCTGTAGTCCCAGCTACACAGGAGGCTCAGGTGGAAGGATTGAGCCCAGGAGTTCAAAGTTGCAGTGAGCCATGATCATGCCACTGCACTCCAGCCTGGGGAACAGAATAAGACTCCAACTCAAAAAAATAAATAAATAAACCGAGTCATACCACATCTAAGTAGAATATGACTGAGAACAAGGACATAAGCTAATGTCAGCTGCAGAGTAATCAAAAGTAGTGGCATAAAGGAAATATATTCCATTTATGTGAGATAACAAAGTATCTCCCTTGCAGTTAGAGATGGCCAAAGAAATACATGTGGAAGAGGTGGAGCATCTAGAAACTTTAAAAGGGGCGAACTCAGGTGGGAGGTGTATCTTTTTGTTCTCACTCTCCTCTTTGTCCTGTCTGGAATATAGTTGTAATCAGCCCGACACGGTGGCATGTACAAGAGGATCACTGCTTGAGCCCAGGAGTTTGAGTCCAGCCTGGGCAACACAGCAAGACCCCATCCTTAAGAAATAAAAAGAACCTGGTCATGATTGCTGGCTCTCCAGCAACCATCTTGTGACCACAAAGGGACACTGAGTTTGAAACTTAAGGAAGGCCAAACAGAAACAGAAAGTGCTTGAGCCCAGCCGACTGAGGAACCCACAATACAAGCCTCATATTGCCTCCCTCTGAGGTTTTTATACAGGGTGAAAAAAAGCTTTTATTAGATTAAGCCCTTTAATTTGGGCCTTTATTATTAAAAGTCAGGCACAATTCCTCACTAATAAAGTACATGGGTTTTATCAATCAAGAAATACATTTCTATATCATTTCTTTGTTTGCTGAACTAGTAGGAAAAAGAAAAGAAATCGTAAGAGATATTCCATTGTTTGCTAGAGCACATGAGTAATCCTATGGGATTTGAAAGTGAAGTCACAAGCTGAGTTTGGAGGCAGGAGTTAGAGACGTAGAGACGGTACAATTGTTCTGTGCAGTGACGAAGGAGGACTCATTCTGAGGTGACTGGGAAACAGCATAGAGCCCAAGCAACAGGCAAAAGATTGCTATAGATGTGTATGTGGACATTGAAATCAAGTGGCAGTTTACAGGCGGAAAGAAGAGAAGAGGGGGAGAAACTCTAAGACACAAGTGGCCAGCCAGTGGCTTACCCTTGTAATCCCAGCAATTTGGGATGCCTCAAGGCAGATGGATTGCTTAAGGTCAGAAGTTCAAGAGCAGCCCGGCCAACATGGCAAAACCCCATCTCCACTAAAAATACAAAAACTAGCCAGGCTTGGTGGTGGGTACCTGATATCCCCTTAGGAGGCTGAGGCAGGAGAATCGCTTGAACATGGGAGGAGGTTGCAATGAGCTAAGATCCCACCATGGCACTCCAGCCTGAGTGACAGAGCAAGATTCTGTCTTAAAAACAAAACAAAGACACAGAACTGAAAAAACACAGATGTTTATCAGTGTTAATAACACTTAAATAGAAATAGGTGTATAAGCTTCATTGGGGCCGGAGGGGCGTGAGGTTTTTGCAACACTACACAGAAGTGGATGATTGGAGCTAATGAGTACATGCCATCAAAGCAAGTCCACTCCATTTAGTCATGCGGGAACCAAGTTCTGGGTCAAGACAGCAGGTGGAGCAGGAGCTGAAACCTCCTTCTCCAAACACATAAAATGAGAGAGGACATAGGTTCAAAAACTCATAGCCACGCTTGAAAACAACAAAGGGAAATCTTCTTTTTTTTTTTTTCCATTTATTTTATTGCATTTTAGGTTTTGGGGTACATGTGAAGAACGTGCAAGATTGTTGCATAGGTACACACGTGGCAGTGTGATTTGCTGCCTTCCTCCCCATCACCTACATCTGGCATTTCTCCCCTTGCTATCTCTCCCCAACTCCCCAACCCCACCGTCCCTCCCCTATTTCCTCCCAACAGACCCCAGTGTGTAGTGCTCCCCTCCCTGTGTCCATGTGTTCTCATTGTTCAACACCCGCCTATGAATGAGAACATGCGGTGTTTGATCTTCTGCTCTTCTGTCAGTTTGCTGAGAATGATGGTTTCCAGGTTCATCCATGTCCCTACAAAGGACACAAACTCATCGTTTTTGATGGCTGCATAATATTCCATGGTGTATATGTGCCACATTTTCCCTGTCCAGTCTATCATCGATGGGCATTTGGGTTGGTTCCAGGTCGACAAAGGGAAATCTTAAAAGCTACCAAAGAGGGAAGACAGATTATTTACCAAGAAACAAGAACTAGATAGGGCTGGGTGAGGTGACTCAGGTCTGTAATCCCAGCACTTTGGGAGGCTGAGGAGGGAGGATCACTTGAGCCCAGGAGTTCTGGGCAACATGGCAAGACCCTGTCTCTACAAAACAAAATTAAAAAAAAAATTTTTTTTTGAGACGGAGTTTCACTCTTGTTACCCTGGCTGGAGTGCAATGGTGTGATCTCAGCTCACTGCAACCTCTACCTCCCAGATTCAAGCATTTCTCTTGCCTCAGCCTCCCAAGTAGCTGGAATTACAGGCACCACCCCCCCCACCATGCCTGGCTAGATTTTTTATTTTTAGTAGAGACAGGGTTTCGTCATGTTGCCCAGGCTGGTCTCGAAGTCCTGACCTCAGGTGATCCACCTACCTCAGCCTCCCAAAGTGCTGGCATTACAGGCATGAGCCACCACACCCAGCTTACAAAAAATTTAAAAATTAGCCAGGTATGATGGCGTGCACCTGTAGTCCCAGCTACTTGAGAGGTTGAGGTAGGAGGATCACTTGAACTCAGAAGATTGAGTCTTGCAGTGAGCTGTGATTGCGCCACTGCACTCCAGCCTGGGCAACAAGTGAGACCCTGTCTCAAAAAAAAAACAAACTCAGATTGATTCTAGGCTTTCTCATATATAAGCAGATGCCAAAAGACAATGAAATAACATCCTTAAAATGCTGAAATAAAATAATGTTAAATGTAAAATTCTATGCCCAGTAAGACACACAAACTCTGAAATTTTACTAATCGCAGACTCTCACTGAAAGAACTGTTTGAACAAAAAGAAAAGTGAATTCTGAAGAAGAAAATGTGGAAATCAAAATGCAACACACACATATCTGAAATTTTTTTTAAAGACAGTGTCTTGCTCTTGTTGACCATGTTGGAGGGCAGTGGTGTGATTATAACTCATTGCAGTCTCCAATTCTTGGGCTCAAGTGATCCTCCCACCTTAGCCTCCCAAGTAACTGGGATTACAGGTGTGCATCACCATACCTGGCTAATTATTTTATTTGTTGTAGAGACAGCGTCTTGCTATGTTGCCTAGGCTGGTCTCGAATTCCTGGGCAGAAGCAGTCCTCCTGCCTCAGCCTCCCAAAGTGCTGTGATTATAAGTGTGAGCCACCACACCTGGCCATATCTTTAATTTTAAAAAAGAAAAACGTGGGTAGGTGGTATCACAGTAACAAACAGCCTCCCCACACCCCAAGGGCTTACATGCACACGGGTGTATTTCCTGCTGTGGCCAACCCCGCTGCAGATGGGACAGGGCTCTGCTCCACATGCCTTCTTTATTCTGGGGTTTAAGTGGAAGCAAAAGCTTCTGCTACAAAGATGCTGTTTTCACGTCAGAGGAAAATGACAAGTGGAAGAATCAAAGCGTCAGCTAGGAAGTAGCACAGAGCCTATCACGCACAAAACATGTCGGATGGTCACACCGCCATAGATGGGATGTGTCCTGCAAGTCACGTGGCAATGAGAGGGCTGCATAAGATTCTCTCAGGAAAGGGTGTAAATAATTTGAAAACAGTGATATGACAGGCAAACAGACTGGGACAATACAACTCCTAACAGCTGTTGATTCTGGGGTGGAAAAATATAGGTAATTATGTTCTGTATTTCCAAAGTTCTCAAAACAAACAAACAAACAAACAAAAAAAAACACAGGAGAAAATTTAGATCCACTGGCACACAATTTTATCCTGCTTTTTAAAGTTTAATATTAACTGTGTGAGCATTTGCTCATATCACTAATAGTCTTTTCCATTTTCTTATTATAAGAATCAAAGACCTAATATGGTTTATGAAGACCAAAATGGATGAGATAAAACAACTTTGGGGCTTAACAGGATAATATTATGCACATTTACAAGGAATTTGGATATCTGATATTTTATCGTATGTGATTAATGTGATTATGACTCTGAGTGCCATATAACTTTAAATAATTAAATAGAAAATTTCATTTTTAAAGATGAAAAGGTGCCAACTAATAATGAGCACATAAAAATAGTGGACAGGGAGAGAATCGTGAAGAAATGGTGCTTACCAGTAACTCAGGTATTTTTAGTTGTCAGAAAAGAATCGCGAAAGGCTGTGAAATGGATCAAAGAATTACTAAATGTCTTCAGTGAAAAACCACGCTTTATGTACAGCACACACTTCCAGGTTATCTGATTCTATGGGACTTGCTCCTTTCATTGTCTCTAAGCTATTTTACAATACTAGGAGTTGTAAAGAACTGATAGCAATGCAAATAATTTGGCTTTATACACACGAAAATGAATCTTCTCTAGTGGAAGATCAAGTGATTTTTCTCTCTTCCCATCCCCACAAAAAGCCAGTTTTGCATCTATTTGTAAATTCATTTTTGTCCTACTTATATGTGTGATCTTTGAATTCTCTGTTGAACTGGTTGAAACATCTTACTGATCTCTTCATTAATTAATGAATTAAATAAAATCTTTGATGTGTTCACTTTCTATTTGTTTGAGTTGTGGTTATATATACATATATAGATTACCCTTTAGCCCTGAATAGTCTACAAAACTTCATTTGAACACTTATTAGGAGTCAGACTTTGAAGCTATTTTTGCAAATATATACAACAATCTCTTGAACTGTTAACCATTGCCTTTTCTTTATGACTTCTTCCTTGACTTACACCCCATTTGACCCAAGGTTGTTCCCCCAGATTCTCTTTCTTAGTAATGTGTCTTAGTGAGCCTGGGTTGCCCTAACAAAATACCATAGACTGGATGGCTTAAACAAAAATATACTTCTCAGCCGGGCGCAGTGGCTCATGCCTGTCATCCCAGCACTTTGGGAGGCTGAAGCGGGTGGATCACAAGGTCAGGAGTTCGAGACCAGCCTGACCGACATGGAGAAACTCCGTCTCTACTAAAAATCCAAAAAATTAGCCAGGCATGGTGGCACGCACCTGTTATCCCAGCTACTCAGAAGCCTGAGGCAGCAGAACCACTTGAACCCAGGAAGCGGAGGTTGTGGTGAGCCGAGATTGCACTGCTGCACTCCAGCCTGGACAACAGAGCAAGACTCTGTCTAAAAAAAAAAATGTATTTCTCACAGTTCTGGTGGCTGGAAGTCCACTATCACAATGCCAGCCAGCTTGGCTCCTGGAGAAGCCACTCTGCCTGGCTTTCAAGATGGCTGCTTTATTGCTGTGGCCTTTCCCTGGTGGAGAGAAAGCTAGCTCTCTGGTCTCTTCTTATAAGGACGCTAATCCCATCACATGGGCCCCACTCTCATGACCTCATCTAACCCTTGTTATCTCCCAAAGGCTCGGTCTCCAAATACCATCATCCTGGGGGTTAAGGCATCGATGTATGAGTTTTGGGGTGGCACAATTCATCTCATGGCATAATATAAATTCAAAGACAACTGTGAGTTCTGAGGCTGGGGGCAAGGTGATATCTCACTGGCAATGGCGAGGTCATCTTATGTGAGGTAGTGGCTAGAAATGGAAAAGAGGAGGCAGGCCCAGGAGCAGTGGCTCACACCTGTAATCCTAGCACTTTGGGAGTCAGAGGCAGGTGGATCATTTTACATCAGGAGTTCGAGACCAGCTTGGCCAATAAAACCTATCTCTACTAAAAGCACAAAAATTAGCCAGGTGTGGTGGCACACGCCCGAAATCCTAGGTATTCAGGTGGCTGATACAGGAGAATCTCTTGAATCTAGGAGGCCAAGGTAGCAGTGAGCGGAGATCCCGCCACTGCACTCCAGCCTGGGGGACAGAGTGAGACTCTGCCTCTTTAAACAAAAAAAAAAAAAAAGAGAGGGCGGAGGCAGGCACCTGTAGCTCAGTGCGGACCTCTGCCTGCTGCTTCCTGACTTTCTGGGTACCTTTTGATTTTGGGAAATTATACAGAATTTTTCCAATAAATTTCCTTTTTTTTTCTTTTTGATTTTTTTCTCTAAATTTCCTTTTTTGATTTACCTAGTAGGAGCTGATTTCTATTATCTGCAATGAGATAACCAAAACAAAATGGCATCAAGAAGTAGGGCATAACAGCATCACCCTGGTGAAATCCAGGTCTCCATCTCTACCTCTTGACCCCTGTGGCTGGAGAAAATCTTCAGCCTCACTTTAAATTCACTCCTCTCAATCTCAGTGAGTTCTCCCGCGGCCCAGCAATCATCCCTTACTTCCCCCATCCATTCAGCCTTCCACCCCACTCTATTTCACACCCTGTCCTCTCTCCTCAAACCCCCAATACCTCCTCCTGCATCTTCACCCTGGGCAGGAAACCTCCCTTACTCCCTCAGTAAGAAAACAGAAACCATCGTAAGAGAACTGCAGATTATCACCACTTCTACCTTGAGTGCGCTCCGAAGGAACAGACCACCTAAACAGGCTTTGTGTAAGCAGCAAGGCTGTTCGTTCACTTGAGTGTGAGTGGGCTGAGTCCGAAAAGGGAGTCAGCAGAGGGGGCGGGGTAGGAGCTGGTTTTATAGGTTTGGGATAGGCAGTGGAGAGTTACAGTTTAGGGTGGTTATTTGCAAGCTAGGGGTGGGGGTTTGGTGTCACAGGGTCCAGTGTCACAAGGTTGATCTATCAGTTGAGGCAGGAACAGTGGTAGAATGTTGCAAGGTCAGTTATTCAGGCACTGCAGGGGCAGCCATTCTTCTCCTTTTGTGGTTTTCCTGTTACCTCAGACTTTCTGGCTACGAGAGGCCATCTGGAGGTGTACATGCGGGTCACGGGGGTCACCATGGCTTGACTATGGCGTAGTCCATGGTGCAGTCAATTCAAAGGACCTTACACTACCCACATGGGCTTTGGAAAGCCATGGTGTCTCAGTTTTCTTTCTACCTCACAGCTTCCTCCTTCTCAAACTCCTTTGCTAGCTTATCTTCTTCTAAACCTCTCAATCTAAGCTGTCCAACAAGTCAGCCACTGGCTTCACATCGCTATAGAGCACTAGAAATATGGTTAGCCTGAACTGAGTTTGCTGTAAGTGTTCAGCACATATCAGACTGCAAAGACTTACTAGGAGAAAAAGGGATGTAAATATTTCATTGTGAATTTTTATGTTGCTTACAGGATAAAATAAAATTTTAGATCTCTTAGGTTAAATTAAAATATAGTTTAAAATTAATTTTGCCAGTTTTTTATTTATTTTTAAATTTTATATTATTTGTCTTTTTTTTTTTTTTGAGACATAGTCTCACTCTGTTGCCCAGGCTGGAGTGCAGTGGTGTGATCACGGCTCACTACAGCCCTCAACTCCTGGGCTCGAGTGATCCTCCTGTCTTAGCCTCCTGGGTAGCTGGGACTACAGGTGCACGCCATCACGCCCAACTAATTTTCTTTTTCTTTTAAAAATTCAGCTTCTAGGCCAGGAGGCAAAACCGAGTCTCTACAAAAAATACAAAAATTGGCCAGGCATGGTGGCATATGTCTATGGTTCCATCTACTGGGGAGGCTGAGGTGGGAGGACTGCTTGAGCCCAGGAAGTCGAGGCTGCAGTGAGCTGTGATGATGCCCCTGCACTCCAGCGTGGGGGACAGAGCAAGACTGTCTCAAAAAACCAACAAACCAAAAATGCAGCTACTGGCAAATTTTAAATCAAGGTGGCTCACATTACATTTTTATTCTTCAGTACTGTTTTAAAAGTTAGAATGCCCCAGGGCTCAATCTTTGACCCTCTGTTCTTTCTCTACTGTTATTCTCTTATCCAGTTTTATGGCTTTAAATACTTAATATACACCAAGAATTCCCAAATCTAAACGTCTACCCCAGATCTCTCCTCTGAGATCCTGATTTGTCTATCCACCTACCTGCTCAGCTTCTCCACTTAGGAAATACACTCCCCAAGCTGGTGCTCCCCTCAGCCTTCCCCTGAGCAGTTAATGGCAACTCTATCCTTCTCAGTGCTCAAGAGAGAACCTTGAAGTGAGCTTTCACTCCTTTCTTTCTTTATTTTGTATTATTTTTCTTTGAGACGAAGTCTCACTCTGTTGCCCAGGCTGAAGTGTGGTGGCGCGATCTTGGCTCACTGCAACCTCTGCCTTCTGGGTTCAAGTGATCCTCCTGACTCAGCCTTCCAAGTAGCTGGGATTATGGACGCCCACCACCACGCCTGGCTAATTTTTTGTATTTTTAGTAGAGAAGCATTTCACCATGTTGGGCAGGCTAGTCTTGAACTCCTGACCTCAGGTGATCCGCCCACCTCAGCCTCCCAAAGTGCTGGGAGTACAGGCGTGAGCCACCGCACCCGGCCAACTCCTTTCTTTCTCTCAAACACCATACCCATTTCTTCCTATGGGTTTCTCTTCAGAGTATACCCAAAATCTAACCAATTTTCACCATTTTCCCTGCTATCGCCATCATTTCTTTTGTGCATTGCTGGGATAGTAGCAGGTCTTCTAGCTTCTACCCTTGTGCCTCCACAGTCTGCTCTCAACACAGCTGCCTGTGTGATCCTTTGAAAACAGAGTGGATCCTGTCACTCCTCTACTCAAAATCCTACCACAACTCCCCATGTCCCTGAGAGCAAAACCCAAGTCCCACAGTGGCTACAAAACCCTACATGGTTCAACCCCCATCACTTCTCTCTTTCTTTTGTTTGCTTTTTTTTGAGACAGAGTTTTGCTCTTGTTGCCCAGGCTGGAGTGCGATGGTGCAATCTTGACTCCCTGCAACCTCCGCCACCCAGGTTCAAGTGATTTTCCTGCCTCAGCCTCCTGGATAGCTGGGATTACAGGCATGCACCACCACGCCCGGCAAATTTTGTATTTTTCAGTAGAGACGGGGTTTCTCTATTTTGGTCAGGCTAGTCTCGAACCCCTGACCTCAGGTGATCCGCCTGCCTTAGCCTCTCAAAGGCTAGGATTACGGGCGTGAGCCACCGCACCCGGCCACCGAGAAGACCAAAGTGAAGGGGCCTGCCTTTAGACAGGGCTTTCTTGTTGCATCTTCCCATGGCAGAAGGCAGAAGGGCAAGAGAGTAGATATGCTATTTCTTAAAGTACCAGGCATGATCCTGCCTTGAGGCATCAGTATTAATTGCTCTCTCTGCCTGGGATGCTCTGCTCTTAAATATTCAATTCTGACTCTCTTACTTCCTTCAAGTCTTTGTTCAGATGCCATCATCTAAACTGGATTCCTCTGTTTAAAATTGCTACCTCCCACAGATCTTTCTACCCCCATTTACTTTTTCTTTCCAAAGAACTTACTTATCACCCCCCAACATCCTGTACCATATACTTAGTTATTACATTAGTTGTTATCCCACCCACCTACCCCCAGACCCCTAGAATGGAAGCTCCTCTTGGGCAAGGAACTCGTGTCTCTTGCTCCCTGGTGCATTTCAAGTGCTCACAGCTGTGTCTGGCATGTCGGTGGCACTCAGTACTGCTATCGTTTGAATGCGATAAACTCATGTTGAAATTTAATTCCCATCGCGATGGTATTAAGAAGTGATATTGCTAAGAGACAATTAGGCCATAAGGGCTCTGCCCTCATGAATGGGTTAATGCTGTTATCTCGGGAATGGGGTCCTGATAAAAAGCGAGTTGGGGCCTGACTGCTGTAGCTGGCTCATGTCTAGTCTCTGGCCCTTCTGCCTTCCGCCATGGCATAATGCAGCAAGAAGGCCCTAACCAGATGCAGATCCCTCCACCTTGAGCTTCCCAGCCTCCAGAACTATAAGAAATAGATTTCTATTCTTTATAAATTACTCAGTCTGTGGTGTTCCATCATAAACAAATCTGCTGAGTGAGATTTAGGCTAATCAGAACGGTTCAACGATCTTGACAAGGGACAATAAGGCAAGTTCCAGTTCAATGTGCAAAGCTGGAAGCAAGGAAAAAAAGCGGAACCACAAACCAGATTCTGAAATCCAGATCAATCAATCAGCAACTTGCAAGGCCCAAATGCAGCCAACCAAGTGCTCTGATTTGCTCCAGTGTTGTTTAAGGATGGTTGATACACTTGACTAGAAAAATGTGGAATCCTAAAACACTGGGAATATGGAGAAGACACTAAGGATTGTGGAAACCCTGACCTTGGACCCTCTGAAACAGCCTCTTGTCATGTACACTTTTGCTGAAAGAAGGCTCCCATTCCAAGGCTAAGATTGGAATGCAGTTTGGGGGCAGGGGCAACATTCTTGCGGAGATTAGAGAAGATAGGTTCCTTGCAACCCCCTTATACCCTTTTGTTCTGGGTCTATGCCTCAAGGCTAAGACCATTAAGCAGAAAACAACTGGGGATGCTAAGAAATGAAAGACCCACAGTCCTGGCCCAGGCCTGGCTTTTCACCTCAGTAGGGCTGAAAACGGTAAGATCCAGCAATGTTGCTGACGTTCTTTCACCTGTAAACAAACATTTCTTGAGCTTCTATTAAGGTCAAATTCTTGGCCTTGAAGAAACAGTGATGATTAATATAAAGCCCCTGCTTTCATGGAGCTTATGTTCTGGTTGGGAAGACAGAAAATAATCAAGTAGAAAGGGATTTAGGTAATTTCAGATGATGGTACTTGGTAGACACTAAGAAGAAAATTAAAAACAGAATATGAGGGAGGAGACACTAGTTTCGATAGGGTGGTCAGGGAAGGCCTCTGAGGTCTATTAGATATAAAAAGCCAAACTAATGGATGTTCTTGCTCTCACACACAAAACAGCACAGAGTACTTAGCCTGTGATCGCCAAATTGTGTTGGCATTTCTCCCTACTAATTCTCCAGTGTCTGGCAACTTCATATCCTATAATTCAATTCAATTCTGACACTAGCTACCTGGATACCACGTCAGATCCCACAGGATGAGGGCTCAGTCCCCCAAGACTGCCCCACATCAGATGCCAATTGCAAGTCCCAGGTTATGATCTATGATTCTGACCTACCAGCTATAAATATGGATTCCCACAATCCCCCTCCTCAGGTTTGATGATTTGTTAGGACAGCTCATAGAATCCAGGGAAACACTTACTTATGTTTACTGGTTTATTATAAAGCATTTTTATTATAAAGGGTAGAGATGAAGAGCCAGATGCGGAAGTGCATAGGGAAAGGCATGGGGAAAGAGTCACCTCCACGTTCAGCGACTTGAAAGCTCATCAGATCTTGTTAAAGAGTTTTTTTGTTTTATTTTGTTTTTGTTGTTGTTTTGAGACAGAGTCTCACACTGTTACCCAGGCTGGAGTGCAATGGTACGATCTCGGATTACTGCAACCTCCACCTCCTCCCAGGTTCAAGCGATTCTCCTGCCTCAGCTTCCTGAGTAGCTGGGATTACAGATGCCCAAGACCACACAGGCTAATTTTTGTATTTTTTCATAGAGACCCTTCACGATGTTGGCCAGGCTGGTCTCGAACTCCTGACCTCGTGATCCACCTGCCTCGGCCTCCCAAAGTGCTGGGATTACAGGCATGAGCCACTGTGCCTGGCAAAGGAGTTTTTATAGAGTTTAACATCCAACCTCCAGCCCCCTTTTCTGGAGGCTGGTGGATGGGCTGAAAGTTCCAGCCCTCTAATCCTCTAATCACTGGGTCTTTTTGGTGACCGGCCACATTCTGGGCTATCTAGGGGTTTCACCCCAAATCACTCATTAGCATGAACCCCGGTGTGATCAAAGGGGACTCATTATGAATAACAAAGGGCACTCTTATGGACATTCTAAGGGTTTTAGGAGCCCTGTGACAGGAACTGGGGACAGGAACTGGGATATGTCATGTCTTACCACAGAGGGTAATATTTCCTCTAAGATCAGATGATGAAAAGGATCCAGCCATGCAAAGAACGTTCAGGCAGAGAGAAGAACAAGCAACCAGGTTCTGGGCTGGGAGGATGTTCGTGGAGCCCCAAGGAAGCATGTGTGGCTCTGGAGAAGTGAGTGAGAAGAAAAGGGACAGAAGAGATGAAGCTGGAGAAGTAGCCTGGGCAGACGCTGACAATTACAAAGTGCATCTCATATTCGGACTTTATTATAAATATTACTCTACACTGTCGGGATGGCTAAAAGCTAATTCAGTACACCAGCTATAAAAGATTTGTGGCTTGGGCAAGGAGGGTGGGGTTTGTGATGGAAATAAAAAGACATGAATGAATTCAGAGATACTAGATATTTTAGAGTATGAAAGACTGAATGCACCAGACAATTAACCATAGTAACTTCTATTTAATAGTGAAAACTAAAGGTTCAGAATATGCCACCCCAAAATATGCCACTTTGGCGTAAGGATTATTTTGAGCTGAAAAAAACTGAGAAATAGCAGACAGTGAAAAAATTATTTGATCTCCGCCTCATTTGCCTAAAAGTCAGGCATGAATTTTCATTTGTAGAGGTGTCTCTCTCTCTCCCACACCAGTAATAGAAGGACAACTATTAAACTCTTAATTACCAGAGACAACTCTAGACTCTTAATAGCTCAGAAATGGCACAGAGAGGAGTCTACAAAGAAACCTTATAAAATAGCCTTTATCATCCATTAGTTTCCCCCATATATTTACTTTTCCACAGTTTGCCATCCTTAAAAACCTAAACCGCTTTTCCTTTGCGTTTTGTTTTTTGAGACAGAGTCTCACCCTGTCGCCCAGGCTGAAGTGCAGTGGCATGATCTTGGCTCACTGCAACCTCCGCCTCCCGGGTTCAAACGATTCTCCTGCCTCAGCCTCCCGAGTAGCTGGGATTACAGGCACCTGCCACCACCCCCAGGTAATTTTTGTAATTTTGGTAGATACGGGGTTTCATCATGTTGTCCAGCCTGTTCTCGAACTCCCAACCTTGTGATCTGCCCACCTTGGCCTCCCAAAGTGCTGGGATTACAGGCATGAACCACAACACCTGGTTCCTTTCCTTTTTTTAAATTTGAAATAAAGTCTCACTCTGTTACCCAGGCTGGAATGCAGTGGCATGATCAAGGTTCACTGTAGTCTCAACCTCCTGGGCTCAAATGATCCTGAGTAGCTGGGATTACAGGCATGCACCACCATGCCTGTCTAACTTTTTCTAATTTGTAGAGACGGGGTCTCCCTGTGTTGTCCAGGCTGGTCTCAAATTTCTAGGCTCAAGCCGTCCTCCAGCCCTGACCTCCCAAAGTGCTGGAATTATAGGTGTGAGCCACGATACTCAGCCCTAAATTGCTTTTCCTTCATCTTGTCGCTTCTCTACAAATTTATTGTTCTTTGCTAAGATGCTATATGCCCCAAGTTCTAAACACCACTTCGAGTTACTCATCACTGAGTTCTCGTGTGTATCCATGTCACATTTGTTAATGAACTCTGTTTGTTTTTCTGTTTGTTTGTCTGTCATACCTCAGTTTAGTTTCTGGGGCCCCAGCTGCAGAACCTAGGAGGGTAAACAAAAAGGTTTTTTTCCTCCCCTACAGTGGATAATTGTGCACTATCTGTCACACAATAGCATTTATATACTTCTCAAAGTGGCAGAAATGACCCTGCTCATAAAAGA
Organism: Cebus imitator; assembly: GCF_001604975.1. Classification (NCBI taxonomy): domain Eukaryota; kingdom Metazoa; phylum Chordata; class Mammalia; order Primates; family Cebidae; genus Cebus; species Cebus imitator. Next base: position 1,657,001 of record NW_016107353.1, on the reverse strand, counting down.
CCCAAAGATACGGTCTCTCTGTTGCATATAAAAATAAGAAGCACATAACTTACAATTACGCTGAGTAGTCAGTGTTTCTTGGAAATTATCTAGATGCCTAATGAATATCCAATCATTGTTGCAATTTAGAATCACTCTAAAATTTTAAGTTACCAAAGATCTTGGAAATTACAAGCTAATTATCGTTGAAATAAAGCTAGTCAGAATAAGTTTTCTATTTGGTTAAACATATATTTACATGTTTTATAATCTTAAACATTACATAAAACTAACACTAACTATTCAATCAGTAGATCTGTATGAATTAAAGTGCATACCTAAGTAGAATAAAAATGTACACTTATATTTAGTGCCTATAATTCAGAAAAAATATAGCTGTTTTTACTAAACCAAAAGTATTAAACTAGTTTTGTTTGCCAGAGATTTATCTAAATTATGTTAACTTGTGTTCTTAAAATATTTCTATAAGAATACTTCTTTTTTCACATTAAAAATATTAGAGGACCAGGTGCAGTGGCTCACGCCTGTAATCCCAGCACTTTTGGAGGCTAAGCAGGGGCAGGTCACTTGAGCCCAGGAGTTTGAGACCAGCCTGGGCAACATGGTGAAGCCCCATCACTACAAAAAGTACAACAATTAGCCAGTCATGATGGTGTGTACCTGTAGCTAGTCCCAGATATTTGCAAGGTTGAAGCAGGAGGGTCACTTGAGCCCAGGAGGTCTAGGCTGCAGTGAACCATGACAGTGCCACTGCACTACAGCCTAGGGGACAGGGTGAGACCCTGTGTCAGAAAAAAAGAAAAAAAAAATAGAGGTTCTATTTCCTTAATTTCTGGGAATTTTAGGAATACTTCATTTGTATAAGTGTGTGTTTATCTCTAAGCCAATCAAAAATAGATTCTTTTCTAAGAGATTTCGTAATCTAAATCATGAATACCATTTGGAGGCAGGATAATACTACTACAGATTCACACAATGAGCGCTAAAGACTTTTGTGAGTTATGGACACATAAACATAGACAGACTGAGAAAGAACGCTTAGAGCTCCAATTCTGAAATTTCCACTATGGGTCAAGCATAACCATAAGATGGGTCACACAGCTAGAGTTAGTGCAAAGTCCTTTGAACTGACTGCACCATGAAGTACACCATAGTCAAGCCATGGTGACCCTTGTGACCTGCATGTACATGTCCAGATGGCCTCCCAGAACCAGAAAGTCTGAGCTAATAGGAAAACCACAAAAGAAGAAAAATAGCTAGCTCCTGCAGTGCCTGATTAACCAACCTTGTGACATTCTGCCATTGTTCCTGCCTCAACTGATAAGCCAACCTTGTAATAGTAGACCCTGTGATGCACCCCATTGGCTTGCAAAAACCGCCCTGAACTGTAACTCTCCACTGCCTACCCCAAACCTATAAAATCAGCTCCTATCCCACCACCCTCTGCTGACTCTCTTTTCGGACTTAGCCCGCTCACAACCGAGTGAATAAACAGCCTTGTTGCTTATACAAAGCCTGTTTAGGTAGTCTCTTCATTCAGAGTGCACTTAACAGCACAGCCAGGATTCCAGCCCTGGCACCCTAGCTCCACAAGTGATTGAGTTAACCACTTGAAATAGCCCTACTTCATGGCTGGGCACAGTGGCTCACACCTGTAATCCCAGCACTTTGGGAGATGGAGGTGGGTGGATCACCTGAGGTCAAGAGTTTGAGACCAACCTGGTCAGCATGGTGAAATCCCATCTCTACAAAATCACAAAAATTAGACCGGCATGATGGTGGGTGCCTGTAATCTCAGCTACTTGGGAGGCTGAGGCAGGAGAATCGCTTGGACTTGGAAAGCAGAGGTTTAAGTGAGCCGAGATTGCACCACTGCACTCCAGCTTGGGCGACAAAGCAAGACTCCATCTCAAAAAAAAAAAAGTCCTACTTTACAAAAATAGGGAAAATCGGTGTGGCTATAATAAAAATTTCCTCTTAGGGAGGGGGAATAAACAAAATTTCCAGTACAGCTCCAACACTTTGATAGTGAGTGAGGTACCCAGGTCCTGCTGGGCAGGAACAAATGCTGAGGTAAAAAATAACACCTATATGGCCAGGCACGGTGGCTCACATCTGTAATCCCAGCACTCTGGGAGGCCGAGGCAGGCAGATTGTTGGAAGTCAGGAATTGGAGACCAGCCTGGCCAACACGGTCTCCAACCACATTGAAGAAACCTCATCTCTACTAAAAATACAAAAATTGAGGCCGGGCACGGTGGCTCACGCCTGTAATCCCAGCACTTTGGGAGGCCTAGGCGGGTGGATCATGAGGTTGAGAGATTGAGACCATCCTGGCCAACATGTGGATCAAGAGATTGGGACCATCCTGGCCAACAAGGTGAAACCCTGCCTAAAAAAAAAAAAAAAAAAAAAAAAATTATCTGGGTGTGGTGGCGGGCACTTGTAATCCCAGCTACTCAGGAGGCTGAGACATAAGAATAGTTTGAACCCAGGAGGTGGAGGTTGCAGTGAGCCCAGATTGTGCCATTGCACTCCAGTCTGGGCGACAGAGAGAGGCTCCATCTGAAAATAGTAATAATAACAACACCTACAAATCTAAATGGTATCAGGTCCAGTATTGTTTCCTTAATCAGAGCGTGAGTTTGAGTGTCCCTGTCGGGTAATTCAGTTGTCACAAATTCTACCCTCTGAGAGGCTATACCTGTCCCATTCCCCAGGACACACTCAGTGGCCTGCTACTTATTAAATGTTGGTATCCTTTGGCTGTACTGCCCAACCAATGGCCAAAAAACAGAAAAGAAAAAAAAAAAAAAAAAAAAAAAAAAAAAAAAAAAAAAAAAAAAAAAAAAAAAACCATTTTCCAAGAAGCATTTTTGACCAACTATTCTCAAGACTAGTTGAACTTCAGTGTGACTTCTTAGGCTAAAGCTCTAAACAATCTCCACTTTCTTCTCAAGGCAAAACACCCCTTCAAAAGAGTTCTCAGGCTGCAGCATTCTGAATGGATGCTTGGGTTTCATGGTGCAGTGGCTCATTTTCTCCCACAGTTTCTTAGTGAGCTGGATCCTGGACCTCTTCTGCTCAAATATGGATGAAATTTGCTAGAAACTTTGCTGTTTCTTCTCCTGAGAGTACTGGTGACTCCAGAGCTGAGTAAGACTTGTTCTGGGTAAATGTGCCCCTCCTATCTCTCTTTTTTTTTTTTGAGACAGAGTCTTACTCTGTTCCCCAGGCTGGAGTGCTACTGCACGATCATGGCTCACTGCAGCCTCAGTCTCCTGGGCTCAAGCCATCATCCTGCCTCAGCCTCCTGAGTAGCTGGGACTACAGACATGCGCCACTGTGCTTGGCTAATTTTTGTTTTTTGTAGAGATGAGGTCTTGCTGTGTTGCCCAGGCCGATCTTGGGATTATAGCTTCAAGCAATCCTCCTGCCTCAGCCTCCCAAAGTGTTGAGATTACAGGCATGAGCCACCACACCCAGCCCCTCCCCCCCCACAAACATCAGCTAAGCCTCTATTCTATTCTTTTATTATTATTGTTATTGTCCTTGATATAAGCCTATTGATTTGATTCATTTCGCTCCATTCAGGACTCTTACGGGCATGGTCGGGTATAGTGCTGAGATTTTCTGGGCCAACTATTGTCTCTTGTATGTTCTCATTATTTGGGTATGGGCAATCACCAGTCATTCAGTGATCTTCCAGGTCATTGTCCAGCTTCTTACACATACGTACGTACATACATTGTGATGTTAATTGCATAGGATTTTTTTTTTTTTTTCTGAGACGGAGTTTCACTCTTGTTACCCAGGCTGGAGTGCAATGGCGCGATCTCGGCTCACCGCAACCTCCGCGTCCCGGGTTCAGGCAATTCTCCTGCCTCAGCCTCCTGAGTAACTGGGATTACAGGCATGCGCCACCATGCCCAGCTGATTTTTTGTATTTTTAGTAGAGACGGGGTTTCACCATGTTGACCAGGATGGTCTCGATCTCTTGACCTCGTGATCCACCTGCCTCGGCCTCCCAAAGTACTGGGATTACAGGTATGAGCCACCACGCCCGGCCTGCATAGGATTTTTTTAAAGAGATCTTGTCTCTAAAAATATATATATGTTAGGTCGGGTGTGGTGGCTCACGCCTATAATCCAAGCACTTTGGAAGCCAAGGCAGGCGGATTACCTGAGGTTGGGAGTTCAAGACCAGCCTGATCAACATGGTGAAACCCCATGTTAAAAAATATATATATATATGCGTATATATATGTATATAAAGAAAAAAATATATATTTTATATATATGAGACAAGATCTCTTAGCAGCTTTCCATGAAGTCTTTCCTGTAGGAAAAAAAAAAATGGCCAAAAAGTTAAATTTGTAGGCCGGGCACAGTGACTCACACCTGTAATTCCAGCACTTTGGGAGGCCGAGGCGGGTGGATCACAAGGTCAGGAGTTTGAGACCAGCCTGAGCAACATGGTGAAACCCCATCTCTATTAAAAATACAAAAATTTGCCGTGCATGGTGGCGCATGCCTGTAATCCCAGCTACTCAGGAGGCTGAGGCAGGAGAATCGCTTGAACCCAGGAGGTGGAGGTTGCAGTGAGCCGAGATCAGGCCACTGCACTCCAGCCTGGGCAACAAGAATGAAACTCTGTCTCAAAAAAAAAAAAAAAAAAGGTCAAAAAGCCAAATTTGTAGACAGAGAAAGAATAAAATCATCCTAATTTCAGAGGCCACTTAACTGCCACTTTTCAGGAGGCTCTCTAGTCTTGATAAGGGCAAGGATATCACAACTGTCTTATTCAATTTTTTCTGGATGGTCCTAAACCAAGGTGGCAGGTTTAGTTTAAAAATAGAAGGTAGTATGTTCCCTTCTCTAAATTACAAGATATTTTAGAATACTGTGTTATTTTGACTTAGAAAAAATCTATAAATGAACTTTGTAGATGAGGTAACTAGAGATAGCTAGAACAAGGACACCTCTATGTCTAGTCTAGACAAAGACACCCGTTCATAGTATAAGGAAAAGGGACACTGGAAGAACAGTTGCTCTACCTTCGCCCAAATGATAGGATCTGAAAAGACAAAGGGCAAAGTTTGGTTGCCAAATGACAGCTGTGCAGGAGTAGCTGCTCCGGTCTCTCCACAATTGCCCTTAACACAAAAGGGAGAAATTTCCAAGCAATTGCAAAAACAGAATGCTTGCTGTCTACCACAAGCCCTACCACCATTCTATCGTTTTCTTCCTTGGAGTAATAAAAAGTTACCAGTGGTAGGAATCTCAGAAGGCCCCAGTCTCTGCCTTTGTCTCAGCTGTTTCCTGTCTGCTTGGGCTTTCTCATTTGTCAACACACTTTCTGCTTAGTAATTTCATTCCAGTTACTTTGTTATAAGTGGAGTACCATAATTTGCCAAATGGTTTGATGATGGCAGAGACTGATTAATTACTGCCTGATGCCTCCCCTATTAACATTTCAGACCTTGGACCTAGCTGTGATAGACTCTGGGCCAAAGACAATTCAGACATGGGACACATAACAAAGGCTGGATCCTTAAATATCTCAACTGATCTAGCTATGACTTCCCAAAACTTCTAAAAAAAAAAAAAAGGAGGATATTGAAGCTCGTTAGGCTGTCTTATCATGTAAGCTGCCAGAAAAAAAAAAAAATTATTCCTTGAACTAGCCCTTGTATTAACTGCATTCTGCCCATCAAAAAGGCCTGTAGGTTCAGCAGCCGCGTCGTACAAGAGCTAGGGATATTAATAATTTGCTTTCTTGCTTCCCTGTAATCTCCAGTGCCAATTTCATCCTATCCTCAATCCCTGAGACAGCTACTTACTCTATAGTCACAGGCGTATTCCTTACATGCTTGGCATGTCCTTGCAAACATACTCAGTATTTATTTGGGAAAACCAACAACACGTGTGGACAATGATGTCCAAAAGGCTTACAGAAGCATCCTCTTATTTTGCCCAAGTACTCAATCATAAGCTTGGAGACATCCAATTCTCCTATAAATTGATTGTTTTTTTTATTTGAAATGAAGTTTTGCTCTTGTCACCCAGGCTGGAGTGTAATGGCGCGATCTTAGCTCACTGCAACCTCCATCTCCTGGGTTCAAGCGATTCTCCTGCCTTAGCCTCCCAAGCAGCTGGGATCACAGGCATGTGCCATCATGCCCAGTTAATTTTGTATTTTTGGTAGAGATGGGGTTTCTCCATGTTGGTGAGACTGGTCTTGAACTCCTGACCTCAGTTGATCCGCCTGCCTCAGCCTCCCAAAGTGCTGGGATTACAGGCGTGAGCCATCATGCCCGCCCAGGAATCTATTCTTATAAACTATGATGCCCTTCTGTTATGCTCTCCAGATGAAAAGGCTTGCAAAATCAATTCTTGCTGTTTGCAGAGAGTGTTTACATACAAGGCACACAATGTCTTTAAGAATAAATTCCTAAGTTTATTGCATTCAAGTCCATTATTTAGGCCAGGACATCACACAAGATGGAAAGCCTCTTCGTTGAAACATTTAGAGACTTGCCCCCATCCCATTATTAAAAGACAACATCGTGGATTTCTCATTCTCATAGAAAACCATAGACATTGGATTCCTAATTTTGAGAACTCGCTGTCCCTTTAAATGTTCTCATAAGACCAGAAGTACCTGAGCCCTTGCCCTGCACAGGTTCAATTGAGACTATTTTCTATGACTTAAAGGGCTTCCTTCCAAACATTCCTGTCCTTGAATTTCCCAATTACTGTAAACCTTTCTATGTATACATGAAAGATCACAACAAATCTTGGGGGTTTCTAAATCAAAAGCTCAATGGACATCATAGTCCAGTAGCTTATTTTGGCCTCTCACTTGACCCTGTAGCAAAAGCCTACCCTTCTTGTTTGTGTGTGGTCACAGCAGCTGCAAAGTTAGCTGAAGCCTTTGATGATTTAGTCTTAGGATTTCCACTTAACCTCATGGTCCCTCATGCTGTTCAAGCCTTATACTCAACTGAAAGCACCCGACATTTTTCTGTTTCCAGACTGACCTCTTATGAAACCCTTCTCTTCTAACATGCATATCTTTCCAGTACTGCAATACCCTAAACCCTACCGCCTTTTTTCCCTTCCAGAGGAAGGTGAAACTCATGACTATAATGCATGAGTTTGGAAGGATTCTTTGCCTTACTCTGGTCTTGATTTCTAAATTAATTCCACCGAAGTAAAATAACACACTTTGTGGTATATGGTTCCATGTACACCAAAAAAGAATTTCAGGCTGAGCACAGTGGCTTACATCTGTAATCACAACACTTTGGGAGACTGAGGTGGGCAGATCACCAGGTCAGGAGTTCAAGACCAGCCTGACCAACATGATGAAACACCATCTCTACTACAAATACAAAAATTAGCTGGACATGGTGGTGCATGCCTGTAATCTCGGCTTCTTGGGAGGATGAGGCAGAAGAATCACTAGAACCCGGAAGGCAGAGTTTGCAGTGAGCCGAGATCACACTATTTCACTCCAACCTGCGTGACACAGCTAGACTCCATTAAAAATTTTTTTCAAAAATAAATGAATAAAATAAAAAATAAGCCTGGGCACAGTAGCTCACACCTGTAATCCCAGCACTTTGGGATGCTGAGGAAGTGGGATCACTTGAGACCAGGAGTTCAAGACCAGTCTGGCCAACATGGTGCCCAATTCACAAATCATTCATTGCTCAGTTAAACTCCTTTCAATTTAATTCATCTGAAGTTTTTCTTTTAACAGATGGTGTCAGAAGTGTGGTCTGAGGTAGAGCTTCTCAAAAACCACAGGAGTGCTGAGTGAACAAACAAGGTACCTGCAGGACCCACCTGTGCACATTGAGCTCTTAGAGCAGCTGGGGATCATGGGTAAGTTCTCTCAATTTTGTAGCTCCACAGATTTGTGTTTTGAGCTCTCTGAGTTTCTTTGAGCAAATTTCTGCTCCAAACTGGGTTTGGAAGTCGCAGCAGAAATTGGACTGAGTCCAGGAACGGATTTGATCCGATAATTAACTGGCTTGGATCTGTTAGAGGCCTCTTACATCTGACTAGCTCAGAAAGAAACTGGTAGTAAATGGTAATATTGCAGGGTGTGTAAAATTTGGCTTTTAAAAATTTGTGGCAATTTTTGTGTTCTGCCCCTTTGTTTCATTTTCCTTGTGGTTGGAAAAAAAAAATCATTGGCTAAGTTAATCAAGGGAACCAGAAAGTAAAGCCAATATTTTAGGTAAAAGTTGGATCCTTAATTTCTGGAAAACTGAGTTCCTTCTGGCTTATACATTAGGCACAAAAAGCAGCAAAGTCTTATAGAAATGGTAAAATCTTACTAAGGATAACTTAAATGGAATGTTCTGAATAAATAACAATGCATTGAAGTGCATTTTAGAATGAGGACCCTCAAATATTAAATCTGCTAACCTTTTAGCTTAGTTGCTATCCTGATCCAAAGGAAAAGCCTGCTGTGGCACCAATTGGCTGACTTTGGATAAGTAATGGGGTACATTTTACCTGAGTAAAGGATGGGATTTGGTTAGATACCCTCCCCTCAGTAAAGTCCCTCTTGGTTAAAAATGAGTTAAAGTGGGGAGAGACAGCAGGGGTTGGGGAGGTCGGGGATGGATAACATGGGGAGAAATGCCAGATACAGGTGATGGGGGAGAGGGGGATGGAGGCAGCAAACCACCTTGCCATGTATGTACCTATGCAACAATCCTGCATGATCTGAGCATGTACCCCAGAACCTAAAGTAAAATTTTTTTAAAAAGTGAGTTAAAGGTGCCAGGGTCCAATCAGAGTCAAATTTGAGCCTTACCAGTCTGATATTTGGCATCCCCATGCAGCCAGTTGAGCAGCAACTTGCAAAATTCAGACGCTTTTGCCTGTTGTTCCATGAAACAGAAAAATACGATTTTCTTTTTCGACGTAGCTTGGCCTCCAGGTCTATGGTGTGGAGAGCTTGATCACTAGGGCCACTCAGGAAAAACCCAGAGGCCTGGCAGGTAGGCAAAAGTGTAAGAATTTCTTACTAGTCAGACTTCTGGCCTCTCTCTCCTTCTCTCTCTGTGCAAACTGGCTGAACGAATGGTAAAAATCACTGTTTATCTCCTCTGTAAAGTTTTGATTAATGGGAAAAATGATTCATGAGGCTAATTTTTTTTTGTTGTTGTTGTTTGTTTATTTTTTAAAGATGGGATTTCACCATGATGGCCAGGCTGGTCTTGAACTCCTGACCTCAGGTGATCCACCCACCTCGGCCTCCCAAAGTGCTAGGATTACAGGCATGAGCCACCGCGCCTGGCCTCATGAGGCCTCATTGTAAGCCGTATTGTGCTTTTTGTGTCTTTCTGTATTATTGTGTCATAATGAGTGGTACCTTAGGATAGAACGCGGGCTTAGGACCCCATAAGCCTGCTGTTCAGGTGGGCCCAGCATAACTGGTCAGTAATAAACTTTGCTACAGGTCCTTGAAAAAAAACTGGATGAAGTCTTTATCTTATCTTGTATGTCCTTGAGTGCTTGATCTTGTAGTTACGTGGCAGTACTTTCTTTTGGCCTCCACCATTTTAAAATTGTGGCGCAAGTTCAATTCCTGGCTTAGGGAATGAGTACTTTCTGATTGATATTTGGGTAACCTTTGCCAGTTTTTTATTCTCTTCCCCTCCGTAAATTGTCTTGAATTTTCCTTTCTCAGAGAACTTGTGAGATTACTTCTGGTAAAGTTTAAAAGCCAGAAATATCAGGCATTTGGCCTGGCTAAAGTCAGGTAACAAGAAATTTAAAAGCACTTTTTTTTAGAAACTGAGTCTCGCTCTGTTGCCAGGCTGGAGTGCAATGGCACAGTCTCGGCTCACTGCAACCTCCACCTCCCAGGTTAAAGCAATTCTCCTGTGTCAGCCTCCCAAGTAGCTGGGACTACAGGTACATGTCACCACACCAAGCTAATTTTTGTATTTTTAGTGGAGACAGGGTTTCACCATGTTGGCCAGGGTGGTCTTGATCTCTTAACCTTGTGATCCACCCACCTCAGCCTCCCAAAGTGCTGGGATTACAGGCATGAGCCATTGCGCCCAGCCTAAAAGCACTTTTTAAAAGTCAGCTTAATTAAAAGTGGATATTCAAGCTCTAACAGCCTGGGACTCCTTGGGAAAAACAACATCTACAAGAGACTCTGTTTTGGAAGAAACCTCTGTTCTCCTCATGAAACCTCAGGAATTGGAGGTGGATAGATTCCTTTCAAAATCTAAGGCTGTGTTCTGTTTTCTATTGCATTATCTGACATTTTTTACCTTGGGGGTATCAGAAATTACTTCACATTATGAGAGAGCATTGGTGTGTCATAACTACGTAGGAAATATACTTTTAGGGATGTCTAGTGGCAGTTCTGGGGAAATACTTAGCTGTGCACATTTAGACCAGAGAAGCATACTCTTGGCCACATAAAAGTATGGAGATATCTGCACCCTCCACTGAAAGATAAGACTCCCATGGGGATGGGCTGACTCCCTCTTTTTTGGGCAGAAACCAGAATCTGGTATAAAAATGGGACCCTTAATTTTTGGAAAGGTTTTGCCTTTCCAGCTGTGCCTGTTTTTTATATGAGGCCCTAGAAACTGTATGCTTTCCTGGCCCTGTTATTCCAAAGACTCCACTGTAAAGCCAGCAATCCAATTAAGAAACTTAAAAACTGGTAAGTGAAAAACCTTACAACTACTGGGTCTTCTCCTGTCTGTCTGTGTAGTTATGTATGTGTTGTGTGTGTAATGTTTATATAAAAGAGCTATAATTAATTGGATTTAAGAAAAATAAGCACTTAAATATTTTGAAAGAAAAATAAAAACTGCAGTGCATTTTAGTTCACGTAACTTTAGTAATTGTTGGGAAATAAAAAGTTTTAAAGATTATTGGCAAAAATAAAGACATTTGGTTTAAATTAGGCAGGTCAGATATTAGGTTTGCTAAATATTTTAAGGTGATAAACTGCTTTGACTTTTAAAAATTGTTCAATCTGCCTAGCTTGGAAACATTAGAGTCTAGGTAAGGCCTGGGGCATGTGGAATTAAGCATGACCCTAGCTATGCAAATAAATTTATAAAGATATTTTATGTAAGAAGGAATTTTGTATAGTAAATTCTTGTCCTAAAGTAAAATAACTGGTTGTTTAAAAAGAAGGATGTTTAGGACAAGTCAGAAAGTCCAAGCATGTTGTAAATGGTCTGTGTAAGCTGTAAGAGGAAATTTATATACAAAAAAGTAAAACTTGCTGAGAGTTACCATTATAATATGTAATTGAAACTACTAAAAAAAAACAAACAGTTTTACATGTAAGGTGTGTGAGGAGAGTGAAATGTGTTTTTTGTAAAAGATTATAAGAAGGCATGGTAACGTAAATTATTATTATTATTTTGAGACAGAGTCTTGCTCTGTTGCCCAGGCTAGAGTGCAGTAGCATGATCTCAGCTCACTGCAACCCCTGTCTCCTGGGTTCAAGTGATTCTTCTGCCTCAGCCTTCCATGTAGCTAGGACTACAGGCACATGCCACCAAGTCCAGCTAATTTTTTGTATTTTTAGTAGAGATGGGATTTTGCCATGTTGGCTAAGCTGGTCCCAAACTCCTGAGTTCAGGCAATCCAGCCTCCTCAGCCTCCCAAAGTGCTAAGATTACAGGTGTGAGCCACCATGCCTATCCTGGGAATGTAAATTTTTGCCCAGTTTAGAGGGTTAAAAATTTTTTAAATTAGATAAGAAAAAGCTAAAGATTTGAGTAAGTTGTAGAAGGTTTGTAAAAATTAATCTTGTAGAAAAAATTCTGTTTGTGAATATATTGACTAAGTTTAAAGGAGTATTATGCAGTTTTTCTGTAAATTGAACATTGAAATAAAAGCACAACAGGCTTTTCTTAAAGCATTTGTCTCTTCTTACACAAAAATTGTATAAGGGTTACACAAGGTTTATTAGAATCTCATCTCATGTTTAAACTGGTTAAGTATAAGGTATTTTAAACCTCTAACATATTTGATAGGCTTCCCAAAATCAAATTTCAGCTTCAAAATTGCCTTTTCTGACCTCTAATGTTGGGATGCAATAGAGGGCACTTGAAGAATCCAAAGGAGAGATAAGCAGGATTATTTGACATGTTAAGTTACAGAGGAAGCATTGTCAAAATAAAAAATAGGCCGGGCGCGGTGGCTCACGCCTGTAATCCCAGCACTTTGGGAGGCCGAGGCGGGTGGATCACGAGGTCAAGAGATCGAGACCATCCTGGTCAACATGGTGAAACCCCGTCTCTACTAAAAATACAAAAATTACCTGGGCATGGTGGCACATGCCTGTAATCCCAGCTACTCAGGAGGCTGAGGCAGGAGAATTGCCTGGACCCAGGAGGCGGAGGTTGCGGTGAGCCAAGATCGCGCCATTGCACTCCAGCCTGCGGAACAAGAGCGAAACTTCGTCTAAAAAAATAATAATAATAAATAAAATAAAATAAAATAAAATAATGTTTAACCTTCTTTGGGTTATATTTTAGTGAATGACATTAATACATGTTCCAAAATTGTATGGAATTTATAAAATTCTAATATGTCTGAGTATATGCTATCAATCATAGTTATGGTTAGTGATGTTAAGTTATTATAGACCACAGAAATAACCAAATTTCGTTGTCTATTGTGTCTTTACCTATAACTATTTAATTTTCACAGTTCATTGCTTAATGCTGATGCAGTTTCTAAAAACTTCACAAGCATGCAAAATCCTAGAATATGGTGTGTTTTAGGAGATCCGTGAAGGGATGGAAAGGACCCTAAAAAGCACTCTTGAATACAGGTTTCTAGTAACTTTAGAATTATATCATTTGAACTGGGTAAGAATTCCTGAAACTTTAATGAAGAGACCAACTAGTTTATATAACTGCCATCGCAAGTAGAACAAAAATTAACTGAATACCTAAAAAATACCTTGCCAAATTTTAATGTTAAATCAGCTGATGATAAAATTGTTTAGATGTACAATTTTAATAAAATTAATGTTCTAAGTCAAATTACCTATGACAACCCATCAGTTATCAGTGCTTTGCACCTAACTTGGAGAGACAACTGGTGTTCTGCATTCCATGACTCATCATGGAAAAGATAAAATAATCCAAATAAAATATATTAGTGTAGTAATTTATAAATTGCTAAAATCATTTATAACTAATGTTTGGTTTGTCAAACCTATATTCCTAGGAAAACAATCAAGGTTCAGGTATATTTGGTTACTGGATGGGCCATTTAAACATTTTATAAGGCCGGGCGCGGTGGCTCACGCCTGTAATCCCAGCACTTTGGGAGGCCGAGGCGGGTGGATCACGAGGTCAAGAGATCGAGACCATCCTGGTCAACATGGTGAAACCCCGTCTCTACTAAAACTACAAAAAATTAGCTGGGCATGGTGGTGTGTGCCTGTAATCCCAGCTACTCAGGAGGCTGAGGCAGGAGAATTGCCTGAACCCAGGAGGCGGAGGTTGCGGGGAGACGGAGGTTGCGGTGAGCCGAGATCGCGCCATTGCACCCCAGCCTGGGTAACAAGAGCGAAACTCTTGTCTCAAAAAAACAAAACAAAACAAAACAAAACAAAAAAACATTTTATAAAGGGATTTCATTTAATTATCATTTTAAATGCATATTTTCTGGTTGTATAAAAGCTCTCTCATGCAAGAGGACTTATAATAGTAGATTATTATGCTGCAGTGTATTTTCACCAGGTAAAAAAAGCTTTTTATGGTTCACTGGGACAGTCAACTCCTTCACAATCTAGCACACAAAAATTGGAGCTTCTGAGAGCATCACATAAAGACTGTCCTTGCCATTCACACTGCAACAAAACTTGGGGATCTCGAACCTTGGGTTCATAATCTCACAACTGAGAAGGGTCCCTCCACACTCTTGGAACTGTACACTCATTGGAACCCTTAAGGTACAGCTAACGAAGGAAGTCTCACCAGAAGAAAATGGCATCTTTGATGTGAGCAGCTCTTTCTAAGATCATGGATCAAGACTTCTACTGTCACGAGACTCTTATCTTTGAATATTTTTTTCTTGTTATGCCTCTATGAACAACAGAAATGAAAAAGGGGTCTGTTGCATGCACTTATGGTGTATGCTTTCATTTGTTAAGGATTTTGCAGCCAGCCTTATACATGGATAACTTTATACTTTGATAGATAAAAGATGAAGGCCGAATATCGGTGAGAAGATTTAATGGTACATACATTGACTCATAATCAGAAACAAAACATTGATTCACTCCTCTTACACCACATCTTGAGTTAAAGAAAACATGGCCAAGAGGCCTTTACTCTTCTACAAGTGTATCATTTGTCAGGTCCTTTTTCCATGGTTTGGAATAAAAGAGGCAATGATTAGAAATGTATCCCTCATGATAGGGTCTATAGCAGATTCTATTGTAAAGGCTATAGTTACATAACAGACTTTAAATTCTTTTGTGAAAGTTATGCTAAATAATAGAGTTGGCCAAACAGAAAAGTAGCTTGCAGCTGCTGGCACTTGTGGCCTATGGAGAAATACATCAAATATAGATTATAAAAATTCAGTTTTAGAGGATTCATGAAAAGAGTACTTAGTTAAATGAGTAGACTCTTCATCTAGCTCATTCTTTGACTTATTTAATTTTAGGAGGTTTGGTTTATGGGGACCTTGGGCAAGGAGCATACTTCAAACTCTTGCTATTATCCTCCCAATAGTCATAATAATAGTCTCCCTGGTGTGCCGTATTCTCTCAAAGATTTTTAAATGTTTGCATGCAGAATGTCAAATGGTCTCTCCTCAACTGGAATGACAAAGGCCGAAAGTAATGTGCAACCTACGAATGACATGCTGAGACTGGAAACTCAAAATGATGGTAACTGAGAGCGGCACTAAGGCCCTAAGTTGTTGTTGTTGCTGTTGTTGAGATAGTGTCTCGCTCTGTTGCCCAGGCTGGAGTTCAGTGGCACAGTCTCAGCTCACTGCAACCTCTGTCTCCTGGGTTCAAGTGATTCTCCTGCCTCAGCCTCCCAAGTAGCTGGGATTACAGAGGTGTGCCATCACACCCGGCTAATTTTTGTATTTTAGTAGAGATGGGGTTTCACCATGTTGGCCAGGCTGGTGTTGAATTCCTGACCTCAAGTGATCTGCCCTCCTCAGACTTCCAAAGTGCTGGGATTACAGGCGTGAGCCACTGCATGCTTTTTGGGTGCACCCAAAACAGGGGAATTTTAAAACAAAATTATGGGGGATGGGGGCATTGTTTTGATCTGAACTCATGCACTAGGCCCCAACAGGCCAAACCAAACAAAAATAGAGTCACTCATTCCAAATGTGACAAAATCAAACTAAAGACTTTAAGGAAACACATAAATCCCAGAAGAGAACAGACCAGGTTTTTTTTTCTCCTATAAAGAGTATGTTCCAGCATAAGGACGTATCCTGTACTCAGTCCTTGTTCCTACCTTTGCAGAACTCACTGTTCTGCTTCCTAGTTGGTTTCAAGACCAAATAAGTACATTTATGATGGTGATAGTGACATCAATGATTGAAGTTTTCATCAGTCTTTCAAAAATTAAGAAAATGACCAAAAGGGGAAATTGTTAAAGCAAACTAAATATGGCCTAAGAAGGACTCCATACTTCTTTTTTTTTTTTTTTTTTGAGACGGAGTTTCGCCCTTGTTATCCAGGCTGGAGTGCAATGGCTCGATCTCGGCTCACCGCAACCTCCGCCTCCTGGGTTCAGGCAATTCTCCTGCCCCAGCCTCCTGAGTAGCTGGGATTACAGGCACGCACCACCATGCCCAGCTAATTTTTTGTATTTTTAGTAGAGATGGGGTTTCACCATGTTGACCAGCATGGTCTTGATCTCTTGATCTCGTGATCCACCTGCCTCGGCCTCCCAAAGTGCTGGGATTACAGGCGTGAGCCACCACGCCCGGCCGACTCCGTACTTCTATATTTGATTCCTTGTGGATGAACTGCAACCTAATTTAATAGGGAGACAAGACTGAAACCCTAACTTGGAAATATGTGCCTGTAACAATAGCTGAGTCTTGGCCAATCTCAGCAGCCATACTTCAACTAGTCATATACTGCTGAGTGCTCAAACTGTGTTAAAATAAGGCAAATGCAAATCTGTAACCAATCCAGCTGTTTCTGTATCTCATTTCGGGTTTCTATATGTCACTTCCCTGGGCGAGGCATCCCTAAGGCTCAATGAATCTGCTGTGGTTCTGGGGGCTGCCAGATTCATGAAATGTTCATTGCTCAATTAAACTTTTTTTTTTTTTTCTAGATGGAGGCTCACTCTGTCACCCAGGCTGGAGTGCAGTGGCATAATCTTGGCTCACTGAAACCTCCACCTCCTGTGTTCAAGCAATTCTCCTGCCTCAGCCTTCTGAGTAGCTGGGACTACAGGCGCGCGCCACCACCTGGCTAATTTTCATATTTTTAGTACAGACGAGGTTTCACCGTATTGGTCAGGCTGGTCTTGAACTCCTGACCTCATGATCCGCCCACCTCAACCTCCCAAAGTGCTGGGATTACAGGCACGAGCCACCGTGGCCAGCCTCAATTAAACTCTTTTAAATTTAACTTGACTGAAGTTTTTCTTTTAACTATATTATATATAAAATATATACTGTTATATATTATTATATTGTTAATATATAACATATACTATTATATATATTTTTAACATATGATATGTACTATTACATGTTATATATTAATATATAACAATAATTATATATATTACATATTATATATAGTTTATCTATTTTTAATGTTACATATATAATTTTTAAATTGACAAATATACATTTTTCTTTTGCTCTTCCACCACAGAAGACGTTTTCTTAATTAGCTTTGTAGCAAGTTTTAAACTGTGAAATGTGAGTCCTCCAACTTTGTTCTTCTTTTTCAAGATTGTTTTAGCTATTCTGGGTTCCTTGCATTTTCATACACATTTCAGAATCACTTTGTCTATTTCTGCATGAAAGGCAGCCAGAATTTTCATAAAAATTACATTAAATCTGTAGATCAATTTGTTGCTACTCTAACAATATTTAAAAATATTAATATTAAAATATTGCCATTTTACTTTATTTTTATTTTAATTTGTATGCCATTTTAATAATGTTAAATCAGTCTATTCACAGGATATCTTTACACTTATCTTTACATCTTTAATTTTTTATATTGACATTTTGCAGTTTTCAGTGTACAAGTATTACCCCTCTTTAGTGAAATGTATTTGTTTTTTGTTTTTTTGAGACAGGTCCTGGCTCTGTCGCTCAGGCTTGATTGCAGTGGCACCATCATGACTCACTCCTATGGGCTCAAGTGATCCTCTCTCCTTAGCCTCCTGAGTAGCTAGGACTATAGGCACATGCCATCGTGCCTGGTTAATTTTTTAATTTTTTGAAGAGAAAGGGTCTCACAATGTTGCTCAGACCAGCCTCAACCTCTTGGCCTCACGTGATCCTCCCACTTCAGCTTCCTAAAGGATTGGGATTACAGGCATGAGCCATGCTCCCAACCAAATTTATTACGTATTTTATTCTTTTTGATGCTATTGTAAATGGAAGTGTTTCCTTAGTTACATTTTTGGATTGTTCCTTGATACAGTCTAGAAATACAACTGAGTTTTATATATTGACCTTGTGCAAACGCACAATCTTACTGAACTTGATTATGAATTTGAATTGTGTGTGAGGGGGAGTGGTATTTCTTAGCATTTTGTATATACAAGATCTTATCATCTCCGAATAAAAACAGTTTTTACATTTCAACATGGATATGTTTGTTTCCTTTCTTGCCTATTTGCCTTAGCTGGATCTCAAAATACGATGTTTTCTGTTTTTGAGATGGAGTCTCACTCTGTTGCCCAGGCTGAGTGTTGCGGAGCAATCTTGGCTCACTGCAACCTCTGTCTCCTGGGTTCAAGCAATTCTCCTGCCTCAGCCTCTCAAGTAGCTGGAATTACAGGTGTGCACCATCATGCCCAGCTAATTTTTGTATTTGTATTTATATTTATTTTATTTTATTTTTTGAGATAGAGTTTCACTCTTGTTGCCCAGGGTGGAGTACAATGGTGTGATGTTGGCTCACTGCAACCTTTGCCTCCCAGGTTCAAGCAATTCTCCTTCCTCAGCCTCCCGACTAGCCGGGATTACAGGCGTCTGCCACCATGCCCAGATAATTTTTTGTGTATTTGGTAGAGAAAGGAGTTTTAACATGTTAGCCAGTCTCAAACTCCTAACCTCAGGTGATCCACATGCCTTGGCCTCCCAAAATGCTGGAATTACAGGTGTGAGCCACCATGCCTAGCCTGATGTTAAATATTAACAGTAATAGTGGAGCAGACATTCTTGTCTTGTTCTTCACCCTTCAGTTATTTAGCAGTGTGTTGCTTAATTTCCACATATTTGTGAGTGTCCCGCGTTTCCTTCTGTTATTTACTTCTAATTAATTCCACTGTGGTTGGAGAATATGCTTTGCATAATTTCAATCCCTTTAGACTTATGGAGGCTAGTTTTAGGCCTAATACATATTCTGTCCTGAGGTATGTCTCATGTGCTCTTGACACAGCTTGTATGCTGCTTTTGTTCAGTGAAGTGTTCCATAGATGTCTGTTGAGTCTACTTGGTTTATGGTCCTGTTCTCCTATTTTCTTATTGATCTGCTTTGTTGTTCTATCTATTATTGAAAATGGGGTATTGAAGTCTCCAACTATTATTGTTGAATTGTCTACATTTTGATTCAATTATGTCAATTTTGGCTTTATGTATTTCGAGGCTCAATTGTTAAGTGTATATATGTTTGTAATATTTAGGTATTTCTGATTAATTGACTCCTTTTTTTTTTTTTTTTTTT
>NW_016107353.1:1636795-1637953 GCF_001604975.1 Cebus imitator | reverse complement strand
CTCTTGTTGCCCAGGCTAGAGTGCAATGGTGCTATCTTGGCTCGCCGAAACCGCCACCTCCTGGGTTCAAGCAATTCTCCTGCCTCAGCCTCCCGAGTAGCTGGGATTACAAGCATGCGCCACCATACCTGGCTGATTTTGTATTTTTAGTGGAGATGGGCTTTCTTCATGTTGGTCAGGCTGGTCTGGAATACCCGAACTCAGGTGATCCACCGGCCTCGGCCTCCCAAAGTGCTGGGGTTACAGGCGTCTGCCACTGCGCCTGGCCTAATTGATTCTTATCATTATAAAATGTCCTTCTTTGTCTCCAGTAGCAATTTTTCGTTTTGAAATCTATTTTGTCTGATATTAGCATAGCCACTCCAGCTATCTTTTAGATACTATTGCATGGACTCTTTCCCTCCTTTTACCTTTAAATTCTGTGTGTTTTTCAGTCTAAAGTATGTCTCTTGTAAAAGAAATAACAACAAAAAAGGTAACTAGTAGGGCGTGCACTTCAGCCTGGGCAGCAAGAGCAAAACTCTGCCTCAAAAAAAAAAAAAGGATAACTAAAGTATGTCTTTTGTAGACCACATATTGTTGGATCACATCTTTTTTGTCCTTCCACCAATATCTTCCTTTTCATTGGATTTTTTTTTTGAAACAGAGTTTCACTCTTGTTGCCCAGGCTGGAGTACCATGGTGCGATCTCAGCTCACTGCAAACTCAGCCTCGCAGGTTCAAGTGATTCTCCTGCCTCAGTCTCCCAAGTAGCTGGGATTACAGACGTGCGCCACCACACCTGGCTAATTTTGTATTTTTAGTAGAGACAAGGTTTCACTATGTTGGCCAGGCTGGTTTCAAAACCTCGACCTCAGGTGATCCACCTGCCTCAGCCTCCCAAAGTGCTGGGATTACAGGCGTGAGCCGCCGCACCAGGCCTTCGTTGGAATATTTAGTCAGTTTACATTCAGTGTAATTACTGATGAGGTAAAATCTATGTCTGCCATTTTGCCTGAAGGGAACTTTAGTATTTCTTGTAGGGCAGATATTTGGTGATGAAATCTCTCAGTTTTTTTTAACTGAAAATGTCTTAATTTCTTCTTTATTTTTGAGGGATAGTTTTGCTGAATACAGAATTCTTGGACTTTCTGGGTTTCCTTTTTTTTTTTTTTTTTT
>NW_016107353.1:1633424-1636785 GCF_001604975.1 Cebus imitator | reverse complement strand
ATTTGAGACGGAGTTTTGCTCCTGTTGCCTGGGCTGGAGTGCAATGGTGCAATCTTGGCTCACTACAACCTCTGCTTCCCAGTCTCAAGTGATTCTCCTGCCTCAGCTTCCCGAGTAGCTGGGATTGCATGCATGCACCATCATGCCCGGCTAATTTTGTATTTTTAGTAGAGATGGAGTTTCTCCGTGTTGGTCAGGCTGGTCTCAAACTCCCAACCTCAGGTGATCCATCTGTGTTGGCCTCTCAAAGTGCTGAAATTACAGGCATGAGCCACCATGCCTGGCCTTGGCTTCCAGGGTTTCTGATGAGAAATCAGCTGTTAATTTTACTTAAGAACACTTGTATGTAATGAGTTGCTTTTCTCTTGCTGCTTTCAAGATGCTTTTTGTCTTTTCATAATTTCGGTTTGTTTGTTTGTTTAAATACAGATAGGGTTTTGCTCTGTTGCTCAGGCTGGAGGCAGTGGCACTATCACAGCTCACTGTAGCCTGGAATTGATCCTCATGCCTAAGCCTCCCAAGTAGATAAGACTACTGGCACATGCCACTATACTCAGCTAATTTTTTTTTTTTGTAGAGTTGGGGGTCTTGCTATGCTGACCAGGCTGATCTCAAACTACTGGCCTCAAATGTTCCTTTTGCCTTGGTCTCCCAATGTGCTAAGATTATAGGTGTGAGACAACATGCTCAGTCTTGGCTGGGTGTGGTGGCTCACGCCTGTAACCCGAACACTTTGGAGGCCAAGGCGGGCAGATCACCTGAGGTTGGGAGTTCAAGACCAGCCTGACCAACATGGTGAAACCCCATCTTTAAGAAAAAAAAAAGAAAGAAAGAAAGAAAAAAAAAACATGCTCAGTCTCTTTTAACAGTTTTTATATAACATGTCAAGGTATGGATCTCTTTGAGTTTATCCTACTGGGAGTTTATTTTCTTGGATGTGCTGGCTTTTGTTTGTTGTTGTTTTGTTTCTTTCAGATTTGAAAGGTTTTTGGCCATTATTTGTTTGAATATTCTTTCTGACCATTTTTTCTGTCTTTTCCTTCTGAGACTTCCCTTACGTGTATGTTGACACACTGTATGGTTTTCCATACGTCTCCGAAGCCCTTGTTGTTTTCCTTCAGTTCTTCAGAATGAGTAATCTCCTCAATTATTCTGTCTTCAAGTTCGCAGATTCTTTATTTGGCCCATTTTTGTTTGTCTTAGAGCAATAGAGTCTTGCTATGTGGTCCAGGATGGACTAAAACTCCTTGGCTTAAGTGATGCTCCGGCTAAAGCCTACCAAGTAGTGAAGACTAGAGGTGTGTGCCACTGTGCCTGGCTAAGTTCTTGGATTCTTTCATATGCCTGCTGAAATCGGCTGTTAAGTCTATCTAGTGATGTTTCATTTCAGTTACTTTACTTTTCAACTTCAGAACTTCTGTTTCTTTTTTAATTACTTTTTTAAAAATTGGCATAAATTACATACTTATTGTGTATAAAACGTTTTGAAATATGTATACACTGTGGAATGGCTAAATTGAGCTCATTCACATATGCATTACCTCACATATTGATTTTTTTTGTGTGGTACGAACACTTAAAATATATTCTCAGCGATTTTTTAAAAAACAGTGTATTGTTATTAACCACAGTCACCATGTTGTATAATAGATCCCTGGAGCAGGGTTTGACATTATTGCTAGTTGTTGCCATTGTTTTGTTTAGTGACTTTCCTGGACTAATTCTGTAGAGTCTATGTTCTTTGTAATGTAAAATCTCCGTTCAGTTAGTTTAATGGCCAGTTAATGATTGAACAGAGATTTTCTCAACTATCTTGAATGAGTAAGTCTTCCAAATTTTGTTGATTCACTATGCATTGTGGTATAGTTTCAATTCTCTCTCAGGCAGTTTACATCTCTCTTTAGCCTTCATTTCTTGCTTAGGAAAAGCCTTGGGGTCGGCCAGAGATAAGACATTGAGGTCTTCTCAGGTCTTTTCTGGGTAGGCACACATCATGTGCATGGCCTTATAGATTCCTAGGACTACATCAGGGTTTTCCAAATCTCCCAATGGACATCTTATTCTTCAGTTTTTCCTTTCAGTTTTTCATCAGCTTCTTGTTATCTCTAACTGTTACCAACACCTCTAGCAGCTTTGACATTAAACCACTGCCAATGATTGTCTTCAACAAGTGTCACATAGATAGGACTATTCACAAAGAGTGAGCTCTGATTCAGACCACGAGAGACAAGTTCTAAGAATGGAACTGTTCACTGAGCTGCCAGACAAGTCAAATATTGACAGTCCTCTGGGGCTGAGGCTTTTCTGAAGCTCCAAATCCATTCTTCCCCCTCCAGTAGATGCTAGTCTGTTGCTTTTCATAGCTTTTGTAACAGCATGGCTATTGGTTTTTAACCAGACTTTGAAGAGGGGTTAGAATTAGGAAAACTTAAAAACCCAAATCTCTTTGTTCTTACCAAGATTCAGCCATTTTTCTTGACTAAACACTGTTCACATTGCTGCAAGCTTGTGTTTAATTTCTAGAGTGTAAAAAATTTAATTTTGACGGGTTTTGGAGGTCTTATTGCTTTTATAGAGTAGCAAATTTTTGGAAGTCCTTATTCTACCAGTCTGAAGGTTGGAAAGATCTCCAGCTTTCATTTCTTTCTTGTTAGTATATTGCATTATTTTAAATTCATTTACTTTTATTCCATTTGTGCCGTTATTTTATTAATTTTTTTCAACTTTTCACACATAGCATTGATTTTGTCTTTATTTTAAAATGAATTTTCTTCTTCCCTGTTGATGCTGGTAAAATAAATGAATAAATAAAGTGAGTTTCTTGTAGGTAGTATGTAATTAGATCTTCCTTTTTTATCCAATTTGATAATCTCTGCTTTTAAATCAGGTTTAGAGGATTTAATTTGACTTACTTATTTTTTTATTTTATTTTATTTTTTTGAGATGGAGTTTTGCTCTTGTTGTCCAGGCTGGAGTGCAATGGTGCAGTCTCGGCTCACCACAACCTCTGCCTGCCGGGTTCAAGCGACTCTCCTGCCTCAGCCTCCCGAGTAGCTGAGGTTACAGGCCTGCGCAACCACACCTGGCTAATTTTGTATTTTTAGTAGAGACAGGGTTTCTCCATGTTGGTCAGGCTGGTCTCAAACTCCTGACCTCAGGTGATCCACCTGCCCCGGCTTTCCGAAGTGCTATTTACAGGCATGAGCCACCATGCCCAGCTGATTTATTTATTTTCTTGAGGAGATTTAATTTGAAAGTGTTTATTAATATTGTAGAATATAAAACTACTCACTCTCTTTTCTTTCCATTTGTTCTATCCTTTGTTCTCTCTCTCTATCTCTCTCTTTTTTTTTTTTTTTTT
>NW_016107353.1:1626269-1631975 GCF_001604975.1 Cebus imitator | reverse complement strand
AAAGTTTTCACAGAAATCTAACACATGCCTAAAAAGATTTTACAATGTAGCTCTAGATGCAAGTCTAGACAATATCAAGAACTGATGGATCTCATGACTCAAGACAGCATTTTGGGTATCAGTTACTTCTTAGGATTTCTTAAAAAATGGTTTTGTTTGTTTATTTGTGTTTTAAAGTGAACCACTGCCCGGTATGAAAGTTCAATCTTCTCCTGAGACCAAGATTTTTGAAATCACTCAAATCGCAAACCAATTTAATGAAAGTTGTGCCGTCAGTGACTGAACCCTGCCACCAATGGTTTCAGAGTTCAAAGCTCAAAAAAGAGTCCGGCTCCGAGAATACGCCCTACTAAGAATATGGGTCCTTGTCTTTCCCTACTGTCCTGTCTCCTCTACTGCCCTCTTCCCCTTTCCTGACACCTCAGCCAGTGGCTTGAACAAGCTGATATTTATAACTTCATTATTGGAAAGAAAAAGGCCTTCTGCCTAATTTCAGGAATTAGCACCTCTGAGACAGAATGATCTGCTCATACTGTGTACTCTTCAATAAAAGACCTTCCCTTCTCAGTCAATTTCCATCTCCAAAAACAGCAACTTTGGTAACTTAGCAACGGACTTATCCTTTGTGGGGAACAGCATTAGGTTTAGGCAGGGAACACCTTGGCTTACAGGTTTCAGATATTCACACTTTTAAACAGCCTCTCACAGTCCTTATTTATGATATCAATGACAATGACATTTCCTTCAAAGGTAAAATATTCTTGACATAGAAGCAAATCATTAGTTGTCTGTTCTTTCCATTGCTTCATGATTTCCCCTATCAGGCCCCAAATTTTAGTCAAAATGATGCTGCTCATCTCCCTTCCTCCTCCCCTCATCCCTCCCTCCCCCAAATAATACACCAGTGATAGCCAAAAACTACACACATGCTATGCTGTAAAAATGCAGTTAACACTATTGGGAAGGAGGCTGTGGGCTGGGGAGATGCTCTTTGAAGATCTACAGTATTTTTGTGTTTTTTTTGCCCTCCCACACACCCAATTCTGCAAGTTTTGTCCTTCACAGAAGGCCCTTTGCTTTTCTCAGCAAAATGCAGAAAAGGTTGCCTTGAAATACTTACACCTCTTCCCCTCCACCGGGATGGGTGTGCAAACTATACAGCTTGGGGTGGCTTTCAAGCACTTGGCTGCTGCAGGGCACAGAAACGGTACTGGCTCTTTAAAAGACATCATCTCCAGCCGCGTCTACGGTGTCAAGACAAGTAGAACTCCTTCCCTTTCCACCTGAGACCCACAGTCAGATGTGACAGGGGCTGGTACTCAGGAGGGTCAATATTCTTGTCATCTTTTTTGTCATCATCCTCCGTGGGGTAGGGATGCCTTTCCTCATAGAAGGATATGGCAACCTTCCTGTGGGCACTTGACGTTGGCTTCCTTGGCAGGGACCAGGTCAGCCTCATCAGAGTTGTTTGTTTCATTGGGAACATGAGCTCTCCACTGGAGTCTGTAGCTCCAATAATCTGCTCTGGCTCCAAACCCCGGGCAAAGCCTCATGGCTTTTCTGACTCTTCTTGCTTCTTCTTTGGTTTGCCCTCCTTTCCCTTAACTTCAGAATCATCAGCTTTATGCTTGTCTCCCTCTGATTTATCTGTCTCGTGTGTTGTTTTCTGTGACTGCAGAAACTCAGCGATGAGGTCGGGGAAATCCAGGTTCTCTTCTGGTTCCTATGTGTGGTCCTCATCTGAGAACCCCTTCCCCTTTAGGAGGTGCTCCACTTTGCCCTTTACCACTCCACGGCCAAGAATTTTTTCCACCACATATTCCTCTTCCTCCACTTCTAGGACCTCCTCCACTTTCTTCTTGTTTTATTTTTTCCCCATAGTGGCTGCCAGCTTTCTGGTGCAAAGGGCGATGCTGCTCAGAGCAGCACCCATGAGTCCAAGAGGAATTGGTGCCACGCTACTGGCATGTCGTATTGGGTTGGTGGGGGACATGGTGCCCAGGAAAGCAGCAAGCCGGTTGGGCAGGGGAACCCCTCACTGAAGCGGCCAACTGCAGGTCCCAACCAAGGGCCTCCCTTCATCCAAACAAAAGAACCTCGCACTTTGCGCTGCCTGCTGCCTGCCCTCTTTCAACACTGTTATGGTTCAAGTGTGCTGGTTAAATTCTTCCAGCTTTTGTATGATGAAAAACTGTGTCCTTTGTTTTTGAAATTTTTTCTTTTTTCTTTTTTTTTTTTTTTTTGAGACGGAGTTTTGCTCTTGTTACCCAGGCTGGAGTGCAATGGCGCGATCTCGGCTCACCGCAACCTCCGCCTCCTGGGTTCAGGCAATTCTCCTGCCTCAGCCTCCTGAGTAGCTGGGATTACAGGCACGCGCCACCATGCCCAGCTAATTTTTTGTATTTTTAGTAGAGATGGGGTTTCACCATGTTGACCAGGATGGTCTCGATCTCTTGACCACCCGCCTCGGCCTCCCAAAGTGCTGGGATTACAGGCTTGAGCCACCGCGCCCGGCCTGAAATTTTTTCTCTGGGTATAGAATTCTAGGTTAGCAATTGTCTTCTGGTACTTTAAGTGTATTGCTTCATTCTCTTCTAGGCTCACATTACTTGCAGCAGAAATCTTTTGCTATTTTTAATATTCTGTACATAAGTTGTTTTTTTTCCTTTGGCTGATTTAAAATTTAAAATTTTTCTTCTTATAAGTAGTTCTAAGCAATTTGAATATGGCATACTACTTTTATTGCTGTTACTTGGGGTTCATTGACCTTCTTAGATCCATGGATTTATAATTTTCATCAATTTAGAATGTTTTTTTTGAGACAGAGTCACCCAACCTGAAGCGTAGTGGTGTGATCTCAGCTCATTGCAGCCTCCACCTCCCAGATTCAAGAGATTCTCTTGTCTCAGCCTCCCAAGTAACTGGGACTACAGGTGCCTGCCACTACAGGTGTTAGCCTAACTTTTTGTCTTTTAGTAGAGACAGGTTTTGCCATGTTGGCCAGGCTAGTCTCAAACTTTTGGTCTCAAGTGATCTGCCTGCCTCAGCCTTCCAAAGTGCTGGGATTACAGGCATTAGCCACCATTCCAGGCCTATTTGGAAAATTTTTATCTATTAGTCTTTCAAATTTTTTTCTGCCTTCCCCTCACTTTTTCTGGGACTCCAGTTATATGCGTATTAGGCCGCTTGAAGTTTTCACACATCTCACCAATGTTCTGTTTACCTTTTTCTGTGATCTGTTTCCTTCTGCATGTTTTATCTTGCATAGTTCCCATGCCTTCAAGTTCTGTAATCATTTTTTTCTGTAGTGTCTAATCTGCTATTAATCCTGCTATAGACTGAATTGTGGCTCCCAAAGTCCATATGTCGAAGCTCTAACTCTCCATATGACCGTATTTGGAGAAAGGATCTTTATAGAGGCTATGAAGATTGCATGAAGTCATAGGGCACATCCTAATCAAATAGAACTGGTGTCCTTATGAGAAGAGGAGGAGACACCTCTGAAGGTGTGCACAGAGATTAACAACCATGTGAGGACACAGCAAGAAGTTGGCTGTCACCAAGCCCAGGATAGGAGCCTCATGATAAACCAACCCTGGCACCTTGATCTTGGACTTCCAATATCCAAAACTGTGAGAAATTTTAAACTTCTGGCCAGGCACAGTGGGTCATTCCTGTAATCTCAGCACTTTTGGGAGGCTGAGTTGGGTGGATTGCTTGAGCTCAGGAGTTCAAGAGCAGCTTGGGCAGTATGGCGAAACCCCATCTCTACCAAAAATACAAAAATTAGCCAGTCGTGATGGTACATGCCTGTGGTCCCAGTTACTCAGGAGACTAAGATGGGAGGATCACTGGAGCCCAGGAAGTCAAGGCTGCCATGAGCAATGATTGCACCACTGCACGCTAGCCTGGAAGACAGAGCGAGACCCTGTCTCAAGTAAATAAATAAATAAATATAAACTTATTTTGTTTAAGCCACCTCGTCCAGAGTATTATGTTATGTCAATCCTAGTAGATTAATAATACAAATCCCATCCGGTATATTGCTATATGTTCTGTATGGATTTTAAAAGAAAAATCTTCTATGTCTTTCAGCATGCTCTTAATTCCTTCTTGAAAACATACATGGAATATATTTATGATGGTTATTTTATTTTATTATTTTAGAGACAGAGTCTTGCTCTGTTGTAGACTTGAGTGCAGTGATGTAATCATAACTTACTGCAGCCTCGAACTCCTGGGCTCACGTGATCCTCCTGCTTAGCTAAGCAGCTAAGATTACAGGTGCATGCCACCATGCCTGGCTAATTTTAAAAAATTTTGGGGGAGATGGGGTCTTACTATGTTGCCCAGACTGGTCTTGAACTCCTGCCTTAAGCAATTCTTCAGCCTCAGGTTCCTCAGGCATTGGGATTACAGATGTGAGCCACCACAGCTGGCCTATCATAGCTATTTTATGCCAGTCATTTGTGTCATTTCTGGGTCTATTTCTATGGACTTATTTTTCTCCTCCTTATGAGCTGTATTTTTCTCCTATTTGCATAGCTTCATAATTTTTTATTAGATGACAAACTGAATTTTATATTCATGGGTGCTGAATTTTTTTTGTAGTTTTAAAGTATTGTTGTATTCATTCTGGGATGCTATTATTTGTAAACATGTTGGTCATTTCAATGATCGCTTTTCAGGGTTTTTAGTTTTTGTTTTTGTTTTAGTGAAATGGGGTCTCGCTATATTGCCAAGGCTGGTCTTGAACTCCTAAACTCAAATAATCCTCCAATCTTGGCCTCCCAAAGTGCTGGGTTTACAGGTGTGAGCCACCATGCCCAGCCAGTTTTTAGCTTTTTAAAGGGAAATTAGAGCAGCCAAATTGACGTTACTACTGAGACAGTCCTTCTTAGCACTCCGCCCCAGCCCTGTGTATTGTAAAGTTGCTCCACTTTGATTATTGGGGAATATGGACTGTTCTCAGCCTTGTGTAATTTCTGATAATTATTCTGCTCCATTCTGTCCAGTGGTTCTTTCTTTGGTCCCTGTCAGTTTTTTCATACCCATGTGCTAATCATTACTCAACTGAAGACTAAAAGGAAACCCTTTGTAGGTCTCTGCAGCTCTCTCCTCTTCAACAGTTTGCCCTGTGAGTTCTAGATGCCTTCACCTCTTCAAATTCTCAGCTGTAACTTCTCAACTCAAGGAGACCCTGAGCTCCGTGTAGGCTCCTCCTCATCGTGCAGAGGTCTAGAAAACACCTCTGGCTAGGAGGCTAGGTGAGCCATTTTTCACATTTTTTCACACAAAGGGACCAATACTTTTCATGGCCTGTTGTCCATTTTAGAAAAACTATTGTTTCTTGTCTTTTGTCTGTGTTTTCAGTTGTTGAAGGTAGGAGGGTAAATGTTATACTTTTATACTTCCTTCTTATACTTCCATGTTCAGAAGTGAAAATCTCTCTAAAAGTATTTAAGTACTTGGTACTTCTAGCTGAATAGGTGCAAACAGCATACTATACCTATTGATTTATTTTGCTGATTTATTTTTTAGAGACAAGGTATCATTCTGTCACCCAGGCTGGAGTGCAGTGGTGCCATCATGGCTCACTGCAGCATGGACCGTCTAGGCTCAGGTGATCCTCTCACCTCAGCTGCCCAAGTAGCTGGGACCACAGGCACAGGCTGCCATGCCTGGCTAATTTTTTTTTTTTTTTTT
>NW_016107353.1:1614530-1626034 GCF_001604975.1 Cebus imitator | reverse complement strand
GACCAGGATGGTCTCGATCTCTTGACCTCGTGATCCACCCGCCTCGGCCTCCCAAAGTGCTGGGATTACAGGCTTGAGCCACCGCACCCGGCCCGCCTGGCTAATTTTTTAATTTTTATTTTTTGTAGAGACAAGGTATTCCTGTGTTGTCGCATCTAGTCTCAAACTCTTGTGCTCAAGCTGGTCTTGAGCTCCTGCTCAGTGATCCTCCCACTTCAGCCTCCCAAAGTGCTGGGATTACAGGCACGAGCTACCACTTCCAGTCCATAGTCTAAATGACTACTATGATGATCACAAGATATCAGGACTACCAAAATGTCTTTGGGTTATATTATGTAATGTTAGAGAGAAAGAAATACCACATCTGGAAGAATAACTATAACAGGAGTGCTTACCTGATAAATTTTATAACCTAGGATCATTCTCCAAGATCCGCAAATTAAACAAGTGAGTTCCATGTGGATATTTTAGCAATAATCATCCCTGCACACACTAAGCCAGAAAGCAAGAATAAAAAATACCAAAACATTGCTATAGTGTGGCCCACATTTCCTGATCCTAATGAGATAAAAGTAGAAATCAGTAACAAAAAGATAATTTTCAAATGCAGATATTTGGAAAACATAAACACAAGTCTCTTTATGAACTCATGGAAAGAGTTCCAAGATATACAATTGAAGTAAACAATTCAAAGTACTGAATATTGTTTAACATATGGCACCATTTATGTAAAGGGGGGAAGTATGTATTTCTATTTCTCTCTATATATAAATTATCTGGAAATATACACACAAAATTAACAATGAGCACTTTATTGGGGGAAGTGTATGAAACCATGCGGATGGGATCACTAGTAACAGTGAAACTTTTCACTGAATGCCAACATATAGTTTTCACTTTTCAATACTATGAACGTATCAACTAACCAAAAATTAAGTGTTCAAAATTATTTATAAAACGTATATATTTCACTCGTTACCCAGGCTGGAGTGCAATGGCGCGATCTCGGCTCACCGCAACCTCTGCCTCCTGGGTTCAGGCAATTCTCCTGCCTCAGCCTCCTGAGTAGCTGGGATTACAGGCACGCACCACCATGCCCAGCTAATTTTTTGTATTTTTAGTAGAGACGGGGTTTCACCGTGTTGACCAGGATGGTCTCGATCTCTTGACCTCGTGATCCACCTGCCTTGGCCTCCCAAGGTGCTGGGATTACAGGCTTGAGCCACCGCGCCCGGCCTTATAAAACATATTTTTTAACAATTCCTGAGCCAAAGAAAGAAACATAATGGGGAATTATAATATATTTAGAACTGAATGTAATAATAAAATACTTACATTCTAAAATTTGTAAGAAGTTCCTGAAATAGTACCAAGAGGAACATTAACAGTCTTAAATGTCTATAGTATAGCAGAGGCTAGATTGGAGGTAAAGTGGTAAGAATTCCCTTCTAAAAGTTAGAACTACTGTAATAATAGTGCAGATCCTATAATAAGAGTGCAAATTGTGCAAATTCAAATTCAAGGGAAACATTTTTTTCTCCCCTCCACCACACCACCCCAAGGGAAACATTTTAATTGAATTCTATTTCTGTCATATGCTGGATAATTTATTTGAACAAATCTGATTAAAACAATTAAAATTCTGGCCGGGCGTGGTGACTCATGACCGTAGTCCCAACCCTTTGCAAGGCTAAGGCAGGAGGATCACTTGAGCCGAGGAGTTCAAGACTAGAATGCGCAACATGCTAAAACCCCGTCTCTACAAAAAATACAAAAATTAGCCCGGCGTGGTGGTGGTGCGCCTGTAGTCCCAGCTACTTGGGAGGCTGAGGTGGGAAAATCACTTGAGCCTGGGAGGCAGAAGTTGCAGTGAGCCAAGATGGTGCCATTGCACTCCAGCCTGGGTGACGGATCGAGACCCTGTCTCAAAAAATAAAATAAAATAATAAATAAAACAATTCAAATTCACAGTAAACACTTTTTCTAATAAAAATAACATTTTAAAATGTATTGATGGGCCAGCATAAATCTCCAAATTACCACCATGATTTGTGAGCAGGGGTTCTGGGAGTTAAAGGCTCTTTTTTCTTTTTCTTTTTTTAGTTACGACTTAGTTGTGAAGTTAAATGCTCTTATATCCACTCCGAGGTTGTCTAAACAACTCTGAGGTCATGATTTCCATGCTGATAGCTACATGGATTACACTGTTTCAGGAAATAGGCCTAGCGACCTTCTCCAGTGGAGAATTTTTTTTTTTTTTTTTTGAAACTTAAGTTTCACTCTTGTTGCCCAGGCTGGAGTGCAATGGCACGATCTTGGCTCACTGCAACCTCCACCTACTGAGTTCAAGCGATTCTCGAGCCTCAACCTCCCAAGTAGCTGAGATTACAGGTGCATGCCACCACACCCAGCTAATTTTTTGTATTTTCAGTAGAGACAGGGTTTCACATGTTGATCTGGCTGATCTAAAAATCCTGAGCTCAGATGATCCACCCACCTTGGCCTCCCAAAGTGCTGGGATTGTAGGCATGAGCCATTGCGCCTGGCCCCAGTGGGGGATTTAATGAGAGACAGCTACTTACTGTTAGAATCCAAATGAATAGCCTTTTGTGTAAAAGTTAAAAAAAAAATCAAATCCTATTGCAAAAGAGTCAGGTGACAACTGATTTGACCTTGTACTAGACAGAATGAGGAGAAACCCTCCATGAGTAATTTACAACAATAAGCCGTCGGTGTTACCCAGGACCTAAGATGGTCTCAGTGACCTCTGAGGAGAAACCCTCCATGAGTAATTTACAACAATAAGCCGTCGGTGTTACCCAGGACCTAAGATGGTCTCAGTGACCTCTGCCTCCTGGCATTCACTCCTTGCATACAATTACCTTGTACATTGACTAGGGCTGATCTGTGTAGCTAAAGATATTGCAGAAATCACTGTGTGTGATTTCCAAGGGCTAGGTCATATAAAATATTGAGACTTCTAGATTTTACTCTGTTGGAACACTCACTCTGGGGAAAGTCAAATGCCATGTCATGAAGACATTCAAGTTGGCCTGTAGACAGACAAGGAACAGAGGCTTTTTCCTAACAACCAGCATTACCTTGCCAGGCCTGTGACTGAGGTCCCTTGAGAGTGTACCCTCCAGCCCCAGTTAAGTCTATAGATGACTGCAGTCCTGGCTGGGAAAGGTGGCTCACGCCTATAATCCCAGCACTTCGGGAGGCCAAGGTGGGCAGATCACGAGGTCAAGAGATTGAGACCATCCTGGCCAACATGGCGAAACCTCATCTCTACTAAAAATACAACAAATTAGCTGGGAGTGGTGGCACTCGCCTGCAGTCCCAGCTACTTGGGAGGCTGAGGCAGGAGAATCTCTTGATGTGGAGGTTGCAGTGAGCCAAGATCGTACCAGTGCACTCCAGCCTGGTGACAGAATGAGACTCCATCTCAAAAAACAAAACAAAACAAAAAAAACAGATGAGTGTAGTCCCAAATGACATCTTTAATGTAACCTAAGGTGAGAACCTGAGCTAGATGCACCCAGCTAAGCTACTCCCATATTCTACATAGATTATGTAAAGATAACCAAGCTTGTTTTAAGCTACTAAGTTTTATGTAATTTGTTATGTAATAAATAACTAATATACCAGACCTCATGAAGATTTTTGGTCTGAATGTATGCTGCCTGCATGGTCAGAAAAATTTCAAGTGGACATTTAACAACTGGTAGAACCAAATACAAAATGTCTTATGAAGAGCTTATTTTCAACCCGGGCCTCAAAGAATTACTAAGGATAAATTTCAAGGAAAATAATAGTTTACATTGAGAATTACAAAATACCGGCCAAGTGTGGTGGCTCATGCCTGTCGTCCCAGCACTTTGGGAGGCCAAGGTGGCCTCCCAAAGGATCACCTGAGGTCAGGAGTTCAAGACCAGCCTGACCAACATGGCAAAATCCCATCTCTACTAAAAATACAAAAATTAGTTGGGCGTGGCGGCAGGCGCCTGTAATCCCAGCTGTTCAGGAGGCTGAGTCAGGAGAATACCTTGAACCTGGAGGAAATTGTAGTGAGCTGAAATGGCTCCATTGCATTCTAGCCTAGGTGACAGACACTCCATTTCCAAAAAAAAATGAATGACAAAATTCCTAAAGGCAAGACACCATGAGTCAGACCCAATGAGCCAACAGACAGCAGGAGAAGAGAAACGCAAGGACTCCTTATGCCAGATTTCCCAGTCACAGAATCTAAAATGAATATGTTTAATGTTCTCAGGAAATAAAAACAGAAAAAGAAACTATGAGGGCCGAGCACAGGGGCTCACGCCTGTAATCCCAGTACTTTGGGAAGTCAAGCCTGGGTGGATCACCTGAGGTCAGGAGACGGAGACCAGCCTGACTAACACTGTGAAACCCCCTACTAACAATACAAAAATTACCCAAGCATGGTGGTGGGCGCTTGTAATCCCAGCTACTTGTGAGGCTAATCCAGGAGAATTGCTTAAACCCAGGAGGCAGAGGTTGCAGTGAGCTGCAATCATGCCATTGCACTCTAGCCTGAGTGACAAAGTGAGACTCCATCTCAAAAAAAAAAAAAAAAAAAAAAAAAAAAAAAAAAAAAAAGCAAAAAAAAAAAAAAAAGAAAAAAGAAAAAGAAACTAGGAGCAGGAAATAAGAAACTATAGAGAACAACCAAGTAGATTTTTAAAAGAACAAAGTAGAACTTCTAGAAATGAAAAATATATAATTTTAAATTAGTCAATGGACTGACTAATGAGCAGATTAGACACAACTGAAAAAAGAATCAGTATACTAAAAAACAGAGCCAAAGAATTTATTAGATATTGAGCATTTTTGATTTGGGTAAAAAAAGGAAGAATTTATTAGAGTTCAGTCTATGGAGTCAAAGATGGAAAATATGAATGAAAGGTTAAGAGACATGGAAGACAAAATTAAAAAGTCTAACATACCTCAGTGGAGCTCCAGAAGGAGAAAAGATTAAGAACAAAGATGAAGCAACATTTGAAGACAAAATGGCTGAGAATCTTCCAGGGTTGTTGAGAGATACAATCCTCATATCCAGAAAGCCTAACAAAATTCAGAGAGGTTAAATAAAAATAAATCCAGGGCGGGCGTGGTGGCTCACCCCTATAATCCCAGCACTTTGGGAGGCCGAGGCGGGTGGATCACAAGGTCAAGAGATCCAGATCATCCTGGTCAACATGGTGAAACCCCGTCTCGACTGAAAATACAAAAATTAGCTGGGCATGGTGGTGCGTGCCTGTAATCCCAGCTACTCGGGAGGCTGAGGCAGGAGAACTGCTTGAACCCAGGAGGCGGAGGTTGCCGTGAGCCGAGATCGCGCCATTGCACTCCGGCCTGGGTAAAAAGAGCAAAACTGGGTCTCAAAAAATAAATAAATAAATAAATAAATCCAACAGAGACATATCACAATTTAACAGCAAGTGAGAAAAGAAAGAGACAGTCTTAAAAACCAGAATAAATTAAAAGTAAATATAACAAAGGAAATAATAAAAGCAAAAATAGAAATTGATGAAATAGAGAAGAAATGACATAATAGAGGGGTCCATAACAACAAAACAAGCATTAAAATAGGCAAATGTATGATAAGATTAATAACAAATAAATGCTTAATAAATAAGTTTACATATAAAGAATAACAAGTGGAAAGGGAGAATAGAGTTTTAAAGGATAGGAAACAATTATGAAGAACTTTATGTAGTAAACTTAGATGAAATGAACAACGCATTAGGTTACATTTGCCTTCATGTAAGAGAGTATCTGATTTGTAGTTGTTGAGAAATAAAACGTTTTTTTTTTTTCGATGGAGTCTCGCTCTGTCACCCAGGTGGGAGTGCAGTGGCACGATCTTGGCTCACTGCAACCTCTACCTCCCAGGTTCAAGCGATTCTCCTGCCTCAGCCTTCTGAGTAGCTGGGATTACAGGTGCCCACCACCATGCCCAGCTACTTTTTGTATTTTTAGTAGAGACGGTGTTTTACCAGGTCAGCCAGTCTGGTCTGGAACTCCTTCCTGCCCTCAAGCAATCTAGCTACCTCAGCCTCCCAAAGTGCTAGGATTACAGGTGTGAGCCCCCATACCCAATAAAACATTTAGTTAAAATATACTTTTAAAATTAATTTTTAAATTTTGGGTTTTTTTTCCTTTGTTGTTTTGTTTTGAGACAGGGGCCTCACTGTCTCCCAGGCTGGAGTGCCATGGTGCCATTACCGCTCACCATAGCCTCGACCTCCCAGGCTCAAGCAATCCTTCTACCTTACCTAAGTAGCTGGGGCCACAGGTGCAGGCCATCATGCCACGTTAATTTTTTCTTTCTTTTTTCTTTTCAGAGATACAGAGTCTTGCTATGTTTCCCAGGCTGGCCTCGAACTCCTGTGCTCAAATGATCCACCCACGTCAGCCTCTCAAAGTGCTGGGATTACAGGCATGAGCCATTGACCCCAGCCTTAATTAAAATACAAAATGGGTTTTGGTGAGGCAATCTAGTGCTATTTACATAGGCTTGGCACTAATTGCTTTTTATACAAACATTTTTAGAAGTAAAACATTCAAATGGACAAGTAAATTGAGTGCACAGCTCAACACATTTTCACAAAGTGAATGTGTCCAAGTAACCAGCACATAGATCAAGATAAACATTACCATAAAACAGAAACTTCCTTGTGGCAGTAATAATTTAAAACGTTGTAGCTCACATGGATTCAACTGACTCGGATTTTAACAGCAGTAAACACTTTTTTTGCCCACCAGTTCCAAAAAGAACTGCATATCGAAAGAGTTGTTTGTTTTCCCCCAGAATCTGAATTCTTGCCTTAGCTCTGCATGCTCACTAAGTCCTTTATATCCACCAGTGTCTGCTGAAGCTTCCAAGAAGCTCACACATGTGAAGTAAGACCAGTGCCATAGATTAAGTTTCAGCATATGACCTCGATGTGTACTGCAGAGCTACCTGGGGCCTATGAAGAGGCTTGTTGAGGTGTGTACCATTTTGCTAGGGACTACATCCTTGCTAAGGCCCAGTGTGTGCAGGTTTGCCTTTTTGTAAAAGAACAAGCTGCAATGTCCTCACATAAACTACAGCTGCCTGCCAAGGTCAAAATATGAGGTAGTTTAAGACTTAAAGGCTCCTGAGAAGTTAAAAGCTATCTACAAAACAGTAAAAACCCAGTTGACTTAATAACTTCTTTAGGATGCCAAAGTCAGAACATATTAAATATACCCTGAAGTCTAAAGCTCAAAGCTACACACCTCACGTAACCCAATTGCCCTTTATGTGTATATTTCGCCATCCAAAATGTAATCCCCTATTTTTTTTTTACCAGGGTTCATAGCCCAACATTTCCGGTGTTGGGATTTCTGAGGTTGCACGTCTAAAATGCAAGCCTCCTTACTATAGAGGCAATGCTTGCCTCCGCATATCTTATGTCATGGACGATAACAATGAGAAGAGTCTGCTTTCTGCAGGCAAACCAGCTTCCTAACAGAAGAGATTAAGTTCCCAGGCCCATTTTCTTAAACTCACTGCTCGGGTAACCCTTACTCCTCTCCCCAGGAAGCTAAGCTAAGAGAGATGCCAGGAAAGTTATGCTAATGAAGCTGTCCCCCATTCACCAAGTAATAGAAAGATGCGTTCTCCGGAACCCCATTGGTTCAGAAAACCAATGCATTGGAAGTTAGAAGATCTCATCTTGATGTGTCAAAACTACTGTAGGAGAATATGAAACAGACCTAGAAAGTAGGGTTGGAAGCTATGCACACAACTTGTCAAAGAGCTAGAGCTCCGACAAGGTGCTCAGGTAGTCCAAAAATTAGCAGTGATCGAGTCAAGGAAAATCTGTATCTTTTACTGGGTTTGATAATCACTAGGATGTAGGAGGTCACGTCCTCCACAAACACAGAGTAAAAAGTCACAAAGAGGGAATAGGAGAGATAAAAGGACAACAGAATGAAGTACAAACAGCTCAAGAGAAATGAAAAGTGAGTTAGGTACGATATGGGAGAACTGCAAGGAAATCAAAATAGCCATTACAACCAAAAGATGCAAGACAGTGAAGCAGAGAACGGACATTGTAGAAAATGTAATCAATGAATGATGGAGAAGGCAAATGAGGAAATCTTGTAAACTGGGAAAAAATGAGAAAGAATGAAGATGGTAGCAATAGCAGACAAAACAAATTCATTAATAACTCAAGAGTTACAGCTGTTCCTAAAAGAGGGAGGAAAAATGGGGGGAAAAAGTCAAAACTGAGGTTCGGTATGGTGGCTCATACCTATAATCCTATCACTTTGGGAGGCCAAAGTAGGTGGATCACTTGAGGCCAGGAGTTCAAGATCAGCCTGACCAGCATAATGAAATCCTGTCTTACTAAAAATACAAAAATTAACCAGGACTGGTGGCATGCACCTGTAATCCCAGCTACTCAGGAGGTTGTAGGGGGAGAATTGCTTGAACCAGAGAGGCAGAGGTCGTGGTGCGCCAAGATCGCACCACTGAACTCCAGCCTGGGTGACAGAGTGAGACACTGTCTCAATAAAAAAAAAAAAAGTCAAAATTGAAAGTTTTTTGAGCTGAATAAAAATAGTAAGACCATAAGTGATCATCACATTGAAGAAATATCAGACCCATATAGATATACTCTGGCAAAAAATGGTTAATTACAAAAAATAAATACAAATTGCATAAATACCTAAACAGATTAGCTGTAAAGAAAACAAATTATGTTTAATTTTAATCTTTTATGTAATACTAAATATAAGAAATCAAGGAACAATAGATATGAAATTTTAAGGGAAAATTTATATGAATGAGCCATATATATCATCAAAAGACATGTCCTAAAACAGATGTCCTCAAAGGGTAGTCCATGAACCCTGTAGGGTCTTTGAAATCTTTTCAGAGAGTCTGCAAGATCAAAGTTATTTTTGTAATAATGTTAAGATGTAATTGGCCATTTTCATGTTGACACAAAAACAATGCTGGGTAGAACTGTTTACGGTTTAGTAGAAATCAATGCCACAGCACCAACTGTACTGGTAATTATTACCTTCTTCACCACCGCCTCTTTACAGGAAGAAAAAAGAGTGTCCTTGATGAAACAATAAAAAACATTAATTTTTGTTGTCCTGAATCTTTTTTTTTTTTTTTTGAGACAGAGTTTCGCTCTTGTTACCCAGGCTGGAGTGCAATGGCGCGATCTCGGCTCACCGCAACCTCCGCCTCCTGGGTTCAGACAATTCTCCTGCCTCAGCCTCCTGAGTAGCTGGGATTACAGGCACACGCCACCATGCCCAGCTAATTTTTTTGTATTTTTAGTAGAGATGGGGTTTCACCATGTTGACCAGGATGGTCTTGATCTCTTGACCTCGTGATCCACCCGCCTCGGCCTCCCAAAGTGCTGGAATTACAGGCGTGAGCCACTGCGCCCGGCCTCGTCCTGAATCTTAAGTACACATCTTTTTAATATTCTGTGTGACAAATCGGAAGTATACATAAGGCCCTTCTGCTACCTAGTGGAGCATGATGATTGTCTCAAGGAAAAGCATGTGTGCGACTGAGTTGCAGGCTAATCTAGCTGCTGTTTTCAAGTATCATCATTTTTACCTGACAATGAACAAAGTGAGCCTGTTACTTCAAAGGAAACAATTGCCAATGAAAAAATGTCAGATTTCAAGTGAGAAGTAAAATATTGGGAAAGTCATATCTGCCACCTTCGAGCTCAGTTCTCTGATACTTAAAGACTTTTCTGATGAGATTAGTGGCAATGCAAATGAATGTGACTTTTTAAATATTGTCTAATGAAATGTGTTGACATTTGGAAGACATGCATAACTCAGTGAAGTATTATTTTCCAAATAACCAAATGCATGACGTTACAAAATTAGGGTAAAAGATCCATTCAATGTGAAAGATAGACTGATGGATTCTAACTGAACAGAGTATGAAAGATTCACTGATACGGCTTTAGAGCCCACATTGCAACTAAACTTTAGGAAACTACCACTTGTTGAATTTTGATATGATATCAAAGAATAGCAAGAATTATCTGAAAAGAATAACAGACTATTTCTCCCTTCCCCAAGTACATATCTGTGTGAAGCCAGATTTTCTTCATATATTTCAACCAAGATAATGTATTATAACAGATTGAATGCAGAAACATATGAGAATTCATCTCTCTTCTATTAAGCCAGACATAAAATGGATTTACAAAAAATTATTTTATATTTGACCAAACGAATATGCCTGGGTGAAGGCAACAGAGCCTCTGTTGCATATT
This sequence comes from Cebus imitator, assembly GCF_001604975.1. Lineage (NCBI taxonomy): Eukaryota > Metazoa > Chordata > Mammalia > Primates > Cebidae > Cebus > Cebus imitator. Next base: position 1,615,715 of record NW_016107353.1, on the reverse strand, counting down.
CTTGCAAGAGCTCAGTAAATGGAATACCTATTGCCCTTTTATTTTATTATACATATTTTTTTGAGATGGATTCTTACTCTGTAGCCCAAGCTGGAGTGCAGTGGTTTGATCTTGATTCACTGCAACCTCTGTGCCCAGGGCTCAAGGGATTCTTGTGCCTCAGCCTCCTGAGTAGCTGGGACTACAGGTACACACCACCACACCTGGATAATTTTTTGTATTTTAGTAGAGACAGGGTTTCACCATGTTGCCCAGGGTGGTCTCAAACTCCTGAGCTCAGGCGATCCACCTGCTTTGGCCTCCCAAATGCTGGGAATACAGGCTGAGCTACCGTGGCCCTCCCTACTGCCCTTTTAAAAGAAGTTACTTGAAGACTTACTTCTGCCATTCAAGATACGGATTATATGGCCACACAATGAGAAGCTGGGTGATAAGAGGATTGTTTTATGATTTATAAATTGTCTCCAAATTACTTGACTGTTGCTGGAAGAGGAGAGGGGATGTTAGACAAAATCTAGAAATATATCATCTTAAAATCAAAGTTCTCTGTTTAGAATGCTTTCCCGCTGTGTGCTCACTTAAGTCCTATTTAGACTTCAAGACATATCTCAGACCCCACGTAGAATCACAGAATCTCAGTACCGCAAAGGATCTGTAGAGAGAGAAATAACTTGTATTATTACGTGCCTGGGTGTTTAAAATTCATCCACATTTAGTCTGTACAGAAACCTCATTGTCTTGTTATCCCCTTTTTCCAGATGAGGAAGTTGAAGTTCAGAGAAGTGAAACCTCTTGCCCAATGTCCTTCCAGCTAGACGTAGCGCGGGGATTAAAACCCAGATCTTTCCTACTTAGAAGTCCAGGTTCTTTACACTTCACTCTATTACCTCAGAGTTCATCTATCTAAATAAGCCCTGCCCAATCTGTTGCTCAAGGCTTCATTAAGACAGCTTCATCAACTGTTATCAGCCTAGTCTCCTCCAGGGACAAAGAATTCAACGTATTTTAATACAGTTCATTATAGCTATTGACTACATTTAAAGGTTTCTCTCCATATTAGGCCAACATATTTCTTCTGAAACCCTTACCTACAAATCCTAAGAATATTCTCTGGGGTTATGCATAATGAGATGGTAAAAGAGATTAATAGCCACTTGTATATCTGTCCTCCCTTTGTGTAGTCAT
>NW_016107353.1:1607481-1613395 GCF_001604975.1 Cebus imitator | reverse complement strand
CAAGACGAGGTCTGCCTATTACAAAGAAAGATTTGCTATGCACTCTCATACAGCATATATGAGCCAAGGCAGGGTAAGGCCCCAGGAAACTCCCACCCTATGCCTTTCCATGTTAACAATTTGCCTGTAACTCTGTATCTCCTGAGCTCCTAGATCCATATATCCAACTACCTCACCAGTAGGACATCTTAAAGGCACCTCAAAGTCAGTATCATCTTTCCTCAAACCCTCTGCCTGCAGGGCTCCCCGTTGCAGTAAACACAGTACTCACATTCGGGTGCTCAACTCAGAAACTTGGATGAGGTCCATGAGGCCAGGTGTGGTGGTTCATGCCTGTAATCCTAACACTCTGGGAGGCCTAGGCGAGAAGATTACTTGAGCCTAGGAGTTTGAGACTAACCTGGGTAAGATGGTGAGATTCCCTTTCTATAAAATATTTTAAAATGGCCGGGCACTGTGACTTGCACCTGTAATCCCAGCACTTTGGGAGACTGAGGCAGGAGGATTGCTTGGGGTCAGGAATTCGAGACAAGCTTAGCCAACATGGTGAAGCCCCATCTCTGCTAAAAATAAAAAAAATTAGCCTGGCGTGGCGCCTGTAGTCCTGGCTACTCAGGAGGCTGAGGCAGGGGAATCGCTTGAACCCAGGAGGCAGAGGTTGCATTGAGCCAAGATCGCACCATTGCACTCCAGCCTGGGCAACAAGAGTGAAACTCCATCTCAAAAAAAAAAACAAAACTGCTAACATGTCCTGTTCCCTGCCTGCCCCTCTTGCTTAACCATACCCTTGCCTCAACTCTCTGCCCTCCAACCACACTGTTTTATTTAAAATTAATAAAGTAACATCTCCCTTCCCCCAGTGTTCTTCCACTATATCATTTGACATAGAACTTTCCTGTGCACAACTGTAAATTCTATGCAATATACTTGAAAGGAGAGCTGTGGAAGCCCCTTGTACCCGTGGGTGTCCTCTAACTGGCCTAGGTCTTCTAGACACCGTTCTCAGACCTTCTACCAGGCACACCTTTCAGAAATAAGGTCATTCCAACCCTCACCCACTGCAGAGTTTGAAATAAGTGGGGTAGAAATAGAAGAAACTATAGAGATCCTGGCTTTACAGTAATGTGTGTCAGGGGCCATGCCGACTGAATTTTATATGGGATGGCTTGAACAGGGCTCAATCTACTTAACAAATAAATGATGATCTCTGCTGCCATCCTGGTAAGAAAAATTGATCCAGCTTCCTCATCCTGCTGTCTTCCTAATCAAAATCTCACGCAGAAGCATCTGGTAAGCTTGCTTTCATGCCTGTGCCATAGTTATGCATGAGAATCTGTCTCAACACGGACGGAGACAGTGGACATCTGACTTCTGTTGTAAGCAGAAAGCAACTTCAAACGGAAAGGTAATAAAAAAGATGTTGGGCAGCCTTAAAGTATATTTGTCCCTACCCCATGGTTTAACCCAGTCAGCAGGTGACATTCCTCTAGCCATGGAGATTGCTTCACTATAGGCATCTGACCCAATTCACGCCAGTGAGATGTTAGGGAGGTTTCTGGGGTTGTTGGAAAATATTTTTTCTTTTCTTTCTTTCTTCCTTTTGTTCTTTAAAATATTCCTTTCTTCCTTTCTTCCCTTCTTTTCCCCTCCCTTTCTTCCTTTCCCTCCCTCCTTCCCTCCTTCCTTCCTTCCTTCCCTCCTTCCTTCCCCCTCTCCTCCTCCCCTCTCCTTCCATCCCTTTCCCTTCCTTTCCTCTTTTTTTTTTTTTTTTTGAGACGCAGTCTCACTCTGTCACCCAGGCTGGAGTACAGTGGCACAATCTCGGCTTACTGTAACCTCCACCTCCCGAGTAGCTGGAACTACAGGCACCCACCACCAGGTCCCATTAATTTTTATATTTTTAGTAGTGACGGGGTTTTACCATATTGGCCAGGCTGGTCTGAAACTCCTGACCTTATGATCCACTTTCCTTGGCCTCCCAAAATGCTGGGATTACAGGTTTGAGACACCGTGCCCAACTCATTTTTTTCTTCTTGAGACAGGGTCTCACTCTGTTGCCCAGGCTGGAGTGCAGTGGCACAGTCTTGGCTCACCATAGCCTCAAACTCTGGGGCTGAAGCAATCCTCCCACCTCAGCCTCCTGAGTACCTGGGACTACAGGCACATGCCACCATGCCCAGCTAAAATATTTTTGGATTTTTTGTAGAGACAGGGTTTTGCCATGTTACCCAGGCTGGTTTTGAACTCCTGAACCTAAGCAATATGCCCACCTTGGCCTCCCAAAGTGCTGGGATTACAGGTGTGAGCCACCACACTTGGTCCCTTTTTTTTTTCTTGAGACAGGGTCTCACTCTCTTGCCCAGGCTGGAGTGCAGTGGCACTCCATCTCAAAAAAAAAAAACAAAAAAACAAAAAACTGAACCCCACCAATCCCAGAGTCTACCCATTACACCTCTTGGTCTCACTATATTGTGAGCCAGTGAATTTTTATCACTTAAGCCAGGTTAGGTTTTTGTTTATCTAAAAATACCTATGTATCTGACAAAGAAGTTGTATCCCAAATATATAAACAATTCTCAAAACTCAATAACAAAATAACAAGAAAATGGGCAGAAAACTTAAAGAGACATTTCACCAGAAAAGGTAAACAGACAGCAAATAAGCACAAGAGAAGATGATTAGCTTCATTAATCATGAGGAGCAACATGGTAAAACCCCACCTCTACAAAAAAGGGAAAAAGATACATAAATAACAAGGTAAAGTTAGGGGATGAAGACTTCCTGGAAAGGATAAGCAGAGGTTATAAGGATAAATCTTGCAAGAACATGAAAGCATTTTGGAAAGTATAACTTATAAAAGTACAGATTTCATAATTTTCTTTGTATTCCCCCATAAGCTCTAGCATAATATTGGACACGTCGCTGGTATTTGGTAAATGTTTCTTATTCATTCTTACTGTAGGGTTCATAAATAAATTGTTTAATGAGTGGAAAGGCATTCAAGTTAAAGGGGAGTGTCCAGAACAGATTCCTACAGATTAGCCCCAGACGTGACTCAGGTCCCAAGGACTTTTTCCCTTGTTCCGCGTAGAGTTTAGGCTTGACCACCTTTTATTTTCTTGATCCAGGATAATTGAGGTCACACTTTTAGCTATGGCATGGTTTGCAGTTTGAGTAGCTAGTGACAATCTCGTGCTTCCTGTTCTACAAAAAGATGTAGGTTCTGAGGGGTATGGGGACACAAGACACTACCTGCCCAGGTGGGCATACTTCCTGCAGCAGCCCCCTCTGAGTGCCTCCCCCTCCTGCCTGACTGCCAGGCTGTGTTCTGCAGAAACCAGCATTGATGATATCTCATTTCTCAGATCTGCAAGGGCCCTCTCAGCTGCAGATTGGTAATGTGACAATTAACCATCAAGGTTGCAAAGACTCAGGTATGAGGCACACAGCAGCAACCACCTCCGGTAGTCAGCATCTTGCTAGCTAGCCCCCCTGCACCCCACAAATCTGGTGATGCTATGAATTGCAGAAGTGGAAGAAAACTGTTTTATTAACCGTCTTTGCTCACCCCTCTAGGGCCATAAAGACTCTTGACTTTCCCCCATCAAAAGGATCTCTTTCCCAACAAGCTATACACTAGGGTATAAAGAATTTTATTCTAATAGATCCTATAATGCTCTTTCCTTTAGGAAACATTCTAGCTGAACACTTCACCTGGACACTGAAATTCAACTTTTTTTCCCCCTAAGTTTTCTTTCGTTCTGAACTCTAAAATTTACCTATTTTTTCAATTAGAACACCCTACTCCTACTTCACTATTGTGGTGTTTTGGTTTTTTGTCATTGGAGGCTGGATCTTCATAAATATACCTATCTTAAATTTTAATATCATAGAAGACAGACACTGGCTTTGAGCTTGTCTGGTAGAATCTAGCAATACATGATTTTTAAAATAATAAGCAGACTACATAGCTGGGAAAACAAAGATGTAGTTAAAAAATATTCCCAGCTTTCAGGCTCCCCCCCTAGCAATTACCTTCCTGTCTCTAAAGAAAAGAAACTGGATTCCATGCATCACCGAGAAGTCCGGAAACTGAAAGCCACCCATTCCCTGCCAAAATGTTTTTTGGGGATATATTTTTAAAGGCAATAAGGCAGCCAGACACAGCATTCTAGGAGGTTAGGGCCAGAAGAGCTCTTTGAGGCCAGGAGTTCAAGACCAGCCTAGGCAACATAGCAAGACCACATTGAGAAAAAAACAAATCCAAAAGGTAAAAGACCTACTTTTTATCTCTTTTCCTCCTTTCATATGCTCAGAACTACAAGGGTCCCAAACAAAGGATTCACAAGTTAGAAGTCATTTCACATATATTTATGTTTATTATTATTATTATTATTTTTGACACAGTCTTTCTCCGTCACCCAGGCTAGAGTGCAATGGTGTGATCTCGGCTCATTGCAGCCTCCGCCTCCCAGGTTCAAGCGATTCTGCTGCCTCCCCAGTAGCTGGGATTACAGGCACACGCCACCATTCCTGGCTAATTTTTGTGTTTTTAGTAGAGACAGGGTTTCACCATGTTGTCCAGGCTGGTCTCGAAGCTCCTGACTTCGTGATCTGTCCCCCTTGGCCTCCCAAAGTGCTGGGATTACAGGCATGAGCCACCACGCCAGGCTATTTATTATTATTTCTTAGTTCAAAAATGTTTTTCACATTCAATGCCAAAATATAGACACTACATTTTGTAACCCTACCCACTACCCTCACACACCCATAACACCCTCCTATCCTGGTTCCTCATGGTGAACAGACAATGCCTAAGCCCTCCTGCCTACCTACCGTGAACTCTTACTTTGCTCCAGTTCTCGCGCTAGGGCTCAGATGCCCTGTTAATTTCATCCTTCGGGTTGGGGCCAAACCTGGGAGATTCTTTCCCAGAGGCAGGAAGTACTATGAAAGCCTGGGAGATCTCCCAACCCCACCCACAGAAGCTAAGTTAGGAAAAGCCTGTAGAGGCGATTCATGGGCTTTAAGTTCATGCATCCTAAACAAAGGCAGCCACCCAGAGGACTGTCTCCTAGTCAACTCAACCACAAACCATGGAATGGCTCCTACGCCAGGAGAGACCAAGGCAGTAAGGGGAAATTTTCTAACCAATTAGCTTTCCCCCTAGACTGTGAAGGAGGAGGAGGCTTTGGGACCAAGTAGGGGAAAACGGAAAACAACACCTGGGTTAGCCAGATGCAGAAAGAACAAGCATCCCTGGGCTGACCTGGGAGGCTCCCTCTACAACAATGGGAGCATAAATTAGAACCTGAACTTTGGTGGCAATCAGTTTATACCGATGTAACAAATCCAGAGCTCAGATGCTGTTTAAAGGGATGGGGACTGAAAAGGTTGCCAGCTTGGTTCTATCATTAAGGCTGTTAACATTCTTTTTTCTTCTTGTTGCTTAGCATAATCCACAGAGTTATAACATTCTTGGTCAGGTGCAGTGGCTCATGCCTGTAATCCCAGCACTTTGGGAGGCCGAGGCGGGCGGATCACCTGAGGTCAGAAGTTCGAGACCAGCCTGACCAATGTGATGAAACCCTGTCTCTACTAAAAATACAAAAATTAGCCGGGCATGGTGGCATGCACCTGTAATCCTAGCTACTGAGACAGAAAAATGACTTGAACCCGGGAGGCAGAGGCTGCAGTAAGCTGAGACCGGGCCATTGCACTACACACAGCCTGGGCAACAAGAGCAAAACTCTGTCTCAAAAACATACAATTACAAATACAAAAAAAAACATTCTTGGAGCAAGGAACAATGAAGCTGTGGCTTCCATATATTCTATGACAGCAGAAATTTCCCAGGCAACACAGATGCAGGACCCAAGTAATAGGTTTCAAATCCTTTTTTTTTTTTTTTTTT
>NW_016107353.1:1595921-1607401 GCF_001604975.1 Cebus imitator | reverse complement strand
GAGACAGGGTCTCACTCTGTCACCCAGGCTGGAATGTAGTTGTATGATCTCAGCTCACTGCAGCCTCCACCTCCCAGGCTCAAGCAATCCTCCCACCTCAGCCTCCTAAAGTAGCTGGGACTACAGGCACGCACCACCACACCCAACTAAGTTTTAAATTTTATGTAGAGATGGGGTTTTATGTCGAGATGTTGCTGGAGCTGATCCTCCTGGGCTCAAGTGATCCTCTCACCTCAGCCTCCCAAAGTGCTGGGAATACAGGCATGAGCCACTGCGCTCAGCCCCAGAAAACCTTTTAAACCACTGCACAGTAATGCCTGACATTGGTACAGCCCTTTGATTTCAAGTACATTTGATCACTCCAGCAATCATCAGAGGTTGTTAGACTCACTTCCTCTGCAATGATTAGGAAGGATAAGTAATACAAGATAAGGGACTGGGTGCCTTGAAAGCAAGCCTCAGTTTTGTAAGAATCCCGGCTTAGCAGGGCTGTGGTAAGAGAAGCGGACAAAGCAAAAGGAAGTTTGTTACTGATACTCAGTGCTATTGAGTGATAATGCAACCGTTCATCTTCCTGTTGAAGAGTGTGACATGCTTTCACAGTTATGAATGAAACTCTCTCAGATTGTTTTTAAAAATTCCTCCAAGAGAGCAGCAATGCCTTCCTGCACGTGCAGTCTAACACATTTCCATGGTGACTGCTCTAACATAGCATGGTGTATATTTCTTGTTTCTGTGGCTGCCCTTCATCTGAGCCCACTCCTTCTATTTGGAGAATCCCCGACCATTTGAGCTTTAGTAAAAAGCAGGGCCAATGTCCCACCATAGAAGGACCCGACACTCACGGCCCCAGCACCTCTTGCCACAAGGAAGAAGGCATGTGACCTTGGCTTGATCAACTGGACATGTCTACCCGAGGTGTTGCCTGAGGAAATCGTGATGCAAAGAAAGAAGCAGGGAAACTCTTTATTCCAGCACCAGTAACAGCCAGGTTTCACGCCAGGGGTGGCATCCGGTGTCTGGTGCCTGCAGCAAGAAAGGCTTTGTGAGACGGTGGAGTGACCTCGGCAGTGGTCGTGTCTCACTCTCTCCCTCCCCTTTATTTCTGACCCCTGAAAGTATAGTCTCAGTCTCCCTCCCCTTGATTTATGTCCATTTGCAGAGCTTGTGTCTCCAGGAAATCTGTGAACTGTCCAACTCCTCTTGGTTGCTTCAGGCACAAACTTGGGAGACCTCTTTGAGTTTCCTCCATAACCTTATATCTAATCCAATAGGAAATTCTGGAAGTGGCCCATTTCCTCCACTAGCATTCCGTAGCCAAAGCCGCCATTATCTCTCACCTGAATTACTGCAATAGGCTGGTTTAAAAAAAGAAAATTAGTTCATCCAAATTTTTTTGTTGACAAAAATCATGTATTATGTACAACATAATGTTTTGAAATATGTATATACTGTGGAATGGCTAAATCAAGCTAAATAGCATATGCTTAACCTCACATTTTTTTTTTTTTTTGTAGTGAGAAGGCTTAAAATCTACTGTCTTTGCGATTTTGAAGAATACAACACATTGTGTGTGTGTGTGTGTGTGTGTGTGTGTGTGTGTGTGTGTGTGTGTTTTGAGATGGAGTTTCACTCTTGTCGCCCTAGGCTGGAGTGCAATGGCACAATCTTGGCTCACTGCAACTTCCTCCTCCTGGGTTCAAGTGATTCTCCTGCCCCAGCCTCCCAAGTAGCTGGGATTACAGGCACGTGCCACCACACCCAGCTAATTTTTGTATTTTAGTAGAGACAGGGTTTCACCACATTGGCCAGGCTGGTCTTGAACTCCTGACCTCAGGTGATCTGCCCACCACCGCCTCCCAAAGTGCTGGGATTAGAGGCGTGAGCCACCGCACCCGGTCCAACACATTATTATTAATTATAGTCACCGTGTTTTACCACAATCTCTTGAATGTATTCCTTCTAACTGAAAATTTGTATCCTTTGATGAGTAACTCCACTCCTAACACCCAGACTCTGGTAATCACCATACTACTTTCTGCTTTATGGTTCACTTTCTTAGATTCCACTTATAAGTGAGATTATACATTATTTCTTTTTTTTTTTTTTTGAGATGGAACCTTGCTCTGTTGCCCAGGCTGGAGTGCAAGGGCTTGATCTTGGCTCACTGCAACCTCCGCCTCCTGCATTCAAGCGGTTCTCCTGCCTCAGCCTCCCGAGTAGCTGGAATTAGAGGCGTGAGCCACTGCACCCAGCCAACTTTTATATTTTCAGTACAGATGGGGTTTCACCAAGTTAGTCAGGCTGGTCTTGAACTCCCGATCTCTAGCAATTCACCTGCCCCGAACTCCCAAAGTGCTAGATTACAGGCATGAGCCACCGTGCCTGGCCACTATTTGTCTTTTTGTGTGTAGCTTATTTTACTTAACATAATATCCTCCAGCCCTTTGATTTCAAGTACATTTGATTGCTTCAGCAATCAAAGCGAATAATGGATATCTTCCAGGTTCATCCATGCTGTTGCGAATGACAGAATTTCCTTCTTTTTAATTTATTAGCATGTTAAGTTGCAAGAAACAAAATCATTTTATTTATCTATTTATTTCATTAATAATTTTATTTATTTCCATTAATGGACATTCAGGTCCATTCCATATCTTTGCTACTGTGAGTAAATGATGCAGTGAACAGGGGAGTGCAGATATCTCGTCAACAGACTGATTTTATTTTCTTTGGATATGTACCCAGTAGTGAGATTGCTGGTTCATACAGTGATTCCGGCTTTAAATTTTTGAAGAACCTCCATACTGTTTTCCATAATGGCTATACTAATTTACATACGCCCTAAGAGCACGCAAGGGTTTCCTTTTCTTCACATCCCACTAACACTTATCTCTTCCCTTTTCGATTAATAGCCATTCTAAGAGGTGGAAGCTGTTAGCTCCTTGTGGTTTTAATTTGCTTTTCCCTGATGATTAGTGACATTAAGTTTTCACATACCCATTGGTCATCACACACCTGTTGGCCATTTGCATGTCTTTGTTTGAGAAGTGGCTATGCAGATCCCTTGCCCATGTTTTAATCGGGTTATTTGTTTCCTTGCTATTGAATTGTTTGGATTCCTCATATGTTTTGGATACTAACCCCTTATTAGATGTATGGTTTGCAAATATTTTCTCCCATTCCGCAGGTTGACTCTCCACTCGGTTGATTGTTTCCTTGGCTCTGCAGGAGCTTTCCAGATTGTTATAATCCCATTTGTCTGTTTTCACTTTTGTGGCCCATGCAACAGCCTCAACTGGTTTCTCTGCTTTCACTTTTCTTCCCATACAGACCTCTCCGCACAGGTGGAGTCCGTTATCTTTTACAATCATAAGCGAGATCTTGTCACTGCTCTGCTCAGAGTCACCCCACAGCTTCTCATTATGCAAAATAAACTGCAAAATGCTCGTCAAGATCGACGTGAGTGGTCTCTCCTTGCCACCTTTCTGATCTCCTCTCGTTCCTTTACTTGCCCACCTCACCCTGCTGCACCCGTCTCTCTTCAGTTCCTCAAAATGCCAAGCACACTCTGATGCTGGGCTTTTGGACTTATTCCCTCTGCCTAGAATGCTCTTCTCCAAGACACCTGTATGACTTGCTTCCTCACTTCCACCAGGTCTCCACCTCAATGCTGCTTCAACAAACAGGCTTCCTTGACCACCCTAACTAAAATTGCACTCCTCTCTCCTGCCAGTTCCCCTCTATTTTTCTTTGCTAAAATCTGAACCATTCCTCCTTATTTTTTTAATTCAAATGTATATAGGAATGCATTTGTTCATCTGTCTCCGCTGCTAGGATGTGAGCTCCATGAGAGTCCGGACTTTGTCCATCTGTTTTCTGCCATATCCCCAGTGCCTAAAAGAGTACATCATACATAGTGGGCGCTTTACGAATACACATTAAGTAGGTGTATTCACCAAATACATTTCATTTCTGTTTAAATCTGCCACAGTTGATTTCTGTTTCTTGCCACTTAACATGCTAAGAAGCTATCTGATAGATATCATGTAAGAGACTGGGAATCAAATTTCTCATTTATTGACTTTGGACAAAGTCACTTAGCACTCTGGGTCTCAGTTTTTTAATATATTACCCCTCTTTGCTCTTAGATAATTTTACAATTTTATAATTTTTTAAAATGCCATATTTTTTTCTTTTCTTTCTTTCTTTCTTTCTTTTTTTTTTTGAGACAGAGTGTCACTCTGTCACCCAGGCTAGAGTGCAATGGCATAGTCTCAATTTACTGTAACCTTCCCTTCCCAGATTCAAGCGATCCTCCTGCCTCAGCCTCCCAAGTAGCTAGGTGTGCGCCACCATGCCCAGCTAATTTTTGTATTTTTACTAGAGATGGGGTTTCCCTATGTGGGCCAGGTGGGTCTCAAACTCCTGACCTCAAGTGATCCACCAGCCTCATCCTCCCAAAGTGCTAGGATTAGAGGATTGAGCCATCATGCCCAAACAAAATGCTGTATTTCAAAGCAACAATAGAAGAATGATTTTTCCAAACTATATACAGTCATATAATGACATTTTGGTAATGACAGATCACATATACCATGGTGGTTCCGTAAGATGAGAATGGAGCTGAAACATTCCTGTGGCCTAGTGACATGGGAGCCCTCATGACATTGTAGACATTGTCATAGCACAATGCATTACTCATGTGTCTGTGGTGATGCTGGGATGAATGAATCTATTGTGCTGCCAGTCGTATAAAAGTATAGCATATATAATTATATGTAGTACGTAATGGATTTTAGTTTGTCTTATTTTTTATTTTTAAAGATTTAGAGGTATATGTGCAGTTGTTTTACATAGATATATCATATTGTGGTAAAATCTGGGCTTTTAATGTACCCATCACTCAAACAGTAATCATCGTGTCCAATAGGCAGCATTTGATCCCTCACCCCTCCATTTTCTACCTTGTGGAGTCTCCAGTATCTATTATTCCATTGTGTATATCTGTATATACCCATTGTTTAGCTCTCACCTATAAGTGAGAATATATAATACTTGACAATGCAAAAAAAAAAAACTTGATAATGATAAATGAATATGTTACTGGTTTATGTATATACTATACTATACTTTTTATGGTTATTTTAGAATGTACCCCTTCTATTTATACATATATTTTTAAAGTTAACTGTAAAACAGTCTTAGGCAGGTCCCTCCTGAGGAATTCCAGAAGAAGGCATTGGTATCATTGGAGATGATGGCTTCTTGCGTTTCGTGGCAACTGGGGATCTTCCAGTGGGACAAGATGTGGAAGGGAAGGCAGTGCTGTGAATGACCCTGACCCTGTGCAGGCCGAGGCCAATGTGTGTGCTTGCGTCTTAGTTGTTAACAAAAATGTTTAAAAAGAAAACATTTAAATAGAAAAAAGAAGTATATATAATAAAGATATAAAAAAATTTTCATATAGGTGTATAATGTATTTGTGTTTTAAGTGACATGTTAATATGAAAGAATCAAAAAGTAAAAAAAAAAAAAGAAAGAAAATTTTCAAGCTGGGTGTGGTGGTTCATGCCTATAATCCCAGCACTTTGGGAGGCTAAGGTGGGCAGATCTCTTGAGCTGATGAGTTCAAGACCAGCCAGGGCAACGTGACGAAATCCTGTCTCTACAAAAAAAATACAAAAATTAGCCGGCATGGTGGTGCATGTCTATAGTCCCAGCTACTTGGGAGGCTGAGGTGAGAGGATCACATGAACCTGGGAGGCTACAGTGACCTGAGATAGCACCACTGCACTCCAGCCTGGGGACGAAGTGGAACCCTGTCTCAGAAAAAGAAATACTAAGTTTATAAAGTAAAAAAGTTATGGTAAGTTAAGGTTAATTTATTATTGAAGAAAGAACATTTTAAAGTACATTTAGTATAGCCTAGGTGTGCAGTGTTTATTTTTAGTTATTTTTTTTGAGACAGAGTCTTGCTCTGTTGCCCAGGTTGGAGTGTAATGGCACAATCTTGGCTCACTACAACCTCTGCCTCCCTGGTTCAAGTGATTCTCCTACCTCAGCCTCCCAGGTTCAAGTGATTCTCCTACCTCAGCCTCCCAAGTAGCTGGGATTACAGATGCCCACAACCACGCCCGGCTAATTTTTGTATTTTTAGTAGAGATGGGGTTTTGCCATGTTGGCCAGGCTGATCTCAAACTCCTGAACTCAGGTGATCTGAGCTACGGCCTCCCAAAATGCTAGGATTATATGTTTGAGCCACCGTGCCCAGCCTAAAAATCACAATTTTTTTTGTTTTTTATTGTTAGGCACAGGGTATCATTCTGTCACCAAGGCTGGAATGTGGTGGCATAATCATAGCTCACTGCAGCCTCGAACCTATGGACTTAAGCGATCCTTCTTCTTCAACCTCCCCAGTAACTGGAACTTCAGGTGCATGCCATCACACTTGGTAAACTTAAAAAATTTTTTTAGCAACTAGGTCTCACTATGTTGTCCAGGCTGGTCTTAAACTCATGGCCTCAAGCAATCCTCCCACCTCAGCCTCCCAAAGTGCTGGAACTACAGGTATGAGCCACTGTGTCTGGCCTGAAAATCATGTTTAACTCTTATAAAACTAAATATTGGTAAGCAATGAAGAACTGGGAACTTATACACTGCTAGTAGAAAGTAAACTGGTAGGCCAGGCGGAGTAGCTCATGTCTGTAATCCCAGCACTTTGGCAAGCTGAGGCAGGCAGATCACAAGAGCAGGTGTTTAAGACCAGCCTGACCAACGTGGTGAAACTCCATCTCTACTAAAAATACAAAAAAAATTAGCCGGGAGTGGTGTCACACACCTGTAATCCCAGCTACTTGGGAGGCTGAGGCAGGAGAATCCCTTGAACCTGGGAGGCAGAAGTTGCAGTGAGCCGGGATCACACCACTGCACTCCAGCCTGGGCAACAGNAAAAAAAAAAAAAAAAAAGAAGAAAAGAAAAGAAGAAAGTAAACTGGTAAAACGACTTTGGGGAGTGATTTGGCAATAATTGATAAAGTTAAAGATGCACATAACATATGAACCAACTATTCTACTACTAAGTATAAATATTCTGAAGAATATTTATATTCCCACTGCACTCGGCCTAAGAAAAGGATTTTATCAGAAGGGTACAAATGGATGCAACTACATATGTAATGTTTAACTTCTTAAAAATAAACAAAACTTCTGAAGTAAATATGACCAAATGTTAAGTAAAATTTGATGAGCTGAGTGGTGGATACATTGTTTTTAAATTAGTCACTGTAGTTTTCTGTTTGCCTGAAACACTTTATTTTTGACCTGTAAGAAAGGATGGAAGGGAGGCAGGAGAGAAATAAGGAAGGGAGAAAGTAAGCCAGGGAGGCAGGCGGGCAAAAAGGAGAGAAAGCAATTTCCACCTCCGAATAAGCCCACTTCTTACTCAACACGATGATTTTGCTGCTGTTTCTTTTCTACAGTGGAGACACGTGGAAGAGCGGAGAAGAAAATGTCCTGTTTTCCAAAAATTTGAGTTTTGATCCTAACTTGATCCTGTTTTAGTCACATGACCTTGCTCAAGCCACACAATTTACAAGGTATAGGCCAAGCATGATGGCTCATGCCTGTAATCCCAGAACCTTGGAAGGCCAAAGTGGGTGGATCACTTGAGTTCAGGAGTTGGAGACCAGCCTAGCCAACATGGCGAAACCCCGTCTCTACTAAAAATATAAAAATTAGCCAGGTGTGGTGGCACACACCTGTACTCACAGCTACACAGGAGGCTGAGTCAGGAGAATCGCTTGAAGTTGGGAGGTGGAGGTTGCAGTGAGCCAAGATGGCACCACTGCACTCCAGCCTGGGCAACAGAGCAAGACTCCATCTAGAAAAAAAAAAAACAACACGAAAGAAACACATCATAATTGCTGATCTTTTTGCTTTTTCATTTCTTTAAAATTGTTTCTATGTGGTACCAATCCTTCTTGCACCGTTTGCTTTTGTTTCAGTGCCATATCATAGAAGGGTTCACATCACAAAGGAAGTCAAAAACAGTCTTGAGTAATCAGAACTCTTCCGCCACATTGTATAATGCCTGTTTTCTAGGACTGCTTCTTCTGCCTCTTACTCCTCAATATCTGGCACTGGTTCAGACTCCTCTCCATCAAGTCATCTTTTGTTAATTCCTATATCGTGGTGTCAATTAGCTCTTGAATTTCTCTAAAATTCAAATCCCGAAACTCTTCACCCCCACATTTTTGTGTGTGCCATATCCAGAATCTCTTTCATGATTTCCTCGATTGGCTCTGTCATAAATCTGGTGAAGTCATGCACAGCATCCGGACAGTTTTCTCCAGCGGGAATCATCGTTCCAGGCGTGATGGCTTTCACAGCTTTTCCTATACCAATGACGGCATCTTCAGTGGTGTAATCCTTCTAGACTTGCGTGATGTTCTCTCCATCAAGGTTTTCTTCCATAGCATTGGCAATCATTTCCGCAGAGTATTGTGTTCATGAGCCTTGCAGGTCCTTTTGACCCCTGATCTAAATAAAGGCTTAAACTAGAGACATTGTATTTGGGAGCAGGTAGACCACGTTGACACCTTCGGTGTTGAATTCATGGGGTTCCGGGTGGACAGGGGCATTGTCTAACATCAAAAGAAATTGAAAAGGCAGTTCCTCACTGGTAAGGTAAGACAGGTACTAAGCATTGATGAAATTAATCCAGAAAAAGGATTCTCATTGTCCAGGCCTTATTGTTGCACAACCAAAAGACTAACAGCTTGTGTTTATTTTTTCCATTCAAGGCTTGAGGGTTAGTAGCTTTATAGATAAGGGCAGTTCTGATCATAAACCTGATTGCATTTGCACAAAACAGTACTTAGACTATCCCTTCCTGCCTTAAATCCTGGTGCTCTCTTCTCTTCCTTACTAATAAATGCCTTTCTTGGCATTTTTTTTTTCCAGAATAGGACATATATGTCTGCATTAAAAACCTGTTCAGGGCCAGGTGAGGTGGCTCATGCCTGTAATCCCAGCACTTTGGGAGGCTGAGGGGGGCAGAGCACACCACCAGGAGATCAAGACCATCCTGGCTAACATGGTGAAATACAAAAATACAAAAAAATGTAAAAATACACATAACATGTAAAATACAAAAAAAAAAAAAAAATTAGCCAAGCATGGTGGCACACACCTATAGTCCCAGCTACTTGGGAGGCTGAAGCAGAAGAATCGCCTGGACCCAGGAGGGGGAGATTGCAATGAGCTGAGATTGCACGACTGCACTCCAGCAGATATCCTTTCTCCTTAATGATTTCCTCAGTGGCATCTGGAAACTCATCTACTGCTTCTTGGTTGGCAGAAGCTATTTCTCCTGTCATTTGGACATTTTTTAAGCCCAACCTCTTTCTAAAATTATCAACCCAAACATACAGACAAACAAAATCATCAAACCATCCTTTGCTGGCATTAAATTTTCCAGCTTTAGATCCTTCTCCTTCCTTTTGCTTTAAGTTGCCATGTAATTACTTCACTTTTTCTCAAATCATATTAGAGTCTATAGAAATACCTTTACAGCAATCCTGTACCCACATAAAAGGTCTATTTTTGGCCAGGCACCATGGTTCACACCTGTAATCCTGTAATCCCAGTTCTTCGGGAGACCTTGGCATGTGGCTCAACAGATCAGGAGTTTGAGACCATTCTGGCCAACGTGGTGAAAAATACAAAAAGATTAGCCAGGCGTAGTGGCACATACCTATAGTCCCAGCTATCTGGGAGGCTGAGGCAGGAGAATCATTTGAACCCAGGAGGCAGAGGCTGCAATGAACTGAGATCACACCACTGCTCTCTAGCCTGGGTGACAAAACAAGACTCCATCTTAAAAAAAAAAAAAAAAAAAAAAAAAAGGGCCGGGCGCGGTGGCTCAAGCCTGTAATCCCAGCACTTTGGGAGGCCGAGGTGGGTGGATCACAAGGTCAAGAGATCGAGACCATCCTGGTCAACATGGTGAAACCCCGTCTCTACTAAAAATACAAAACATTAGCTGGGCATGGTGGTGCGTGCCTGTAATCCCAGCTACTCAGGAGGCTGAGGCAGGAGAATTGCCTGAACCCAGGAGGCGGAGGTTGCGGTGAGCCGAGATAGCGCCATTGCACTCCAGCCTGGGTAACATGAGTGAAACTCCGTCTCAAAAAAAAAAAAAAAAAGCTACATTTCAAAGCCAGACAAAAAGGTATTTCACAAAGAGTGCACAGTTTTGTATCTGCTGGCATAATAGAGCCATGGCTTTGTAAATTTCCATTTCTTTTTTACAGTGGTCCTTGTGCTGGATTCATTTAACCGGTAATGCCAAGCAACTGCAGCTGCAGCCCTCAATCTATGGTAAGCATCAAGCAATTCGGCTTTTCCTTGTGATGTCAGGAGTTTTTCCTGCTTCTTGGAAGCACTTCGAGTCACTAGTGGCACTGGGTATGGGACACATGGTGTTATTTAAGGTTTATGTTGTTGCATTAAACATGATGAAAATATGCTAAAACTGCAAGAGATCACTTTTTATTGTGATGTACAATTTACTAGAGAGATGAATTAGTTCATGCAGAGATGATTAGAGCCACGCGGTGGTTTAAGCAGATACTCACAACACTTGAGCTCCCCACAACAGCAGCAGGAGGCAGGCAAAACGTTATTAGAGCAGCACGGTACGTACTACAGTTAATTTTAGGTCGTTATAATTTAATAATGAATCTTTACCTTTGTTTACATTCCTCACGATTGTAAAAGTTACCATATTCAGTTTATAAATGTTTGTCAGTTTTGATAAATTTTAACTCTTTATATAGATTCGTGTAGTTTATGATAGTAAATGATAAAACAGGCTATAGAGATAGTATGCATTCATGACATACCTTTTTCTTAACTTTTTTCAACATTTCTTGACTACATGGTTTTACTAGGTAAGTTTATTCAAATTGTCTCAAATCTCCAAAAAGTTTTTCAATATATTTATTGAAAAAAATCTATGTATAAGTGGACCCATGCAGTTCACACCCATATTGTTCAAGGGTCAGCTGTACCTCCTACTGATTCTTTTTCTCTGGTAACGCCCTGATCGATGCTGTGATATTAACTATAGTTGTTGGTAAGTCTTCTTAATTAATATAATATTAGAAAAAGATGTAGAGAGAGATTGATTTTGGAAACTATAAAACTTCTAAGTAAATTAATAAAGAATGAGAAAGTGTAAGAAAGTTATAAAATAAGAAGAAATACACTAAATTGCTTACCTTATAATATGATGACCAAAGTTTTTTTATTATTATTATTTATTTATTTATTTATTTATTTTTGAGACGGAGTTTCGCTCTTGTTACCCAGGCTGGAGTACAATGGCGCGATCTCGGCTCACCGCAACCTCCATCTCCTGGGTTCAGGCAATTCTCCTGCCTCAGCCTCCTGAGTAGCTGGGATTACAGGCACGC
>NW_016107353.1:1583967-1593921 GCF_001604975.1 Cebus imitator | reverse complement strand
AAAAAAAAAAAAAAAAAAATTAGCCAGGTGTGGTGGCGGGTGCCTGTAATCTCAGCTACTTGGGGAAGTTGAAGCCTGAGAATAGCTTGAACTTGGGAGACGGAGGTTGCAGTGAACTGAGATTAAGCCACTGTACTCCAGCCTGGGCAACAGAGCAAGACTCTGTCTAAAAAAAAAAAATCAATTAAGTGCCAGGCACGGTGGCACACACCTGTAATCCCAGCACTTTGGGAGGCCAAGGTGGGCAGATCACTTGAGGTCAGGAGTTCAAAAACTGCCTGGCCAACATAGTGAAACCCTGTCTCTACTAAAAATACAAAAAATTAGCCGGGCATGGTGGTACGTGCCTGTAGTCCCAGATACTTGGGAGGCTGAGGCAGGAGAATCACTTGAACCTGAGAGGTGGAGGCTGCAGTGAGCTGAGATCACGCCACTGCACTCCAGTAAGACTCTGTCTAAATAAATTAATTAATTAAATAATATGC
This sequence comes from Cebus imitator, assembly GCF_001604975.1. NCBI lineage: Eukaryota > Metazoa > Chordata > Mammalia > Primates > Cebidae > Cebus > Cebus imitator. Next base: position 1,593,436 of record NW_016107353.1, on the reverse strand, counting down.
TACTAATATATAGATACTTAAAAGCCAAATGATTTAGAAAGGATAAACATAAGAGAATGAGAAGATAAGCTATCATTATATAAAAGAAAAGCAGGGTTAGCAATATTAGGGTCAGATACACTAGAACTTCAGGCAAAAAAGCACTAAAGGCCAGGCATGGCAGCTCACATCCGTAATTCCAGCACTTGCAGGAGGCTTAGACAGGAGGATCACTTGAACCCAGGAGTTTCAGACGAGCTTGGGTAACACAAGAAGGCTCTGTCCCTATAAAAAATTTAAAAATTAGCCAAATGTGACAATCTGTGCTGGTAGTCCCTGTCACTCAGGAGGCTGAGGAGGGAGGATCACTTGAGCCCAGGAGTTTGAGACTGCAATGAGCTATGATGGTGCCAGTGCATTCCAGCCTGGACAACAGAGAGAGACCTTTTTGCTGAAAAAGAAAAAGAAAAGGCACTGAAGCAGGTGAAGTTCTTGCATTTGATAAAGGATAGTCAATGATGAAAATATTAAAATAAGAAATTGATATGAACCATTGTAGCAGCTAAATATATAATGTAGTGTGGTAGGCTTATAATGAGAACATTAGATAAAATACAATTATAGTAGGAGATTTTCATTATCTAATATCAATGACAGATTAACTAGATAGTACGTATAGAGGCAGGAAGGACTGAAACAGTATGATTCGCAGCATGGAACATTATTTCAAATTTTGTATTCTATAAATAATGGCTATATACACTCATATAGAAATTAAGCATGTCAGGTTATAGAGAAAAATCTCATTAAAGACAATAAAGGAAAGCATTTTGTTGGCTGTATTTTCCATCCACAATTAAACATTAGGCCAGGTGCAGTGGTTCATGCCTGTAATCCTAGCACTTTGGGATGCTGAGGCAGGAGGATCACTTAAAGCCAGGAGTTTGAGACAAGCATGGGCAGCAAAGCAAGACCCCTTCTCTATTTTAAACAAACGAACAAACAAAATAAATAAATAAAACACTAAAAAAAATCAATTAAACATTAATGGCTTAAATGTTTTCTTAGGAATAGTCTTCAATATGCTGTAAAATAAACAAGTACGCCACAGATGAGAACTTGGACAAAAAAGAAAAAGGAAAGGGAAAGTATAAAAAGCTAGTGCTTGGTAGGCTACATGAAAGCACAGGACAGGGTCGGGCGCAGTGGCTCACGCCTGTAATCCCAGCACTTTGGGAGGCCGAGGCAGGTGGATCACGAGGTCAAGAGATTGAGACCATCCTGGCCAACATGGTGAAACCCCATCTCTACTAAAATACAAAAATTAGCTGGGCGTGGTGGTGGGCATCTGTAATCTCAGCTATTTGGGAGGCTGAGGCAAAAGAATTGCTTGAACCCGGGAGACAGAGGGTTGCAGTGAGCTGAGATCGAGCCATTGCATTCCAGCCTGGGCAACAGAGCGAGACTCCGTCTCAAAAAAAAAAAAAAAAAAAGGTGTATGACAAATGTTAGGAAGTATTAGCCATCTAAAAATAATAATTAAAATATCAACCTATCTAAATCTTTGTGGATGAAGTCAAAGCAGTATTTGAAAGAAAATACAAAGTTTTAAATGGTATATTACTTTTTGAGAGAGAAAAAGTATTATATAAAAAACAATGACAGGCTGGGCATGGTGGCTCATACCTGTAATCCCAGCACTTTGGGAGGCCAAGGCGGAGGATCACTTGAGCCCAGAAGTTTGAGACCAGCCTGGGCAACACAGTGAGACTTCGTCTGTACAAAAACTACAAAAAAATATTAGCCAGGAGTGATGCCACATGCCTGTGGTCCAGCTACTCAGAAGACTGAGGAGAGAGGATCACTTGAGCCCAGGAGGTGGAGGCTGCAGTGAGCCACGTTGACACCACTACGCTGTAGCCAGGGCAATAGAGGGAGACCTTCTCTCAAAAAGAAACAACAACAGGTTAGGCATGGTGGCTCATGCCCAAAATCTCAGTGCTTTGGGAGGCCAAGGCAGGAGGATCACTTGAGGCCAGGAGTTTAAGACCAGCCTGGGCAAACTCCATCTCTACAAAAATAAAAATAAAAATTAGCCAGGCACGGTGACATACACCTGTAGTCTTAGCTACTCAAGAGGCTGAGGTGGGGGAACTGCCTGAGGATCACTGCTGTGATTGTGTTACTGCACAGCCTGGGTGACAGAGCAAGACGCTGTCTCTAAAAATAAAATAATAAATAATAAAGCAACAACAATGAAATCACCAAAAACAAGTTGAAGAAGAATGAGAATAATTAAGACTGAAACAGAATTAATTGAAAAATAAGAACAATTTGGTCATGAAAACATTATGAAATATATGATGGTCGGGTGCGGTGGCTCATGCCTGTAATCCCAGCTCTCTGGGAGGCTGAGGCGGGCGGATCACCTGAGGTCAGGAGTTCGAGACCAGCCTGGCCAACATAGCAACACCCCATTTCTACTAAAAATACAAAAATAAGCTGGGCATGGTGGCAGGTGCCTGTAATCCCAGCTACTCAGGAGGCTAAGGCACGAAAATAGCTTCAACCCAGGAGGCACAGCTTGCAGTGAGCGGATATCATGCCATTGTACTCCAGCCTGTCTCCAAAAAAAAAGAAATATACAAGCCTCCAGAAAATCTAATTAAGAAGAGAGAAGAGATACACAAAATATTAGAAACATTAACACACAAATAATATGCAAACATGCTAAAAATGTTCCTATCCCCAAAGAAAAAAAACATTTTTTTAAACTATAGTTCTTACTCTTTCCTCCTGAAAGACCACTTCTAAACCAAACAATTTTTTGGAAATATTAGGTTTTCTGATTATAAAAGTACTATAAAACTTACATTTGTTTAGTATAGCAGACTAGGTGCTAGAGGACTGAACCATCTGGTAAAATCAACTAAAATTACTGAATTTTAAAATGTCTTAAATGCATTCAGAAGCTGACAAGAAAGTAAATATTACTTAATATATTACACATATATTCTAAGTCATCATTGGTTGAAAGATATGCCGTTACTTTATTTACTACTAAGAAAGAAAAAAATGCTATCAAACTGACATAATGCTTTCTTATAACTTCTATTTTATACTTATGGAAGATCTTGTAGGCTAATCGCCTGTTCTTCCCTTCGTTTTTATTTATTTATTTATTTATTGACAAGATCTTGCTATGTTGCCCAAGACTTGAAGTCCTAACCTCAAGCAATCTTCCTGCCTCTGCCTCCTGAGTAGCTCAGACTATAGACACATGCTACTGTACCCAGCTTATTTTTGTAATTTTATTTTTTTGAGACAGGGTCTCCCTCTGTCAGCCAGGCTGGAGTGCAGTGGTGTGATCATGGCTCACTGCAGCCTGGACCTCATGGGTTCAAGTGATCCTCCAGCCTCAGCCTCCCAAGTAGATGGGACTACAGGCATGCACCACTACCATGAACTAATTTTTTTTTAACTTTTAGTAGTGACAGGGTTTTGCTATGTTGCCCAAGCTGGTCTTGAACTCTTGGGCTCAAGCGATCCTCCTACCTCAGCCTCCCAAAGTGCTGGGATTATAGACGTGAGTCACCACACCAGGCTGACCCAGCTTATTTTTAATAATATATTACTCTTGAGCATATATAAAAAGTAAAATGTAAGAGAAAAAATTGCTTAAGGTATGTTTAAAACTACCTCACATTTAATCTAACTCTTCCACACAATTCTCTGTGCCATTAAAAACATGAGTAATGTATTATTTCAAAAAACAATCCTTAAAATAATGAAAAAACATTGATACTGGGCTCCTAAGCTTGACTTTGCAGTTCTGTAGCACTAACAGAACTACTTCTGACTCCTGTTTTAGGAGTGTTGCTGAAAAGTCTGATTCACTGTGATAGCTTCTCTCCACCAACATTTGATGCCTCGGGATTATAAGAATGCTCCACTATTAGTCTCAAGATTTTCTTTCAAGCCACTGACATTCATTCTGCAATTTTTGATGCTGCAATTTTGATATTCATACATGCATAAACAATGACATTTATGTAATGCCTGACTGGCTGACAGTGATTGTAGACAGTTTAAGATACATACTGATTTCAAAGATGTTAAAATGTGAAAAATTCATGTTTCAGAGAATGAAATATAGTAAATTAAAGTAAGAATGAAGTGAAATATAGAGGATCTCTACCAAAACTGGAAGAACATATGAGTTGGAAATCAAAGCCCAGGCCCACCTAAAATAGGGACTCTAAAAGGAGATTCCCTCTTCCCCCTATAAAGCTGGGTCCCAAAGAGTTATTCCCTCAATGTAAGGCAAATTAGAAATCCTCCATTTCTCCATCACAATTATCACCACCAGAGGACTACAACAAAAATTGCTCGTCTCAAAATTTGGTGCTGAGCCTCCTCCAAGAATCTGTAACCACAAGCCAGCCCTAACGCAGGTTTGCAGCAGAAACGCATATAACCTAAAAGAAAAAAAAAAACCATAAACCAATAATTAGGATTAAAATAGTCCTAATACAATGATTGATGCCTTCAGATGCTCAAAAGAAGCACATCTCTGGAGGAACTCATCTATCCCAGGCCTCAAGTTGTTTCTAAAGAAAATGTTTTTTAAAAAGTCAGTAGAGCAACAAAGTAAAACAAAAACAAATTACAAAACCACCAGGAAACAAAGCATCATGAGCAGGAACCAGCAGGAGGCTGGGCATGGTGGCTCACACCAGTAATCCCAGCGCTTTGGGAGGCTGTGGCAGGAGGATGGGCCAGGCACCAAGAGTCTCTCATAGGAACAGAACCATGATTTTGTTTAGTGCGTAATATGCTAAGCTTAAAATGCTTACTGTTATGGACTGAATTGTGTTTCCCGGCACACCACCTCTCTCTGCTCCTCTCCCCCACCACCACTGAAATTTACATATGGAAGCCCTAACCAATGTGACTATATTTGGAGATAGGGCTTTTAAGGTTAAATGAGACCATAAGAGTGGAGCCCAAATCCAATAGGACTGGTGTCCTTGTAAGAGGAAAAGACAGTAGAAATCTCTTTGTCTTCATGAACACAGAGAAGCCATGTAAGGACACAGGTACGGCAGCTGTCTGCGAGGCAGGAAGAGCCCCTCACCAGAAACTGAATCTGCCAGCACCTTTATCTGGGAGGTGAAAGCTGTGGTGAGCTGTGAGCGTGCCACTGCACTCCAGCCTGGGCAACAGAGTGACATTCTGTCTCAAAAAAAAAAAAAAAAAAAAAACCCAATAAATGAAGATAAATGAATCATATATTTGAAATGGATTTAAGTTTATCACTTAGCTAACTATAATGATAACAAAATACTAAAATAAGACACCTATGACAAATTAGTGAATGTTATTAATGCAAAGTTTATTTAGATTAGTCATTGCACAAGAAAATTTGAACACTCTGAAAGTTTAAAGTTTACATATGAAAGAAACTTGGTAGCGGTTTTACCAAATTTGACAACAATCTTAAGAAATTACATGGTATTACCAATAGGAACTTGTAAAGCTGAAAGAAACTTCTGTAAACAATCAGTAATGAAAATAAATTTCTAACAACAATAAGAGAGAAAAGACTGATTTATCTTTCTATTCATTTAATAGAAAATGCTACAAAATCTTGACCAGGCACAGCGACTCACATCTGTAATCCCAGCACTTTGGGAGGCCAACGTGGGTGGATCACTTGAGCTCAGATGTTCAAGACCAGTCTGGGCAACATGGCAAGACCCTGCCTCTACAACAAATACAAAAATTAGCCAGGCTTCCTGGTGTGTGTGCCTGTAATTTCAGCTACTTGGAAGGTTGAGGTGGGACGATCACTTGAGCCCAGGAGGTCAAGGCTGCAGTGAGCTGTGATAGTGCCATTGCACTCTAGCCTGGGAGACAGAGTGAAACCCTGTCTCAAAAAAAAATAAAAAGAAAAATACTACAAAATATTGTCATATGATGAAGCAATCAGAGTTGTAGGAAGAAAAGTATCGCAGAGATGATTCAGGTAATTAATATTACGTTGTTTTTCTGAACTTTATAATTTGTGTTCTTGATTTAAAAATTTTTTAATTTGTTATAATTTTTTTATACTAAATGAAAACTTACTTCTGTGCACAATTTTGTACTTACAGTTTTATAAATTTATACTTTCACTTTTTTTTTTTTTAAGATAGGGTTTCACCTTGTTGGTCAGGCTGGTTTTGAACTCCTAACCTCAGGTGATCCACCCACCTTGGCCTCCCAAAGTGTTGGGATTACAGGCGTGAGCCACTGTGACCCGCCTCTTTTTTTTTTTTTTTTTTCTAAAGAAAGAGCCCCCAAATTACATGAGCTTCAGGTCCTACAAAGCCTGGCTCCATTCCTGATGACAGATGAACATAAAAACAAAAACCACAACAACAGATAAGGTAAACTTATTAATCATTTCAATAGAAGTTTGAAAATTCATGATAATAAAATTCCACAATCTTCACATTACAACCAGATATATTTAGTATATCTAGTAGTATGCTATAGTAGATATATTTTTGTACATCATATTGGGGCAGAAAAATAAAAATAGAAAGTACAGATATATTCTACCTTGAGTTAACCAAACTACAGTTTTTTTTTTGTTTTTTTGTGTTTTGTGTTTGTGTGTGAGATGGAGTCTCGCTCTGTCGCCCAGGCTGAAGTGCAATAGCACAATCTTGGCTCACTGCATCCTCCGCCTCCCAGTTTCAAGCGATTCTCCTGCCTCAGCCTCCTGAGTAGCTGGGATTATAGGTGCCCACCACCTCATCCAGCTAATATTTGTATTTTTAGTAGAGACGAGGTTTCGCTGTGTTGGCCAGGCTGGCTTCAAACTCCTGAGCTCAGATGATCTGCCCACCTCGGCCTCCCAAAGTGCTAGGATTATAGGTGAGAGCCACCTTGCCCAGCCCAACTACAGAGTTTGAGGAAACAGTGCCCACAAGACTATCCTCACTTCTGACACAAATGACAAACTTAAGGGGTCCAAAAACTATCTTCTTAGATAATTTGCAAGATTTACAGAGCTCACTGAAAGGTATTATGCTCCTAGTTACTGTTTCTTACAGAGAAAAGATACAAATGGAAATCAGTCACAGTGGCTATGTAAAATGCTGCAGCCACTATAAAAAATACTATGCTGGTTTCTCAAAAAATTAAAAATAAAATTACCCTAGCAATTCCACTTGGTGTGTATTCAAAATAATTGAAAGCAGGTCTCAGAGAGATATCTGCACAGCCATGCTCATAGCTGCATTATTCACACTATCCAAAACATAGAAGCAACCCCAAATGTCCACTGACAGATGAGTGGATAAACAAAATACGCTATATACATAGAGTGAAATATTGCATAGCATTTAAAAAAAAAAAGGAAATTCTGACGCGCTACAAAATAAATGAACCCTGAGGACATTATCCTAAGTGAAACAAGTCATTCACAGAAAGACAAATGCTGTATGATTCTACTTATTATACAGACAGAAAGTAGAATGGTGTTTGCCAGAGGGTGGAGGGGAGAGAAGAATGGGAAGTTGTTTAATGGGTACAGGGTTTCAGTTTTACAAAATGAAAAGAACTATGAAGATGCACGACTTTATAAATGTATTTAATACTGCTGAACTGTATACATAAAAATGGTTAAGACAGTACATTTTATGTTACGTATAACTTATTACAATTAAAGGATTTGAAAAAATACAGGACAACCAGTTAAACTGAATTTTAGACATACTATGTTGAAAAATTATTCATTGTTTATCTGAAATCTGGATTTCAGATAATCGTAAAGCCTGGCAATCGTAAAGCCTCCCACGGAAAACGTTAGCTATACACACAAAGACAAGCATATATGTATATAGCCACATACATACTCATACACATAATCTTCTTAAAGGCATCAGAAGTGACGAGATAAAAAGGAATTATCAAGTGTGATAACTTTGTACTGTGTCAATGAAGAGTGTAATTAACATACTTAGAGAGAGGAAAATATGACAAATCATACGAGAGGTAAAGAATTTTTTCAGGCCGGGCGCGGTGGCTCAAGCCTGTAATCCCAGCACTTTGGGAGGCCGAGGCGGGTGGATCACGAGGTCAAGAGATCGAGACCATCCTGGTCAACACGGTGAAACCCCGTCTCTACTAAAAATACAAAAAATTAGCTGGGCATGGTGGTGCGTGCCTGTAATCCCAGCTACTCAGGAGGCTGAGGCAGGAGAATTGCCTGAACCCAGGAGGCGGAGGTTGCGGTGAGCCGAGATCGCGCCATTGCACTCCAGCCTGGGTAACAAGAGCGAAACTCCGTCTCAAAAAAAAAAAAAAAAAAAAAAAAAAAAAAAAAAAAAAAAAAAAAAAAAAAAAAAAAAAAAAAAAAAAGAATTTTTTCATGCAGACTCACAGACCCACAGAGTTTCCAGCTTCAGTTCTGTAACTTCCATCATGGGTCAAAGTAAACAAAGAACACAAAATCTCACCAGTTCTGATCTCAAATAGATTTTCCTGTCCAGTGTGCACAAAATGTTTTCTTATTTGACTTGAGCTAGCAAATAGGCAAAGTTTCACATAAAGAAAAAAGTGTCACAAACCACATTCTATCATCTCTTAGCTGACAGAGTGTATAAACTTCTATCATGTTGACATCCATAACCAAATGTGCAGACCATAAAATCAGATCCCCAGTTGTTACTATAACCAATTGAGAACAGCTTGCAAACTGGGTGCAAATCAGAAATAGAACCAAGTTTAGCCAAGGACCAAAAACAAAAATAACAACCCAGGGTAGGAATAAAGTAAGAGATGGAGACTAAAGTTATCTTTCCACCTGGGCTTCACTCCAGGGATCAATAAAATGGCGTGCCTGAGCTTAAATATTCTATACGGTGCCCTTCAAGGGCAAAATTCCTTACTTGTCTCGGGTAAGTGTCCATGTGGGCCTCTCAGTGGAACTTCCAAAGCAATCAATGTATAATATTCAAAAAGTTTAAAAGATATCTTTTACACAAATGATAGAATGAACCCATGTCAAAAATACATTAACTTATTAATGATAGAACCACAAAAATAATAAAAGTGGTTCCAAGAGTATTGGAGGAAGTCTATATTTATAAACATGTTATTTTTAAAAAGAATGCTGGATTAAGATTGCTAGGTTAGATACAAAACTGGTAAATGAGTTCCAAGGCAATAAAACTATAACCTTTGGGGTTATCTTTTCCACTGGACAGAAATCTAAAAGTTAACATTTAACTTCACAGATTTGGGCTGTAACAGATGGTAAATAGTAAAGTCAAATACATTCTCCTAAATAAGTCAACAATCCTTGGATGGGGCTGTTAAACAGTGCTCTAGTAAGACATTGAAAAGACAGGCTATACTTTCTTTTGCTTATTTCTAAATTTTAAACTCTTTTCTTTTCTTCTTCTTTTTTTTTTTTTTTTTTTTTTTTTTTTTTTTT
>NW_016107353.1:1581047-1582822 GCF_001604975.1 Cebus imitator | reverse complement strand
CACCCAGGCTGGTGTGCAATGGCGTGATCTCGGCTCACTGCAACCTCCACCTCCCGGGTTCAAGCGATTCTCCTGCCTCAGCCTCCCAAGTAGCTGGGACTACTGGTGTGTGCTACTTCACTTGGCTAACTTTCATGTTTTTAGTAGAGATGGGGGTTTCACCATGTTGGCCAGGCTGGTCTTGAACTCTTGACCTCAGTTGATCAGCCCACCTCGGCCTCCCAAAGTGCTGGGATTACAGGCGTGAGCCACTGCACCCTGCCTTAAATTTTGTTCTTTAGAAGAATGCACTGAGCTGATCTTGAGTCCTGCCTCTATATGCATCTCTCCTATTTGGTACTCTACCCCGAGAACTCGTTGCCATGGCCTCCCGGTAACCCAGTTACATCTCTTCAAAGCAAGGAGATGTTTAGATTACACCTAGGTTCCCACTCCCTTTGTCCGAGCAACTATTTTCAGGCAGTAAGCTGGGCCAATTACAGAGCTCTATTTCTTTCTCATTCATCAGGGATTGCTGTACTCAGTAGCCTAATATCCAATATCTTGAAAACCACTGTTTCATATATTTAGTCTAGTTTTCCAGTTGTTTCAGTCAAAAGGGTAAATCCATTTCCTATTACTTATCTTGGCTTCTTTTTCTTGTTTGATTCATTGCACTAGTTCAATAACTCTGTATAACACTGAATAGGTGAGAGCAGACATCATTGCCTTCTCCCTGATTGTACAGGGAAGGCATTAAATCTTTCAACATTAAACATGATCTCGAGGTAGGTTTTTCATAGACAACTAACCATAATTTGCTGAGAGTTTACTTACGTTTTGTGAGCGTTGAGATCATAGTAGTTGTTTTCTTTTATATGCTGTTAATGTGGAAAATTGCATTGATTGGCTTAGAGTGAGTTGGGGAATGTTCTGTTTTCTTTAAATTTCTGGAAGACTTTGTGGGGAATTTGTATTTGCTTTTCTTCCTTAAATGTATGGAACAATATAATAACAAAGCTATCGGGTCCTGGTGTTGTCTTTGTGGGGTTTCTAGCTACAAATCCAAATTATTTGAGTTATATAGTTATTGAAGTTAATTATTTCCTCTTGAGTGAATTTTGGTAAGTGTGTCTTTCAAGATGTTTCTTCTAAATTGTCTAATTTATTGGCATAAAATTGCTCATAATATCCCGTTATTGCCCTCTTACTAGATGTAATATCTGTAGCTATGTCACCTCCCTCATTCCTGGTATTTGTAATTTGTGTCACCTCTATTTTCTCCTGATCAATCCTGCTAGAGGTTTATCAATTTCATTGATCTTCTAATAAAAAAAAAGCTCTTTCATTTCAACTGAGTTTCTCTATTGCTTTTGTTTTATGCCTAATTGATTTCCACCCTCATTTTTATTATTTCCTTTTTTCTTCTTACTCTTTATTTGTTCTTTTTTTTCCAGTTTCTTAAGGTAGAAGGTGAGGTCACTGATTTAAGATCTTCCTTCGGCCGGGCGCGGTGGCTCACGCCTGTAATCCCAGCACTTTGGGAGGCCGAGGCGGGTGGATCACGAGGTCAAGAGATCGAGACCATCCTGGTCAACATGGTGAAACCCCGTCTCTACTAAAACTAGAAAAAAAATTAGCTGGGCATGGTGGCGCGTGTCTGAAATCCCAGCTACTCAGGAGGCTGAGGCAGGAGAATTTCCTGAACTCAGGAGGCGGAGGTTGCGGTGAGCCGAGATCGTGCCATTGCACTCCAGCCTGGGTAACAAGAGCGAAACTCCGTCTCAAAAAAAAAA
>NW_016107353.1:1575734-1580177 GCF_001604975.1 Cebus imitator | reverse complement strand
AGACGGGGTTTCACCGTGTTGACCAGGATGGTCTCGATCTCTTGACCTCGTGATCCACCCGCCTCGGCCTCCCAAAGTGCTGGGATTACAGGCTTGAGCCACCGCGCCTGGCTTTATTTTTAATTTTTAAAATTTTTATCAAATTCTCTGAGAAGCATTTTTAGTATAACTTATTTTTGCTGCTAGGTACTCTGTAAACATCAATTACAACAGGTGGTTGATAATGTGGTTCAAGTCTTTTACATTCTTATTCTTTTCTACTTATCAATTATTGAGAGGTGCTAAAATCTGACTGTAATTGTGAAAATTGCTTTTCCTCACAGTTCCATCAAGTTTTGTTTTATGTATTTTGAAGCCGTCATTTAGGCAAATAAATGTAGAACTGTTACAGCTTCTTATTGAATTGACCCTTTGATCACCATGAAATGTATTCACCTTTTCCATGGCAATATGCTATGTTCTGATATCTACTTTGTCTGATACTAATATAGTTTCATCAGATTTCTTTTTATTACAGGCATATCTTTTAATATCCATTTATATTTAACCTATCTGTCCTTATATTTAAAGTGGTTGTCTTGTAAGCAGCATGTGGTAGGGTCTTTTTACCCACTGTGATGCTAATTGGGGTGTTTGGACAATTCTTAGTGTAACTATTGATGAGGTCGGTTTTAAATGTACCATGTTGCGAGGTCAGGCATGGTGGCTCACACCTGTAGTCCCAGAACTTTGGGAGGCCAAGGTGGATGGATCATGAGGTCAGGAGTTCAAGACCAGCCTGACCAAGATGATGCGTCTCTACGAAAAATACAAAAATTATCTGGGTGCAATGGCAAGATCCTGTAATCCCAGCTACTTGAGAGGCTGAGGCAGGAGAATTGTTTGAACCTGGGTGGCAGAAGTTGCAGTGAGCCAAGGTAACACCACTGCACTCCAGCCCAGGTGATAGAGTGAGACTCTGTCTCAAAAAATAAAAATAGTACCGTCTTGCTATTGTCTTGTTTGTCCCAGCTCTTTTGCCTGTTTCCCTTTTTTTTTTTTTTTTTTTTGGTTTTAATCTCTTTGAGAGAGAGAGAGAGAGAGAGTGTGTGTGTGTTGGAGACAGAGTATCACTCTGTTGCCCAGGCTGGAGTGCAGTGGCACAATCTTGGCTCACTGAAACCTCTGTCTCCTGGTTCAAGCAATTCTCCTGCCTCAGACCCCCAAATAGCTGGGATTACAGGTGTGTGCCACCATACCCAGCTTTTTTTGTATTTTTAGTAAAGAGGTTTCAGCATATTGGCTTGACTGGTCTCAAACTCCTGACCTCAAATGATCCATCCCTTCAGCCTCCTAAAGTGCTGGGATTACAGGTGTGAGCCACCACACCCAGCCTAGATTGAGAATTTTTAATGACTCCATTAAATCTTCTTTGTTGACTTATTAGCTTTTCTATTTTTCTTGTGATTACTTCGGGATTTATCACGTACAAGGTGAAAATCTTATAGCATGCCGGGTGCGGTAACTCATGCCTGACATTTCAGCACTTTGAGAGGCTAATGTGGGAGGTTTGCTTGAGGCCAGGAGCTCGAGACCGGCCTAGGCAACATGGTCAGACCCTATCTCTAAAAAAAAAAAGAAAGAAAGAAAATGTCTTACAGCAGTAAGATTTCACTTTCCCCATCTCGGCCTTATTCTATGGTGGTCATGCATTTTACTTCTATATATATATTATAAATCTATAAATCCCATGATTATAGTACCTTTTCCTTTAAGCAGCAACTGTTTTACTGGAGAAAAAAAAAAAAAAAGCTTTTTGTTCTTCCTTTTGTAGACCCAGACTTTGGTATCTTTTTCCTTGTCCCTGAAGGATTTAATACTTCTTATAGTATAAGTCTGCAGGTGATGAATCCTTCAGCTTTTGTATTTCTGAAATAGTCTTTATTTCACCTTTGTTTTCAGAAGATATTTTGGCTGGGTATAGATTTCGGGTTGTTTTTTATTTTCTTTCAATTTAAAGATGTAACTCCGTTGTTTTCACATCTGCATTGTATCTGATGAGAAATATGCTGTCGTCCTTTGGTTTCTCTACCTGTAACATGTCTAGTTCCTACTTCCTTTAATATTTTCTCTCAGTCTCTGGTTTTAACAATTTTTCAAGTGTTATGTGTTGTCATATTGCTTTCCTTGTCTTCCTTGTGCTTGGGGTCCATTAGATCTGTAGAGGGCTTACAGTTTTCATCAAATTTGAAAAATGTTTATCCATTGTTTTTTCAAATCCTTTTTTTCTCCTTTGGAGACTCCGATTATACACACATTAGACCACTAGAGATTCTCCCAGTTTACTGATAATCTCTTCATTTTCTTTAGCCTTTTTCCTTTAATTTTGAATAACTTCTGTGCTATGTGTTCAAGTTTACTCATCTTTTGTTCCACACTGTCTAATCTGCTGTTGATTCTAACAAGTGTGTTTTTCATATCAGACACTAGAGTTTACATTTTCAGAAATTTGATACTGGTCCCCCCCTTTTTTTTTTTGAGATGGAGTTTCGCTCTTGTTGCCCAGGCTGGAGTGCAATGATGCGATCTCGGCTCACCGCAACCTCTGCCTCCCAGGTTCAAGCAATTCTCCTGCCTCAGCCTCCCACTCGGGAGGGATTATAGGCACCGGCCACCATGCCCAGCTAATTTTTTGTATTTTTAGTAGAGAAGGGGTTCACTGTGTTGGCTGGTCTCAAACTCCTGACCTCAGATCTGCCTGCCTTAGCCTCCCAAAGTGCTGGGATTACAGGCATGAGCCACTGCACCTGGCTTTCCTCTTATTTTTAATGTAATTTCAGGTAGATTCATTGGCTCCTGTATCTGGTATGAAGTGCTCATGGATCTGACACTTAGAATTCTTGTTCTTTTTCTTTTGAATTTTATTGAGTTAGCTTTCTGTTAATTCTACCCTTCTGTACTTTTCATTTTAGTATTTAATCACTTCGCTCATTAATTTTGTCTTTTTATTGTACCTTAACCGTCATGTTTACCTTTTCGTCTTTTTAAATTTTTTTTGACACAGGGTCTCACTCTGTTGCCCATGCTGGAGTGCAGTGGTACAATCTTGGCTCACTGCAGCCTTGAACTTTCAGGCTCAAGTGATCCTCCCCTCTCAGCTTCCCGAGTTGCTGGGACTATAGGCATGCGCCACCACGTCCAGCAGATTTTTGTATTTTTTGTTGAGACAGGGTTTCGCCATATTGCCCAGGCTAGTCTTAAACTCCTGGGCTCAATCCACCCACCTCAGCCTTCCAAAGTGATGGAATTATAGGCATGTGCCACCATGACTGGCCTCATGTTTACCTTTTTTTAAAAAATTAATACTTCTTGTATTACACACTGAAGGTAGAAAGCATGGTCATGCAGTAAAAACTGTGTAGTCAGCCCATGCTTTAAATGGAACACTAGTTGCTTTTAAGCAGTGAACTCTGACAATGCCCACCCTTTACCTATAACCAGTTGGCCTGCATTGGCGCTCCTTACTCCCCTTCCTACAACCTAAACTCTGTAGTCTCAGTAACTCAGATCTTTCTTTAGACAGTGAGTTGTCCATGTTTGCAACATTTTCTTTCTTTCTTTATTATTTTGAGACAGGGTTTCATTTTTGTCACCCAGAGTGAAGTACAGTGATGCAATCACAGCTCACTGCATCCTTAACCTCCCAGGCTCAACAAATCCTCCTGTCTCAGTCTCCCTAGTAGCTGGGACTACAGGCATGTGCCACAATGCCTGGCTAATTTTTGTGTTTTTTTGTAGAGACAAAGTTTTGCCATGTTGCCTAGAATGGTCTCGAACTCCTGAACTTCAGTGATCCTCCCACTTTGGCCTCCCAAAGTGCCAGGATTACAGGCATGAGCTATCATGCCCAGCCACAACATTTTGAAGCTGGGAAAACAGTGGTTTTCTTCACCTATGTCATATACAATGTAAGCCAGTATTATCCAATAGAAATACAATGCAAGCCACACATGTAATTTTAAATTCCCTAAAACCCACATCTGCCAGGCTCGGCGGCTCACTCCTCCAATCCCAGCACTACGGAAGGCCACGGCGAGCAGCAGATCACTTGAGATCAGCAGTTTGACACATGACTAGGCAACAAAGTAAGACCCCACATCTACAAAAATACAAAAATTAGCCAGGCATGGCAGTGTGTGCCTGTAGTCCCAGCTACTCAGGAGGCTGAGGTGGGAGGATGGCTTGAGCCTGGGAGGCAGAAGTTGCAGTGAGCCAAAATCAGGCCACTGAACTCCAGCGTGGTTGACAGAGCCAGACTGTCTCAAAAAAAAGCACCACATCAAAAAAAAGTAACTGGTGGAATTAATTTTATATAATCCATTATATCTAAAATATCACTTTCAATGTCATCAACATAAAAAATTTTATATATATAAAATTTTATATATGTGTGTATGTATATAT
>NW_016107353.1:1573218-1575284 GCF_001604975.1 Cebus imitator | reverse complement strand
TTTTTTTGAGACAGAGTCCCACTCTGTTACCCAGGCTGGAGTGCAGTGGCATGATCTCAGCTCACTGCAACTTCCGCCTCTTGAGCTCAAGTGATTCTCCTGTCTCAGCTTCCCAAGTAGCTGGGACTACAAGTGCCTGCCACCTCGCCCGGCTAATTTTTTGTATTTTTAGTAGTGATGTGGTTTCGCCATGTTGGCCAGGCTGGTCTCAAACTCCTGACCTTAGGTGGTCCGTTTGCCTCAGCCTACCAAAATGCTAGGATTACAGGCATAAGCCACTGTGCCCAGCCTGAAATCCAATGTGTATCTTATACTCACGGTATATTCATTTGGGATACTAAATTTATATCAGAAATACTGATCTTTATGTTTCATTAAATGTGTAGCTTGAAGAGTATATTGTCATACCTAAGTTGTTTTTCCAAACATACTTAAAAGTTTTCTAAACCAAAAAGTACATTCCTTAGCCTTGCTTCTTACTTAGTAGCCACATTTCAAGTACTCAATAGCCACATATGGTTAGTGACAACCATATTAAACAACATAGGCATAGGTCCTTTATGAAGAGCTACAGAATATCTCATTTCCATGGTGATTGTGCTCTATCGCTACACAACACACACATGTACACATGTGCACGTGCACACACACACACACACACTGCCTAAATCTTTGTAAACAGATTTCACAACAGGAAGAAGTATGTCAAAATTTCAACTCAGGAATGGACTCAACATATTGATTTTAAAAAACAGTTAAGAGGTATTTAAACCTCAAATACTAATCTCTGAAAAAAGCATAGTTGAAATCCATAGCCAAATTTTTGACATTTTTCTTTCAATAACCTGTCTCCACCAAGTCTATAATCAATTCAATCTATCTATTCTTCTCTAGGCAAAGTCCTAAGATCTTTTCCCCTAGGGTATATACATTCCCAATGTCTTTTTCTAAATCTTATTTATAATATGTAATAACTATAAAAATGCTGTTATAAAATATAGAAACCTGCTCATAGAAATATACTTCACGAGGTATAAAAGATGCACAAAGATGTTTACTGTGGTATAATTTATAATAATGAGAAACCTGAATTACACAAGGAAATGTTCATAAATTATGATGTGTCAGCTCAGTGGAATACTGTGAACAAAGCTCAGAGGGCAGCAGGAAATGACTATTGTAGAAAGCATGATTATGGGTGATATATTTTTAAAAACCCTGATGTCCTGTCTTAACAATGGAATGGGGGAAAAAAAGGAACACCCTAGCATTAAAACAAGGTAGAAAGATTGGAGTAGAAAGTACTTTTTCTTTTCTTTACGTATCTTAAGGAAATTAACAATAAGGGAAGAAAATGAAATGCCCTCACTGACCTTCCCTCCAGCCTTTCCTGTTGCTAATTCCCTGAAACTGAACTCCAGCCAAGACTTTAGACGGTTCCTATACATAAATGGAATCAGCCTTCAGGTTTCCTCAAGACAGGGTGGGAAAGTTATGTATGGAAAGATCTCAACTAGAAGCTAAGAAAAGATCCACTTGGCAAAAAATAAATAATAAATAAAAATACACCTCTTCAAAAAGAATAACTCAAAAAATTATTTCTAGTTCAAAATTTTGTTAAAATTAAAAAAATTCATAAGACAGAAAATCTAAGACAGGCTTCCCAACCCAATATTCAGGTACACAATGTGAATCTCAATAACTGCCTAGAGCAAAGATAGTAACAATGTATTGATACTGATAACTAAAAGTGTGACAAAAGAGCACAAAGAGGGCTGGACACAGTGGCTCATGCCTGTAATCTCAATAGTTTGGGAGGCTGAGGCAGAAGGATCACTGAGCTCAGGAGATTGAGACCCACCTGGGAAACATAGAGACCCTGCCTCTACCTCCAAAAAAACTCCAAAAAACAAAACAATTAGCTAGGCATGGTGGTCCATGCCTGTAGTACTAGCTATAGGGGAGGCAGAGGCAGGAGGATCACTTGAGTCAGGAGTTCAAAGCTGCGGTGAGCTATGATTGTGCCATTGCACTGCAGCGTAGGATACAGAGCAAGACCCTGTCTC
>NW_016107353.1:1569691-1572879 GCF_001604975.1 Cebus imitator | reverse complement strand
AAAAAAAAAAAAAAAAAACAAAAACAAAAACAAAAAACAAACTACTGAAAGTGAACTTTAGTAAGAAAGAAAGTGAACTGTAGTAAGAAAGATGTATACTGTAATCCCTAGGCAGTCAAGTAAAAGTCTTTTAAAAAATGGAGTATAGCTAGTAAGCTAACATAAAATCATAACAATAATCCAAAGGAAACCAGAAATTTTGAGGAAAAGAAGAGGTGGGGATAAGACAAACAAAAAACAAGCAAGATGATGTAAAGAACTGTGAAGTATGCCTTCCAAGTGCCTCACAGTCTCTCGACTTCTCTCCTGGGATCTCCAGCCTCACTGTGGCTCGAAATGCACCCTGCTGCTTCTGTGCCACTGGTGACTCCTGCATATGTGCCAGCTCCTGCAAGTGCAAACAGTGCAAAATGCACCTCCTGCCAGAAGAGCCGCTGTCCCTGCCGCCCTGTGGGCTATGCCAAGTGTGCCCAGGGCTGTATCTGCAAAAGGGCATCGGAGAAGTGCAGCTGTGGTACCTGACGTGGGGACAGCTCTGCACCCAGATGTGAATAGATCAACTGTACAAACCTGGATTTTTCAAAAAATACAACCCCAAGCCATTTGTTGCATTTCTTTTTCTATTAAATATGTGAATGACAATAAAACAATTTTGACTTGAAAAAAAAAAAGAGCTGTGAAGTATATTTAGTTTTACCCTACTTGCAAGCTAAGCAAGGCCCGCCCTCCCCAGTTTCATTGATGCTGGTAGAAGCCACGTGACATATGAGTCAGAGGACAGTTTATTATTCTTATCAAGGGCAATATCCAGTGTATCGGCATTTTCATACCAGTTCCCCAAATCCTAATTCTCACAGGCCAAATAATCCTGATATGCAATGGGTTGTATTATAAGCAGAAAAACCCAGAATTTGAGGAACCAATGTTTTTTTAAGATAGAGTCTCGCTCTATTGCCCAGGCTGAAGTGCAGTGGCGCAATCTCGGCTCACTCCAACATCTGCCTCCTGGGTTCAAGTGATTCTCTTGCCTGAGCCTCCCGAGTAACTGGGACTACAGGTGCCCACCACCACGCCCAGCTAATATTTGTATTTTTAGTAGAGACGGGGTTTCACCATATTGGCCAGGCTGGTCTCAAACTCCTGACCTTGGATCCGCCCATCTTGGCCTCCCAAAGTGCTGGGATTACAGACGTGAGCCACCACGCACAGCCGAGGAACCAAATTTTTTATGCGATGTCTGCCCCATGCTCTAAAGGGAGACACTGTATCTTCCAAGGCTGTTTGCTAGATAAATATCCTTGAAAAGATAGTCTGGAACAAGCAGTAGTCAGTACCTTGCTTGCAAGACCTATAGAAATACGAGAGACTTATGGTGAACTGTCTCCACCACATGGTATATTGAAACTGACTATCAATAATCACATTAAAGGTAAATAATCTAAATTAAAAGACAGGGATTTTCAGACCAGACCCAAGTTTTACACTATGGTAAAAATCACTTCGTTCCGTAAGAGAGAAAAAAAGTACACAAAAAAATTAGTAAGGATATAGGAGGCCTGGCAGGGTGTGGCGGCTCACACTTGTAATCTCAGCACTTTGGGAGGCTGAAGCAGGAGGATCACCCGAGGTCAGGAGTTCCAGACCAACCTGACCAACATGGAGAAACCCTGTTTCTACTTAAAAAAGTAAAAATAATTACAAAAATTTTTTAAAAATTAAATAAAAGGATATAGGAGACCTGAACAACACTATTAACCAATTTGACCTGATATTTGCAAAACATTTTCCTTAACAACAGCAGGACACACATTCTTCTTTTATTTTTATTTATTTATTTATTTATTGTTTTTGAGATGGAGTCTCGCTCTGTCACCCAGGCTGGAGTGCAATGGCACGAAATTGGCTTACTGCAACCTCTGCCTCCTGGGTTCAAGTGATTCTCCTGCCTCAGTCTCTGAAGCAGCTGGGATTATGGGCATGTGCCATCACGCCCGGCTAATTTTTTTATTTTTATTTTTAGTAGAGACAAGGCCTCCCCATATTGGTCAGGCTGGTCTCAAACTCCATGACCTTGTGATCTGCCCACCTCAGCCTCCCAAAGTGCTGGGATTACAGGCGTAAGCCACCATGCCCAGCCCACACATTTTTCTTAAATGCATGGGGAATAGTTACCAGGATAGATCATATTATGGACTCTCAAACAAATCCAGCAAATTTAAAGTAATTAACATCATACAAAATCTTACCACAACAAAATTCTATAAACCAATAACAGAAAAATAGCTTGACGATCCCCAAATATTTGGAAATTAAACAACATACTTCTAAATAACCTATGCATCAGAGGAACTAACAAAGAAATTAGAAAGTATTTTGCACTAAATAAAAATTAAAAAGCAACATATCAAAATTTGTATCATGGTAAAATGCTTATATTCAAAAGTAAGACATAAGCCGGGTGTGGTGGCTCATGCCTGTAATCCCATCACTTTGGGAGGCCAAGGCGGGCGATCACCAGGTCAGGAGATCCAGACTATCCTGGCCAACAGAGTGAAACCCGTCTCTATTAAAAACACAAAAATTAGCTGGGCATGGTGGCGTGTGCCTGTAATCCCAGCTACTTGGGAGGCTGAGGCAGGAGAATGGTTTGAACCTGGGAGGGAGGGTTTCAGTGAGCCAAGACTGCAAAATTGCACTCCACCCTGGTGACAGAGTGAGATTCCATCTCAAAAAAAAAAGTAAGACATGTTTTGTCTAGGTTGTCTAGGCACAGTGGCTGATCCCTGTAATCCTAGCATTTTGGGAGGCCGAGGTAGGTTGAACACTTGAGGTCAGGAGTTCCAGACCAGCCTGGCCAACATAGTGAAACATCATCTCTACTAAAAATACAAAAATTGGCCAGGCACAGTGATGCATGCCTATAATCCCAGCTACTTAAGAGGCTGAGACAGGAGAAACACTTGAACCCAGGAAGCGGAGGTTGCAATGAGCAGAGATTGTGCCACTGCACTCCAGCCTGGGCTACAGGGCAAGACCTTGTTTCAAAAAAAAGAAAGAAAGAAAAAGCATCATGTCAACATTTTTGTCATAGTAAAATGCTTATATTAAAAAATGAGACAAGTTTTGGCCAGGCACCGTGGCTCATGCCTGTAATCCCAGCAATTTAGGAGGCCAAGGCAGGTGGATCA
>NW_016107353.1:1567311-1569110 GCF_001604975.1 Cebus imitator | reverse complement strand
ATGTTTTCAGTCAGTAACCAAAGCTTCTACCTTAAGAAACTAGAAAAAGATCAAATTAAACCCCAATAAGGAGATACATAGAAATAATAAAGAACAGAAATAGATGAAAAATGAAAGTAAAGATACCTCTACAGATCCCACAGGCATTAAAAGGATAAGGGAATACTGTGAACTGCTTTGTGTCAATAAATGTAATAGCTTAGATGAAATGGACAAATCCCTTAAAAAACACAACTCCAGCTCCCCTGGGTTATTCTGGGCACACTGTCTATGGGGTACCCCTGCTCGACAAGGAGCAATAAAATAAAAACACAACTTCCAAAACTCACTCAAATGGAAGTAGAAAACCTGGATAGTCCCAGATCTATTGAAGTAAGTGAATTCATACCTAAAGCCATAAAAACAAACCATGGAGATTGGTAAACTTAGGGGAGGGAGTTTAAGCATCTGTTTGGAATATAGAGTATTCTTATACGGTAGTCCTGGGAGATAAGGGTGAAGGGCAAGTTGAACTCAGATTACAGAAAACATTGAAAGTCAGGTTAAGGATTTTTTTTTTTTTTTTTTTTTGAGACTGAGTCTTGCTCTGTTGCTAGGCTGGAGTACCATGGTACGATCTCAACTCACTTCAACCTCTGCCTCCCATTTAAGTGATTCTCCTGCCTCAGCCTCCTGAGTAGCTGAGACTACAGATGTGCGCCACCATGCCCAGCTGATTTTTGTATTTTTAGTAGAGATGGGTTTTCACCATGTTGGCCAGGATGGTCTCAATCTCTTGACCTTGTGATCTGCCCACCTAACCTCCCAAAGTGCTGGAATTACAGGTGTGAGCCACTATGCCCGGCCAGGATTTTAATTTCTATTGTACAGGCAAATGTCATTTTCACTGTGTGGTCCAGACCACAGTCTGAATTTTTATGCCACTTATTCCTTAGTATTTCCATATTGCCTTGTATTATTTTCACTGTAATTATGTGTAATACAGTGCCCTAATAAACAAGTTTGTAAATTCCGTAGGCAGAACGTGTAACAAAGATTTCCTAATCTAGGGGAAAAAATTCTAGTAACCTTCCAACAAGAAAATTATAGGCTCAGACAGCCTCACAGGTGAAGTATACAAAACGTTTAAGAAAAAATAATATCAATTTTGTAAAAACTCTTGCAGAAAAATAGAAGACAAGGAAACATTTCCTAACTTTTATGAGACTATTATTCTGGTACTAAAACCAGACAAAAACACTATCAGAGAACCATAGACCACATCCCTCCCAAATATAGACATAAAAATCCCTAAATAAATAAGCAAAATGTACTCAGCAGTACATAAAATGTATAATACAGCAAAACCAAATGGTATTTATCCCAAAAACGAAAGGTTAGTTCAACACCGAAAATCAGTTAAGTAATTTACCTTATCGATGAAGAATCATATGATCATCCCAACAGATGCAGAAAAAAGGGTGATAAAATTCAACATACATTCATGACAAAACTCTTACCCAAATTAGACTAGAGGGGATTTCTTCAACATGATAAAGGGACAACTATAAAACTCCTAACAGCTATATCATACTGAATGGGATATTTGCTCCTTACTGGCATGCTTTCAGAATGAAATGGTATAATTTAAAGATCACAAACGGCTGGGCGAGGTGGCTCAAGCCTGTAATCCCAGCACTTTGGGAGGCCGAGGCGGGTGGATCACAAGGTCAAGAGATCGAGACCACCCTGGTCAACATGGTGAAACCCCGTCTCTATTAAAAACACAAAAAAAATTAGCTGGGCATGGTGGTGCATGC
>NW_016107353.1:1559796-1566773 GCF_001604975.1 Cebus imitator | reverse complement strand
AGCGAAACTCCGTCTCAAAAAAAAAAAAAAAAAAAAGAAAACCCAAAGCTGGTACGGCCATTATGGAAAACAGTGTGATGTTTCTTCAAAAAATGAAAAAAAGAACTACCATATGATTTAGTAACCCTTCTGCTGGGTATATACCCAAAGGAAATGAAATCAGCACCTTGTAGAAGATATCTGTGCTATGTTCACTGCAGTATTACAATCTCCAAGACATGAAAACCACCTTAAGTGTCCATCAACAAATGAATGATAAAGAAATTGTTGGCCGGGCATGGTGGTTCATGCCTGCAATCCCAGTACTTTGGGAGGCCAAGGTGGGTGGATCACAAGGTCAGGAGTTTGAGACCAGTCTGTCCAACATGGTGAAATCCTGACTCTACTAAAAAAAAAAAAAATACAAAAATTAGCCAAGCATGGTGGTGGGTGCCTGGAATCCCAACTACTCAGGAGGCTGAGGCACAAAAATCACTTGAACCTGGTAAGTAGAGGTTGCAGTGAGCTGAGATGGTACCATCGCATCCCAGCCTGGGTGACAGCGAGACTCCATCTGGGAAAAAAAAAGCTTTTGACTTATGATATATTCAACTTACGATGGGTTTATCTGAGTATAGCCCCATGGTTAAGTCAAGGAGTGTATTAAATGAATATTAATTTCTCATCAACTGAAAGTTGAAAATTGTAAGTTAGAGATCATCTGCACATAGAAACAGAGAAGAACAGACAACAGCGGTTACCAAGGGCAGGGAGCGGGGGGAAATGGGAAGAAGTGGGTTAAAGGGCAAAAACTGGCAGTTATGAAAGATGAGCAGGTCTAGAGATCTAACGGACAGCATGAGGACAACAGTTAATAATACTGTATTATATACCAAACATTTGCTAAGACTGTAGATTTTAAGTACTCTTACCAGACAAAAAAACAAGTAACTATGGAAGGTGACAGGATAATCTGCCTGACTGCAGTAATTATTTCAGTTTTGTACACCTTATAGACAATTAAAAAAAAGAAAATCCCAAGCAATCTACCAAAAAACACCTACTACAACAAAGAACTGAGCTTAGTAAGGTCATAGGATACAAGGCCAATAAAAACAATTGGAAGTCAAAATTACAAACACAGTACCATTTATAGTGGCATCAAAAACATAAAACAGCCAGGTGCCGTGGCTCATGGCTGCAATCCCAACACTTTGGGAGGCTGAGGTAAGGCAATCACCTGAGCCCAGAAGTTTGAGACCAGCCTGGGCAACATGGTTAAATCCTGCCTCTACTAACAGTACAAAAAAATTAGCTGGGCGTGGTGGCATGCACCTGTAGTCATACCTACTCGGGAGGTTGAGGTGGGAGGATCACCTGAGCCTGAGAAGTCAAGGCTGCAGTGCGCCATGACCGCTACACTGCGGGCTGGTCGAGAAGAGTGAGACTGTCTCAAAAAAAGAAAAAAAGCTCACATCTTATGCGAATGATTAAAAAAAAAAGAAAAAAAGAGAAAGGCTTCCGAAGGATAAACCTAAAAAAATGTGGTAAAGCTGAAAACTACAAAATACTGATGAGAGAAATAAAATAAATATCCAAATAAATGGGGAGATATACCATACTCAACCACTGGAAGACAGTATTTTGTTTTGTTTTCTTTTGTTTTGCTTTTTTGAGACAGAGTCTCGCTCTGTTGCCCAGGCTGGAGTGCAGTGGCTCAATTTCGGCTCACTGCAACCTCCACCTCCTGGGTTCAAGTGATTCTCCTGCCTCAGCCTCCTGAGTAGCTGGGACTACAGGTACATACACCAACAACCCCAGCTAGTTCTTTTGTATTTTTAGTAGAGACAGCGTTTCACCATGTTGGCCAGGCTGGTCTCAAACTCCTGACTTCAGATGATCTACCCACCTTGGCGTCTCTAAGAGCTGGGATTACAGGCATGAGCCACCATGCCTGGCTGACAATATTGTTACTATGACAATTTTCCCCAAAATGCTTAATAATCAGTCTCAGCCAAAATCCCAGTTTTTTTTTTTTAAGAAATCAATAAACTGATTCTAAAATCTAAACGGAAAAGCAAAGACCCAAGAATAGCCAAAATACTTTGAAATGGAAGATTGGAAGTGTCAAAGTTTACTGTAAAGTTATAGTAATCAAGACGACATGGTATCAGTAAAATGACAGACCTATAGATCAATGAAAAATACCCACATATATGGTCAATTGGTTATGAATAAAAGCACTAAGGCAATTCAATGAAAACCAATAGCCTTGAACAAATAGTTCTGGAATAATTGAGTGTCGATATGTAAAAAAAAGTAAACCATAATCCATAACTCATACCATATTTTAAAAATTAACCCAAAATGTATCATAAATGTAAAAATATAAGAATTTTAAAAGAAAGCACCAGAGAAAACATGAACTATAAAAAAATTGATAAATGAAATAATGAAATCAAAAAACCAAAAAACTTGTGTTTTTCCTTTTTTTTTTTTTGAAACAGGGTCTCACTCCGTCTCCAAGGCTGGAGTGCAGTGGCGTGATCTCAGCTCATGTAGCCTTGACCTTCCAGGTTCCAGTGATCCTTCCACTTTCGCAGACCTCAGTCCCCCAGGTAGTTGGGACTACAGGAGCATGCCACCATGCCCAGCCAGCTAGTTTTTGTATTTTTTTTTAGAGATGGGGTTTCAACAAGTTGTCCAGGCTAAAACTTGTGTTCTTTAAAGACATTATAGAGAAATGAAGACAAGCCACAAACCAGCAGAAAATATTTGCACAACAGCTATCTGATAAGGAAATTTTTACCCAGAAAAACTCTCCCAACATGAAAAGAGGAAATCAAACAACCCAATTTTTAAAAATCAGCAAAAAGTTTTGAGATACTTCACCAAAGAGATACATGATATAGTTGGGTGCAGTGGCTTGCACCTGTAATCCCAGCACTTTGGGGGGCCAAGGTGGGCGCATTAAGACCATCCTGGACAACATGGTGAAACCCCATCTTTACTAAAAATACAAAAATTAGCTGGGCGTGGTGGTGCATGCCTATAGTCCTAGCTACTCAGGAGGCTGAGGCAGGAGAATTGCTTGAACCTGGGAGGTGGAGGTTGCAGTGAGCCAAGATCACACCATTGCACACCAGCCTGGGCAACAGAGCAAGACTCCATCTCAAAAAAAAAAAAAAGAAAAGAAAAGAAGAAAGAAAGAAAGGCTGGGCATAGTGGCTCAAGCTTGTAATCTCAGCACTTTGGGAGGCTGAAGCAGGTGGATCACCTGAGGTCAGGAGGAGTTCAAGATCAGGCTGGCCGACATGGCAAAACCCCGTCTCTACTAAAAGCACAAAAATTAGCAGGGCATGGTAGTGGGCACCTGTAATCCCAGCTACTCAGGAGGCTAAGGCAAGAGAATCACCTGAACTCAGGAGGTGGAGATTACAGTGAGCTGAGATCAAGCCACTGCTCTCCAGCCTGGGCAACAAGAGCAAGACTCAGTTTCAAAAAAAATAAAAAGAGATATGTGATGTCAAATAGATACCTGAAAAGACACACAAAATCATTTGTCACAGGAAAATGACAATTAAAACAATGAGATACTGCTATATATCTGTTAGTATGGAGAAAAACTAAAACAGCAAACAATAAATCTGACAATACCAAGTGTTGACAAGGATGCAGAGCAACTAGAACTCTTAAACATTGCCAGTGGGCATGCAAAATGGTGCCACCACTTTCAAAACAGTCTGAGAACCTCTCATAAAGATAACTAATCATTTGATCTAGCCATCACACTCCTAGATATTCATCCAAAAAAGTTAAAATGTTCACAAAAAGGCCTACATATATATTTCAGTTTGCACAAAATTGCCCTAAACTGTAAACATCCTTAATGTCAACTATTTTTTTTTTTTTTTTTGAGACAGTCTCGCTCTGTTGCCCAGACTGGAGTGCAGTGGTCTGATCTTGGCTTGCTGCAACCTCCACCTCCTGGGTTCAAGCAATTCTCCTGCCTCAACTTCCCAAGCAGCTGGGATTACAGGTGCCCACCACCATGCCCAGATTTTTTTTTTTTTTTTTTTTTAGTAGAGACAGAGATTCACCATGTTGGCCAGGCTGGTTTCCAACTCCTGACCTCATCTGATACACGCACCTCAGCCTCTCAGAGTGCTTAGGATTACAGGTGTGAGCCACAGCGCCCAGCCTAATGTCAATTATTAATACTTAATCAGCCGGGTGCAGTGGCTCATGCCTGTAATGTCAGCACTTGGGGAGGCTGAGGTGGGCAGATCACAAAGTCAGCAGATCAAGACCATCCTGGCTAACATGGTGAAATCCCATCTCTAATAAAAATACAAAAAATTAGCGGGGCATGGTAGCACGTGCCTGTAGTCCAGCTACTCGGGAGGCCGAGGCAGGAGAATCGCTTGAACCAGGTAGGCGGAGGTTGCAGTGAGCTGAGATCATGCCACTGTACTCCAGACTGGGTGACAGAGTGAGACTCTGTCTAAAAAAAAAAAAAAAACCTTAATCGACAAAAGTACATCCATACAAAGAAATATTAATCAGCAATTAAATGGAACAAACTATTGATACATGTAAGACATTAATAAATCACAAAAGCATTGTATGGGCCGGGCACAGTGGGTCATGCCTGTAATCCCAGCACTTTGGGAGGCTGCGGCAGGCAGATCACTTGAGGTCAGGATTTAGAGACCAGCCTGGCCCACATGGTGAAACTCCATCACTACTAAAAATACAAAAATCAGCCTGATGTGGTGGCGCATGCCTGTTATTCCAGCTACTTGGGAGGCTGAGGCAAGATAATTGCTTGAACCTGCAAGGTGAAGGTTGCAGTGAGCTGAGATTACAACACTGCACTCCAGCACTGCAGCCTGGGCAACAGAGCAAGACTGTCATAAAAAAAANAAAAAAAAAAAAAAAAAAAAAAAAAAAAAAAAAAAAAAAAAAAAAAAAAAAAAAAAAAAAAAAGCAGTGTATGAAGGAAGCTAGACACAAAAGACATTGTAAGATATGTAAAATTTCACTTATATAATATTCGGAAAAATATAATACTACAGAGTCAGAAATTAGATCAGTGGTTACTAGGAGCTGTGGGTGAGTGAGACAGATTGACTGTAAAGGGCCCTTGGGCAACATTTGAGATCATTGAAATATTATATATTTTGACTGTGGTAATGGTTACATGACTGTATACATTTGTCAGAAATCGTCAAAGTATACATGTAAAAAGCATAAGTTTTGGTACCTATAAATTATACCTCAATAAACTTGACTAAATAAACACAACTAAGCCTCAAAATTGCAATTTCTTGTCTTGCTCTATGTGGAACAGAAGCTGGACCTTTTCCTCACACATATTCCTAGATAATTTTTTAAACTATAAATCATTTTCATTTGTAACAAATACTTTCCAAGGATTTTGGGGGCCTGATAAGGTACTTTAACAGCCCGGTGAAACTGAGGTTGAGAGGTATGGGTAATTATGAAGTTGAGATTTAAACCCAGGTGTGTTGGACTAGGTTTAAACGTCTCAGTGTCATTCTTCCTTCTATACTGTACTGTGCCACCAAATCTCCAAAGTCAGAAACTAAATTTTATATTCTTCAGTGTTCCTAGCACATAATAATATCCAATGAAAGCCAACCATGAGGCCAGGCACAGTGGCTCATGCCTGTAATCCCAGCACTTTGGGAGGCCAAGGTGGGTGGATCACGAGGTCAGGAGTTCAAGTGTCTCCAAAAAAAAAAAAAAAAAAAAAAAAAAAAAAAAAAAAAAAAAAAAAAAAGCCAACAATGGTAAAAACTAAAATATATCCTGAAAAACAGAGTCCCCTATCAAGTTCAGGATCTAAAGAAGTCTGCTTTTCTAAAGAAAATACTCCTTCCCCCATCCCATTCCTACTGTCCACCATATCTCTGTTGCAGCAATCAGTCCATCAGGAAGAGGTATTCATTTGTTCATTCTTCCCAGTTCCCCTCTGCAATTTCCCTGCCCAGCAAAACACCTGTATCTCAGGATGCCCCTGGGGACACGGCTAATCTCTTAGCACTCGAGACAGCAGTTTCTATGGACATGAAATGAAGACCTAGATCATCTTTCCCAGGAATTCTTTTCTTAATTAGAGGAGAGAGTAATATTTACCGGTTTACTGAGTAAAATCAGTTGCGTCACTTCTTCATTTGTATTACCCCATATAGTCCAAGATTATTGCTTCAACTGCCACCTTTTTCAACAATTTAGCATTGATTCTTCATTGGACATATGATCCCCTTCTGAGATTAAAAGGTACTGAAGACAGGGACCCCTGGTCTGATACTGTAATAGTTATAATGCATTAG
Organism: Cebus imitator; assembly: GCF_001604975.1. Classification (NCBI taxonomy): domain Eukaryota; kingdom Metazoa; phylum Chordata; class Mammalia; order Primates; family Cebidae; genus Cebus; species Cebus imitator. The sequence goes on along the minus strand of NW_016107353.1, from coordinate 1,560,435 downwards.
TCTGTAAGTAACACAATTCAACCCAAGCTGGTTTAAGCAATAAGAAAATTTACTATCTCACATAATAAGTTTGTTGTTAGGGCAGTTCCAGTGTTGATTAATTCCCTGGTTTAATAATCACTAAAGAATAGGGTTTTTTTTTGCCAGGCATGGTGGCTCACACCTATAATCCCAGCTACTCGGGAGGCTGAGGCAGGAGAATTGCTTGAACCCGGGGAGTGGAGGTTGCAGTGAGCTGAGGTTGTGCCACTGCACTCCAGCCTGGAAAACAGAGCAAGGCTCTGTCTCAAAAAAAATAAAAAAGTACTATTATAAACTGTCTACTTATAATAAAATAAAAAATAAAAGCCAGGCAGCCAGGCGCGGTGGCTCAAGCCTGTAATCCCAGCACTTTGGGAGGCTGAGGCAGGTGGATCACGAGGTCAAGAGATCGAGACCATCCTAGTCAACATGGTGAAACCCCGTCTCTCCTAAAAATACAAAAACATTAGCTGGGCATGGTGGCGCGTGCCTGTAATCTCAGCTACTCAGGAGGTTGAGGCAGGAGAATTGCCTGAACCCAAGAGGCGGAGGTTGCGGTGAGCCGAGATCGCGCCATTGCACTCCAGCCTGGGTAACAAGAGTGAAACTCCGTCTCAA
>NW_016107353.1:1551126-1559031 GCF_001604975.1 Cebus imitator | reverse complement strand
AAAAAGCTGGGCATGATGGCTCACGCCTATAATCCCAGCACTTTGGGAGGCCGAGGTGGGTGGATCACCTGAAGTCGGGATTTCAAGACGAGCCTGATCAACATGGAGAAATCCCACCTCTACTGAAAATACAAAAAATTCGCTGGGCGTGATGGCACATGCCCGTAATCCCAGCTACTCAGGAGGCTGAGGCAGGAGAATCGCTTGAACCTGGGAGGCAGAGGTTGCAGTGAGCTGAGAGCACATCATTGCACTCCAGCCTGGCATCAAGGGAGAAACTCTGTCTCAAAAAAAAATTTTTTTAATAAATTAAAATTAATTTAAAAATGCAGTTTTAGTATGTTTTATCCAAAATGTTTGGAACCAGAAGTGTTTCAGATTTTAGGATTTCTTTCAGATTTTGAAATATCTGCCTTATACTTACCCGTTAATCATCCCAAATCTGAAAATCCAAAACTCAAAATTCTCCAACGAGCATTTCTTTTGAGTGTCATGTTGGCTCTCAAAAAACTTCAGATTTTGAGGCATGTCATATTTTGGATTTGAGATACTCAACTGCAAAAAGAAGAAAAAAAGAAAAAAGAAACCCTCTCCAAAGTAAAAAAAAATACCTAAGACACGAAAAATACAGGCAATAAAAGGTAAAAATAGATAAAATGAGCATCAAAGTTAAAAACTTCTTTGCATCAAAGAACACAATAATGGAGGGAAAAAAGGCAATCTACGGAATGGGAGAAAACATCACATATCTGATAAGAGGTTAATATCCGAATATACAAAGAACTCCTACAACTCAACAACAAAAACTAAATAACCTGTTTAAAAATGGGCAAAGGATTTCAATAGACACTTCTCCATCTGAATAGCCAATAAACACATGAAAAGATACTTAACATCAATAATTGTTCGGGAAATACAAATCAAAACCACAATCGTGCCATTTCCTACCCATTAGAATGGTGGCTATCAAAACCACCAGGCAAGTGTTGGCAAAGACGTGGAGAAACTGGAACCCTTACCCACTGCTTGTAAAAATGTGAAAAGGTGAAGCTGCTATGAAAATAGTAGGGCGTTTCCTCAAAAATTTAAAAACATAATTACCACATGATCTAGCAATTCTACTTCTAGGTATATATCCAGAAGAACTGAAAGCATCTTCTCAAAGAGACATTTGTATACTCAGGGTCATGGCAGTATTATTCATTATAGGCTAAGATGGAAGCAACCCAGATGATGCATCGGTGGATGAATAAACAAAATGTGAAATGTGGATACAACGGAATATTACTCAACCTTAAAACTAAAGAGGCTGGATATGGTGGCTCACACCTTTAATCCCAGCACTTGGGAGGCTGAGGCGGTGGATCACTTGAGGCCAGGAGTTCCAAGACAAGCCCGGCTAACATGGTGAAACCCTGTCTCTACTAAATACACACAAAAAATTAGCCAGGTGTGGTGACACACACCTGTAGTCCAAGCTACACAGGAGGCTGAGGCATGAGAATCACTTGAACCTGGGAAGTGGAGCTTGCAGTGAACCGAGATCACATCACTGCACTCCAGCCTAAGCAACAGAGCAAGACTGTCTCCACCCCATATCCCCCCTCAAAAAAGGAAGAAAAAAATTCCAACATTTTCTACAACATGAACGAACCTTGAGGACATTATGCTAAATAAAATAAGCCAGTTACAAAGACATAAATACTGCATGATTCTATTATATGGAGTACTTAAAACAGAAAAAATCATAGAGACAGAAAGATGAATAATAATGGTAGTTGCCAGGGGATTCGGGAAAATGTAGTTAATAGGTAGAGTTTCAGTCCTGCAAGATGAAAAGTTCTAGAAACTGGCTGCACAATGCGAATATACTTAACACTACTCAACTGTACACTTAAAAATGGTTAAGATGGTAAATACATATTATGTGTACTTTACCACAATTTAAAACAATTTTTTATTCTTTTGAGACAAGGTCTCACTCTGCCACCCAGGCTGGAATGCAGTGACATGAACATAGCTCACTGCAGCCTCCCTCAATTTCCTAGGCTCAAGTAATCCTCCTGTCTCGGCCTCTCAAGTAGCTGGGACCACAGCCAGAACTGGCTAATTTTTTAAAAATTTATTTATTTATTTATTTATTTTTGAAACAGATTCCGGCTCTGTCACCCAGGCTGGAGTGTAGTGGCCTGATCTCAGCTCACTGTAACCTCCACCTCCTGGGTTCAAGCTATTCTCCTGCCCCAGCCTCCTGAGTAGCTGGGACTACAAGCATATACCATCATGCCCGGCTAATTTTCTTGTATTTTAGTATAGACGAGGTTTGACTGTGTTGTCCAGGCTGGTCTCAAACCCCTGAGCTCAGGCAATCCACCCACCTTGGCCTCCCAAAGTGCTGGGATTATAGGCGTGAGCCACCATGTCAGGCCTTAAATTTATTTTTTATAGAAATGGGGTCTCACCATGTTGCCCAGGCTGGTCTCAAACACCTAAGCTCATGTGATCCTCCTGCCTCAGCCTCCCAAAGTGCTGAGGTTGCAAGTGTAAGCCACTGCACTCAACCTAAAAACAATTTTTTTAAAAACGAGTAAAATACCAAAATGACAAACAAAACAACCTATACCTATTAGTATGAAGTTCAGAAGGATAAGCATCTAACTCTCAACAGTGGTCATCTACGGAGAATACTAGCAGGAAAAGGAACAATATTTTTTCTATTTCTATACTGTTTGCATTTTGATAATAAACAGGTACTAAGCTAATTTTTTAATTTTTAATAATTCCATTGGATATAACTTTTAAGTTAAACTCCAGGTACTAATAGACTTAAGTTCTCAAGCTACCTTAAAAAGAAAGTTTTGCTGAGCACAGTGGCTCACACCTGTAATCCCAGCACTTTGGGAGGCCGAGGCAAGAGGATTGCTTGACCTCAGGAGCTGGAGACTACCCTGGGCAACATGGTACGATCCTATCTTGACAAAAAGTAACTAAAAAGTTAGACCTAGATGTAGCTTCTCTACTCCCTCTCATATCTCTGCCTGGTTTGGACCACCTGCCTCCACTCTTGCCTCTACCATGTTCACCAGGGTGACCCAGACGTCCTACAAGGTATCGATCTCTGGTCCCTGCATCTTCAGCAGCTGCTTCTACACGAGTGGACCAGTGCCCACATTAACTCCTCAAGGCTCTCCCAAGTGGGTAGTAGCAGTGCTTCTGGGATGGCCTGGGTGCCGGCATGGGTCTGGGTGGAAGCTATATGGCAGGGCCAGTGATAATGGGGAGCATCACAGCCGTCATGGTGAACCAGAGCCTGCTGAGCCCCCCTTAAGCTGGAAGTGGAACTCAATAACCAGGCCATGTGTGCCCAGGAGAAAGAGCAGATCAAGACCCTTAACAGTACATTTGCCTTCTTCACAGACACAGTACAGCTCCTGGAGCAGCAGAACAAGATGCTGGAGAGCAAGTGCAGCCTCCAGCAGCAGCAGCAGACAGCGCAGAGGAACATTGACAACATGCTTGAGAGCTACATCAACAACCTTCAGCAGCAGCTGTACATTCTGGGCCAGGAGCAGCTGAAGCCGGAGGCAGAGCTTGGCAATGTGCAGGGGCTGCTGGAGGACTTCAAGAATAAACATGAGAATGAGATCGATAAGTGTACAGAGATGGACAATGAATTTGTCTTCATCAAGAAGTTTATGGACAAAACTTACGTGAACAAGGTAGAGCTGGAGTCTTGCATGGAAGGGCTGACTGATGAGATCCATTTCCTCAGGCAGCTGTATGAAAAGGAGACCCAGGAGCTGCAGTCCCAGATCTTGGACACATCTGTGGTCCTGTCCATGGACAACAGCCACTCCATGGACACAGACAGCATCATCACTGAGGTCAAGGACAAGCATGAGATCGCCAACTGTAGCTGGGCCGAGGCCGAGAACATATACCAGATCAAGTATGAGGAACTGCAGACACTGGATGGGAAGCATGGGGATAATCTGTGTCACATGAAGATTAAAATCTCTGAGATTAACCAGAACATCAGCCAGCTCCAGGCTGAAACTGAGGACCTCAAAGGTCAGAGGACTTCCCTGGAGGCTGCCGTCACAAATGCAAGTAGCGTGGGGAGCTGGCCGGTAAGGACAGCAATGCAGCTGGGTGCAATGGCTCACATGTTAATCCCAGCACTTTTGGAGGCCAAGGTGGATGAATTGTTTGAGGCCGGGAGTTCGAGACCAGCTTGGGAAACATGGCGAGGCCCCGTCTCCACCAAAAATATAAAAATTAGTCTTATAACCCAGTCTAAAAAAAATAAAAATTTAAAAATAATTTTTTTTTTTTTAAAAAAGGATACCACACCCCAAGCTGGCATACCAGGAGCTGAAGAACATCAAGCTGGCCCTGGACACAGAGGTCACCACCTACGGGAAGTTGCTGGAGGGCAACAAGAGTAGGCTGAAGTCTGGGATATAGAACATAAGCACAAAGACCACCAGCGGCTACTCAGGTGCGCTAAGCTTGGCCTGTGGGACCTCACAAGCCCTGGCCTCAGCTATGGCTAGGCTCCAGCTTTGGCTCTGATGGGGGCTCTGGATCCTTCAGCCACACCAGCTCCCCCAGGGTTCCTCCCAGGCCATGGTTGTGAAGGAAATAGAGACCCGAGATGGGAAGCTGGTGTCTTAGTCCTCTGATGTCCTGCCCAAGTAAATCGGCATAGCAGCCCCTCCCAGCCCATCCCTTCCTGTGGATGCCCCAGAGCCTGCGGAAGTGGCCACTGTATAGGGAAACATAGGGAACAGGAGTGAGCATAGCCTCACATGAGTGAGGCTCAGTCCTAGCCCTCAGCCCACTCGGGGTGTACCCCAGACAATGAACTCCTGGGTACCCCCCTGGCCCATGACTCCAGCTACAAAACAATTTGTTATTTTCCAGAATAAAGCCTCAACTAGCTCTGCCATTAAAAAAAAAACAAAAACAAAAACAAAAAATGGCCAGGCTTGGTGGTGTGTGCCTGTGGATTCCACCTACTTCAGGGGCTGAAGTGGGAGAATCGCTTGAGCCCAGGTCAAGGTTGCAGTGAATTGTGATTGCCACTCCACTCCAGCCTGGGCAACAGCACAAGCCTGTCTCAATGCTAAAGTTTTAACAAGCATTTCCTCATAAAAGCATGCATGAGTAGATGGTTTAGTTAAGGAAAATGCCTGGGTCATCCAGCTAACCTGAGGTGCTATTAGGCTTACCCCACCATAAAACTTCCTGGCCTATGATGCCTTAATCCAAACTAGAGGTACACTCTCTAATCTGGAAATGGTTGACAAGTGTGGCAGGACAAGAGCTGGCAGCCCAAAGCACAATATCCTACGATTTTCAAACTTCTTCTCCCTACCTGCTAACTGAACACCAGGCCCACATCGGCACTTTTCTTTCAGAACCTGATTCTCTATTCCTCCAACCCCTCTTCAAGAGTGCCATGAGGATTGGGGGTGTCTATCAAGATCCCCTCAGCAACCAACAGCCATTCCAGAAAAGCTGACGTAACCAAGGGCTGCCAACAAGAGCAGCTTCCCAGCAGGATGTTTTAGTAACCTTCACGAGGCAGAGAGCAACGCCTCCCACGAATTCTGGTTGGAAGAAACGATCTGGATTGTGGAAAAGTACAACTTAAAAAGCAAACACCACAGGCTCCAGTAGAGCAGGAAAGCAAGCAGAGATTTCTAAATACAAAGCTCAATTGTAAGAGTTCACTGTACCTTAATTCTCACTATCATCATTTGCTCTGTCAAAAATAGAACGTTCCATGTCTTGATCCATTCAGAATAAGCCACAGCAGGCACAGCTCTGCTTCCACAGGGCAGCCAGGTCAGAAAGGCCACACAGGGAAATGGAAAAGGCAGCCAGCAGGTTTTCTTAAGGATTATACTCTTCTGGGCTTTTATCCTTCTTCCCAGCTATTCTGGTGCCAAGAAAGCTGCAGGGAGGTCTTTGCTCTGCTCTGAAAAAGCTTCAATCTTTTCACCCGCAAGATTGAAGCAGTCTCAGGGCTGGAACTCCCTCTGCTGCCCAGTGTTTTCTTTGCATGCTGTAGTCAGTTGAATGAATTTCAAACTCACAGTGACTCAATGAGAGTGTTCAGCAAATACTGACACCATTAAATAATGTCCCCAACCTACTTAGGTTAGAAACTCTAGTATTCCAGCACCCAGAACTAGAAGTGCTAAAGACACCTGTTAGTGCAATAACCCTTATTCATTTTTGTGAACCCTCCCTTTCTCGACCTCCCAATACTGGAAGCTTACCTGTCAGGCAGAATTCCTAATCTGCCTCAAAATCTACAGGTCCAAGATCTGAGAATACCAAGTGCTCAAGGCAACTGCCACCCTTCAGAAAACTAAAGTAAATACCAACAACAAATGGTGTTACTGTGTGTGTAAAAGGTCTCCACCACTGAACAGAAGCAATGTAAATGTTTTAATACAAACTATCCCATAGCATTTATTGACATCTTGTAATAACATAAGGGTAATCAAAACAATATGAATAAATGTTCACACTGGACAAAGGACATCTAAAAACAAAATGTATCCTTCTCAACAATTTCTCACTTCATTGATCATTTCTAGTTGGAGACACTTTGTAGCAGAGTAATATTATCTCCTTTTAGCATGATCCGACCTGCAACACAAAAAACAACAAAAAGCTATTAATAACCACAGACTGAATTTTGTATCCAGTTTTTGAACAATATTTTGAAAATGCTTTCTTACAGAAAATATGTGAACATGGCTGGGCACCATGGGCTCACACCTGTAATCCCAATCACCAGATCAGGAGTTCAAGACCAGCCTGGCCAACATGGTAAAACCCCATCTCTACTAAAAATACAAAAATTAGCTGGGCATGGTGGCATGCCTATAATTATAGGCCTATAGCTTATAATCCCAGCTACTCCAGAAGCTGAGGCAGGAGATTTGCTTAAATCCAGGGAGGCGGAGGTTGCAGTGAGCCGAGATCGCACCACTGCACTCCAGCCTGGGTGACAGAGCAAGACTCTCTCTTGGGAAAGAAAAAAAAAAGTGAACATTTTCAAGTGTCCATGTAGTGAAAGGCTTTCTGGCTCCATTAGAGTACATTCACCTTTTCAACAACAACCTAACAAAAGTACATAATATTTCATGACAAGCACCATTTCTACAGCCTAAGTCAACTCAATAGGCTTCATCCAACATTTCCCAATGCCAAGTCTGTAAAAGTTTGGAAATGGGTCGTATGTCAAGTTGAGGAAATACAGCATATTATAACCCCATTCTTAAAGCTGTTAGTGTATAAAAGACTCCACCCAGCCAGGCACCGTGGCTCACGCCTATAATCCCAACACGTTGGGAGGCTGAGGAAGGTGGATCACCTGAGGTCAGGAGTTCAAGACCAGTTTGGCCAACATGGAGAAACCCCATCGCTACTAAAAACACAAAATTAGCCAGGCATGGTGGCACATGCCTGTAATCCCAGCTACTCAGGAGGCTGAGGCAGAGTTGCTTGAACCCAGGAGGCAGAGGTTTCAGGGAGGTGGAGGTCTCAGTGAGCTGAGATCACGCCACTGCACTCCATCCTGGGCAGCAAGAATGAAATTCAGCCTCAGAAAAAAAGAAAATACTTTTTCTTCTGAGAAATCTGTAACATCTTCAGGAACACTAGTGTTCACTAGCAGAACAGTTTTGAGACATGTTAATCAACAGTAATTAAACTGTTTTACTTTCCCAGGCTTCTATAGGTATTAATAATATTCTTTTTTAGGCCGGGCGCGGTGGCTCAAACCTGTAATCCCAGCACTCTGGGAGGCCGAGGCGGGTGGATCACGAGGTCAAGAGATCGAGACCATCCTGGTCAACATGGTGAAACCCCATCTCTACTAAA
>NW_016107353.1:1548762-1550916 GCF_001604975.1 Cebus imitator | reverse complement strand
AAAAAAAAAAAAAAATCTTTTTTTAAGATGAAGTCTTGCTCTGTCGCCCAGGCGGGAGTGCAGTGGAGTGATCTCAGCTCACTGAAACCTCTGCCTCCCAGGTTCAAGCAATCCTCCTGCCTCAGCCTTGTGAGCAGCTGGGACTACAGGCACATACCACCACGCCCAGCTAATTTTTTTGTATTCTTAGTAGAGACAGAGTTTCATCATATTGGCCAGGGTGGTCTCGAACTCCTGACCTCATGATCTACCTGCCTCGGCCTCCCAAAATGCTGGGATTATAGGCGTGAGACACCGTGCCCAGCTGCAATAATAATATTCTATTCCACAGGATAAATACTACCATGGAAATTCAACACTTGGTCAATAATTTATAAATAATATGACCTCACTAGGGCTAAGCTTGCCCTTCCTGGCAAGATATCTTTAAATCTAAAAAAAAAAAAGAAAAAAACCCAGTCAGGTGCCATATCTACTAATATATAAAAAATTAGCTGGATGTGGTGGTATGCTCCTGTAATCCCAGCTACTTGGGGAGCTGAGGCAGGAGAATCGCTTGAACCTAGAAGGCGAAGGTTACAGTGAGCCGAGATCATGCCACAGCACTCCAGCCTGGGCAACAGAGCAAGCCTCCATCTCTAAAAAAATAGAAATAAATCTAAAAAATCTAGGCTTTCATAAAAATGGTCTAAGCAAGAAGCAGCTAGCAAAACACCATACTGCTTCTGAGAATCTACTTTCCATGTATCTAGTGTAGGTTCAAGAGAATCCTGAGGGTCTGAGAGACACCTCAATCCACCACTGATAAAAGTATTAGTGAGCATTTAACAAATAAAGACAAAATGCCTAAATAAACCTCAAGTGAATGGGATGTTAACAGAAACGATTCAGTGTGTCTCGATGAAACCATGAATTCTAGGACCATTCATTAACTGGGTTAAGAAATACCATTCATTGCGAGGCACAATGGCTCACACATGTAATCCCAGCATTTGGGAGGCCGAGGCAAGCAGACTGCCTGAGCTCAGAAGCTTGAGACCAGCCTGGGCAACACAATGAAAGCCCATCCCTACTAAAATACAAAAAAGTCAGATGTGGTGATGTGTGCCTGTAATCCCAGCTACTCGGGAGGCTGAGGCAGGAAAATCACTTGAACCCGGGAGGTGGAGGTTGTAGTGAGCCGAGATAGCACCATGGGCGACAGAGCAAGACAAGACTCTGTCTCCCAAACAAAAAAAAAGAAATATCCTTCATTGTTCAAAATTTTTTGAGTTTCTATTTCTATTATGTGCCAGGCACTGAGTATACTAGGAACCAAGAAGACATGACTCATGCACTTATGATGAAGCATCTGATAATAGGAGAGACATGAATAAAATAAACCCACTAATAAATGTTTTACTACAAACTCAGGGAGCATATAATCCTGCCTTCCCCTATCCCCAGCAAAACCAAATTAAACTCTGAACTTTTTAGAGCAGGGCTTCCTAACTACTGGGACACAAATCAGTACTGGGTTAGAAACTGGGCCACAGAGCAAGAGGTGAGCAGCCGACTAGCGGCTTCATCTGTATTTACAGCCACTCCCTATCACTAGCATTCCTGCTTGAGCTCTGCCTCCTGCCAGGTCAGCAGAGGCCTTAGATCCTTATAGGAGCACAAGCCCTATTGTGAACTGGCCACAAGAGGGGATCTAGGACTCCTTATGAGAGCCTAATGCCTCATGATCTGTCACTGCTCCCCATCACCCCCAGATGGGACCACCTACTTGTGGAAAAACAAGCTCAGGGCTCCCAGTGATCCTGTATTATGGTGAGTTGCATAATTATTATATGTTACAATGTAATAATAATGGAAATAAAGTTCACAAAAAATATAATGTGCTTGAACCATCCAAAAACAATCCTCCACACCCCGGTCCATAGAAAAATTATCTTCCATGAAACTGGTCCCTGGTGCCAAAATAGTTGGGAATCGTTGTCTTAAAGGAAGTGATATTTGATCTGAGCTCTAAAGACACAAGGAATATCATATACAAAAATTAACGGGCAAGCCGGGCGCGGTGGCTCAAGCCTGTAATCCCAGCACTTTGGGAGGCCGAGGCGGGTGGATCACGAGGTCAAGAGATCGAGACCATCCTGGTCAACATGGTGA
>NW_016107353.1:1544338-1547862 GCF_001604975.1 Cebus imitator | reverse complement strand
AAAAAAAAAAAAAAGAAATAGTGAATAGGCTCAGAGAGGTCTTGGCTACTAACAAATTTGGGAGTCAACATATAGATGGTAATTGAGGCTGTACTCCAGTGTCTAGGTAGACAACACTGAATGGCAGGAAGGCCTAGAACCAAGCCTGGGGCAACTCATTTAGTGACTGCATCCCAAAGAATGAATATACAAGTCTGAAAATAGCTGGAAATGAAAAATAAAAACCCAAGTATAACATCGTAAAGCCAAGGTGTGATACTACAAAATATACATTTTGTCTTCAATCCCATACAACTCCTAAAATCCTTAGAATCTCTAGGTGTTGCCTTTTTGTATGCTAATGACTGACTGGGCCAGCACCTTCTAGTTCCAGGATGGGTGTTGGTCACTGAAAGGACTAAGGGATGATTAGTGAGGTCGGACTTTCAGCCCCACCCTCCAACCCAAGGAGGAGAAGCTGAAGGTTAAACTGATCACCAGTGGTCAAAGGTTTAATCAGTCATGCCTATGTAATGGAGCTTACATAAAAACTGAAAACAGGCCAGTTGCAGTGGCTCAAGCCTGCAATCCCAACACTTTGGGAGGCCAAGGAGGGTGGATCACAAGACCAGGAGTTTGAGACCAGCCTGGCCAACATGGTGGAACCCCATCTCTACCAAAAATACAAAAATTAGCCAGGCATGGTGGCAGGTGCCTGTAATCCCAGTTACTTGGGAGGCTGAGGCAAGAGAATTGCTTGAACCTGGGAGGCAGAGGTGGCAGTGAGCCAAGACCATGCCATTGCTTTCCAGCCTGGACGACAGAGGGAGACCTTGTCTCCAAAAAAAAAAAAAAAAACCTGAAAACAATGGGATTCTGATAGCTCAACATGTGGAGGTTCCTGGAGGGTGGTGAGCTTGAAGAGGGCAAGAAACCTTTGCATTCCTTCCTATATGCCTTGTCCTACGCATCTCTTCGTCTGTATTCACTGGAATATCCTTTATCACAAGCCAGTAAATGTAAGTATTTCCATGAGTTCCATGAGCTGCTCTAGCAAATTAGTCACACCAAAGGAGGGGTCATGGGACCCAATTTCTAGCCACTCAGTAGGAAGCACAAGTAAAACAATCTGGAGCTGACAACTGGCATCTGGTGGAGGGTTGAGGGGCAGGGAAGGGAATCTTGGGGACTGAGCCCTCAGCCTCCGGGAACTGACGCTATCTGCAGGTAGACGGTGTTAGAACTGAACTGAACTTGAGGACTCCAAGCTGATATCCACTGCCGAACTGATTGCTTGCTTGGTGTGTGGGGAAACATGCCCACACATCTGGTCACAGAAGTCTTCTCTGTTGATTACTGTCAACTGAGGAAATAGAAAAATATGCTTGGGTTTTTCCCTCACTCAGACAAGGGAACAAGGCACTTTAAGGAGGGAGAGGCCAACAGTGCCAGATGCTGCTGAGAGTTTAGTAACATAAGGATTAGTACTGACCATTAGATTTAATACCACTAGTCTTTGGTTTCCTTGGTGAGAGCTCTCTGGGTGGAGAAGCCAAAATGGAGTGTGGTGAGGAGTGAGTAGCGGATGATTTTTGTGTACTACTACTCTGAATAATAACTTCTCAAATGCAAACTAAGTTTAAACATGAACTGAATTGCAGGTTGCTGAATTCTGCAAGTGAATAAAACATTTCTAGAATTCTGTAAGACCACTTATATCCTTACCCAGTTGTTTTCTCGACTTTGTTTTAGAATGAATCTCTTCTGCATCATCTAATACGAGGTTCATATACTCATCAAAACCCTAGAAAAATAAGCAAACTATTGTTTTCAAAGAAAATCACATCCATTTTAAATGAGTATACCCAACCCAATACAAAAATCCAACTAACCAAAAATTCACTCATCTGAAGCCCTACCCCACCTTCTACCCGAAGCCTTTTTTTTTTTTTTTTTTTTTTATTATTAGAAAAGGCTCTCACTTTGTCTCCCAGGCTGGAGTGCACTGGTGTGACCTCAGCCTCAACCTCCTGGGTTCAAGCGATTCTCCTGCCTTAGCCCCCCAAGTAGCTGGGATTACAGAGTGCACCACCATGGCTGGCTACTTTTTGTATTTTTGGTAGAGATAGGGTTTCGCCATGTTGCCCAGACTGGTCTTGAACTCCTGAGCTAAAGTGATTCATAGTGCTTGGCCTCCCAAAGTGCTAGGATTACAGGTGTGAGTCACCGTGTCCAACAAATTTAAAAATTAGCTGGACATGGTGGTGTATGCCTACAGTCCCACCTACTAGGGGCTGAGGTATGAGAATCACTTGAGCAAAGGGGTTCAAGATTGCAGTGAGCTATGACAGCACCTGGGTGACAGAGCAAGACCTCAACTTAAAAAGGCCAAGTGCAGTGGTTCACGCCTGTAATGCCAGCACTTTGGGAGTCCGAGGCGGGTGGATTACAAGGTCAGGAGATGAAGAACATCCAGGCCAACATGGTGAAACCCCATCCCTACTAAAAATAGAAAAAAAATTAGCTGGGTGTGGTGGTGTGCACCTACAGTCCCACCTACTTGGGAGGCTGAGGCAGAAGAATTGCCTGAACCCAGGAGGTGGAGGTTACAGTGAGCCAAGATCGTGCCACTGCGTTCCAGCCTGGCAACAGAGTGAGACTCTGTCACCAAAAAAAAAAAAAAAAAAATTACTAAGGGTATCCTGCTATCCCCAGAAGCCTTATTTAACTAATCCCTATTGAGCTCTATTCAGGCACCACCTAACCCACAACAAATAACTCCATTAGTCCCCACCCTCCCTAATTTCATTTCTTTTGTCTCCTCTCTCCATACTAACATTGTTGCTCAAATAATGTTTTTTCAAATAATTTTTACAAGTTAGTTTTCAGCCAGGCATTGTGGCTCATGCCTGTAATCCCAAGACTTTGAGAGGCTGAGGCTGGAGAATCACTTGAGCCTAGGAGTTTGAGACCCGCCTGGGCAACACAGTGAAAACTCACCTCTATAAAAAAATTAAAATTTAGTGTGCTGTGATGGTGCACACTTGTGGTCCTAGCTACTTGTGAGGCTGAGGCAGGAGGACTGCCTGAGCCCAGGAGGTCGAGGCCTCAATGAGCCATGATTGTACAATTGCAGCCTAAGCAACAGAACAAGACCCTCTCAAAAAATAAATACAAAATCTCTTCTCAACATAGACAGAGGAAAGAAAATGAATTAAAAGTTAATTTTCCCTGTCTTTTTAAAATTACCCAAAATTAAATTACTTTCTGTGAAGTCTTTTTCTATGACCAAACTGCTATGCAATACAATTGCCTGTATACTCACAATGATACAGCCTTCTATCCGCATATTCACTTGCTCATAGAGCCACACCTGAATCCGAGATCTCTGAAATAATCATAAAAATGGAAATATTAACAAAAGAAAAATAGGGCCAGACACGATGGCTCAGGCCTGTAATCTCAGCACTTTGGAAGGCCGAGGCAGGTGGATCACGAGGTCAAGAGATTGAGACCACCCTGGCCAACACGGTGAAACCCCGTCT
>NW_016107353.1:1539885-1543153 GCF_001604975.1 Cebus imitator | reverse complement strand
AAAAAAATTATAATCACTTGAAATTAATGTTTTTCAGTTGCGTTGTCACAGTACAAAATTTAAGTTGCTAAAAATTCCCTGAAATGAAAGCAGCTGCCACTAAACTCCTCTGAAGCTACACGTTCTCTCTTCCTTTATTCGTGTCTTTTAGTTTTTCCACAGGTACTAAACACAAAACCTCTTGACATGGTTTAAGTTGGGTTTTTCTTCCAATGTTTCATCCTAAAGGGGAGAAATTCCAATGTTCTAGCCATAATCACTACTAACAAAAGTACTGATGCCCAAATACCATGGTCAAGTCTGCTAATAATACTTTTTGGAAATAAAAAGGACTTTTGATCTTGCAAAGTAATGATACAATTCTTTGCATGCTGGGAAGTGGCATGGATAACACTACTTCATCACATTAGTGCTTTCTCTGTACTCCTTCCCCTCAATTACTCTCCAATCTCCAGTTCCATCTGTTTTTAAACTCTAGAACATAGCGATCACTCGGGTTAACACAAAACTAAATCAATTCACCTCTTATTTAAAAACCAGTTACGAAACAATTAACAAGCAACTTACGCACATTTTGTAAGTATCTGAAGATGAGGTTCTGCACCGCAGTGGTTAAGGAAAAAATACAAAAGCAGCATAGACTCTATTCCCTAAAACAACTGGACGACTGTGCTCCGGTCTCACCTTTTTTTACTGAACACGAAGTCTGGTGCTTACATAAAGAAGAAGTGCCCAGCTGGGCACTCATTAGGGGTCTTGAATATCCCTCCCACTCTCATTCCCCTGGAGTTTCCCGAAACCATTAACTCCCGTTTTCATTCAGCACCTACTTGAAGTTCTCTTCCCTCCTTTCGCCGCCTCCACTCCTGCACTCCCCACTGCAGGGGTCCACCCAAGACCCCCTCCCCACCATCACGGTTCTTCAACTACCCGCGCTTTCTTCCCGTCTTGATCGCCCCGGGGGCTCATGGGATGTGGGTCCGTAGTCCGCTCCCCAAGGCCTGCTCTCAGCCTGCGCCTTAGCACCCCCTATTCTGGCCCGAACCTCCTAGTCCTGACATCCTGCGTAGGATACGATGGGCTGCACCATAACCTTCTGCACTTTCTGGCCCTGGCCACGGTACGCCATGGTGGAATTTCACAAAGAGCACACCCGCACGCTGCCTCTGAGAGCAACTTCCGGAATAAAGAACAGGAAGCGGAAGTGCGTGAGGTCACGTGGCGATTTGGGCGGCTCTTGGGAAATGCCCCACTAGCCAAGAAGTCTCTTTTCTCCACTGCACAGCCTCCGAGGGAGGCTAAACTGAGGCTTCCGCGCTGTGGAAATTGGGCCGGTCCTACAGCGCCACCTGGAGGGAGGCGGGAGGAGGCGCCTTCGGTTGTAGGGTGGCCGTGGCGGGAGGAGTGCCGTTGTGTCTCCGTTTTCTTTTCTTTTCTTTTTTTTTGAGAGTCTCGCTCTGTCGCCCAGGCTGGAGCAGTGGCGCGTGCAACCTCCGACTCCCGGGTTCAAGCGTTTCTCCTGCCTCAGCCTCCCAAGTAGCTGGGACTACAGGCGTGCCCGCCACGACGCCTGGCTAATTTTTGTGTTTTTAGTAGAGACGGGGTTTCACCGTGTTAGCCAGGCTGGTCTCGATCTGCTGACCTCGTGATCCGCCCGCCTCGGCCTCCCAAAGTGCTGGTATTAACCGGCGTGAGCCACCGCGCCCGGCGCGGGTCTCCCATTTTCTGAGTTAAAGAGCCAAAATCGTCCCACTGCATCTCTGTGTGTAAAATGAGTTAATTTCGTGCCTTTCCTGAAGCCTGTTTTGCTGGAGTTTAGGCTTGATAGCAGCGTTGTGGTGGAAAGGGCAGGGCAGCAAGAAGCCCAAACGTCAGGCCTCCCACTTCTGGCAGTCGGCCAGGGGCAGTCTGCATTCCAAAGCCAAACGCCTGGTTCGCTCCAGTTACGGATTCAAGATTCAATTCTCAGCCACTTCGTGGACAGGTGTTCAGGTGGCAACTGAGGGTGGCGATTTTCCATGAAGACGCTGAAATCCACATGCTGGGCGTAAATCCAGCTCTTTTAGAGTTGTGTGACCAAGGATAAATTACGCAGCCCCCCGTGTCTTGGCTTAGTTTCCAAAACGAAGATTAAGATGTATTTTCCTCAGGGTCTTGAAGATTCAACGAAAGAATTGTCTGTGTGTGCACACAGGCGTCAGCCAGTGTCAGAACATGTCCATCCCTGGGTAACACAGCTACTAAGTGGAGGAGCTGGAATTGGTAGGTGTGCGTGACCCCCGAGCCCACCTCCTTCCCATTGTGTCATAGCTTGTGGCCTGGCAGAGATTTCATTTAGTTGGCATACCCATTTTTTGGAGGAAGAAACTTAAGTTCGGAGTTTTGAAAGCACTTGCCTACGGGAACACGGATTGGGGCAAATGGCAGAATCAAAATTAGCTTTTCTGAGGTCTTCTGTTTAATGGGGATAATAGTAATAACGACCTCAAAAAGGGGTTGGGTTGAAAGTGATTTTTAAACTACACAAAGCGGCCGGGGGCAGTGGCTCTCGCCTATAATCCCAGCATTTTGGGAGGCTGAGGCAGGTGGATCACCTGAGGTCAGGAGTTCAAGACCAGCCTGGCCAACATGGTGAAACCCCATCTCGACTAAAAATACAAAACTTAGCCGGGTGTGGTAGCACACACGAATGTAATCCCAGCTACTCAGGAGGCTGAGACAGGAGGATCCCTTGAACCGTGGAGGCAGAGGTTGCAGCGAGCCAAGATCGCACTCCAGCCTGGGCAACAGAGTGAGACTCTCTCCAAAAAAGATAAATAAATAAAAATAAATAAACTACACAAAGCTAGCAAATGCTTGGGTTAACTATTTCCTTTAAAAAATTTCAGCTGGGTGTGCTAGCTCATGCCTGTAATCCCAGCATTTTGAGAGGCAGTCAGTAGGCTTGCTTGAGCCCGGGAGTTCAAGACCAGCCTGAGCAACATAATGAGACCTTGGCCCTACGAAAAAAAAATTAAAAATTAGCCAAGCATGGTGGTGCCCATCTGTAGTCCCAGCTACTCTGGAGGCTGTGGCAGGAGAATCGCTTAAACCCAGGAGGTAGACGTTGCAGTGAGCAGAAATCATGCCACTGCACTCCAGCCTGAGCAACAGAACCAGACCCTGTCAAAAAAAAATGAAATGAAATAAATAAACTGACTGTGACTGTGGAGAGAGAATCAGACTGGGTATTGACTTGATGTGGGTATCACCAGTGATGGAGAGGCCA
>NW_016107353.1:1535928-1538178 GCF_001604975.1 Cebus imitator | reverse complement strand
ACCGAAAATTAAAATTGGTGATGGATGATGTGAACAATCAGTTTGTAACAAAGGAAAGAGGAATGGTCTTTAAACGCCCAGCTTCACTCATAAGAGAAAGGCTACATTCAGAATGTCTGTCATAAAAGAAAAAAAGAGAAAGGCAAACCAAACTCTACTGAAGTACTATGTCCCTTATTAGATTGGCAATGATGAAAACATAGTGGTAAATTATGAAGCTCTATTTCTAGGTACTTATCCTCCATATAAACTTACATATGTGGTATAACGTAATCATTACAGCATTGTTTAAAACACCAAGATGGGAAGCAACCTAAATGTCTATCAGTAGGGATTAGCTATTGTAAATCACTCCATCTTCATAGGGTGTAATTCTATGCAAATGTTAAGAAAATTAAAGGTCTTTGTGTCCTGATATGAAATGATATTGAATATACATTATGAGAAAAAAGCAAGTTATAATATGCTTGAGATTTACTTCAGAATAACTCAGTGGAGCCAGCAGGGCCAGATCTCAGATAAGGTAAGCCTAAGGATTCAGCATTTTAGGAATCCCAATCACAGGTTCAAGTACAATCCTTGAAAGTGAGTGCCTCCTTAAATTGTGCCCAAGTACCTTGCTTGCCTCACCGTCGGCCCAGCCAAGGTCAGAATAGTGGGTGATGGATAGTTGGCATGGTAAAGATGAAATAGGATTTGCCATGAATTTGTAATTGTTGAAGATGGGTGACTACGTGGAGTTTATTATACTTTATTCTAAATATATTTGATATTTTCTTTAATAAAAAAGGCAGGGTTCAGAATGTCATGTGTTTTATTAATGATATTGCATGGAAGTGTATTCACTTTTACATGCCTAAGTATCTCTTGAAGAATACCTGAGACATTGATAGGGGAAAGTAAAATGAAACATTTGTTTCCTTTTGTTATTGCAGCTACTCATAATGTTCTCCTAAAACTCATGACACCCCTAAGGTATCTGCAAACTGGGCTTGAGAATCACTGCCCCAAATAAACATACCCCTGAGAAAGGAGTCTGCCAAACATCCCAAATATTTCAGAACATTCTTCCTCTCAGCTTGAAGCTTCTTTCTTCCCAACCAGAAGCTTCACAACTTACTGAATGGCTGTGATGATTCTTTACCATGCCATAGATTCAGACTCTGCAACATTTTAGCAGTAAAATCCAACCAACTCTAAATCTTTTGGTAAAAAATACAAAAAATACTTTAGTAACAGACTTTAGTAAATATGAATCCAAAATGATTATTTTTTGAGATGGAGTCTTGCTCTGTTGATCAAACTGGAGCGCAGAACTGTGATCTCGGCATCTCAGCTCACTGCAACTTCCGCCTTGAGGGTTCACATGATTCTCCTGCTTCAGCCTCCCAAGTAGCTGGGATTACAGGTGCATGCTGCCATGCCTGGTTAATTCTTTGCATTTTTAGTAAAGATGGGGCTTTGCCATGTTGGCCAGGCTGGTAGGTGATCCACCCACCTCAGCCTTCCAAAGTGCTGGGATTACAGATGTGAGCCGCTGTGCCCAGCCAAAATTACACTTTAATGTAAAATTAAATTCTGGATTGCTGTTCTTATTTAGGGTCATTACGGGTTTTTTTCCCCCATTTTATTGTACAATGTTAAGAGAATAGTCAAGGATTTTCATTGTGCTCAAGCCCCTTAATATCATTTTGCAAATCCAAAATAAATTGCAGTTTGGAGATTAACGCAGTTAAATGTCTGGACTGTAGGAATTTTCAGATTTATTGAGCAGCTTCATAACATCAGATTAAAAAAAAAAAAAAAAACTCTTGAAAAGATCTACTAATCAAGACCAATGGCGCATAATACATAAACATACTGACCTTGAAACTACAGTGGGGGGATAAAGTAGTCATCTTTAATGTACTGCAGAATTTAGTGTCAAAATGAGTCTGTGAATTAAAGGTACACAATAAGTACTCAATAAATGTTAGCTAATTTAAAAGTGTTACCTACTAAGCAGTTACAACTGGAGACCAGGTATTTCCTGTTGCTACAGCCAAATTCAAAGCAATCAGATACTTTACAGAACTGCAGACTTGTTGGCTGGGCATGGTGGTTCACACCTGTAATCCCAGCACTTTGGGGGACCGGGGCAGGCAGATCATTTGAGGTTTTTTTTTTTTGTTTGTTTGTTTTTGAGACGGAGTTTCGCTCGTTACCCAGGCTGGAGTGCAATGGCGCGATCTCGGCTCACCGCAACCTCCG
>NW_016107353.1:1527858-1535853 GCF_001604975.1 Cebus imitator | reverse complement strand
GGGGTTTCACCATGTTGACCAGGATGGTCTCGATCTCTTGACCTTGTGATCCACCCGCCTCGGCCTCCCAAAGTGCTGGGATTACAGGCGTGAGCCACCGCGCCCAGCTCATTTGAGGTTAATGGGTTCTAGACCAGCCTGGCCAACATGGTGAAATCCTGTCTACTAAAAATACAAAAATTAGGCCAGGCGCAGTGGCTTATGCTTGTAATCCCAGCACTTTGGGAGGTTGAGGGGGGAGGATCACCTGAGATCAAGACATCAAGACCAGCCTGGCCAACATGATGAAACGTTGTCTCTACTAAAAATACAAAAAATGAGCCAGGCATGGTGGCAGGTGCCTGTAATCCCACCTACTTGGGAGGCTGAGGCAGGAGAATCACTTGAACCTGGGAGGCGGAGGTTGCAGTGAGCCGAGATTTATTGCATCACTGCACTCCAGCTTGGGCAACAGTAAGACCATCTCAATAAAAACAAAAACAAACAAACAAACAAAATATATATATAAATTAGATTTGGTGGTGCACCCCTGTAATCCCAACTACTGCAAATGCTGAGGTAAAAGAATCACTTAAAACAGGGAGGCAGAGGTTGCAGTGAGCCGAGATCATGCCATTCACTGCATTCCAGCCTGGGCAACAGAGTAAGACTCTCTCAAACAAAAAACGAACAAAAAAACACCCCGCAGAATTATTCTGACAAAATAAATTCACCATTTTAGAAAAGGATCATGGAACTCTGGATCAATATACTAATAAATCGAACTCTGTTCCTGCAAATGCAATTATTAAACATTAGTCTTATCTTTCAAATACTGATCAAGATGAAAACACACTATGTTCTGGCTTTATAATACGAACCACTGAGATTTAGGGTTAAGGCCAGAACTTTAGAATTATTCATCTTGAGATAAAATATATGGCCAAGTGTGGTGGCTCATGCCTGTAATCCCAGCACTTTGGAAGGCCAAGGCAGGTGGATCATCTGAGGTCAGGGTTCAAGATCAGCCTGACCAATATGGTGAAACCTGATCTCTACTAAAAATACAAATATTAGCTGGGTGTGGTGGCGGGTGCCTGCAGTCCCCACTACTCAGGAGGTAGAGACAGAATTGTTTGAACCTGGGAGGCAAAGGTTGCAGTGAGCCGAGATTGTGCCATTGCACTCCAGCCTGGGCGACACAGCAAGACTGCATCTCAAAAAAACAAACAAACAAAAATATATATATATATAAACATAAAACTATCTTCATATTTCTGGCTATAACCAAACTGGAACATTTGGGCCTTTTTCTTACTGTTAAAATGAAAAACTATCACTCAAAACTATAGTCTTTTGCTTTTTGTGAAAAGTTGACTCAACTTGTTGGGATGACTTTTAGACTAATAGGAAAAATCTATGTTCTTTGGTAGCTAACGAAGATATGTATTCCCACAACAATTTTTTAAACTGGCACACGTATTAAGAAACCTAGACTTCTGTAAATTAAATTTCTTATCTGCTGCATCTTCATGCTTGAAAATGCTAAATCGTTGACTCTAAAGATCACGTTTATTCATTTATTTTTTATCAGCCTCTTGAGCCACAGTAGGCCCAGAGAGACTCTAAAATCACTTTTAAACCCTCCCTCCTTTGAAAAAATTAATGGCATTGCCTGAGTTACAACACTAAGGATAAGTATATGTCAGGAAAAAATCCTCACATATAACAATATGAATTCTTACCTAAAGCATATGCAGCTAAAACTGAGCACACCTGTAAATTTGGCAGTATGTCCAGGTGGAAGGTTTCTAAGCCAAATAACTGAAATTGGGGCACTTACATGAAAGGCCAACAGCATTCTGATTGGGGTCTCAAGGTGGATCCTAGGCTGATATGATGATGTACAATGACTCAGCTCACAACATCAAGACTTTCCTACATCAGTTTTATTTAAAACACAAACAAGTATTTCTCTTTCTGTAAGGGCAAATGGTTCAAATAATGCGGAACACGAAACACTGACTAATACAAGTGCTTTAAATACGAAACAAAATTTTTTTTTTTTTTAAAAAAAGCAAAAGAATAAAGAATATATACAAAAGGGACCTGGAATCGGTAAGCTGATTCCAAAAATGAAATAAGTAGAAAATCTGTGGTGAAACCTGAACACTCTACTCCTGCTTTGGAGAAGGGCTATCATACAACATTCAGTCAGCTGAAGATGGATTGGCAGAGGTGTGTCTATACATGAATTTCAAGTCTTTTTTGCTGTGCAGAATCATCCAGGTCTTCCCAAGACTGAATGGGCAGTCCTGTGGCTTTCTTCCTTTTCCATATTCCCAACAAAGCTACGTGAAGTTCAACTCTTGATGAGCCGCTTACAACAGCAGTTCCTTAGGAGCCAACATGACAGGTGGGTCAGATTTCCCTATGAGAAACAAAACTGGCCACCTAGAGCAAAATATCAAAACGGACAAGTCCTTCCTTCCTCCTCCTTCTGATTATATACAACATATCTCCTTTCAAGACTATTATTCCCGTCGTGCTTATTCCTTCACAAATCTAAACCTTGAGGTGATATGAAGGAAACCAACATCAAGAAAAGAAAACTCAATTCAGAAATGAAGAAAACTGGCAGGTATACAATACACCCCCAGAACATCTCAATATCCCTGGCACAGTACAATTCAGTGTACTGCTACAGCCCACAGATAAATATTGGCAGCTTGAATAAGCTCGTTTTTTCCCTCAGGTGGTCAAAGGCCACCAAATAAATACTGGGCAACAGGAGTTTGTTGGGAGAGTTAGAAATAAAAAATTAACCAAATTTTGTCCCTGTGTTAATTCAATGCCAGTAAGGAGGCAGTACTGAAGAAGGGACAAGGAATACTAAAAAAGAATTCCTCTAATCATGTCACCATCTCATATAATGAATCCAGGGAATCCCAGAAATAGAAAATTAGTTTCAGGGGACCCCTGAGGCACTTTAAAGCCTTTTAAAAAATTACAGTAATAATAAATTAGATATTGCTCTTCAGAGGCTAAGAGAGCAGCAGAAGCATCAAAATCAGGTCCAAAGAGTTATGCCCACATTACAGGCTTCCTGAGCTGCTCAGCCCTCTTTAAAGCTTAGTTGAATCTCTAAATACCTTTAAAAAGACATACAATTTCACACAGACTGAGTGGGTATTTTTGTTTAGTGGTAGCATAAAATTTGGTCCTTAATGGTAGCAGCCGTCTTCATCCATTTCAAACTCAGGTAATATTAAGTACATCAAGACAATACATAAAGAATACAACAAAGGAGAAAAAAGCCAAAACTGACAAACACCTCAAGGAGTCACTAAATTCGCTTGTACCCTTTCACGTGGATCTCCTTCTCAGTCTCTTTTTTGTGGAGAGAAGGGTATGACAGAACTTTTTTCTCAAAAGATGATAAACAATGCCATCAAATGGACAAAATGGTTATAAAGTAACTTTAAAAATCTGACCCCAAGGAATCCAGGACACGTACAGATAATTCAGAGGTATACTTCTGATTTGGGGCAAATTCTAGACTAAAGAAATGATCATCTCAGGTAAATGTTATAATAGAGGAAACTAAGTCCAGTTTTTTGGTGAGTTTTTTTTTTTTTAAGTGTCCTCACTGCCACCTTCAGCTATCAATCATTTCTGAAAGCTCAAGCAGAAGGTCATCTTCATCCTTCCCAGGATCCAGGTCAATCTCGGCTTCCAATTTGCCTCCTGAAATCTCCCATATTAGTTTCTCAAAATCATCCTCCACAGAGAGTGGGGGCTTTCCTGTTGAGGCAGAGCTGAGTCGGCGAGTTTTCATGCTCATTTGGGATGAGGAAGGGCCAGACACCTCCGGGGGCGAGGGATCTGAAGAGGACTGGGTTGGAGGCCGCGCAAAAATGTAAAAAAAAAAAAAAAAAAAAGATTAGAAAACTGCCCTTTTTTCAATAGTTGGCTGAATTACCTAGTCTCATGGACACAAAGAGTGAGCAAAAAACTGTTTCTAAGAATATACATAAAGAAAGAATTCTTGCTCTTTTTCTTCAGCAAGGCAGCTGAGTTGGTTGGTGGCGGAAGTCGTGAGGCAGATGCAGAAGCAGATCTTTGTGAAGACCCTCACGGGCAAGACTATCACCCTTGAGGTCAAGCCCAGTGACATCGCTGAGAATGTCAAAGCCAAAATTCAAGACAAGGAGGAACCTGACCAGCAGCGTCTGATATGTGCTAGCAAACAGCTGGAGGATGGCCGCACTCTCTCAGACTAAAACATCCTGAAACAGTCCACCTTGCACCTGGTGCTGCGCCTGGGAGGTGGCATTATTGAGCCTTCCCTCCACCAGCTCGCCCAGAAATATAACTGTGACAAGATGATCTGCCAAAAGTGCTATGATCACCTGTACCCCATGCTGTCAACTGCTGCAAGAAGTGTGGCCACACCAACAACCTACTCCCCCAAGAAAGTCAAATAAGCCTCTGCCTTCCTCAAAGGACAGCCTCCTGCCCAGGACCCATGGCCCTGGAGCCTCAATAAAGTGTCCCTTTTGTTAAACATATAAATAGTTATTTTACTGATTTGGGACCAAGCATTTTTTTTTTTTTTGAGGCAGGGTTTCCCTTTGTTACCCAGGCTGGAGTGCAGTGGTACAATGACGGGTCACTGCAGCCTTGACCTCCTGGGCTCAAGTGATCATTCCGCCTCAGCCTCCCAAGTAGCCAGGTCTACAGGTGTGTCACCATGCCAGGCTAACTTTTTGGATTTCTATTAGAGAGATCTCACTATGTTGTCCAGGCTGGTCCTGAACTCCTGAGCTCAAGCAATTCTCCAGCCTCAGTCTCCTAAAGTGTTAGGACTACAGGCATGAGCCACCTTGCCAGGCCAGCACCAAGCATTTTTATAACTCAAAGTAGGTGTTAAATCTTTTAGGGGCTGGGCATGGTAGCTAACGCCTGTAATCCCAGCACTTTGGGAGGCTGAGGAAGGCGGATCACTTGAGATCAGGAGTTTGAGACCACCCTGAACAATGTGGCAAAACCCTGTCACTACTAAAAATATAAAAATTAGCCGGGCCTCATGGCAGGCACCTGTAATCCCAGCTACTTGGGAGGCTGAGGCAGGAGAATCACATGAACCCAGGAGGCAGAGGTTGCAGTGAGCCGAGATTGCGTCACTGCACTCCAGTCTGGGTGACACAGTGAGACCCTGTCTCAAACAAAAAAACAAAAAACATCTTTTAGGTAATATAGACAAATGTAAACAGTGGCGCCAAAGGAGAAAAGCAACCCTGTATTTTCATACTTTTTTGCAATTAATTTTAAGTGCAGCAGATTTATTTAGATGTTGCTAAACTGTTTAAAGTTATTTGTCAGTGTTATTCTCTAGAGAGTCTAAACTGTAACAGGGACCTGGAGTTTGTTTACAAAGAATTAAAAAGTATTACCTGTCTCTAGGATTTTCTGCTTCAGGCACAGTGGCTGATTTGTCCTCAGAGACGAGCGGGACAACAGCCTACAAAAGGAAGAGTCAGGTAATTCAGCGAGAGTCAGGCTTTTTAATTTCAGCATATTCATTTTCTTTTGCTGCCTTCTTAGAATCAAGGCTATCCTTCTTGAAGCCTGAGAATCTAAGAATCAATAATCTTAGGCTGAGTGTATAAATAAGCAAAACATCTTGCCACCTAAAACTTGGCTTTCAAAAAATCCTGCCCTGCTACTTTACAAACATCCAACTTTAAGTGTAAAATACAGTAATGACCCAAACTACTAAAATGCTAGGAAATGCCAGGAAGTGATATACACAGGTATAGAGCGCTAGTAGAGAGTTACAGTCTTTCCTGCTTTTCTACCACATAGAATAAAGCACCATGGAAGTGAATATACTTCTTACCACAGCTGCTTTTTTGGCTGGGATTTCCTGTAGGACACTGCTAGAGCTCAGTGGCTTCACAGCGGCAATGACAGCAGGGTGCATCTCCACTGCTTTACGTTTTGGGGCCAATTTGGGGGATGACACAACTTTAACCACAGATGGCTTCACATTCACTTTGGGTTTAGCTACAAGGGCAGAAAATACCTGATTAACAGCTAAACTCTTTTTTACATGGAGAATAATTTAGAATAAAATACCAAAACTCCTTCAGTACTTGAAATACCACAAATAATTTATTAAAAAAGAGACTGAAAATGATCCTAAGGCAATTTGTGGTCACCACGGTGGTCACTATGTAGATATAATGCCTCTTAAATTTGTTACCATTCCTTTATTCCTTTTCTTCAATACCAGAGGAGAGATGCAACACAAAGTTTTACATTAAGCTTTTTAAACAGCAATTTAAAATCCTGAGAAAGGAACTTATCTAGCTTTGCCTTTGTAAAATAATATCAGAAATATTACTATCTACTTGTGGACATAAGGCAAATGAAACTCAAACCAATCGTTGCCAGTAACTTCCTGGCAACGATTGGTTTGAATTTGGTAATTTTGATAAGCTAAAGCAATATAGAGTATAGCAAATACTTGCCTTTACCCCTTTTTTCCAAGGTCTGTGCTGCACATTTCACATTCAATACTGAGTCTCCAATCCCTGAGGTTTCTACCTCTACCTTCTGGGATGACTTTGTGGGAAGCCGCTTGGTCAGGTGCCGTGTGACTCCTGGCATAGCAGTGAGCACTGGTTTCTCTGCCACTTGCGTATTGCAAGAGGCTACATCTCCCCAAAGAGGGGTCAAGACGGATTTTTCCCTCTCCTGCTGTTTCTGTATGTGTTTCTCTCTCATGGTCTCACATCTCTTGACTTGAATTTTAGTAATGTCAACTCCTGTGGTCTCACCTGAAGGCTGTAAATAAATTTAAATGACAGAATTAAAATATGGTACCTCTAATAACCTGTATGATGTAAGTACCAGACTACATTTAAGTTAAGCAGAGTCTGCCATGACTTAGAAACTGAGAGAAAAGCTCTTTATTTGATGCTAGACGATACCATTAAAGAGGAAAGATCATAAAAAAACCCAGATTCTACAAACTAGACAACCATGACTCTAAGTCAAATACTAATGATTCCTAAATAATCAAATACTTGCACAAAGATTTACATACAAAGATACTTTATTTATAATTGTGTAAAACTAAATCTAAATGTCCAGAAAAAGACTATATTTATATAATGGAGAATCATATGGAATCATATGGCCAGTAAAAACAAACTTCTTTTTTTTTTTTTTGAAATGGATTCTCACTCTGTCACCCAGGCTGAAGTACAGTGGCATGATCATGGCTCACTGCAACCTCCGCCTCCTGGATTCAAGCAATTTTCCTGCCTCAGTCTCCTGAGTAGCTGGGACTACAAGCGCACAGCACCACATCCGGCTAATTTTGTATTTTTAGTAGAGATGGAGTTTCACCATATTGGTCAGGCTGGTCTTGAACTCCTGGCCTCGTGATCCACTGGCCTCAGCCTCCCAAAGTGCTGGGATTACAGGTGTGGGCCACCATGCCCAGTCAAAGCAAACTTCTTGAAGGATTATTAACATGGTAAAGTTAAAGCAGGCTGTAAAGTTCTCAATTATGTTCTAAACATGGGTTTAATGTTAAACAAGTTCACGTGCATGCATATACATATATAAACAAAACGGTTGAAGAAGGCCAGGTGCGGTGGCTCACACATGTAATCCCAGCACTTTGGGAGGCCAAGGCAGGTGGATCACTTGAGGCCAGAAGTTGGAGACCACTCTGGACAACATGGCAAAACCCTGTCTCTACTGAAAAAATACAAAAATTAGCCAGGTGTGGTGGTGCATGCCTGTGATCCCAGCTATGTGGGAGGCTGAGGCATAAGAATAGTTTGAAGTGCCGGGCGCGGTGGCTCACGCCTGTAATCCCAGCACTTTGGGAGGCCGGGGCGGGTGGATCATGAGGTCAAGAGATCGAGACCATCCTTGTCAACATGGTGAAACCCCGTCTCTACTAAAAATACAAAAAATTAGCTGGGCATGGTGGCG
>NW_016107353.1:1523383-1526813 GCF_001604975.1 Cebus imitator | reverse complement strand
AAAAAAAAAAAAAAAAAAAAAAAAGAAATTATTATAAGTAAAAAGAAAGACTGTTTACCTAATATATCAGTGAAGTATTCAGAAATTTACTGATTTACTGTAAGGTAAAACTAGCAATTATCTAGCCTTTGTTTGCCATGAACAAAACCATACAATGATCTTAAACAAATTTACCTCTTTAACTTCTGTTCTAATACTGCTCTGAGAATCAACTTCATTTCCTTCCTGAAATTTCTTCTCTTCTTTTATTCCTGTATTCACATTAAAGACATCATTAGTTTACTTTATTTAAGCTGCAACTTCATGATAGAGATGTTAAACAAAACTTTATTTAATGAAAGTAGTAAGACAGGACAAATAAAATTATAGACAAAGCCCACTTGTGCTAATTAAGTCTCAAGATACACAGTAAAATAACAAAGATTTGGCCAGTCGTGGTGGCTCACGCCTGTAATCCCAGCACTTTGGTCTGAGGTCAGGAGCTTAAGTCTAGTTTGGCCAACATGGTGAATGAAATCCCATCTCTGCTAAAAATACAAAAATTTGCTGGGTGTGGTGGTGCATGCCTGTGGTCCCAGCTACTTGGGAGGCTGAGGCAGGAGAATTGCTTGAACCCAGGAGGTGGAGGCTACAGTGAGCCAAGATCACGCCACTGCACTCTAGCCTGGGTTACAAGAGTGAGACTCTATCTCAAAAATAAAATAAAATAGCAGAGGTCTACATAGCGCTGCTGAAAAGCTTCATTTAATTCAGTGTTTTCAATGTTATCTGAGTAAAGAAAAGTTCTCCAAGAACTCCTATGAAGACCCCATGGAACATTCCTCTAGAATATTATTTGGGACGTGGTACTAGGGACCAAGTTCTCTTGTTACCTGTTTTTTTGGTGATTCGCAGCAGCCGCCTTGCCCCTGGAGTGGCCTCATGTTGAGACGGGGAGCTGGTGCTGCCCTCAGAGCTCTGCTGCACCCTCAGTGCCTTCTCCAGTTTAATTTCCTCCAGCGTCTTGATGTGCACCTCCTGCATAGACTTTGTTTTACCTGCAGGCTCCTCTGATTGTCCTTTGCTGGCAACAATGGGTGGGAAAACTACTGTTTTTTTAATTTCATTATCAGTCTTTAGCTTGATGCAAGTTGCATCCTTTTTGCTTTTTTGTCTCTCTGCTTCCTGCTGCCGATGTTTTTTTTCAGCCAGGACCTCAGAGAAGGTTTTGATACGGACAGTGGAGGAGCTTCTTGTACCTGAAGTAGAATCATCAGTTTTTGAAGGTCCTTCTGTCTTGAGTTTAGTTTGCAATTCTCCACGTTTCTGACTGGCTCTTTCAAGAAGAATTTCTTCTAATGTCTTCACATGGATCTCACCAACTTTATTAACTTTCTCTGTTTTCATAAGAGAAAAACATCTCATTATATTTGAAGTTCATCTCTTACTGACTTATGATCTCTCTAGTCTTGGATCAAGACGGTCCAATAGAGAGCTATCATTCAAGCAGGCAATTAAAAGGATCAAAAGGGTAACATTCATTTCTTCTTTTTTTTTTTTGAGACAGAGTCTCACTCTGTCACCCAGGGTGGAGTGCAGTGGTACAATCTCAGCTCACGACAACCTCCGCTTCCCAGGGTTCAGGTGATTCTCTCGCCTGAGCCTCCCAAGTAGCTGGGACTACAGGAACCTGCCACCAAACCCAGATAACTGTTTCTACTTCAATTTTAGATTACTGCAAGTTTCAGGCAGTGGTCCTCAAGGAAAACCTTTTGCAGGCAAAAATTGATTTGCAGGCTATTCAGAAACTGAAAGCAATTTACTATAGTTGGATAAATCTGTCATTATAAATCTTAACAGAAATAGCAATAAATTCTTCCATTCACTTATGGCTATAAATGTGATAAACACTGTGCTAGAGATACAATGGGAGGCAAAAATACAATCTCTGTCCACAAGTAGTTTACAGTCTAACAGATAAACAAGCTATCGCAGAGTATAGTAATGATGACTGCTTTGATAAGGAAGCATAATGCTATAAAAGGATACAGCAGAAACCCCTACCCTTGTCTACAAGGAAGTGATATTAAAGATACTTAAAGGATAAAAAGAGGGCAAAACACGTGACAAAGCAGAAGAAAAATGCAAAAGGCACAGAAATTGGCATGCCACTGAAGAGCTATTTTCAATGATAACACCGTTCTGTATCTGTCTAAACTGAAGAGCAAATGTCACACTTCAGATAGAACCAATCTCATTACTGAAGGGTTAAGAAAAATGAGAGAGATAGTGCCATGAAATAAACGATAATTTGGAGATCATACACGTATGTATGTAATCACTGAAAAACAGCTTTTAATGAAATCCCCCACACCCCAAAAAATATCCTTTAAAAAATCTTCTTTTTTTTTGGTAGAGACAAGATCTTGCTATGTGGCCCAGACTGGTCTCTCAACTCCTGGCTTGAAGCAATCCTTCTGCTCCAGCCTCCCAAAGTGCTGGAATTATAGGTATGAGCCACCATACCCAGTCTGATATCTTAAACAATATACCATGTTCTGTCTCACTTTCTGAACTCCAGTACGCTATCCCTCTACTTGGAATATTCCCTGCTGATCTCTTTTCTCTTGCTACCTGGCATTTTTTTTTTTCTTTTTCTGAGACGGAGTCTTGCTCTGTCGCCCAGGCTGGAGTGTACAGTGGTCATCCTGACTCACTGCAACCTCCACCTCTCAGGTTCAAGTGATTCTCTGCTTCAGCCTCCTGAGTAGCTGTGCCTACAGGTGCCCACCACCACAACTGGCTAATTTTTGCATTTTTCGTAGAGACAGAGTTTTGCCATGTTGGCCAGTCTGGTCTCAAACTCCTGGCTTCAAGAGATTTGCCTGCCTTGGCCTCCCAAAGTCCTGGGATTACAGGAGTGAGCCACCACCCCGGGCCTGGCTAGTTTCAGCTGAGTTCAGCTTAGAACCTGATTTAGTTTTTTGGATCACAGCCCTGAATATATCATTACTTTTTTGGATCACAGCCCTCAATACTCAGTACTGTAATTGCCTGTATCTTCAACCACACTAAAAACTTCATGAGACCAATGACTATATTGAGTTACCTGCGATATTACAAAGAAAGTACTCACTTATGGAATATTTCTTCAAGCTCTTTAATAAAAATTGCAAATACTTGCTGGGTGCAGTGGCTTACGCCTGTAATCCCAGCACTTTGGGAGGCTGAGGCATTGCCTGAGGGTGGGAGTTTGAGACCATCCTGGCCAATATGGTGAAACCCCATCTCTACTAAAAATATAAAAATTAGCCGGGCATGGTGGCGGGCACCTGTAATCCCAGCTACTCGGGAAGCTGAGGCAGGAAAATCGCTTGAACCCGGGAGGTGGAGGTTGCAGTGAGCCAAGATCGCACCATTGTAGCCCGGGCAAAAGAGCAAGATTTCATCT
>NW_016107353.1:1518104-1522787 GCF_001604975.1 Cebus imitator | reverse complement strand
AATAAAGGAAAAAAAAATCAGAGAACAAAGAAAGTTCTTGAAGAATAAAAATACAAGTGCCAAAATAAATTCATGTGAAGGACTGAATAATAAAAGTCATCATCAGCCATCTAAAAAGGCATAGGCAAATCAGCCACAAACTGTATATAGCCTATAAGCCAAATTGGGCCATCACCTAATTTTGTAATTGAAATTTTGCTGGAACACAGCCACAGTCATTCATTTACTTATTACATACATATGCATATAGCTGCTTTCACGATACAATAGCAGAGTTGAGTAGCTGCCATACTGTGGACTGCAAAGTTATTTACTATCTGACTCTTTACAGAAAACATCTGCAATTCCTTATCTAAAAAAATAAAGTTGAACAAAGCTAACAGAAGGTTAGGCAAAAACAAAGAAACAGAAAGTATAAAGAGACATGCAGGCATATATCCCAAAGTTCTGACATCTGTCTAGTACAAATTTCACAAGGATAAAACAAAAAGAAATGTGGAGAGGTTATACTCAAAAGAAATGAATGTTTCCTAGAGCTAAAAAAGACAAATTGCTAGATTCAAAGGGCCAACTGAATCAGTATTTACGTATTTATGATAAATATTGATTTAGCAGAATGAACACAAGTGATTCATGTTTAGATCAGTAACAGTGAACCTGCAGCGTACTAGAGAGATAAAAGCCTAGAAATCTCTGAATAATTCAGGTTGTATACAACAGAGTAAGAATGTCCAACACCAGACTCCCTTTTTATGATGCTAATGTAACTTTAAAAATCCAAACCCGATAAGGATGGGGGATTAAAAAGTAACTAAGAAGGCTAACATAATTCATAAATATAGATGTAAAAATTTTAAATTTTTAAAAGCCTCAAACTTAATCCAGCAAGGTATTAAAAAAAAAAAAGATGGAAAGTTGAATACAGGGATGTTCATTTTATTATTCCTTAAACTGTACATACATATACTTATTTTAAAAATTAAAAAATTTTAACACAGGAAGAATATAAAGAAAACTCAAAAACCCAGATAACGCCAATTATACTTACATTCTGGGGTATTTTTGTGGATTTTTAAAAGCATATGTTTATATCTTTACAAAATTAGAATAATTTAATCTCATATATATATGGATGTTTTCCCTAAGAATAAGTTTCTATAATAAGAAAATAAACTTAAAAAAAAAAAGATTCTTGAACACATGGACACAGGGAGGGGAGCATCACACACTGAGGTCTGTGGTGAGGGACTAGGGGAGGACTGTGGGGATAGGGAGGTGGGGAGATACGCCAGATACAGGTGATAGAGATGGAGGCAGCAAACCACATTGCCATGTATGTACCTATGCAACAATCCTGCATGTTCTTCGCATGTACCCCAGAACCTAAAGTGCAATAAAATATATATACTTAAAAAAAAAAGACTCTTACGCTGCCCTAAATCAGGAGATCAAAAGTGGTATGTACTCTTTTGTTATATTTCTTCACTTGATACAACGCAATTTGATTTTTCCTATCATTGTTGTTCAGCATTTGACTTTTCATGACAGCAATTATTTTAGCATATAACTACCACAATTTTATCTAAACCCTTTCTGTTGTATATTTAGGTTATTTCTAATTTCCTACTATTTGGCCGGGCGCAGTGGCTCATGCCTGTAATTCCAAAACTTTGGGAGGCCAAGGCAGGCGGACCACTTGAGGTCAGGAGTTTGAGATCAATATGGTGAAACCCCTATCTCTATTAAAAATACAAAAATTAGCCAGGCGTGGTGGCACATGCCTGTAATCCCAGTTAGTTGGGAGGCTGAGGCAAGAGGATCGCTTGAACCCAGGAGGCGGAAGTTGAAGTGGGCTGAGACCACGCCACTGCACTCCAGCCAGGGCAACATGAGCAAAACTCCCTCTCAAAAATAAATAAGTAATAAATAAATAAGTAATAATTTCCTACTATTAATGCTATGATGAACAATCATTTTACCATCTCTTAGCACAAAAAAGGAATTGATCTCAGGTGAGTTTGAAATGAATTGATCAATTAGTTAAAAAACAAACAGAACTACAAAAGAACAAAAAACAAAAGCTCTTAACAAGCAACAGGTAAATCTGAGAAAAAGCAGACTCTTACAGCAAAGAAAAAAATAATCAGGATCCGGTCTTAGGATTTCCTTACCTGTTGCTTCCTCATTATTTGGACCAGCTGACATGCCTAATCGCTCCTTCAGAGACTTGGAAACTTGAGCTGTGAAAAGAAAGATTTTCAAAAATCAAAAGTTGAACAGAAACTTTTTACAGGTTAAATACAGGTTTGCTGGGCATGGTAGCTCACACCTGTAATCCCAGAACTTTGGGAGGCAGAGGCAGACCGATCACTTTGAGGTCAGCAGTTTGAGACCAGTCTGGCCAACATGGTGAAACCCCATCTCTACTAAAATACAAAAATTAGCCGGGTGTGGTGGCATGTGACTGTAATCCCAGCTACTAGGGAGGCTGAGGCAGGAGAATTGCTTGAACCTGGGGGGCAGAGGTTGCAGTGAGCCAAGATCAGACCACTGCACTCTAGTCTGGGCCACAGAGCGAGACTGTCTTTCAAAAAAAAAAAAGTTAAATTTTTCTTCTCCACAGAACAGACTTATGTCAATCACAGATTCCCTAAAGTACTCTGGAAAGCTTAAAACATGCCAGGGGTTGTGGCTCACGCCTGTAACCCAGCACTTTGAGGCCAAGATGGGTGGATCATCTGAGGTCAGGAGTTCAAGACCACCCTGACCAACATGGTTAAACCCCATCTCTACTAAAAATACAAAAATTAGCCTGGTATGGTGGTGCATGCCTGTAATCCCAGCTACTCTGGAGGCTGAGATAGGAGAAATACTTGAACCCGAGAGGCAGAGGTTGCAGGAGCCAAGATCGCTCTACTCCACTTCAGTCTGGGCAACAGAGTGAGACTGCCTCAAAAAACAAAAATACCTGGGGCTGGGCGCAGTGGCTCATGCCTGTAATCCCAGCACTCTGGGAGGCCGAGGCGGGCGGATGACCGGAGGTCAGGAATTTGAGACCAGCC
This sequence comes from Cebus imitator, assembly GCF_001604975.1. Taxonomy (NCBI): domain Eukaryota; kingdom Metazoa; phylum Chordata; class Mammalia; order Primates; family Cebidae; genus Cebus; species Cebus imitator. The sequence goes on along the minus strand of NW_016107353.1, from coordinate 1,519,725 downwards.
TGGCCAACATGGTGAAACCCTGTCTCTATATCTCTTTAAAAAACACAAAAAACAAAAATACCAAAAGAAACAAAGAAAAACTTAGTTTATATCTGAAAAGCAGAAACTACTGAATTAAAGGAAATAATTTTGTTATTGAGAGCCTTCTAAAATCTTATTGCCATCAATAGATTTTTTCCTCCAAATAAATTAAAAATATGGTCCTTAGTTATGAAAATCTTCAATATGATACACAAGGAGGAAAGGAATGTAGCAAAGAAAAAGTAACTTTTCCTCTAAGAATGCAAGAAAACCTCCAAACAGGAACATCTACTCATCAAAGCCAACTGGGCTATGGGAAAAATGAAAAGAAGTTTCTTCTTTCAAAGAATGTTAAAACCAAATAAAATGAGAAGGGAAAAAAGCACTTATTCTTTAATAATTTAACGCCAACGTTTGCAAGTCATACAAGAAGAAACAAAATAAATCCAACCTTGACTTCTTTCTCTCTTTCAACTATAAAGAATTCTAATTCCCTGAGGGGCGCAACGGTACTCCTGTAGTCCTAGCTACTTGGGAGGCTGAAGGAGGAGGATGGCTTGAGTCAGAAATTTGAATCCAGCCTAGGCATCCTTGCCCTTAAAAAGCGAAATCTTGTCTTAAAAAAAAAAAAAAAACAACCCAACTCCCAGATATCTCTTGATTTAGTCCACATATCTCCAAATCAACTTCCGAAATACCAAATCTATGCCACTACCTCCTCTTAATCTATTTTAACAGCCTCCTCACTCATCTCCGGGCTAGCATCCTTGCCCCCTTCTAATCTTTCTCCATATTGCAGGCAAGGTAATGGTTCTAAAATGCACATTTGAGCCTCTGATCCTTGTTTATAACCTATCTTTTTTTTTTTTTTTGAGACGGTGTCTCATTCTGCTGCCAGGCTGGAGTGCAGTGGCGCAATTTCAAGTCAATCTTCAGTCTCATTCTGTTGCCCAGGCTGTAGTGCAGTGGCGAAATCTCAGCTCACTGCAACCTCTGCCAGCCGGGTTCAAGCAATTATCCTGCCTCAGTCTCCCGAGTAGCTGGAATTATAAGCAACTGCCACCGCACCCGGCTAATTTTTGTAGTTTTTAGTAGAGATGGGCTTTCACCATCTTGGCCAGGCTGGTCTTGAACTCCTGACCTTGTGATCCACCCACCTCAGCCTCCCACAGTGCTGGGATTACAGGTGTGAGCCACCGTGCACAGACTGTTTATAACTTTTCAATGGGTTGCTGCTATCTCAGAATAAGCCCAAATCTTCATGGCTTAAAGACTCTATATTACGATCTAGTTACCACGCTTTTCAGCCCATTTCTACATTTTAGCCATATGCAGTTCCTTGAGCATACCACTCTTACTTAGCTCTGTGCCTTTGCAGGAGTTATTCTCTCTGCCTAAGACACAGTCCCTTGCTTTCCAACTTCACCTGTCTAATTTCTAACTCATGTCTTAGTCTAAACTTCAACATAACCTCTTCTGTGCCAGGCACAGTGGCTCACGCCTGTAATCCCAGCACTTTGGGAGGCTGAGGCAGGCGGATAATGAGGTCAGAAGATTGAAACCATCCTGGCCAACATGGTGAAACCCCGTCTTTTTTTTT
>NW_016107353.1:1508761-1516976 GCF_001604975.1 Cebus imitator | reverse complement strand
AAAAAAAAAAAAAAGAGGTAAGGAAAAAAATAAAAATTAAAAAAATTAGAATGCACAAACATTTATCAAATAAAAAAACTGATTAAACCTACAAATGAAAGATCATAAACCCTGGTTGAGATTAAAGTTCAGCATTAGAAATGTGAAAAATCTTCATATACAAAAGAATCTTTTTTTTTGAGACAATATCTCGCTCCGTCACCCAGGCTGGAGTACAGTGGCACAATCTCGGCTCACTGCAACTTTCACCTCCCCGGCTCAAGTGATCCTCCCACCTTAGCCTCCCAAGCACCTGGACTATAAGCACACACCATGCCTGGTTAATTTTTGTATTTATTTTGAGTAGAGACAAGGTTTTGCCATTTTGCCCAAGCTGTTTCTTGAACTCCTGAGCTCAGATGATCCACCCACTTTAGCCTCTAAAGGGCTAGGATTACAGGCATGAGCCTCTATGCCAGGCCTCCCAAAATATCTTAACTGGTCAGCTGCTGAATTAAGTAATGCATCTGGGATAAGGAGGACAGGTTAAGAATTATAAAATTTTAAGATTTTTAGTATGAAGACTCAGGGTGACATCTTCAATTCTAGAAAAGAAATCTAAGGTTCTGAAAGATTCTGTATCTTACCCAAGTCATGAGCTAGTTAAGTTAGTGATACAGCCAAGACCTAAATCAAGTTTCCTAATTCTAGGTTTTTCTTTTTCTTTCTTTTTTGAGACAGAGTCTCGCTCTGTCGCCCCGGCTGGAGTGCAGTGGCCTGATCTCGGCTTACTGCAACCTCTGCCTCCCGGGTTCAAGCGATTCTCCTGCCTCAGCTTCCGGAGTAGCTGGGACTACAGGCAGGCGCCACCACACCCAGCTGATTTTTGTATTTTTAGTAGAGACAGGGTTTCACCATGTTGGCCAGGCTGGTCTCCAACTCCTGACCTCAAGTGAACAGCCCGACTCGGCCTCCCAAAGTGCTGGGATTACAGGCATGAGCCACCATGCCCAGCCTTCTAGCTTTATTACACTGTTCAATACAAGTTGTTTAAAAGTTTTTAAAAACTGCTTTTTGGATTACTTGTCTGAAGTTACATTCTTGCAAGGTCTCATTAAAAACTTCAAAAGACCCTACACAAAGTATGATTGTCTCTCTCCCCTCACTTATAATTTAAATATAAAACAATCACAAAGTTTATATGTATGCTGATGTTAAAACAGCTCAATTTTATATTTTAAAAACTTCTAATTATTTTTAGAGACAGGGTCTTGCTATGTTGCGCAGACTGGACCTTAAACTCCCAGACTCAGGTGGTCCTCTAACCTCAGCCGCCCGAGTAGCTGGGACTACAGGCATACACCACCATACCTTGCTTATTATTTTTTTTTTCTACCTAAAATTTCTAGATCAGCTTTATTCAAACCGAAAGTCTTGTTATTTTGGAAACCTAGTTTGGTTTGTACTCTAAACACACGCTGAGATAATAAAACACTGCTCTTAGCTCTTCGTACCATCTTGGATCCTGCAGAGGCCTGCTGGAAACAGGACTTCTTAAAGGAAGAAGTGTATCTGGAAGGCTGTGGTCCAAGGCCATTTTTGCTGGCTCTAAGTGGGGTCTCCGGGAAAAAAGAGAGCACGCAGCTTTTCTTAAAATTGAATGTTTTTATGCCCCAGATGAAACTGAATTCTATTTGGGCAAGAGATGTGCTCATGTATAAAAAGCAAAGAACAACACAGTGACTCCTGGTGGCAAACCAAACAAAACCAGAGTAATCTGAGGAACGCCAACTCAGGCCCATGGAAACAGTGGTGCAGTTTGTGCCAAATTCCAAAGCAATCTTCCGGCTAACACTACTGGACACAGAATCTGAGCGACACTGTACCCCTCAAGCATTTAAACTAATGAAAAGTCAGTAAAAGTGGATCTGTGCTCTTGTAAAATAAATAAATGAAAAAAATACTGCTCTTAAAATCTAGAATTCATATGTTTCTTGATTTACAGCCAGAAGAGATTTCTAAAAACTGCCTCATTTCTGTCTCTTCTACGCTCTTTTTGTAAATGCCTGTGTAATGTGTAATACATTCATTTGACTCTAACCTTGGGCAAGTTATTTGACCCTTCCTGAGTTTGAGGTCAGTGTAGAAAATATTTACTGGTATCAAGTGCCAAGCATGGTACACGGTTTGCTCATGGTTGCCAAGGATTAAATGAGAATTTACATAATGCTCTTTGATACATAGCAAAGCCACAACAAATATTAATTTCATTCATGGGTGTTATTTCATCATTGAAAGTTTTTGATTCAATAATATATTCCCATTTTTTCCACTGTCTGAAAACTTAAATGTTACTAAGTTCAGAACAGTCCTGAAGATAGGGCAGTGAGAACTGCATTAAAGGAAACATAAAATAGAGATAAGATTTCCTGTTCAGCACATGTAAAACAGTATGAAGAAAACTCTGACGTCAGAAAAAATGTTCAAAATAATTTTTTGGAGGCTAGGCGCAGTGGCTCACACCTATAACCTCAGCATTTTGAGAGGCCGAAGCGGGTGGATCACCTGAGGGCAGGAATTCAAGACCAGCCTGGCCAACCTGGCGGCAATCCCATCTCTACTAAAAATACAAAAATTAGCCAGAAGTGGTACCTGTATTCCCACCTACTCGGGAGGCTGAGGCAGGAGAACTACTTGAACCCAGGAGGTGGAGGCTGCAGTGAGCCGAGATCACACCACTGCACTCCAGTATGTGCGAAAGAGTGAGACTCCATTTCAAAAAATAGTAATTTTTTAAAGTCAGACACATTAGGGTAGGTATATAATAATTTACTAATATGGTAAAGTACTTCCCTAAAAATAAAATAGTAGCCAAGCATGGTGGCTCATGCCTGTAATCACAGTACTTTGGGAGGTCAAGGCCAGCAGATCACATGAGCCCAGGAGTTGGAGACCAGCCTGGGCAACGTGGTGAAACCCCACTGCTATAAAAAAATGTAAGAATTAACTAAGTGTGGTGGTGTATGCCTATGGTCCCAGCTACTTGGGAGGCTGGGGCAGGAGGATCACTTGAGCCCAGGAGGTGGAGGCTGCAGTGGGCTGAGATTGCACCACTGCACTCCAGCCTGGGGAACAAAAAACAAGACTCTGTCTCAAAATAAATACACAAAACAGCACCAATAGACTCAAGGACTCAAATTTTATATACCTATATTTTCTTCTTTCTTCTTAGGGATTCCTATATTCTAAGAGACACACATTATATTAACGATTTTTTCCCCTCTAAAAAACGCACATTTAAGTTTGTCCAGAGAAATAGAGGTGTTCTTTGCCATTTTCAAAATCTAGTTCCTTCCTTCTAAAATGTTAGTCATGGTCATAATCCAATTCAACTGTAACACTGTAAATCTCTGTAACTTCAATGAAAGGTATAATATACTCACGAAAACATGAGGAAATTTCTAAGTGCTTTCAGCTAATACAGGGGCACTGATACTAATGATGAGATCTGTATAAAGACGGTTTGGAGAAGCTATCATGTTAATGCACAGACAACCAGAAAAGAAGAGATATGCATAAAACTTTTCTTACCTGCTGAAAATTTTCGTTTCCCCAGTCTCTCAGTAAGACTCAATCTAACCAAGGGTTCTTCTCCTGCAATGGCAAAAGCAAAATTTCTCGATCCTTAATCAATTTTTCTGTATTCAGTAACCACTTATGTGTACAAAGTATGTTCTGATATTAGCATGAACCCACCCAGAAAGTCTCTTGAAAATCAGGTCTTAGTCTTAAGAAAGGCCATCACATAAAAAAAGAGAAAAACCCCAAAATCTATTAATAATAAACAGCCAAATATACAGCCCAAATAGAAGCAACAGCATAGTACTACTACTACTACTACTAACAATAATAATTATTATTATTTTGAGACGGAGTTTCGCTCTTGTTGCCCAGCCTGGAGCGCAATGGCGCGATCTTGGCTCACTGCAACCTCCGCCTCCCAGGTTCAAGTGATTCTCCTGACTCAGCCTCCTGAGTAGCTGGATTACAGGCATGCATCACCACGCCCAGCTAATTTTGTATTTTTAGTAGAGACGGGGTTTCCTCATGTTGGTCAGGCTTGTCTGAAACTGCCAACCTCAGGTGATCTGCCTGCCCTGGCCTCTGCCTCCCAAAGTGCTGGGATTACAGGCGTGAGCCACCATGCCAGCCTAATTATTATTAATATTATTATTATTTTTTGAGACAGAGTCTCACTCTGTCACCCAGGCTGGAGCGGAGTGGCTCCATCTCAGCTCACTGCAACCTCTACCTCCTGGGTTCAAGCAATTCTCCTGTCTGAGCCTCCCAAGTAGCTGGGATTACAGGTGCACAGTACCACACCTGGCTAATTTTTTTTTTTCTGAATTGTACAAAGTACGATTATCTTTTGACACATGATCTAAGACAGTCATGTACCACATTACAATGTTTCAGTCAATATATAGCCTACAAACAGTGGTCCTATGAGATAAGGGCTGAAAATTAATGATTATTTTAATGTTATTATTTCTAATATTGAAAAGTCAACATTTTTCTCCTATATATTTTACTCATAAGCATAGCAAAATGTTACAGGTCTCACTGTCACCACTGCAATATGCATACTGTGCTGGAAGCATAACCTGTCTCAGTTTAGCCACATTAACTATTTTTGGATACCATGATCAACAATGCCCATTCTCATCTGGAATGAGGCTTTTTTTTCTTTTTGAGATGGAGTCTTGCACTGTCACCCAGGCTGGAGCACCTCGGCTCCCTGCAACCTCTGCCTCCTGGGTTCAAACAATTCTGCTGCCTCAGCCTCCTGAGTAGCTGGGATTACAGATGCACACCACCACGCCTGGCTAATTTTTCTATTTTTGGTAGAGATGGGGCTTCGCCATATTGGCCAGGCTGGTCTTGAACTCCTGGCCTCAAGCGATCCACCCGCCTTGGCCTCCCAAAGTGCTGGGATTATACATATGAGCCATTGCACCCAGCCTAGCATAGTACTAATTATTAATAGCAGTCAAGTAGAAGACAGATTGTATTCTTAACCAATTGGTTATAAAACTGAAACAATAATTTGCTTATGCACTTTCATGTGTTAAATGAAATCATACTCTATGCCAATGCTAACTCTCCGATATAACTTTCTTTAAAGGTCACCTCAGGAAGAAGTGAGCTCTCTTTCGTCTAACTTCGTTGTTTGAACTGCACATTTAAATGTATCTGTATCTATAATTCCTTATTAGGCTTAAAATTATCAAGTGAAAATACTTTATTACGGGCCAGGTGCGGTGGCTAACATCTGTAATACTAGCATTTTGGGAGGCCGAGGCAGGAGGATCGTTTGAGGTCGGCAGTTCGAGACCAACACCCATCTCTATCAAAAATACAAAAATTAGCTGGGCGTCATGGCGGGTGCCTGTAATCCCAGCTACTGGGGAGGTTGAAGCAGGAGAATCACTTGAACCCAGGAGGTGGAGGTTGCAGTGAGAGGGGATCATGCCACTGCATTCCAGCCTGGGAGACAGAGCAAGATTCCATCTAAAAAAAAAAATTTTTTTTAACAAAAAAACTTTATAACAGTTCTTTATAGTCACTTTAGTCACATGGCAAGCCAATAAATGTATTGGGTGGATATAAACAGTAAATGGAAAAATAAATGTGAGGGCTGCTTGGAAAAGAATTTCAATCTTTTAAATATCAGAGCTGAATGTACCAACCTTTCATCTTTATATCTTATCAACATACTAACAACTTCCTGAAAATTCATCAAAGGTAAAAGATACCCAAAAATGTTGCATTCCCTATTATATAAAAGTAGAGGCTTGACAGAATAAGACCAACCTATACCTTACCTTGTTTGCTGGAGAGAGTTACTGTCCTCACCACAGTCCTAACATTTTCCTTTTCAGGACCTGGAATGGGCTCAGGGTGGAGTAAAAGACTGGAAACTCCTGAAGAACCCTCTAAATAAAGCAAGTCAAGAAAAGCAAATAATTTAGGAAAATAATGCTACTAGAAGTCAAAAAATTTGTTTTTGTAACCAGTGCAGTCCAATACAGGCTGCTATTATGACTATACGCCAATCAGCCTTTCTGTATCTGTTTGTCTACAGTCAAACAGAGTAGTGGGGAGGGGAGCCTTGGGCATGATGTGAAAACATAATATAAAATTATTTTGAGTGACTTAGGTACCCAACCTGCTTTTGTTTACCAATAAAGCTAATATTATCCTAAAATTAACTTCGGAGATACATTAGCCATCAGGTGTATCAATCCAACCTATTCTATTTAAATTTAATCATCTGGAAAATACAACTCCAAGGTTCCTATAAAGCAAGCCTTAAAACAGTGTTCTTAGAACCATTTCTCTCTACATGTACTATACTTCACATTATAAATTTTAGGATTGGAGGCTGGCTCATACCTGTAATCCCAGCACTTTGGGAGGCCAAAGTGGGAGAATCATCTGAGGTCAGGAGTCCAGACCAGCCTGACCAACATGGAGAAAATCTCTACTAAAAATACAAAATGTGGCACATGCCTGTAATCTCAGCTACTCGGGAGGCTGAGGCAGGAGAATCGCTAGAACCTGGGAGGTAGAGGTTGTGGTGAGCCGAGATGGCACCACTGCACTCCTGCCTGGACAACAAGAGCAAAACTCCCATCTCAAAAAAAAAAAAAATTTTAGGGTTGGAAACACAGATCAATCAGGCTGAGGTAAGATCCAAAAGAAAATCCTAGCAGCTCTTGAGGAAGAACTCTTCTACTAGAAAATGAAGTTTTTCCTCTCTTAATTTTTTTTTAAATCACTGTAAGAACTCACAGAATGAATATAATTCTTTTTCTTTTATTTTTTATTTTATTTTATTTTTTTTTAAAGATGGGGTTTCACCATGATGGCTAGGCTGGTCTTGATCCTGACCTCAGGTGATCCACCCACCTCAGCCTCCCAAAGTGCTAGGATTACAGGCGTGAGCCACTGCACCCAGCTATGAATATAGCTCTTATATGATGTTCTTTAGAGCTATATTGCTCAAGACATACAGGTTCTTTCATTCTTTATGTACCCAGCTCTGAAGAGTTAGGGACTGAAACACAGCTGCAATGAATTAAAAACAACAATTTAAATAAGTCTGTGTTTTACTTCAAACTGGCCATGGAAATCAAAATTTATTTGTTTATTTTGGCTGCTGCGTCTAGAGGTGTCTTTAGTATTCTTCCCTAGCAACATACAACTATTCATGCCAAAACTTATGATGACTTACCACCTTGCTTCTTAGATTTTTCCTTCATTTTCTTTGACTTAATTTCCTCAAGAGTTTTTATTCCAAAATTCAAACATTCACCTGAAAAATCCAAATAGAAATTATATGAGAAACTAGAGCCTTTTCATCTTTGTATTTTATCTGTACGTAGCAGGCATTTATTTTTTGAATAAATGATCGACAGAAACTAAGTATAGGTATGTATGTGTGTAGCACAGGAAAATGAAGAGGGAGGTGAATGATTGTGAACTAAATTTTAAAGGCAGTTTTTAAAGTTTGGACACATTCAAAAGTGCTTAAGATTTGGCACCAATATAGCCTTTTCTTACCTTGCTTTAAATTGACTGCAGGTTTCCGGGCAGAAGTTACTCGTAATCCATTGTGAACTTCAGGAGTCGGTTGCAGGGTAGGTGTTTTGGTTTCATCACCTTCCTCAGAAAACTGATCTACGTGTCAACATTTAAGGCAAATTCACAATTAAAAATAAGCCTACAGCTTTAATCTTGATTCTGCCCAATTCACGATGTGACCTTATTTATTTGCCTTAAAGAAGGAGTCAGACAGAACTTACCATCATCATCTTCATCATCATCTGCAGCATTAATTACAACAGGTGGATGCGTGGGGCTAGGAACATTTTCCGAACTTTCTACTTTCATAACACTCCGCAGCTGGGGGGAAGGATTGGACTGGACAGACAATTTGTTCTGCTGAACTGAAAGTTGGTTAGCCTTCACTTCCTCTTCTGGTGACTCAGGCACAGTGGGCAACACAGCTAAACACACAAAAATCAGTCATAAATTAAAAACAGAATATACAGCCCCAATTTACCAAAAATTCCTGACCACCTATGAAAACTATGGTGCATTTGCCCTATGAGCATTTATGTCTTTCTTTCTTTTTTTTTTTTTTTTTTAGAGGCAGGGTTTCACCATGTTG
>NW_016107353.1:1498002-1508308 GCF_001604975.1 Cebus imitator | reverse complement strand
AGAGACGGGGTTTCACCATGTTGACCAGGATGGTCTCGATCTCTTGACCTCGTGATCCACCCGCCTCGGCCTCCCAAAGTGCTGGGATTACAGGCTTGAGCCACCGCGCCCGGCCTAGAAGTAGCTTCTAAGACAAAGCACTCACACTTATTTGAACCAAACCAGAAAGAAATATGTCTACCTTTTTCCCTTAAACTGAGGCGAAAAGATGTAGCCATCAAATTTTAATCGCATAGCAAATGGGGCTTTTAAATGGCTAATTCCACTTTAAATTACTTTAAAAAGGACTTTGGGAATAACTACTAGCTTTTTAGTTTTATTTTAGATTATAATCTACAGAGTAGGGTTGGCAAATATTTTCTGTAAAGAGCCAGACAATTAATATTTTAGGCTTTGTGGGCCATATGGTTTCTGTCTCAACTACTCAGTTCTACAGCACTAGCACAAAACTGGTAATAGAAAATATGTAAATGAATGGGCAAGGCTGCATTCCAACAAAACTTTATTTTACAAAATAGGCAGAGGACCAGTTTTGCCAATCTTTGGCCTAGAAAATCAAATTTATTTTGAAAAAGGTTTATGGGTCTGATAAGAACATGAGAAATAGGCTGGGCACAGTGGCTCACGCCTATAATCCCAGCACTTTAGGAGGCCGAGGCGGGTGGATCACGAGGTCAAGAGATCGAGACCATCCTGGTCAACATGGTGAAACCCCGTCTCTACTAAAAATACAAAAAATTAGCGGGGCATGGTGGCGCGTGCCTGTAATCCCAGATACTCAGGAGGCTGAGGCAGGAGAATTGCTTGAACCCAGGAGGCGGAGATTGCGGTGAGCTGAGATCACACCATTGCACTCCAGCCTGGGTAACAACAGCGAAACTCTGTCTCAAAAAAAAAAAAAAAAAGAACATGAGAAATGAAGTAACCATAGTAACTTAAATGGCATGCCAAGATATACTGGTTCTACAGTCATGGATATATCATTTAGCCTCAATAAGATTCAGTTCACTCATCTGTAAAGTGGAAATAATTCTGCTATCTCACAAGACTGAAAGAAGCCAATGTCTAAAAAGTACTGTTGTACAGGGTGCATAATAAGTATCTATTTGATAGTGTTCTTTTAAAATTAAAAACTGATCTCACTTTTGCTGGGAGGTAGGAAAAGGCCATCAACATATCGTCCTCTATTGTGATGAAAAGCGCAGTTTAATTTTTGACATCCCGTTGGCTGATTTTCCCAATAACAAGGAATTTCACTGCGTTTTTTCTGTAAGAGGGAAAAACACATGATTTTCAAATAAAAAAGTGATACATGTATTAATGTGGTAACTTTTTTTTTTATATATAAAATATGGAACGCTTCAACGAATTTTCGTGTTATCCTTGCACAAGGGCCATGCTAATCTTCTCTGTATCATTCCAATTTTAGTATACGTGCTGCCGAAGCGAGCACAGGTAATTTGTTTTCTAAACAAAGTTCATACAGGGTTCAAAAATCCGAGGCATGTGAGATGATTTTTAGAAGGAAGAGAGGTTGCTGAAAATAACATAACTTGAGGCATGATGGAGAGATGAAAGGAGCAGGAGAGCAGTTTATGTGTTATTCTTCCCTTTTTTACCCTCATCCTGGAACCCCTAAAATATCTAGTTAATTGAGAGCAGCAGGATGACATAGTAGTTTATGAAATCAAAGATAACAGGGTTTGAATCTCTATTATGCTACTTATTGGCCAGGTGGCTTTGGACAATTTATGCCTCTAATCCTCACTTTCCTTAGTGATAAAACGGGAATAACTGGTTTCTTATGAAGATTATATAAAAATAATGTATATAAAGCACTAAGCACATAGGCCAAACTCAACACACTGCAGTTACTACTTGAAGCTGAGAGTTCAAGGCTTTGAGAAAATTTTTCCCATTCATGAATTCTCAAAGTAACGCACAAATAACAACATACTTGAGGATGTGACGTAACCTTCTCAAGTCACCTCACTTTTATAAAGGAAAATTGGGAGGAAAAAAAAAAAACACCTGTGCATCTAGAATAAACTGCTGCATCATAAGATGTATGTCCAAGAAAACATACACATTAGTTCTCCAAAAGATGTGTATAAGCAATGTTCACAACAATATTATTTTCAATAGCTCTATAATTTTGCAAACCCACATGTACATCAATACTAGAACAGATAAAGAAACTAAGTGCCGGGTGCAGTGGCTCACGCCTGTAATCCCGGCACTTTGGGAGGCTGAGGTGGGCGGATCACCTAAGGTCAAGAGTTCAAGACCAGCCTGGCCAACATGGTGAAACCCTGTCTCTAATAAAAAGACAAAAATTAGCCAGGTATGGTGGCGGGCACCTGTAATTCCAGCTACTTGGGAGGCTGAGTCATGAGAATCATTTGAACCCAGGAGACAGAGGTTGCAGTGAAACAAGATTGTGCCACTGCACTCCAGTAAGTGACAGGAGGGAAAAAAAAAAGGAACCATAAAGTATTCATACAACAGAATGTCATCTAGTAATAAGAAGGTATAAATCACTGCTATACTCAATGCCGTAGAATGAAGAAGCCAGACACAAGAGTGCATACCACGTGATTCTGTTTATGAAAAGATCAAAACAGTCGAAACTTCTCCATGGTAGAGTAGTTGGGATGGTGATCAGCTTTGGGGATGTGGTTATTAATGAGCGAATGAAGGGGAAGTTAGATTACTGCTAATACTCTATTTCTTTTTTTTTTTTTTAAAGACGGGGTTTCACCATGTTGGTCAGGCTGGTCTTGAACTCCCAACCTCAGGTGATCCGTCCGCCTTGGCCTCCGAAGTGCTTGGATTACAGGTGTGAGCCACCACCTGGCCAATACTCTATTTCTTGAACTAGTGCTGATCAAATAAGCATGTTCACTTTGTGAAAATTCTTCAGGTTGTAAGATTATGATTTGTGCACTTTTCTGTATACATTTTAATAGTTCAAAAAAGGGAGAAAATATATGAGAAGCACTTCCAAAAAGTAACCTCTGATGAACTTCATTATGTCGAATCTCTATTCATAATAAACAGCGTAAGGTTTAAAATTCCAGGAAAAAACACCAGCATTACTTCAGAAATTTTAGAACATGGAGAAGAGAAAAAGAAACAATGACCATTACAAAAAGACGCTTAAATGTATCAAATGTATCAAAGGCCAAAATCTACTACATTGAGAGACTGATAAAATTCAATTATACACTGTTTTTAGGGATGTGGAACAATCAGACAGTCTCAAACACATAATAGAAATGTAAACTAGCTCCACATCTCTAAAGGTGATTTCGCAAAAACAATTTTTTAAAAGTATGTTCTAAGTTTATGTCATATGCATAATTACCTATTAATATTTTTTAAAAGTACAGGCTACTCTGGGAACATCATCTATAGAGCAGCCCTGCTCCACAAGAAGCATCAAAAATAAATATACAAATTAAGTAAGTAAAAATAAAAGTACAGCAAATGCCAAATATTGTTACCTTTCAAAGAACTAGACAGAAATTATTAGTCCTGTGTCATACCCAAAAGGTAGATGTAATAGTTATCACTGTTTTTTAGACAGGAATAACAACAATTATTCAAAGTCTTCGTTTCTCAAGGCAGAACCTAATGCTAATCTTCCTTGTTGCTAAGCCCACCTTTGCTTAAATTTCTACATCTTTCCCAGAAGCAATTTTCAAATTGCTGAATGATTTCTGTAACAGTATCTTCTATATACAGAAGTCACATGAAATTTATTTGATCTGTTTAATACACTAACTAGATTTTGTTTCTAATTGAAAAGTAATATATGTGTAATGAAGACAACTTGGAAAACGGAAATAAATGCTAATTATGCTATTACTCAAAGAGAATCACTTATTTTGGTATGAATTCTTTTTACTTGTAAAAAAAAAAAAATCACAAGTGACTATATCCATACTAAAAAGAAAGGTATTCTATATAATTCTGTACCTTTTTCCTAAGTAACATCCTTTACATGCCGGGCACACTGGCTCCATGCCTGTAATCCCAGTACTTTGGCAGGCTGAGGTGCACAGATCACGTGAGGTCAGGAGTTCAAGACCAGCCTGACCAATATGGTAAAACCCCATCTCTACTAAAAATTACAAAAATTAGCTGGTTGTAGTGGCGGCCACTTGCAGTCCCAGCTACCCAAGAGGCTGAGATAGGAGAATCACCTGAACCCAGAAGGCAGAGGTTGCAGAGAGCCAAGACTGCACCACTGCACTCCAGCCTGGGCAACAGAGTAAGACCCTGTCTCAAAAAAAAAAAAAAAAAAAAAATCCTCCACAGGAATATTTCTCCTACGTTAACTATGTCTTGACATTTTTAATAGTAATACAGCATATGATCCAAAGATAAAACAGTTGACTCTCATTGTTTGCAGTAGTTATGTTCTATAAAGTCACCAGGAACACTGAGTTAGTAAATACTAAAACATTTTCCCTAAGGGAAATAGAGTTGGGTTGCAGTGAGCCTCTGGTCACATTTTCATCAACTAATCAATACACAACTTTGGTTTTGGGTGTCTGATATTGTTAACTCGTTAATCTGAAACTCAAGACCAACAACACTGCAACTCACACCTGAACAAGGCTTATCTAACAATCTCTTTTCTCTATAAGACATATCATAGCCTTCTTCTACTCGGGAATACTATAAAGTATTTCAGCAATACACGTGGGAGCCATTTTAGCAGCACCACCACCAACCAAAAGCACAAAAATGGAAAAAACGTGGCACTAAACAGACCATGAAAAGGATACTTGTTTACAGTATCAGATGTGAAACAAGAAGGCAGAGAGAGCTCTGTTCTACCTTGCCTGGAAATGTGACTCAATTTGTCAATCAACATGACACGTCAGATGACTCAAATTTTTTGCTGCTCTGAACATGTCTGCAAATGACCAGGTACTGATTTGGGGGTTATAAATTTTAGTAAGCAGGCAAATTCACAAATATGGAACCCATGAATAATGAAAATGAACTGCAACAGAAGGGGTACACAGTAAAAAGACTCCTTCTCATCCCTGTCACTTTCCCATAGCTACTGTTGTTAAGTTTCATCTTTAGCTGGACTCAGTGGCTCACACCTGTAATCCCAGCACTTTGGGAGGCCGAGGTGGGTGGATCAACTGAGATCAGAAATTCAAAACCCCATCTCTACTAAAAATATAAAAATTAACTGGGCGTAGTGGCGGGCGCCTGTAATCCCAACTACTTGTGAGGCTGAGGGAGAACTGCTCGAACCCGGGAGGCGGAGGTTGCAGTGAGCTGAGACTGTGCCATTGCACTCCAGCCTGGGCAACAGAGCGAGACTCTGTCTCAAAAAAAGAAGGAAATTCACCTTTATACTTTCAGAGATTTAAAAAATTCATATGCAGGCCAGGAGCGGTGGCTCACACCTGTAATCCTGGCACTTTGGGAGGCTGAGGCGGACGGATCACGAGGTCAGGGCTTCGAGACAAGCCTGGCCCACACTGTGAAACCTCATCTCTACTAAAAATACAAAAATTAGCTGGGCATGATGGCTGGCACCTGTAATCCCAGCTACTTGGGAGGCCGAGGCAGGAGAATGGCTTGAAACAGCCAAAGGTTACAGCGAGCCAAGATCGTGCCCACTGCACTCCAGCCTGGGTGAGACTCCATCTCAATAACTAAAAAAAAAAATTCATATGCAAGTGAAAAACAAATACAAATTATTTTCCCTCTCCTTTTTTTTTTTTTTTGAGATGGAGTCTCTCTCCTTTTTCCCTGTTTTGTTTTTAATGGGGCGCTTTCTGCTCGGTGCGATCTCGGCTTGGCGTGATCTCTGCTCACCGCAACCTCCGCCTCCTGGGTTCAAGCAATTCTTCTGCCTCAGCCTCCTGAGTAGCTGGGATTACAGGCACGCGCCACCATGCCCAGCTAATTTTTTGTATTTTTAGCAGAGACGGGGTTTCACCATGTTGACCAGGATGGTCTCGATCTCTTGACCTCGTGATCCACCCACCTCAGCCTCCCAAAGTGCTGGGATTACAGGCGTGAGCCACCACGCCCGGCCGGCTAATTTTTATATTTTTAGTAGACACAGGGTCTGTGCTGGCCAATTGGTCTGAAACTCCTGACCTTAGGTGATCCACCTGCCTCAGCCTCCCAAAGTATTGGGATTACAGAAGTGAGCCACTGTGCCCGGCTTGTCTCTCCTTTTTTAACACACCTTGCTCCTCACCTTACATTTTTCACTTGGCAATATACCCTGATTATTTCCATATCAATAAATTAGTTTCCCCTTTAAAATTTTTATTAACAGCTGCCCAGCACTACACTGTATGAATGCAGCAAAGCTTTATTTTAAATGAAGGACAGTTAGGTTATTTCCAATATTTTACTATTACAAATTACAATAAGTAATTCTGCACACATCTTATTTTGCAGGTGAATACATATATGTAAAAAATATAAGCATTTAGTTCTTTCAAGCAATACAGCCAATAAGCCTCTGTGCAAAAAAGAGTTAACATAGTAGCTCTGAGACTACTATGCTTAGAAACACCTGCTTGCAAGGCTTGCTCTTAGCTAGCCTCTGGGAACTGGCTTTTATAACACTCCTACTAAGTTAATTGGAAGTGGAGAAGGGAAAAGGCTCAGTATGCCTAGACTGTTTGTGCAAACACTATGGTTAATGCTGAACATCTGCCTTCCTTCTGGGAGTCTAGAATTTGGGCACATGTTTGGTAAAGGGTGCCTACATGGCCAGCACCAATGAAAATTCTGAATGCTGAAACTCTAATGGATTTCCCTGGGCAGAAACACCATATATGCACTGCTGCATTTTCAGCACTGGGAGAAGTGTGTGCTCTTTGTCACCCCTAAAGGGAGTGAGCATAAAAAAACAGGCACATGGGCCGGGCGCGGTGGCTCAAGCCTGTAATCCCAGCACTTTGGGAGGCCGAGGCGGGTGGATCACGAGGTCAAGAGATCGAGACCATCCTGGTCAACACGGTGAAACCCCGTCTCTACTAAAAATACAAAAAATTAGCTGGGCATGGTGGCGCGTGCCTGTAATCCCAGCTACTCAGGAGGCTGAGGCAGGAGAATTGCCTGAACCCAGGAGGCGGAGGTTGCAGTGAGCCGAAATCGTGCCATTGCACTCCAGCCTGGGTAACATGAGTGAAACTCCGTCTCAAAAAAAAAAAAAAAAAACAAAAAAAAAAACCGGCACATGGATTCTTCCAGACTCTTCCTGTATCTTTTTCTTTTATGATCTGACAGTGAATCCTTACTCTATTGCCGTAATATATCTCAACTCTGGGTACATGCTAGAGAATCTCTAAATAAAGAGGTGCTCCTGGAGACACTGACATACCCTTCATAGGTGTTTTGCCAATATACACACTCCACTAACAATGTTATAATATGATTTCTCATAAGATAAAACATAAAAGTTGCAGAGTACTCCTTTATCAATTGGATATTTGCGGCTATTTGCAAGATAGGTAGCTTAGAATGTAGTTAAGAGACAAGAAAGCTGAAGCCAGATTGGAGTAGCTGACCCCAGGCATATGAACTGCATTTAGTCTTGCCCTAACAATTCAGTGCAAAGTCATCAGATGGTGCTGAGGGAGGCAGGCATTCACACTGGAGGAGGAAAGGACATGGTGGCCCAGAGCAGGGAATTGAAGCCTGACTGAGATGAGGAAGGCAACCACATGACTGTGTAGAACTGGCATAGGGTGTTGGAACCCATGGAGGGTTGAGGACATGTGCATGAGAGGGTACCCTGACAAGTGCTGAGCCTCAGCAGGGTTAGCAATGTTTTGTGCAGAAGAGATCCCAATGCAGGATGAAGAAGATATACTTACGTAGGGTCAGCCTAGAATGGGCAACAAAGACAAAGTGGGGTGAGGAAGGCAGGGTGCTCCCAAGGGAGTAGAGTTGGAGTATGTGAGCAGGATCAGGACAGCATCTCACATGGGAGGGCTGCCCAGCACAAAGTATCACAGCCCAAGGATGTGAAAACAGTATCCATTATAGGGATAGGGTTGGGGGTCAAAAGTAGGATGCTGGAGTCCAAGAAGGGTGAGGAAAAGGCTCCTATGGTTAAGCAAGAAAGGAGGCTTAGCACAGGGTACTAGAGCTGAAACATGGTGAGAAAGGTATCCCTGTGGCGAAGCTTCGTGTGTCATGTCAGGGCCTGAGAGGAAGGAAGGGTCTGTGACACAATATTAGTTTTTCTACTAGGAGACTGATTAAATAAATAAAACTATTATGAACAATGGAAACCAAGTTTTTCACTTCTGGAGAAGAGTTACAAGTATGAAAAAGGAGAAGTCTAGACTAAGGCCTGTGGTATTGATGAACTGGATGCCTCTATATGAATCCATAATTTCTAACACTATGTATCTATTGTTAAATACATAATGATGTAAATGTCTGTAAGTGTATACATTTATATATTCCTTAGCTCCTTCCACTGAGAGGACCTGAAAGTGATGAAACTCTAGGAGCAACCCAAATCTTAACCTCTATATACCATTCTTCACTAAAAGAAACCAGGGTATCTTGGATCAATGGCTGAATCCAGGGCTGAAGTAAGAAAGGTACTGGATGAGCCTGGAGAATCCTGTCAGGCTAAAAAGCAGAGATGCTCAAAGAAAGATGTAAAGCATCAAAAGGACACAAAAATCAGCTTGAAAGGCTCCTACTAGCCGAATCTGGGTCAACTTGAGCATAAAAAATCAGTAATGAAAGTAACAGAGTACGACACACTGATTAAAATAGAAAACCACATATATTAGTCTATTTTCACACTGCTATGAAGAACTACCTGAGACTGAATGATTTATAAAGAAAAAAGGTTACACTAACTCACAGTTCTGCATGGCTGGGGAGGCCTCAGGAAACTTACAGAGGATGCAAGGCACAAACAAGTCTTACACAGCAGCAGGAGAGCACAAGCAAAGGGACTGCCATACTTTTAAACCATCAGATCTTGGGAGAATTCACTCACTATCACAAGAACAGGATGGGGGAAGCTGCTCCCATGATCCGATCACCTCCCACCAACTCCCTCCCTTAACACATGGGGATTACAATCGAGATGAGATTGGGGTGGGGATGCAGAGCCAAACCACAACACCACAAGTTTGCAATAATTCACATAAATAACTAAGAAAAAGTTGAAGTTTGATGAAAAGTGGAGTAAAGGATCTAAAAGTACCTCTCCACAAAATATTTCTTAATTATAAAAAGAAAACCTTTATAATGAAGCAATCTGGCAGATACCATCTTAATCAAGTGATCAAAGTTAACATGACCAGTAATGAGAAAATTAAAACTGTGTGCCACAGGATCATACACAACAAAAATACCATTCGCCGGACACGGCGGCTCACATCTGTACTCCAGCACTTTGGGAGGCTGGGATTATAGCTCATTGCTGTATATATACAACCTCCACCTCCATGTTCAAGCGATTCTCCTGCCTCAGCCTCCTGAGTAGCTGGGATTACAGGCACACATGACCACGCCTGGCTAATTCTTGTATTTTTAGTAGAGAAGGGGTTTCACCATGTTAGTCAGGCTGGTCTCAAACTCCTGACCTCATAATTTGCCCACCTCGGCCTCCCAAAGTGATGGGATTACAGGCATGAGCCACTGCGCCCGGCCTAATATATTTTTTTTAAAGTCACTTTTGTACCTATATTTTTTATTGGTCCACCATGACCCTAAGCTACTTATTATAACAGAAATAAAAAACTTACATCAATCTCCATGTGGCGAAACCTGCACACCTGTCGAAAACAGCGCCCTTCTTGCCATAATGTGCAAACAGTTTCATTTCCTAATGCAGCTTCACAGTGACGGAATGGGCAGCTGTCACCCTATAAACAAAAAGAGAACACAGAAAAGAACTGTAGCATCGAAATACATCCCAGGTAAAATATCCGTAACAAGAACTCCTGGAGTTTAGACAAGCGCAAATGAGTAAGAAAAGAAAGGTGTGGTAGAAAACAATGGCGATGGAATGACAGGAACAAACTGAGAGCGATGAATGTATTATTTCCCATAACCTATTTCTAGACAGTATCCTTCATTTGATCTGACATGAGCGACACAAGATGAGAGAAAGGGTTGAAAAAGACAAGTAGGAGTGTTAGGTATTCTTTAAAAATATATTTTAAGGCCGGGCACGGTGGCTCAAGCCTGTAATCCCAGCACTTTGGGAGGCCGAGGCGGGTGGATCACGAGGTCAAGAGATCGAGACCATCCTGGTCAACATGGTGAAACCCCG
>NW_016107353.1:1495287-1497002 GCF_001604975.1 Cebus imitator | reverse complement strand
AAAAAAAAAAAAAAAACAAAACTCCACAATATCAAGATGACTGAAGAGCAAGTTTTTCTAACAACGTAAAATTACAGAAAGCAGTAGATATATGCAAATAGAGCTGCAAAAGAATCAAGCAGAAAAACAGAAGTTCTGACAAAGATAAAGCAAAAAAAACTGTAAAAGCATATTTAGAACGATGGCTCCATATTCTTAGTACTCAGCAAGAAATCTAGGAAAAGAAAGAAGTCAAATTCAACCCATGACAGTTTCTGGAAGTACAATACAATTCACTCACTCATTTACTACGAAGTATATAAAATCAAAGTTTGTAAGGCATATGTCAAAGTGCCCCCATTTCCATAGGCGCCCTGAACAGATTAATTCTGAGCACTGAATGATGCCTACATGTCACATATCTTTTCACTTTTGTAGAACATGGAAAAATTTATTATACATAAAATGAAGAGAAAAAAACAAAGAATTCTTCTAAATATATTATTCATTTAAAAACTGACAGCCAATAATAAACGCTTGGGCAAAACAAAATATATAATAAAAACAACTTAAAATGTTGGGAAAATATTATCAAATTCTATTAAGTTGTAGAAGGAAGTGGTTTAAAGATGTCAATTCTTACTTTGGTACATGTAGAATAGAAAAAAAAATAGCAGTCTTCTCCTTGATTAGGCATGCCGGGTAGAGTCTAAGATCAGAAGTGGCTTTTGGTAACAAGCCACTGCTTCCTCAAAGCAAAGACCAGGCTCCAAGTCCTCGTGAAATGGGTTTAATCTTCCAAATGACAACTCAATCACAGAAATTGTCTTTCAACTGTAATCCTAAAGTGAGGAGACAATGGATTAAAACATTTCAGGTAAATTCTTCCTCCTTCAAATCACTATGGCTAATGAGATCATACTGTTAAAATCAAATTTTATTAATACAAACTTGCTTATACAGAACCTTGTAAACACACTGATTGTGAATACTATACTTTCCCATCTACAATGTAAAATTTAGGCTAGAAAGGCCATGCCCTTCTTTCTTTTACATTCTCTATGATGCTTTTTACACGGTTTCAGCATTGCAAATTAAATAAGCATTGTTAACTAAAGATCTACATTTTATTTTTAATTATTTTTAGAGACAGTGTCTCACTCTGCTGCCCAGGCTGGAGTGCAATGATGTGATCACAGCTCACTGCAACATTGATCTCCTGGGCTCAAATGATTCTCTCACCTGAGCCTCCCCCATGTAGCTAGGACTTTAGGCACATCCCACTATGCCCAGCTAATTTTTTAAAAAATTTTTTGTAAAGACAGGATCTTGTTATGTTGTTCAGTCTGGTCTTGAACTCCTGCCTCAAGCAATCCTCCTCCCTTGGCCTCCTGTCATCTCGCCTAGCCTCATCTACGGCCGGGGGTGGGTGGGTGTGTGTGTGTGTGTGTGTGTGTGTGTGTGTGTATTTACCTACCAATTTGAGTCTCATGACTCTACATACATTTTAGATTATTAATGGAACTTCGATTATTAACACAAGATACTTGCTAACAAAATCTGATAAAGTAGAATGTTTCAGTTAAATGAAAAAGTTCAAATATTTTTACAAGTATTTTTGTTATTTCAAAAGTATATAATCGGCCGGGCGCGGTGGCTCAAGCCTGTAATCCCAGCACTTTGGGAGGCCGAGGCGGGTGGATCACGAGGTCAAGAGATCAAGACCATCCTGGTCA
>NW_016107353.1:1488488-1495101 GCF_001604975.1 Cebus imitator | reverse complement strand
CTACTCAGGAGGCTGAGGCAGGAGAATTGCCTGAACCCGGAGGCGGAGGTTGCGGTGAGCCGAGATCGCGCCATTGCACTCCAGCCTGGGTAACAAGAGCGAAACTCCGTCTCAATTAAAAAAAAAAAAAAAAGTATATAATCATAACTAGGTGACAAAACCCTGTTTAGCTATAAGAATAACTGATGAAACAATTACTTCTGAAAATATCTATGGATCTAGCTTACATTAATGAAGATGACTAGAGCTGTACACCAATTATAAACAAGAAGCAAACTAGGTCTTCAGGGTTTTCCATAAAATAGTGATTCCACAACGACAACAAATATTTTCTCCCCTAGTCCATGCATGGCATACCCTGATCCCCATGCTAAAATGTCCAAGCAAGTTTCTACAAAAGCAAAAGCATATAACAAGAGCACATAAGAGAATATGGAAGGGCTTTCCACAAACTTATATCCAGAAGATCAGGTTTCAGAAACAGGGATCTACAACTTGAAATTAAGTCAAATTCAATCATATCTTCCACTAATAATTCCTAATGCAAGAATGGCATACGATGATGAAAAGTCACCTTGATGTTAGCAAACTAGATTAGGAGTAAGAGTCTGACACTAAACATGTACCCACATCTTTAAAGTTTTACATACCCTTCGACAAACAATTCAATTTCTAGAATTTATTATAAGATAAAAGTATGAAAGGTAACAATGCCCAAGAAATGTTATCACAATCTTGTTTTATTAGCAAAATAGGCCGGGTGCAGTGGCTCATGCCTATAATCCCAGCACTCTGGAAGACCAAGGCAGGCAGATCACTGGAGTCCAGGAGTTCAAGGCAAGCCTGGCCAACATGGCAAAACCTCATCTCTATAAAAAAAAACAAAACAGAAAAATTAGCTGGGCATGGTGGGGCACACCTGTGATCCCAGCTAGAAGGGGGAGCTGAGGCACAAGAATCACTTGAACCCAGGAGGCAGAGGTTGTTGCAGTGAGCCGAGATTGTGCCACTGCACTCCAGCCTGGGCAACACAGACTCTGTCTCAAAAAAAAAAAAAAGGAAAAAAATAATAAATAACATACAGAAACCTAAATGTTCAAGAAGTGGAGACCTTTTTTTTTTTTTCCCAGATAGAATCTCGCTCTGTTACCCAGGCTGCAGTGCAATGGTATGATCTTGGCTCACTGTAACCTTTGTTTCCTGGGTTCAAGCAATTCTCCTGCCTCAGTCTAACAAATAGCTTGGATTACAGGCATCTGCCACCATGCCCGGTTAATTATTGCATTTTTAGTAGAGACAGGGTTTCACCATTTTGGTCAGGCTGGTCTCGAACTCTTGACCTCAGGTGATCCACTTGCCTCAGCCTCCCAAAGTGCTGGACTTACAAGTATGAGCCACGAGCCAAGGCAACTATCTTTTAAAAATTATGATATATGGCCAGGCACAGTGGCTTACCTGTAATCCCAGTACTTTGGGAGGTGGAGGCTGGTGGATCACTTGAGGTCAGGAGTTCATGACCAGCCTGGGCAACAGCACGAAACCCCATCTCAACTAAATTAGCTGGCTATGGTGGTACACACCTGTAGTCCCAGCTACTCGGGAGGCTGAGGCAGGGAAACTACTTGAACCCGGGAGATGGAAATTGCTGAGTGAGCCGAGATCACACATTGCACTCCAGCCTGGGCGACAGTTAAGACTCTGTCTCAAAAATGAATAAATAACAAAAATAATGGTATATTCACATAATGTGACAATATACAGCCATTACAGAGTTTCATACCAAAAAGTGACTGCTGCTGTAAAAAAAACCAAAAACATAAACCAAAAAAAATTCTAAAAATATGTAAGTAACTTTGGTATTGGGTTATGGGTGGAGGCCGGAAGAGCTTTGATGTGCTTGATAGAAAAGGCCTGAAGAATGGAAGAAACTGCTGCTAAGTCATACGAACATTTAAAGGTACTTAAGGTATTTTTGGTGAGGTCTCAGTCAGAAATGACGATCGTGTTATTGGAAATTGGAGGAAAGTTTATTCCTTTTTTTTTTTTTGAGATGGAGTCTTGCTCTGTCACCCAGGCTGGAGTGCAATGGCATGATCTCGGCTCACTGCAACCTCTGCCTACCAGGTTCAAGAGATTCTCCTGCCTCAGCCTCCCAAGTAGCTGCAATTGCAGGCTTGCACCACCATGTATGGCTAATTTTTGTATTTTTAGTAGAGATAGGGTTTCACATTGTTGGCCAGGCTGGTCTCAAACACTTGATCTCAGGTGATCCGCCTGCCTCAGACTCCCAAAGTGCTGGGATTACGGGTATGAGGCACCACGCCCAGCCAGAAAGGTTATTCTTTTTATAAAGTGGCAGAGAACTTAGAATTGTGTTCTGTTGGGCAGACAGCAGAATTTGAAAGCAATGAACTTGGGTTTTAGCCGAGGAGGTTTCTCAGCAAAGTGTGGAAGGAATAGTCTGGGCTTTTCCTGCTGCTTATAGTGAAATGCAAGGAAAGGGATATACTGAGGCAAGAACTATTAAGCAAAAAGGGGTAAAGAATCTGAACTTGAAGATTTGGAAAATTCTCAGCCTATGCATATTGCAAAAAAAACAAGAATGTATGCTGTGTAGAGAAAAGGGTATGGGTGGACAACAGTTTGCTGGCAATTAGGTGTGTGCCTAGATTCAGGCAACCATCTTAGCAAAAATGCTGCCAGCTTGAAATGAAAGAGACAGACACGTACAGAGGGAACATGATGAGAAGACATACAAGTAAAAGATGACCATGTGCCTGCAGTGATGCGTCTACAAGCCAAGGAACGCTAAGGATTGTCAGCAAACACCAGAAGCCAGAAGGGGTAAGAAAGGATCATTCCTCTACAGGATTCAGAGGGAGCATGGCCCTGCTGAAATCTTTTTAGACATCTCACCCTCAAAATTATGAGACAATAATTTCTGTAGCCACCCAATTTGTGACACTTTTTTATGGAAGTCCTAAGAAACTAATATAGATTACAAGCATAGTCAAATGACCTTTGACAAAGGAGCAAAGGATAATCTTTTCAACATGTTACTGGAGCAACTGGATATCCACATACAAAAAAACAATTGTAGACACAGATTTTACACTTTTCACAAAAAATAAAATGTGTAATAACTTAAATATAAAAGAAACCAATAAATTGGTTTTCTCTTTTTTTTTTTTGAGACGGAGTTTCGCTCTTGTTACCCAGGCTGGAGTGCAATGGCGCGATCTCGGCTCACCGCAACCTCCGCCTCCTGGGTTCAGGCAATTCTCCTGCCTCAGCCTCCTGAGTAGCTGGGATTACAGGCACGCACCACCATGCCCAGCTAATGTTTTGTAGTTTTAGTAGAGACGGGGTTTCACCATGTTGACCAGGATGGTCTCGATCTCTTGACCTCGTGATCCACCCACCTCAGCCTCCCAAAGTGCTGGGATTACAGGCTTGAGCCACCGCACCTGGCAATAAATTGGTTTTCAATAAAAACCATTAAAATTTAGGCAGGCGTGGAGGTGCATGCCTATAATCCCAGCTACTTGAGAGGCTGAGGCAGGAGAACTGCTTGAACCCAGGAGGTAAAGGTTGCAGTGATCTGAGATCGTGCCATTGCACTATAGCCTGGACAATAAAAGCGAAACTACGTCTCAAAATAAAACAAAAAAAAAAGGGGGAAAAAACCATTAAATTGGAGTTCATTAAAATTAAAAAGCTCTGCTCTGTGAATGCTCTGTTAAAACAATGAAAAAGCCACAGGCTGGGAGAAAACCTTTGCAAAACATAACTGATAAGGTCTGATAAAATACGTAACTCTTAAAGACTCAAAAATAAGAAAAAAGCCCCCAATTCAAAAAGGCAAAAGATCTGAACAAGTACCTCACCAAAGAAGATATATAGATGGAAAACAAGCATCTGAAAACTTGCCCAACAAAACATATCATTAGGAATTGTAAATTCCTTTTTTTTTCTTTCCGAGATGGAATTTCACTTTTGTTGCCCAAACTGGAGTGCAATGGCACAATCTCGGCTCACCACAACCCTCCCAGGTTCAAGTGATAATACCTCATCTTCCCAAGTAGCTGGGATTACAGGCTTGTGCCATCATGCCAGGCCAATTTTTTGTATTTTTAGTAGAGATGGGGTTTCTCCATGTTGGTCAGGCTGGTCTCGAACTCCTGTCCTCAGGTGATCCGCCTACCTCGGCCTCCCAAAGGGCTGGGATTGCAGGCATGAGTCACCACGCCTAGCGGCGAATTCCTTTTCTAATGGCTAAAATCCATTCAGAAACAGTGGCTCACACCTGTAATCCCAGCACTTTGGGAGGCTGAGGCTGGTGGATCATTTGAGGTCAGGAGTTTGAGACTAGCTTGGCAAACATGGTGAGACTCCGTCTCTACTAAAAATACAAAAATTAGCTGGGCGTGGCGGCACATGCCTGTAATCCAGCTACTCGGGAGGCGGAGACAGGAGAATCATTTGAACCCGGGGCAGAGGCTGCAGTGAGTAGAAATCATGCCACTCTACTCCAGCCTGGGCAACAGAGTGAGACTCCGTCTCAAAAAAAAACAAAAAAAATTACAATGGCTAAAATCCGAAATACTGACTGCCCTAAATGCTGGTGAGGATGGGAAGCAACAAAATAGAAGTCTGAAAAAAGAAAAACAATGGAATAGCATGCAACCAATAAAAAGGAACAAGATCATGTCCTCTGCAGGGACATGAATGGAGCTGGAGGCTATTATCCTCAGCAAACTAATGCAGAAACAGAAAACCAAATACAGCATGTTCTCCCTTACAAGTGGGAGCTAAATGCTGAGAACACATGGACACACAGAGGGGAGCAACACACATTGGGGCCTATCAGAAGATAGAAGGTGGGAGGAAGGAAAGGATCAGGAAAAATTACTAACGGATACTAGGCTTAATACGTGGGTGATGAAATAATCTGTACAATAAACCCCCATGACACACATTTAGCTGCACATCCTTCACATGTATCCCTGAATTTAAAATAAAAGTTAAGGTCCAGTGCAGTGGCTCATGCTTGTAATCCCAGCACTTAGGGAGGCGGAAGTGGATGGATCACTTGAGGTCAGAAGTTTGAGACCAGCCTGGCCAGCATAGTGAAATCTCGTCTCTAATAAAAAGTACAAAAATTAGCCAGACATGGTGGCATGCATCTGTAGTCCCAGCTACTCAGGAGGCTGAGGTGGGAGAATCACTTGAACGTGGGAAGCGGAGGTTACAGTGAACTAAGATTGCACCACTGCACTACAGACTGGGTGACAGTGAGACCGTGCCTTTAAAAAATAAATAAATAAATAGCTATCTGAATAATTTTAAGACATACATGCAACAAAGGAAAAAGTTTAATAAAAAAAAAAGTCACTTGAGGTCAGGAGTTCAAGACCAGCCTGGGCAAAAGAGAGACCTCATTTTTTAGGAAAAAACAAACAAACAAACAAACAAAAACAAAAAAAAAAACCCACTTCGGCCTTGAAATGATGTTCCAGTGACTTTATAATAAATACTACCCCATGCAAAAATACAAAACAAAGACGCATATCCATAATTTTTTTAAGTTTTAAAAGGAAAAACAGTATCCAGGTTTTCAAGAAAAACCTGGTTACTTTTATTTTATTTGTTTTTGAGATGTTGGATTGCTCTGTTGCCCAGGCTGAAGTACAGTGGCACGATCTTGGCCCACTGCAACCTCCACCTCCTGGGTTCCAAGCGATTCTCCTGCCTCAGCCTCCCGAGTAGTTGGGATTGCAGGCACCTGGCACCACGCTGGCTAATTTTTTTTTCTTTTCTTTTCTTTTTTTTCATTTTTCTTTTTTCTTTGCTCCTTTAGCATTTGAAGTGGCTTCAAAATAATTTTTGTATTTTTAGTAGAGACAGAGTTTCACCATGCTGGCCCGCTTGGTCTCAAACTCCTGACCACAAGTGATCCACTGGTCTCAGCCTCCCAAAGTGCTGGAATTACAGGTATGAGCCACCATGCCCAGTCAACAGAAAATAATTGAAAATATGAAGCCAAGAAAAACAATTGGACCTTTCTCAACCCACATTCTAGAAGTTAATGTAGGAAAAGGCAGACATTATTTTAAAATCTTCATGCTTTCAGCAAGTTTTAAAGGATATAGCATTGCTACAAATAACATGCCACTATGAAAAAAAGAGTGGGAAGAAAACAAAGCTTAAAAAATAAGAAAACTTGGGCTGGGTGTGGTGGCCCATGACTGTAATCCCACCATTTTGGGAGGCCGAGGCTGAGGTTAAGAGCTCAAGACCAGCCTGACCAACATGGTAAAACCCCATCTCTACTAAAAATACAAAAGTAGCTGGCACGGTGGCATGTGCCTGTAATCCTAGCTACTTGGGAGACTGAGCAGGAGAATTGCTTGAACCCAGGAAGTAGAGGTTACAATGAGCCAAGATTGTGCCATTGCATTCCAGTCTGGGCAACAACAGCAAACACTGACTCAAAAACTAAGAAGGCATTAGGCAGACGTGGTGGTGCATGCCTGTCATCCCAGCTACTCAGGAGGCTGAGGCAGGAGAATCGTCTGAACTCGGGAGGCAGAGGTTGCAGTGAGCCAAGATC
>NW_016107353.1:1473321-1486439 GCF_001604975.1 Cebus imitator | reverse complement strand
TAAAAAAAAAAAAAAAAAAAAAACATGGCAAAACAAAATTTTGTGCCACATATATTACAAACTCAAAAAACAGTCATAATATTTTTACCAATAGCCAGGCACAGTGAGTCACGTTTGTAATCCCAGTTACTCAGGGGGATGAGGCTGGAGGAAGACTTGAGCCTAGGAATAATTGAGGCTACACTGAGCTTTGATCACATCACTGTATTCCAGCCTGGGCAACAGAGCAAGACACTCTCTAAACAAATAAATAAAAATTTTAAAAATGTTTACAACAACTGCTTCAGACACCTGATTTACGATACAGATAAAATCCTAAATAAAGCATTAGCAAATTGAACCAGCTATATATTAAAATAGTAACATGGTCAGGTATGGTAGCTCATGCTTGTAATCCCAGAGCTTTGGAAGGATTACTGACCTGAGGCAAGGAGTTTGAGAGCAGCCTGGGCAACACAGTGAGACCCCATCTCTAAATAAAAATTAAAAATTAATGAAAAGGTCAGGTGCGACAGCTCACGCCTGTAATCCCAGCATTTTGGGAGGCCAGGGTGAGCAGATTACAAGGTCATGAGTTCGAGATCAGTCTGGCCAACATAGTGAAACCATGTCTCTACTAAAAATATAAAAATTAGCTGGGTGTGACAGCACACACCTGTAGCCCCAGCTACGCGGGAGGGTGAGGCAGGAAAACTGCTTGAACCTGGGAGGCAGAGGTTGCAGTGAGCTGAGACCACACCATTGCACTACAGTCTGGGTGACAGAGTGAGACTCCATCTCAAAAAATAAATAAGCAAATAAACAAAACACTACATAATCAAAAAGGTTTATTCTAGAACTAGAAGTGAGTTAACATCAGGAAACTCATTATATTTAATAGCATAAAAGGGGTAAAGAACAAAAAAAATCCTGTAGTAACTTTTGAAAGATTTCAAAAAAGAAAAAATGGTTAAAAAGTGAAGAAAAGAAGCTGGGCACATGCCTGTAATCCCAGCACTTTGGGAGGCTGAGGTGGGTGGATCACAGTCGGGAGATCGACACCAGCCTGACCGACATGGAGACACCCCATCTCTACTACAAATACAAAATTAGCTGGGTGTGGTGGCACATGCCTGCAATCCCAGCTACTCGGGAGGCTGAGGCAGGAGAATCACTTGAATCTGGGAGGCAGAGGTTGCGGTGAGCCAAGATCGTGCCACTGCACTCCGGCCTGGGTGACAGAGCAAGACTCCATCTCAAAAAAAAAAAAAAAAAAAATCTCTATTATATCATATTTTGATTCTGTGGTTTCCTCAATACCACATCTTATAATCAATAATGAATATTTCTTCATATTTAATGAATAGGACATTTACTCAATTTTTTCAAAAGGAAAAAAAGGCATAAATTACAAACATATATTTAAAAAGGTGAGACAGATCAGGCACAGTGGCTCATGTCTGTAATCCCAGTACTTCGGGAGGCTGAAGCAGGCGGATCACCTGAGGTCAGGAGTTTGAGACAAGCCTGACCAATACGGTGAAACTCTATCTCTACTAAAAATACAAAATTAGCCAGGCGTGGTGGCACATGGCTGTAATCCCAGCTATTCAGGAAGCTGAGACAGGAGCGTCACTTAGACCTAGGAGGCAGAGGTTCCAGTGAGCTGAGATTGCACCACTGCACACCAGCCTGGGCAGCAAGAGTGAAACTCCATCTCAAAAAAAAAAAAAAGAAAAAGAAAACCAACTAAAACAAATTGAAAATAATAAAAATATAAAATCTACAAGAAGCAGTAAATTTCCTTCATGCCAGCAGCAATTATTCAGATGATGGCAGAGTACCATTCACAAAAAAAAATAAAAATAAAAATAAAAATACATGCAGGAAGAAAATGAAGAAGTACGTAAGGTCCACATTAAATTAAAAATAAAACCAGAAAACTATGAAACTATTAAGGCGCACAAGACCTGGATGATGAATAAATGGAACAGAGGATTAAATAAGTTACTTCTCCCCAAAATAATGCACATATCGAATGTAATTCAAGTCAAAATCCCAATGAGTTTATTACTGGAACTCGATTATAAAATCATCTAGAGTCGTTATTTAAAAAGGAATGGGAGGCCAAGCGTGGTGGCTCATGCCTGTAATTCCAACACTTTGGTTGGTGGAGGCAGGAACACGGTTTGAACTCAGGAGTTTGAGACCAGCCTGGGCAACACAAGAAGACCCCATCTCTACAAAAAGTTTTAAAAAGTAGCTAGGTACAGGGCTGCATGCCTGTAGTCCCAGCTACTCAGGAGGTTTCGGCAGTAGAATCTCTTGAGCCCTGGAGTTTGATGTTGCAGTGAGCTATGATCATGCCACTGCACTCCAGCCTGGGTGACAGAGCGTAAGACCCTGTTTCAAAACAAAACAAAATAATCCAGTGCTTTTCTCCAAGGAGATGAAATTACAGGAGGGTTTAAGTTTGGCTATATTGTTTTCACCTTTTTTACAATATACACATATTATTAAAACAAAGAAAAAATACGGGCCAGGCACAGTGGCTCATGCCTGTAATCTTAGCACTTCGGGAGGCCAAGGCGGGTGGATCACCTTAGGTCAGGAGTTCCAGACCAGCCTGGCCAACAGGGTGAAACTCTCTATACTAATAATACAAAAATTAGCCAGGCGTGGTGGCGCACACATGTAAACCTAGCTGAGGCAGCAGAATCACTTGAGGAGGAAGAGGTTGCAGTAAGCCAAGATTGCGCTATTGCACTCGGGGGGGGGGAAAGATATGTTTCCATCCCAATACTAAAAGTTTATGAACAATTATGTAAAAGCAAAAATGTCTAGACAACGCCCTTTTAATTTCTTACTGATCCATGAAAATTATCCCTTAAATGACAATAATGTTCACTCCTTTCATAAGAAAAATGCCTGCTTCCCCACTTACATTAGCTGGTTGCTCTCAACAGGAACGTCTGTGTCTTCATTGAGTTCCAATCTATTACGCCTGTAGGTCGAACCAACACTCAATCCATGAATTAATAATAATGAGGCAGAAAAAATTTTCCTCCTCACATTGCCAAAAAAACCTCTCAGCCACAATTCAAACACAGCATGTGTTTTTAAAACATCTCCCAACTACTGGAAGATTAAGTCCATTCAAATAACCTTTGTCAGACTGGAGACAGCTAAGGTCAACTATCTCCTCAAAAACAAAAAACAAAAAAAAGAGTTCATTTAAAGATGAACTTGAGAGTCAAAGGATTATGAAAAAAGAAAATCCATCTTCCATAGCTGAAAAAAAAAAAAAAAACCACCAAAATTCAGTAAGATCCAATCTCTGGTCTTCAAGATTTCTTCACCTATTAAGAAAAAAACAGAAACCTTCCCCCATCTTTATTATCTGTATAATAAAAGCATACTTGTATGTAAAAATATAGTGTTTTATGTAAATATACATAGAGATATATACTAACTGGCTTATACACACACACACACATATACACAAATGTGTAGAAATAAAACATCTGGATAAGTTTCCCCTTTTAAAATACACTATAAAAGACTTTAGATTTGGGTTCGTTATAAAAATAAAGAACTTACTCTTATACCAAAGTATCATGAAGTTATTGTTACACTAAATTTTTCCCAGCCCACAAAATAAAGACGAAGGTAAATCCTTACACATATTATCAATATGTATAATATGGATGTATGTATATATATCATCAGCATCAGCATCATCATCAGAGAGTATTTAACCAAAAAAGATAGAAACGTATGGTAATAGAGTAACTACAGAGTGGTGCAGCAAGCTGTAGAAGGCAGAGCAGCATTACAGCCATTTTAAATTGGCACTGGCAAAACACAGAAAGCTTTATCTAAGGGAAAATTTATTTCTTATTTTATATCAACACCAGCGTCACTGGTTTGCCATTAAACATTCGCCCTGGAAAGGCTTGCTTATACAGCCTAGGTCCAAATTCTTTTCTACTAATGGCTACAGCTAAAGACTTTATAATTATATATGTACTCCAGTTAGTAAAAGGGTAAACTTTTGGAGTTGAGATTTCATTTCACAATGGCATATTTAAAATTTAAGAATTTAAAAAAAAAAAAAAAATCAAAAACAAAAACAAAAAATCCTATTTTGATACATAGAAATGAGTTCCAAACTCTGAAACCAGCCCAGTAACAAAGCAATTTTGATTCTTATGTAATAAATACTACATAATTTCTAGGCTAAATCTTGCCAAATACTATCCAAGACAAAACTAAAATCAAAACTTAAAAAAAAGTGGACACCTTTTACTCACACTTAATACTAGTCAATTTTCCACGAATTTTTTGGGCAGGGAATATCCCCAAATCTAAAATGAAAAAAAGGAAAAATTGGGATCTTACATTAGTTATTCAGTCTGAAACTTTTAATAGACTTTTACTAAAAGTCATCATTTTCTGGCCTCCTACTCAATCATCGAAACATACTTTCAGAGTAGAAAGGGATTTTAAAGATAATGAGATCCATTCACTCATCTCACCAATGATTCCTAACACATAAAAATATTGACTGCTAGTTTTCATTGAGAATTCAATGGCCAAAACAACTGCATAGTTAATACAGTATTATGGGTCATTAAGTATGTTTTTAAAAAGATTACCTAAAATTACAGAAACGATCTTTGGGAAATATCTACTGGATTCTTCCAAGTATGTTCAAAGGGTTTTCATTACAATTCCCATTCAGTCCTTTCCAATTCTTGCAAATGTTTTAGTATGTTTTTACCCATAAATTATTTTAAAGTACCTACACAATCCTTGTTATTTTTATTTTATAAAGGTTTAAAACAGGCATTTCAAAGACTAAAAGTATATTTTCCTACTTGTTTTCTAATATTTCCCTTTTATATAAGATCCAATTCTAAATATGAAGGGTAACACTATCACACTCAACAATTTGAAATTATAAAGCTGACCAGTATGAGGAGCAATTAGAAATTTGCAAATATAAAACAATTTCATGGGTTTTCTTTTTGCCAAGTTGTAATTAAGAATCAGGGCTTTTAAGGAAACAAAAACAGGGGCAGGAGGAATGCCAGCTGAGTGTACTTTTTTTCTCATTTCACTGATTTCAGAGCAATAAAATTTCCCATGGTGGGGAAAACTTTACTTAAAACCAATTACAAGCTCAATCTACCAGGCAGAAAGCCGAAGGCCTCTCAATGCTGCACTATATTTTCTTAAAACTAAAAATCTTTTCTCTTTCATTGGTATAAGCGAAATTTTCAAGTGCTAGCTACATTGAGTTATAGCTATGAAATCTTTAAGTTTAATCTTCATTTTATCAAAATTATATTGCCTCTGAGGAATTTTCAGCCCTTTTGTGATTTCAGGTTTCCCCAGATGTGTTTGTTTATAAACAGTAATGATTATATTTAACAACTATAGCTATTAAGATACAGTAACACAGCAAAAAGTTGCCCATTTTAAATGGAGAAAAAGAAACTAAGGTAGTATTTCTTTTTCATTGCTTTGAACAACTTCATTCTCAGGATCCCAGCTCCGAACCAATGTAGAATAATCGTAGTTAACATTTTTCAAGTTCATTTTCAGAAACATCAGCTGTTCTATATTGTCAAAGTCCAGGCTCATGATCTGTTTTGGATGAAAGTGGCTATTTTTAGTAAAGATACATTCAGATTGCCAACTACACATGGGGCAACTTAGATACTGGATGGCAACCTGGGTCAAAGCTGGCCATACGCTTATCTTCCTCTGCCAGTAAATTAAAGGGTCATCACCTTCTGAGAGCTCTGAATACTTCTCTTTGAAGTACTCATCCACAACTGCTATAGCAGAAGGGAACATGAAGCTTTTGCTTCCAAGGGCAACACTGTCTACAGCTGAGCTATCAACGGAACCTGAATTGGAGGTGCCTTCTTTTAGAGACGAGGTAAATGAATCAGCTCCTACTGTAACTGAGGGACAAGAAGCTTCGCAAGTTGGAATTTGGCAGATCTCTGGTGAAGATTCCATATAATTACAAACCTCTTCTGCAAGGATCTGCTTATAAGTTTCTAAATCAGCACCTTGAGGAAAAAAGTCTTCCAAACTGTTTTTAAAGCAAGGATCTAACAAAGTAGCCAAGATACAGGGCTTGGACTTAAGCATGGCACTTAGTAGGGTATCCGTTTCAAGTTTCAGAGATAAACTATCCACCAGATTGAGGGCCTGAGTAATACCTCTGACTTGAAAATCTTCTCTGAGTTTCTGCAGGGAAAGGAGAAGATGATGGATTAGGGGTAGCACCTGATTCAATCCTGCGGTCTTCACACTCACTTTCTGGATGGCCTCCTCAAATGGCTTAAGAATATCACAAACATAAGTCATTAGAGTCCACTGAAGGGAGGTGAGCACAACTCCACTGGCTCTACCAAGACTATGGTGAACTGAGTAGCAATGCTCCAAGAGCCATTTTAACATATAAAAGGTAGAAATCCAATGGCCAGTTTCATCCTGCTTCAAATTCTTCCAGGGAAGTTGGTGATCATTTTGAAACTCTTGCAGTATCTGACGGGCCTTGACCGAATGACTAAAATGATGGCAGGTTTTCCTAGCAGCCACTAACATATTCTCAATGCTTTTATGCTCACAAAAAAAGTCCTGAATGACCACATTTAAACAATGCAGGAAGCATGGCACATGGGTAAAACCACCATCTTTGACTGCATGTACCACATTAGAGGAATTGTCAGAAACAATGAAGCTAGGAATAAGGAAATTTGGAGAAAGCCACAGACCAATCTGGTCATTTAATTCTTGTAAAATATTAGTTATCAAACAGTCTTTAGCCAAACCTGTAACACAAAGCACTGCCCACTTTCTAAAATTGGGGATCCTGCCATTATTGAGAAAAGATGAAGTTTCCAAAGAGACCCAGTGTACAGTCACAATAAAATAGTCAGTGGATGGGTCATGGGTCCATATGTCAACGGTCAGGTGGATCTTTTGGCTTTGAACGTTCTCTAAAGTCAAGAAAATTTTTTCTCTGACACAATCATATAACTGAGGTACAGCCTTAGTGAAAAAGTAAGTCTCTGATGGCAACCTATAATCAGGGGCCACAATCTGCATGAACCTCTGAAAGGCTGGGGTTGAGAAGTAGTTGTAAGGATGCATATCTTCCACAATCATTTGGATAATTGCCTGACTTATTTGACTTGAGACTGGATTTCCACAACGTGTTGTTTCTCTCTCCTGCGCACGCATCAAAGTGCTTTGCTCTGCAACAGGAATGGGACTTTCAGATCTATTTTCAACCTCTAACAAAGGAGATTCATCTGAATCAGAGTCACTAACGTCCTCAGCTGTTAAATCTTGGCTGCCTGTAGACTTTTCTCCATGCAAGGTATCACTCAAGAGATCACTTCTCTCGGTCTCAGCTTCATCCAGTGCATCTGCAACAGCACCACTGTCTTTGTTGGCAACAGCCCAATGGATAGGATGTGTGGCTTGCAGGTGTCGTTGAAGTGTTGAAGTCCCTAAGTGGGACCCTGGCCTACCCCGGCTCACACTTCTTTTACATATATTACACACAGCTCTTGAGATGTGCTGAGGATCAGTATAAAAAAAATTCCAAACTGCAGATGTCTTGGCTCTAGTTCCAGGGATTAAAGCATGCTTGACAATGTTACTTTTGATGAGAAATCTCCCTCTTTCTGCCCTTAGGGCATCAGATGCCGATTTATCACGTTTCTTGCCCATTCTATTATCATCTAATGGATCAGTAGGAATATACTCAAAGCTTCCATTGCTTCCAGAAGAGGGAGATAAAGACACATCCAAGGTAAAGTCCTCCTCTCCACTAGTGACTCCAAACTTGTTGGCCCTGGTCCAATGAGGTGAATGCCTTGCTTGCAGATGTCGCTGAAGAGTAGATGTACCAAGATGGCTACCTGGTTTACCCCTGCTGACACTTTTCTCACAGAGGTTACAAATAGCCCGCCAGGTGTACTGGGGGTCAACATGAAAGAAGTGCCACACAATGGAGGTCTTGGCTCTAGTACTGGGTAGATAGATCTGTTTTTCTATATTGCTCTCAAAAAGGCTTTCTTCATCCTGCTCAGAGTCATTGGAAGCTAACAAAGCCGGGGCATCTGCAACAGGCCTCCCAGATCCCAAATCCTTACTAAACTTTTTGGCAAGAATCAGTTTTTTCCGACGCCTTTTCCCCTTAATTCGCAAACCCTTCTTTCTTTTCTTTTTAGCAGGCTGTTTTGCCTCTTTATTCACTCCTTCTGCTACCATCTTTTCCTCTACCACATCTTCATCTGTGTCAGAATTACTAGGAACACATCCCAGAATTCCAGAACCACTAAAAGTGCTGCATCTTCTGCCAGGAGAGAGTGAGGAAACTGGTACACTTAAAGTACATACACTCATTCTCTTTATGTCTCCACAATTCGTACCAGAATCTGTTAGTGGATTTATTACTCAAGCAGAAACACAGCTGTTCTTCTCTCCTTGCATTACCTTTTCTCCAATTTCTACGGGGAATCAAATTCCCATTGGACCAATAACTTCCAAGCCAGGTTATTTTTGGAGGAAAAGTGACAGCAATGGAGAACATTCCCAAACTCTTTCTTAGAGGGCTTTAAAGTCCCTTCCAATTTTCTAAGTTCTGAATTCAAATAGTCCAGTGTCCTCATGTTACAGAAGTGAACCGAGTCCCCTTTTCCCAGAGTCAGAGTTGGTTAGCAGCAGCTAGAAGCCAGGTCTTCCAAATCTCAGATCCATGTTCTTTCTGCTTCATCAAAAGCTGTATCTGCTTGAAATGCCTTCAACTTTTAAAATATATTTTTTTATGATGCCTCATGATAGCGACATCAATTTCCCTGAATTCTGAAATTAACTATTTTCAGGAAATTTCATTTAAACAAAAACATAGTGCACCATTCAACATTCATCATTTAAGACTGTGATTTGCCAATACAACCCAAAAAGTCAATTCTGGAAAGCTAACACAGACTCCGCATACTGGTCACAGCAAATGCTAGTTGAGCCCTTTCAGTTCTAACTAAAGGTAATACAACGTTTTAAAATGTGAGTGGCTGGAAAAAAAATGCTTTGAGAATAAAATTTTAAAACAAGATTAAATGCTGCATTTTCAAAGTACTGTTTGTCTCAAGACTTAATCCAAGTTTCGTTTTCAGATATTTTTAGGCTGGAGAAGCTTTTACAGCCTGTAAGTAACCCACAAGTTGGACGCTATACGGACAGCAAAAAGTGAAATATGAACTTTAAACCACTTCCATTTCTTTTCGATTGATCCCTCCCCTTCCCCCAATACCTACATACATTTACTCTAAAAAGCATCGCTATCTCTAGTTCCACAGCCTCCTTCTCAAGGTCCAGAACCAAGGCCTGGAAGATGTCAACAATATAGGCCTTCCCCATAGGAATCCGCACCGATTATGGGAGTTTAGGGGGTGTTCTTCATTACGGTTTCACCAATCCTACAAGGAGAACGGAAGTGTCCCTGTTGCTCTTGACTCCGACGCTGAGGGCCGGGGGTGGGAGTGTAATGAGGGTGGGGAATGGGTGTAGGATACCGGAATAAGGTCGGTGGCTTTCTGTATGTGGAGTTTGAGACAAGCTCCAAAGTAGTGGGACCCTGGAGAGGAATGAGAGTTGGTAAATTCAGCGCCCGGCACTCAGTCTGATTTAGGCAGTGAGGGTCCGCTAAACTAGAGAAACTGTTGCCCGGAAGAAAGCAATCTAGTGTCAGTTCTCTCTCCGGGATTCGGGGGAACAGTCGGCTTTCGGGGGCTCCTCCGGGCTCCCCCAGATTAGCAAAACCGGATGTGGGGGAGGGGAGGAAGGTTGGCTGGGAAAGGAGCAGGCGCCGTGGGGGTGGGGTGAAGGGGGTGGAGGCGGGGAGGATGGGAAAAGTGAGCCGGAGACTGGGGCTCCCAGCCCGCCCCGGCGAGGGCCGCGGCCGGGAGGTGGGGGGAGGGGTTGTTACGGCGAGGCTGAAGGATCCGCTCTGACTTCCCGGGATAGGCCTCGACCGAGGGGCGAGGGGAGGCCGCTGCCACTCCCCTCGCCCTCTCCCCCACCTCCCCGGCCCCAAGCCAACCGGGAATCAAAAAACGGGTCTAGTTACCAGAGAACAGAAACTTTACCGAACCGATGACACTATCCCCGACTCCTGCTTGCTGCCACGTCCTTCTTCTTGCTTGGCCGCTGCCGCCCGTCGTCCTCCCAGCAGCAGCACCACCAGCAGAAAACCAAGACTGCCAGCGTCAAAGATGGCGCCCGGCTACAGGCTCCGATCTAAGGCCCGGCCGGTAAAAGTGCCAGCACGACGCAGGGCGCGAGGGTTCTGGGAGATGTAGTTCCTCTATGAGGCGATGCCTAAGATGGCTGCTCCGGGTCACAGGGTCACGTGGGAGGGGAGGTGCTGGGTAGGGGAGTCCCTTCCCCTCCAGGGAATGCCTGGAAGCCGGCTTTCACAACGTTTTGTTTTTGTTTTTAAATCAAATGCGGTAATAAGCGGGAGGGCCGCAGGAACTGAATCTACCATTCAGTAAGCGCCCAGTTTATTCTTACCAAAGCATTTGGTTAATGAGTAAATCTCCCAAACCATGTATACATTTAATTTAGAAATGCGCTACTTTTCCTAAGCATGCAATGTAGAAGGATTTGTTAGATTTTTACTTGAAGAAGTGAAATTGGGCTTTAGGGACGTTTCTTTGATTTCTTGAAGCAAATTTGTGTATTGGAAAAGTAATTCATGCTCATGACAAAATTCCAGAGGGTTGCTTGGAGATCGCAATTAGCTGTCTCCTCCCTGCTTCATTATTAACATTATCCCGCACTTTCCCTTTGGAATGTTTTTACCTTTTCCCCGAGGCTACAAAAGTAATACATGTGGCCGGGCGTGGTGGCTCACTCCTGCAATCCCAGCACTTTGGGAGACCGAGGCGGGCGGATCACGAGGTCAAGAGATCAAGACCACGCTTGCCAACCTGGTGAAACCCCACCTCTACTAAAGATACAAAAATTTGCTGGGCATGGTGGCTTGCGCCTGTAGTCCCAGCTACTTGGGAGGCTGAGGCAGGAGAATCTCTTGAACTCTGGAGGCGGAGGTTGCAGTGAGCCGAGACCACACCTGTGCTCTCCAGCCTGCTGACAAAGCGAGACTTAGTCTTAAAAAAAAAAAAAAAAAAAAAGATAATACATGGAAGTGGTTTTTTAGAAACTTAAATAACAGAGAATATATAAAGTAGAATAGAAAGTTAAAATCTATTAATCTCATTCCTGAGAAATAGCTCTCGTTAGCTCA
Organism: Cebus imitator; assembly: GCF_001604975.1. NCBI lineage: Eukaryota > Metazoa > Chordata > Mammalia > Primates > Cebidae > Cebus > Cebus imitator. Next base: position 1,475,116 of record NW_016107353.1, on the reverse strand, counting down.
GTATATATTCTTTCTGGCTTTTACAATGCAAACATACTTAAATATATTACACATGTAATAGGAGCCCAAGGTCTCCCTGGGGTTAGCAGCTCAGCAGAACTCTAACTACGTGGCAAACATTTTACCTAACTTGGGTAAAGGATATAGTTTTGCTACTAAGAAAGGAAACATTTGTTGATAAAGCAGGTGGGACTCCAGGCACCTTTTATTTCCTCTTGTGCTGCTTCTTCCAGCTGCCAGCTCGGTGGTGTGAGAGTCCCAGGCAGCGCAAGACGAAATTTGTCAGAGCAGAGGGGTCCAGAGTCCCCTCCTATCTGGGCTTTTTATGTCCTTTCAAAGTGAAGAACCTTAGAATCTTAGCTCCAGCCTCCGCCTTCCATGACAATGCTCTGTGATTACCATGTCAACAAACCTAATAAGCAAGTTCCTGGTAGCCAATTTCTTCTTTTCGTTTTCTTTTTTTTTTTTTTTGAGACAGAGTCTCACTCTGTCACTCAAGCTGGAGTGCAGTGACACAATTTCGACTCACTGCAACCTCCATCTGCCGGGTTCAAGAGACTGTCCTGCCTCAGCCTCCCAAGTAGCTAAGACTACAGGCACCCGCCACCATGCGTGGCTAATTTTTTTTGTATTTTCAGTAGAGATGGGGTTAACCTGTATTGGCCAGGCTGGTCTCAAACTCCTGACCTTGTGATTTGCCCACCTCGGCCTCCCAAAGTGCTGGGATTACAGTGTGAGCCACCACGCCCGACTTGGTCTGTGTAACTCTTACTGGTAACCAATTTCTGTCTGTGCCACAACTAGGGTTTTTAAAATCTACCAGAGGGCTTGCCACATAGCTTAAGAGTTTTCCAACCTAGGGCTTTCCAAGATGCAGTCCTGGCCTGACTAGTGTGCTATGTATAGTTTATAGGTACATCATATTTCATTAAACTTTAAGTGTCATTAATTGTAAGATACATTTTTATTTTACAAGCCTCTAGGAGGAAGAAAAACCAGCAACTGCCAATTAAACTCTGATCAGAGATCTTAAAATTGGAAAGGATGTACATCTTAGAATGAATGAAAATATGAAGAGGCTAAAACTACACATTGTTTTGCAATTTGTTTTTTTCACTTTACACTATATCTTGAATATCTTTTAATGGTCATCGGCGCTTAGAGGCCTACCACATTCTTTTTAACAGCTCCCACCCCGCTCACCGTAAGGCTCTTTTTAAAGTTTATTTCACCAGGCCCTTGTTGATGAATTTAATAATTTTTCAGTTTCTATTAGTATCTCTCAACAGGGGAAGGAAAAAAATAATAGAGTAATAAGGACATTCATTGAAGAGGGCAAGCTGGGCAGGGTGGCTCACACCTTTGGGAGGCCCAGGCTGGCAGATCACTAGAGGTCAGGAGTTGAAGACCAGCCTGGCGAACATGGCAAAATCCTGTCTCTACTAAAAATACAAAAATTAGCTGGGTGTCGTGGCACATCCTGCAGTCCCAACTACTTGGGAGACACCCTGTCTCAAAAAAAAAGGAGAGCAGAAGGAAAAACCTGAGGCTGTAGTTGGGAAACCCTCTGAGAGTCAGGGGAGTGCACATGCCAACCTCCCCCCATCTCCCACATATACACACAGAATTCTCAGGGGTGGGGCTGGGCTTGTCCTTTTTATGTTATAAGTGGGGGTAAAGTATCTAAATGATACCGGGCACAGTGGCTCACGCCTGTAATCCCAGCATTTTGGGAGGCCAAGGTGGGCAGATCACGAGGTCAGCAGTTCAAGACCAACCTGACCAACATGGTGAA
>NW_016107353.1:1470549-1471716 GCF_001604975.1 Cebus imitator | reverse complement strand
AAAAATTAGCCTGTAATCCCAGATACATGGGAGGCTAAGGCAGGAGACTCTCTTGAACCTGGGAGGCAGAGATTACAGTGAGCTGAGATTGCGCCACTGCACTCCAGCCTGGGCAACAGAGCGAGACTCCATCTCAAAAGAAAAAAAATTTTAGGGGAGGAGACAGGAGGAGAAAAAAAATTTAGACAGGTGAAGAATTACAGACCAGCTTCTGGTGCCACACGTTTCCAACCTTGTCTCTCCTCCATGATTTACATTCTTCCAGTTCCAGATACTGTAGGGCAAGTTTACATCAAAAAGTGACCTCTGGCCCTACAACTTTGGGTCATAATGCCAGATGAGTCACTACAGTGGGTAATAGGGCTATTCTTGAAAACTATTTCTAGCCCCATAAAAGTGACCTTAAATCACGTAAATATAACCCAAAATGATTGCATCCCAACTCCCTTTTAGCTGGATCCCAAAATGCCCCGTAAGAAGGTACTAGAAAAAACAACTGAGTGAAAAGAAACAAGTGTCTTAATTATTGCCATTCAAATCTTACTTTTTCGAGCTTTATAATGACTGCGTTGCTAAGGCCCTGCCCAGGGCCCTGAAGGGAGCTTGTGAAAGAAAGGGTACCTGAAGGTTAAGCTTTGTTATTTGCATAGCAGATCCTTCTCTCTTTGGGTGCTGGTAAAATGTGTTGACTCTCATATGATCTGGATTCAAATCCTGACCTAGCCTTCACCCAGAGGCTCTAGTCAGTCCTGTGGGCTCCAAAAGCTGAGGGTGGCCCTGTGTTTGTATTACTCTACATGAGAGATTGCAGTGGGAGAGGAACCCTTCCCCTGCGGTGTTCATCACTACTATCCATCACCTTGCCTCTTATTTTTTTTCTTTTTGAGATGGAGTTTTGCTCTTCTTTCCCAGGCTAGAGTGTAATGTCACAATCTCAGCTTACTGCAACCTCCACCTCCCAGGTACAAGCAATTCTCCTTCCTCAGCCTCCCAAGTAGCTGGGATTACAGGCACCTGTCACCATGTCTGGCTAATTTTTTTGTATTTTTAGTAAAGATGAGGCTTCACCATATTGGCCAGGCTAGTCTTGAACTCCTGATCTCAGGTGATATGCTTGCCTCTGCCTCCCAAAGTGCTGGGATTACAGGCACAAGCCACTGGGCCCAG
>NW_016107353.1:1466137-1468079 GCF_001604975.1 Cebus imitator | reverse complement strand
TGCTTCTGTCACTTGGGCTGGAGTGCAAATGGTGTGATCTCGGCTCACTGCAACCTCCGCCTCCCGGGTTCAAGCAATTCTCCTGCCTCGGCCTCGCAAGTAGCTGGGATTACAGGCATGTGCCACCACGGCCGGCTAATTTTTTGTATTTTTAGTAGCGACGGGGTTTCTCCATGTTGGTCAGGCTGGTCTTAAACTCCTGACCGCAGGTGATCCGCCCACCTCAGCATCCCAAAGTGCTGGGATTACAGGCGTGAGCCACCGTGCCCGGCCCCAGCTTGCCTCTTTTGATCCCTGCCTTTGGGTCTCAGCTGTCTGACATGTGTGAGAAGACGGTGACTAACAGAGCATTCTAGCAAGAAGCCTTAGACAGGAGTCACAAATAACCTACTAACTGCAGATGACACAATTTAAACTTCTTTCTCTGACTGATACCAGGATCTGAACTGGTGTCATTGAAATCAACCCTTGTAGGCCTGCCTTCTCCTTCTAGTGCTTCTGATGCTTCCTTATCCTGTTTTACTTCCTCACATAGGATTCTGTACTTTGTACAACAGGTCCTCGAGTAACATTGTTCCATTCAACGTCATTTCATTATAATGATGATGAAGAAAAAAAATCAAAAACAGTTCCTGGCCGAGTAGACTCTGTGGATTTGGCACATTTCCCCCATGTCTGTGGAAGTTTTCTCCAGGTACTCCAGTTTCTTCCCACATCTCAAAGATGTGCAAGTTAGCTGAACTGGTGTGCCTAAAAGATCCCAGTCTGAGTGAGCCTGGGTGTGTGTGAGTAGATGCTGTGATGGAATGGCAGCCTGTCCAGGTTTGGTTTTTGCTCCACTCCCTGAGCTGCTGGGATAAGCTTCAGCCACCAAGACCCTGAATTGGAATAATTGGGTAAATGATTAGCTTGTTCTTACTAATTTTTTTTTTTTTTTTTTTTTTTTTTTTTTTTTTTTTTTTTTTTTTTTTTTTTTCTTTTTTTTTTTTTTTTTTTTCAAAAAAAAGAGATGGAGTTTCTCCATGTTGGCCAGGCTGTTCTCAAACTCCTGACCTCAGGTGATCCGCCCACCTCAGCCTCCTAAAGTGCTGGGATTACAGGCGTGAGCCGCCGTGCCCGGCGATACTGTCTTTTAAAGAAATAAATAAATTAGCTGGGCACGGTGGCTCACGCCTGTAATCCCAGCATTTTGGGAGGCCGAGGTGGGCAGATCACAAGGTGAGGAGTTCAAGACCAGCCTGGTCAACATGGTGAAACCCTGTCTCTACTAAAAATACACACACGCAAAAATTATCTTGGCATGGTGGTGCGTGCCTGTAATCCCAGTTACTCAGGAAGCTGAGGCAGGAGAATCACTTGAACCCAGGAGATGGAAGTTGCAATGAGCCAAGATCACACCACTGCACTCCAGGCTGGGCAACAGAGCAAGACGTGGTCTCAAAAAATAAATAAGTCGGGTGCGATGGCTCACGCCTGTAATTCCAGCACTTTGGGAGGCCGAGGTGGGAAGATCATAAGGTCAGGAGTTTGAGAGCAGCCTGGCCAACGTAGTGAAACCCTGTCTCTACTAAAAATACAAAAAACTAGCTGAACGTGGTAATGGGTGTCTGTAATGCCAACTACTTGGGAGACTGAGGCAGGAGAATCACTTGAACCCAGGTGTCGGAGGTTGCAGTGAGCTGAGAGCACCCCATTGCACTCCAGCCTGGCTGACAGTGTGAGACTCCATCTCAAATAAATAAATAAATAAATAAATTTACATATCGCTATAATCCTCTACGATAGTTTTTTCTCCATATGTGGCTGCATATTCTTTGATGGCCTCTTCATGTGACAAAAATTTTGTAATATCTTCTATAAAGAGAATGAAAAGAGGCTGGGCACGGTGGCTCATGCCTGTAATCCCAGCACTTTGGGAGGCCACAGTGGGTGGATCACCTGA
>NW_016107353.1:1463110-1464762 GCF_001604975.1 Cebus imitator | reverse complement strand
TTCTTGAGATGGAGTTTCGCTCTTGTTGCCCAGGCTGGAGTGCAATGTTGCGATCTTGGCTCACTGCAACCTCCGCCTTCCGGGTTCAAGCGATTCTCCTGCCTCAGCCTCCCAGGTAGCTGGGATTACAGGCATGAGCCACCATGCCTGGCTAATTTTGTATTTTTAGTAAAGACGGGTTATTTTTACTATAGATGGGGTTTCTCCATGTTGGTCAGTCTGGTCTCAAATTCCCGACCTCGGGTAATGTGCCCACCTCAGCCTCCCAAGGGCTGGGATTACAGGCATAAGCCACTGTGCCCGGCCCTGTATTTAGTTTTAGAATGGGGCGTCTTATTTTGTTTTGGTTGCTATTGCAGAATACTACAGACTGGGTAATTTATTATTATTTTTTTCTTTTTTTTTTTAAATTTCTTTTTTTAAAGACAGAGTTTCACCATGTGGGCCAGGCTGGTCTTGAACTCCTGACCTCAGGTGATCCACCTGCCTCAGACTCCCAAAGTGCTGAGATTACAGGCGTGAGCCACCGCACCCAGTGACTGGGTAATTTATAAATAAAAGAATTTTAAGGCTGGGCGAGGCTCATGCCTGTAATCCTAGCACTTTAGGAAGCCGAAGTGGGCAGATCATGAGGTCAGGAGATCAAGATCATCCTGGCTAACACAGTAAAACCCTGTCTCTACTAAAAATACAAAAAATTAGCCGAGCATGCTAGCACATGCCTGTAGTTCCAGCTACTGGGAGGCTGAGGCAGGAGAATCACTTGAACCTGGGAAGCAGTCATTGTAGTGAGCCAAGATCACGCCACTGCATTCCGGCCTGGGTGAGTGAGAATCGCCTAAAAAAAAAAAGGGAAGAAAAAACAAAGAAAAGAAGTTTATTTGGGTCACAGTTTTGGAGTCTGAGAAGTCCAAGAACTTGGCACTAGCATCTGGTGAGGCTTATCTCATAGCAAAGGGCGAAAGGCTGAAGTGAGCCCGTGAGAGAAAAAGCACCAGGACAGACTCCTTTTATAACAGCCGTCTCTGGAGACAACTCTGCTCTGGAGGCAACTGACCCACTCCAGAGATGAGAATATTAATCCATTCATGAGCACTTCATCTTCCTCACCCAGCCACCTCATATTTGGCTCCACCTTCCACAAGTCTTGTTGCATTGAAAAGAAAGTTTCCTCCTGAAACTATCTAGGGGGGAAAAAAAGAGAGAGAAAGCCGGGTGCGGTGGCTCACGCCTATAATCCCAGCACTTTGGGAGGCCGAGGCAGGAGGATCACGAGTTCAGAAGATCGAGACCATCCTGGCCAACATGGTGAAACCCCATCTTTAAAAAAAAAAAAAAAAGAGAGAGAGAGAAAATTAAGTTTCCAACACATCAATTTGGGGAACATATTCAAATACTAACATGGGATAACCATGGTTTTGATGGATGACAGGTTAGTTAAGAGAAAGGGCAGACACGGTTCTCATTATCATCATCTACCTATACTGCGTGATATGCTAGGCAATGTGGGGAATCCCAAATAAACAAAATACGTGTTCCCTGCCTTTTGGAACTTAGAGTTTTTCAAAGTTATGAAAAATATAAAGATCAATGGTTACCAGGAAGCATATGCCAAGTGTCAAGCCTTATTTTAGACCTTGGGTTATAAACTC
>NW_016107353.1:1460923-1462190 GCF_001604975.1 Cebus imitator | reverse complement strand
TGTGTAAATGAGACAGGCCCAGTATGAGAATACAACAGAGAATCATGCCCCAGCTAAGAGCCAGTTGTTACCACTCAACTCCAGCCCATTCTTGCCAAGATGGAATGCAGGTCGGGTGTGGTGGCTCATGCCTGTAATCCCAGCACTTTGCGAGGCTGAGGCAGCTGGACCATTTGAGGTCAGGAGTTTGAGACTAGTCTGGCCAACATGGTGAAACCCCATCTCTACTAAAAAAAAAAAATATATATATATATATATATATGTACACACATATATGCAAAAATTAACTGGGCATGGTGGTGTGTGCCTGTAGTCCCAGCTACTCGGGAGGCTGAGGCAGGAGAATTGCTTGAACCCAGGAGGCAGAGGTTACAGTGAGCTGAGATGGCATACTGCACTCCATCCTGGGTGACAGAGCAAAGCTCTGTCTCAAAAAAAAATAATAATAATAAAAAGAAAGAAAGAAAATTAAAAAGCCAGGCAGGGATGTTCACGCATATAATCCCAACACTTTGGGAGACTGAGGCAGGAGGATCACGAGGTCAGGAGTTCGAGACCAGCCTGGCCAGCATGGTGAAACCCCATCTCTACTAAAAATATAAAACATTAGCTGGGCATGGTGGCGAGTGCCTGTAATTCCAGCTACTCAGGAGGCTGAGGCAGGAGAACTGCTTGAAGCCAGCAGGCGGAGGTTGCCGTGAGCCGAGATCGCGCCACTGCACGCCAGCCTGGGCAACAGAGCAAGACTCCATCTAAAAAAATAAAAGAGGTAATGCAGTCCCTGTGTTGCTATATCTTCTGATTTTTCAAGAAAAGCTAAGAATTCAGATTTTTAGTGAACGTTTCTGATCTGTAAATTTAGCAGCTAATTCAAACAGAACAACAAAATAATCATTTTGTAAGCATATGCACCCTTCAGTTCCAGCATTTAGAAAAAAGGATGCAGTCATTGGAAACTGGTGTTTCAGGAAGTACTTTCTGAAGCAGGTGAGACTTGAGTTTCATTTTATTTATTTATTTATTATTTATTTATTGAGACTGAGTTTTGTTCTTGTTACCCAGGCTGGAATGCAATGGCGCGATCTCGGCTCACCGCAACCTCCGCCTCCTGGGCTCAGGCAATTCTCCTGCCTCAGCCTCCTGAGTCGCTGGGATTACAGGCACGCGCCACCATGCCCAGCTAATTTTTTGTATTTTTAGTAGAGACGGGGTTTCATCATGTTGACCAGGATGGTCTCGATCTCTTGACCTCATGATCCACCCACCT
>NW_016107353.1:1458896-1460256 GCF_001604975.1 Cebus imitator | reverse complement strand
ACCATGTTGGTCAGGCAGGTCTCAAACTCCTGACCTCGTGATCTACCTGCCTCGGCCTCCCGAAGTGCTGGAATTACAGGTGTGAGCCACCACACCCAGCCTAGAAACTCTCCTTTTTAAAATGATCAGATCCCTTTCAAATTTTGCTATCATGAGAACATCAGGGGAACGACCTGCCCTCATGATTCGATTACCTCCTACAGGGTCCCTCCCACAACACGTGGGAATACAAGATGAGATTTGGGTGGGACACAGCCAAACCATATCAAGGAAGAAAGAAATTATATTACAGAGATCCCTGAAGGGATGATGAAGAGCTCACAGGTTACAGGAAGAGAGAACATTGTAATGGTAGGTTGGAATTAGTTTGTACAGGGTTTTGAATCTTGAGAAGATGTTAGAATCATATACTCTATCGGCATTTCTAGGAATTCTGGAAGGCTTTGAAGTGGAAACAAAATGGTAGAAGATGTGACATTAGCAAAGCTGTGTTTCAGAAAGCCTGAACTAGTGGTGATGTTGGGCAGAAGTGACTGCAGTAGTCAGTGAAAGCATCAATGAGTGGTCCCTCTTGGCCCTATCTGCTATCCCCTCTGTCTCTTACAGCTTAATTTATCCCTCTCTAGTTGTTCCCCAAAGCCTAGTAACATGCATGCATCCCGTTCTATTAACAACGCTGCAAGAACATTATGTGCAATCTGTCCTTTCCCTCTGGCACACCTAATTTCTCATCCTACCTTGCTTACGATTTCCTTGCCTGCTTTGTTGGCTCACATACACTCTTTAATCTGTTTCATTTGGATGTATATTCTCATGGCTTCCCTGAAATTACTGTGGTAGGGTCATTAGTTTTAAATTGAATAGATCCTTTTCAGTGTTTGTTTTTCTTCATGTTATTAGCCAGCATTTATTAATAGTTTATGTGCCAGCACTGTGTTAATAGCTTTATTTACATCATCTAATTTAATCAACACAATAACTATAAAATAGGTATGATTATTAACCCCTTTTTTATAAATTATTGACTTGTTAAAAGCATCATTGCTGGCCAGGCGCAGTGGCTTACACCTGTAACGCCAGCACTTTGGGAGGCTGAGGCGGGCAGATCACGAGGTCAGGAGTTCAAGGCCAGCCTGGCCAACATGGTGAAACCCCGTCTGTACTAAAAATACAAAAATTAGCTGGATGTGGTGGCATGTGCCTATAGTCCCAGCTACTCAGGAGGCTGAGGCAAAAGAATCACTTTAACCCAGAAGGTGGAGGCTGCAGTGAGCCAAGATTGCGCCACTACACTCCAGCCTGGGCCACAGAGTCAGACCCTGTTTAACAAAAAAAAAAGTGGCCGGGCACGGTGGCTCAC
>NW_016107353.1:1451797-1458456 GCF_001604975.1 Cebus imitator | reverse complement strand
TAGAGATGGGGTGTCACCATGTTGGCCAGGCTGGTCTCGAACTCCTGACCTCAGGTGATCCACCCATCTCGGCCTCCCAAAGTGCTGGGATTACAGGCGTGAGCCACCACGCCCAGCCCACCGTTTTCTTTAAACTCTCCTCCCTTCAGTTAGAAGACAAAATTCTTTTGTTCTTTTTGCTTTTTTGAGACTGAGTATCACCCTGTCACCCAGGTTGGAGTTCAGTGGCATGATCTTGGCTCACTGCAGCCTCCACCTCCCAGATTCGAGTGATTCTCATTCCTCAGCTCCCGAGTAGTAGGGACCATATGCACCCGCCATCACACAGGGTTAATTTTTCTATGTTTTGTAGAGACGGGCTTTTGCTATGTTGGTCATGCTGGTCTCTAACTCCTGGCCTCGAGTAATCTGCCTGCCACAGCTTCCCAAAATGCTGGGATTGCAGGCATGAGCCACTTTGCCTGGCCAAGACAAAATTCTATCTTGTTTTTTTTCCCCCAACCCCTCTGGCTGCTCATTCTCTAGTTGTTTGGCGGTTTCCTCTTTCTCACCTCATTTAATTGTGCGTTGTTGTTGTTGTTGGGGCAGGATCTTGCTCTGTTGCCCAGGCTGGAATGCAGTGGCGTGATCTTAGCTCACTGCAGCCTCAACCTCTTGAGCCCAAGTGATCCTCCCACCTCAGCCTCCTGAGTGGCTGGGACTACAGGTGCACACCACCATATCTGACTACTTTTTAAAATACACCATGCTGCTCAGGCTTGTCACAAACTCCTGGCCTCAAGCAATCCACCTGCTTTGGCCTCCCAAAGTGTTGGGATTACAAACATGAGCTACCATGCCTGGCTGTTTTAAACAATTTCTAAGTGAAAGCAAGCAAGCAGGAGAGGCTATATTAATATCAGATAAATAGACTTCAGAACAAGGAATATTACCAGCAATAAAGAGGGGCATTAAATAATGACAAAGGAGTCAATTCACCAAGAAGGCATTAGCAATCCTAAATACACATGCAACTAACAATAGAGCTTCAAAACCCATGAAGGTAAAGCAGGTAGAACTGTTTTTTCTTTCTTTTTCTTTTTTATTTAAGATGGGGTTTCACCATGTTGGTCAGGCTGGTCTTGAACTCCCAACCTCAGGTGATCCGCCCGCCTTGGCCTCCAAAGTGCTTGAATGACAGGCGTGAGCCACCACGCATGGCCAAGCAGGTAGAACTGAAAGGAAAAACAGAGAAATCCACAATTATATCTGAATGCATCAGCACTCTTCTCCGAGTGATTGATAGAACAAGTGGATGGAAAATCAGTAAGAATATGGACGACCTGAACAACAAACACTGTCAACCAACTTGACTTCACTGACGTTTTCAAAGCATTTTGCTCAACAGCAGTTGAATATGCACTCTTTTCATGTGAAATCCCACAAAATTTAAACAAACTTGGAGCATTATGTCTTGACCTGAGATTGCCAAGAATGGGCTTCCACCTCTTACAGAATCAGTTTTTGGGAACACCTGGGTCAAACTCAAACTTTGTCAGAGATTCTCTGCTTCTGAGTGCAGCTTACTTATGGACCTAGCATTTATTTAGCCACATGGAGACCTCCCTGATGTGTCTGCCTGCTGTCTCCCTGAGCACTGATGGCTTTACATGGCTGGCTTCTGCTTTGATGTTTGCTATGAGCTTCAGGGAAGAAACATCTTCCTTAAATGAATGCCATATCTGATACATAATATAAATCAGTTTATCTGGCCACGCACAGTGGCTCATGCCTGTAATCCCACTACTTTGGGAGACCAAGGCGGGCGGATCACTTGAGGCCAGGAATTTGAGACCAGCCTGGCCAACATGGTGAAACCTTGTCTCTACTACAAATGGTATGTTAGCTGGGTGTGGTGGTGGGCGCCTGTAATCACAGCTACTCGGGAGGCTGAGGTAGGAAAATCGCTTGAACCTGAGAAGCAGAGGTTGTAGTAAGCCGAGATTGCACCACTGCACTCCAGCCTGGGGGAAAAGAGCAAGACCCTGTCTTAAAAAAAAAAAAAAAAAGAAATTAGCTTATCAAGAAACCAGCAAATGTTTTAGGCCCAACGGCCTTTTTTCTACTTCTTTGTTTCTTCTTTAGAAACCTAGATTTGTGTGCATGCCTACATATGCTCATACCTTTTTACTTCTCTGAATCTTACAACAGGGCTTCAGATATTATCATGTTCTTCTATCATCAGACATATTAAATTATGTCTTTGTTGTAGATAAAGATGTTCACATCCTAATCCCTGAAACCCGTAACTATGTTACCTTGCATGGAAAAAAAAAAAAAAAACTTTGCAAGGCCAGGTAGGGTGGTGGCTCATGCTTGTAATCCCAGCACTTTGGGAGGCTGAGGCAGGCGGATCACCTGAGGTAGGAGTGTTAGACCATTCTGGCCAACATGGTGAAAGCCTATCTCCACTAAAAATACAAAAATTAGCCAGGCATGGTGGCATGTGCTTGTAATCCTAGCTACTCGGGAGTCTGAGGTGGGAGAATCGCTTGAACCCAGGAGGCAGAGGTTACAGTGAGCCAAGATCGAGCCACTGCACTCCAGCCTGGTTGACAAGAGTGAGACTGTCTCAAAGAAAAAAAAAACAAACTTTGCAGAGATGATTAAAGGTCTTGAGATAAGAACATTATCCTGGATATCAGAGTGGACCCAGTATAATCAGAAGCATTCTTACAAGAAGGGGGTAAGACGGTGAGTGTCAAAAGGAGAGGTTGGACTGTGTGCTCTGAAGATGGAAGGGGCCATGAGCCATGGAATGCAGGCACGTTTTAGAAGCTCCTAAAGGCAAGAAAATGGATTCTCCCTTGGAGCCTTCAGAAGGAAACACAGCCCACTAAGAATTTGGTTTTAGCTCTGTTAAGCTCATTTCAGACATCTGACTTCCGGAACAGTGAGTTAATAAGTTTGTGGGTTTTTGTTTGTTTGTTTTGAGACAGTCTCACTCTGTTGCCCAGGATGGAGTGCAGTGGTGCAACCCCTGCCTCCCAGGTTAAAGCAATTCTCCTGCCTCAGCCTCCCAAGTAGCTGGGACTGTAGGTGCGTGCTATCATGCTAGACTAATTTTTTGTATTTGTAGTAGAGATGGGGTTTCACCATGGTGGCCAGGCTGGTCTCAAACTCCTGACCTCAAGTGATCCGCCAGCCTCGGCCTCCCAAAGTTCTGGGATTACAGGCATGAGCCACTGCGCCCCGCCAATTTGTGTTGGTTTAAGCCACCAAGTTTGGGCAATGTATTACATCAGCAGTAGAAAACTAATACAGCAGTCAAATTTATCCATCTTTCTTTCTTTCTTTTTGTTGATACCAAGTTTCACTCTTGTTGCCCCCAGGCTAGAGTGCAATGGTGCGATCTCAGCTCAATGAAACCTTTGCCTCCCAGGTTCAAGCGATTCTCCTGCCTCAGCCTCCTGAGTAGCTGGGGTTACAGGCATGCACCACCACACCTGGCTAATTTTGTATTTTTAGTAGAGACGGGGTTTCACCATGTTGGCCAGGCTGGTCTCAAACTCCCGACCTCAGGCAATCTGCCCACCTCGGTGTCCCAAAGTGCTGAGATTACAAGCATGAGCCACTGCGCCCGGCCTCTTTTTTTTTTTTTTTTTGAGGCAGGGTCTTACTCTGTCATCCAGTCTGGAGTGCATGGTGAGATGTGGCTCACTGCAACTTCTACCTCCCCGGATAAAGGGATCCTCCCACCTTACCCTCCAGAGTAGATAGGACCACAGGTGCGTACCACCAGGCCTGGAAATTTTTTGTATTTTTTGCAGAGACGAGGTTTTGCCGTGTTGCCCAGGCTGGTCTCAAACTCCTGGACTGAAGTGATCCTTCAGCCTTGGTCTCCCAAAGTGCTGGGATTATAGGAGTGAACCATCACATCTGGCCCCATCTGTCTTTTCATAGTTGTCTAGATTTGAGTACTTGCACACAAATAACGTTACCACTCTGAGATTATAAAACTTTTTCCCCAGTCTCTTTTCGGAACTGCCATAGTTTTAGATTGTATTATTTTAATAGATTCACTAATTGAAGGAATTAGTCAGAAGTCCACATCTTGCACTGATAGCATAACAGAAAGGACACATGGATAGAAAAATTATTGTCTATTTGACCTTTGGACTGGGGCCCTGTCTTTCCCTGCATGAGTCTGATAGCATAGGTGGGGATGGCTGCTTACCATCCATGAAGCTGACATTCAAGATTGCAAAACTTAGGCTTGGGGCACAGTGTGCTGGGGAGAGTGAAGGAGAGAGAGCAAGAGCTCTTTCTGTGAGAAAGGATGTGTTTTCCTCATTTGGAGTAGAGTTGGGACATCCACATTCCTGAAAAGAGACTCAGATAAGCACATAAGCATGAGGGCAAGGAGGACAGGCCCATAGGCCCAGGGCTGGCTGCGTTATGTGTGGGGCCCAGTGCAAACTGAAAATGTGGAACCACTTGTTCACAAAAGAGAAAAAAAACTGCTGTTGGCTGGGCATGGTGGCTCACGCCTGTAATCCCAGCACTGTGGGAGGCTAAGACAGGGAGATCACCTGAGGTCAGGTGTTTGAGACCAGCCTGGCCAACATGGTGAAACCTCTCCTCTACTAAAAACACGAACATTAGCCGGGCATGGTGGCACATGCCTGTAATCCCAGCTACTCAGGAGGCTGAGGCAGGAGAATTGCTTGAACCCAGGAGGCAGAGGCTGCAATGAGCCGAGATCGTGCCATTGTACTCCAGCCTGAGTGACACAGCAAGATTCCGTCTCAAAAAAAAAAAAAGCTTTTAAAGTTGCTAGAATATAAAGCTTTCCCCTTTCTTCTAGTCTAGGCTTGTTCAACCCACAGCCCATGTAGCCCAGGATGGCTTTGAATGTAGCCCAACAGAAACTCAAATTCACAAACTTTTTCAAAACATGAGTTTTTGCGATTTTTTTTTTTTTAGCTCCTGAGCGATCATTGGTGTTAGCATATTTTATATGTGGCCCAGGACAATTATTCTTCTTTCAGTGTGGCCTAGGAAGCCAAAAGATTGGACACCCCTACATCCAGTTTTTCTTGACATGGTGTTTTTAATTTACTATTTAATGCCATTCTAAGTAAAGAGAATAACATCTAACATAGTTAGCGTGGTTTCATCTTTATATTGTGCAATCCCAGCTTTATGGTTTTTTTTTGAGACAGAGTTTCACTCTTGTTGCTCTGGCTGGAGGGCAATGGTGCAATCTTGGCTCACAGCAACCTCCACCCCCTGGGTTCAAGTGATTCTCTTGCCTCAGCCTCCCAAGTAGCTGGGATTGCAGGCACCTGCCACCAAGCCTGGCTAATTTTTGTATTTTTAGTAGATAAAGGGTTTCACTATGTTGGTCAGGGTGGTCTCGAACTCCTGACCTCGTGATCTGCCCACCTTGGCCTCCCAAAATGCTGGGATTACAAGCATGAGCCACTGCGCCTGGCCTAATGCCGGCTTTATATGCAAATATAACAGCACTTAACTCATGTGGAATTACCAAAATAACACAATTTTTTATTTTGTACTTTGTAAATGCATACATGCAGTCGATCTTCACTATTTGTAGATTCCATATATGTGAATTTGCTTACTCGCTAGCATTTATTTATAACCCCCACATCAATACTCTTAGTGCTTTGGGTTATTCATGGTCAGGTGCATGTGCAGTGTAGGAAAATGCTGAGTCAGCTCATGTGCGCAGTCCCACCCAAGAGTAAACAGGCAAAGCTCTGCTTTCTGTTTCAGCTCTCATGCTATAAACAATCTCTTTTGCAGCCCATGCAGTGCCACACTTGTTGCATTTTGTGTTTTTTTCCTTGGTGGTTTCAGAGTTTCATATGGCCCCTAAGGATGGGGCTGAAGTGCTGTCTGGCGTACCTAAGTGCAAGGGGGTTTAATGTGCCTTATGCAAAAATATGTGTGTTAGCTAAGCTTCGTGCAGGTGTGAGTTATAATGCCGTGAGTTGTGAGTGCACTGTTAGTGAACAGACAATATATATTAAATAAGGTATGCTACATTGTGTCTTTAAACAGACACACACATAAAACAAGGTATATATCGATCAACTGATGACAAAGTTGTGACCAGAGCTGACAGAAACCCAAACCTGCATTTTTCCTGGATGTGTTTCACTAATTTAGTGTTGTTGGTGATTTTATAGAACATAACTACTGTGGATAACGAGAATGAACTGTATTTGATTATTACCAGAATAGTGGGAGCATTGCTTCACGACTGACTGAACTTTTTTTTACCCCACTTCTTGACACTTCATGCATATTTTACCAAGACTATCCACCTTCCACTTGCTGATGAGTGAAGGGAGACCCCCGGGAAATAGAACTGTGGGCTAGCCTTTTGTTCTCTTTTCTGCCATGCTATTATTTATTTTCAGCATAAGTGGTTAACTAATACAGGCAAGTAACACAAGTAGAAAGCATACAATAGGTCTTCTTAGTCATTTGTGTTTCTTAGAACACCCATTGGCCAGCCCGGTGGCTCATACCTGTAATCCCAGCACTTTGGGAGGCACTTTGGGAAGCCAAGGTGGGCGGATTACCTCAGGTCAGGAGTTTGAGACCAGCCTGGGCAACATAGTGAAACCCCATCTCTACAAAAAAAAAAA
>NW_016107353.1:1440345-1451505 GCF_001604975.1 Cebus imitator | reverse complement strand
GCACAGTGGCTCATGCCTTTAATCCCAGCACTTTGGGAGGCAGAGGCCGGCAGATCACTTGAGGTCAGGAGTTCAAGACCAGCCTGGCCAACCATGGCGAAACTGTATCTGCTAAAAACACAAAAATTAACTGGGCGTGGTGGCATGTGTCAGTCACCCCAACTACCAGGAGGCTGAGGCAGAATTGCTTGAACCTGGGAGGTGGAGGTTGCAGTGAGCCGAGATTGCGCCACTGCACTCTAACCTGGGTGACAGAGCGAGACTACATTTGTACAAAAAAAAAAAAAGAAGCCGTCAGTGGGTGCCTTTTTTTGTTTATTTGCTTTCTTCTTTCTTTTCTTTTTTTGAGACAAGGTCTCACTCTTCAGCTGCAATCTTGGCTCACTGCAACCTCTGCCTCCTGGGTTCAAGTGATCCCCCCTCCTTAGTCTCCCAAGTAGTTGGGACTGCGGGCGCCTGCCACCACACCCGGCTAATTTTTTATTTATTTTTTATTTTTAGTAGAGATGGTGTTTTACCATGTTGCCCAGGATGGTCTCGAACTCCTGGGTTCCAGCCATCTAACCACCTCAGTCTGGGATTACAGGCCTACATTGTACCTGGCCGCCATTGACATCAGCCCCCATCGACGTCTTTCTGTGTTCAAAGTTCTGTTTTGTTTGGTTTTTACATTTCTGTTCTGACACTTCCTAACAGGCTCTGGTTTCAACTAAAAACATGGCCTCGGGGATTGTTGGTGTCCTTGCTTACTCAGTTGTAGACACAACATGCTTACCTTGTACCTCTTACCAGAAAGGGGTCTTGATCCAGACCCCAGGAGAGGATTCTTGGATCTGGTGCAAGAAAGAATTAGGGATGAGTCCACAGAGCAAAATGAAAGCAAGTTTATTAAGAAAGTAAAGGAATAGGCCAGGTGTGGTGACTTATGCCTTTAATCGAAGCACTTTGAGAGGCCGAGGTAGGTGGATCACTTGAACTAAGGAGTTTGAAACCAGCCTGGCCAACATGGCAAAACCCTGCCTCTACTAAAAATACAAAAAGAAAAAAAAAGCTGGGTATGGTGGCATGCACCTGTAGTCCCAGCTACTTGGAAGGCTGAGGTGGGAGGATCGCTTGAGCCCAGGGAGATTGAGGCTGCAGTGAGCCATGATAGCACCACTGCACTCCAGCCTGGGGACAGAGCGAGAACCTGTCTCCAAAGGGAAAAAAACATAAGAGGAAAGTAAAGGAATAAAGGGGTGGCTACTCCATTAGACAGAGCAGCTCTGAAGGGAACTGGTTGGCTGTTTTCATGGTTGTTTTTTGTTTTAGAGTCTTGCTCTGTTGCCCAGGCTGGAGTGCAATGGTGCAATTCCAGCTCACTGCTAACTCCACCTCCTGAATTCAAAGGATTCTCTTGCCTCAGCCTCCTGAGTAGCTGGGATTACAAGTGTGTGCCACCACATCTGGCTAATTTTTCTATTTTAGTAAAGATGGGGTTTCTCCATGTTGGCCAGGCTGGTCTCAAACTCCTGACCTCAAGTAATCTGCCTGCCTCAACCTCCCAAAGTGCTGGGATTGCAGGCATGAGCCACTACACCTTTGACCTTTCTTGGTTATTTATTTATCATATGCTAAACAAAGGGTGGACTATTCATTAGTTTACTGGGAAAGGGGTGGGGATTTCCCAAAACTGAAGGTTCCTTGTCCTTTTAGACCATAGAGTGTAACTTCTAGACATTGCCGACATTGCCATGGCATTTGTAAACTGCCATGGTGCTGGTTGGAGTGTCTTTTAGCACGCTGATGTATTCTAATGAGCAT
Organism: Cebus imitator; assembly: GCF_001604975.1. NCBI lineage: Eukaryota > Metazoa > Chordata > Mammalia > Primates > Cebidae > Cebus > Cebus imitator. The sequence goes on along the minus strand of NW_016107353.1, from coordinate 1,449,702 downwards.
AGAATGAACAATGAGGACGACTAGGGGTCACTGTCATTGCCATCTGGGTTTTGATGGGTTTTGGCTGGCTTCTTTATCACATTCTGTTTTATCAGTGAGGTCTTTGTTACCTGTAGCTTGTCCCAACTTCCTGTCTAATCCTGTGACTAAGGATGTCTAACCCATGGGGCAAAGTGGCTCACACCTGTAATCCCAACATTTTGGGAGCCTGAGGTGGGTGGATCACTTAAGGTCAGGAGTTCAAGACCACCCTGGCCAACATGGTGAAACCCCATCTCTACTAAATATATAAAAAATTATCTGGGTGTGGTGATGGGCACCTGTAGTCCTAGCTACTTGGGAGGTTGAGGCAGGAGAATCACTTGAACCCAGCAGGCAGAGGTTGCAATGAGCCAAGATTGTGCCACTCCAGTCTAGCCTGGATGACAGAGCTAGACTCCATCTCATTAAAAAAAAAAAAAAAGAATGTCTAACCTCCTGGGAATGCAGCCCAGCAGGTCTCAGCCTCATTTTACCTGGCTGCCATTCAAGATGGAATTGCTCTGGTCCCAGTGCCTCTGACATACCCACTCTGAATCTTGCTGAACTTCCATGAAATGTGGGTCTGCCAGAATTCTCTACTCATAGGCACTGCAAACACTGTATATAAATGGAAAGCAATGAAAGCAATGAATGACGAACATGCATGTTGTGGGTATCTTCTCTTCCCATGGGCATTCTCCGTTGTCCCAACAGACTTGATTCACAAAACACGAGATCAAAGATAAGAATTTCTTTTTTTTTTGAGACGGAGTTTTGCTCTGTCGCCCAGGCTGGAGTGCAGTGATGCAATCTGGGCTCATTGCAATCTCTGCCTCCCAGGTCTAAGCGATCCTTCTGCTTCAGCCACCCAAGTAGCTGGGATTACAGGTGCTCACCACCATGCCTGGCTAATTTTTGTATTTTTAGTAGAGACTTTTCACTATGTTGGCCAGGCCGGTCTCGAACTCCTGACCTCATGATCTGCCCTCCTCAGCCTCCCAAAGTGCTAGAATTACAGGCGTGAGCCACCTTGCCTGGCCTAAGGATTTCTTTTAAAGGTAAGAATTTCAGACCGGGTGCAGTGGCTCACTCCTGTAATCCCAGCACTTTGGGAGGCTGAGGTGGGCATATCACAAGGTCAGGAGTTCGGGACCAGTCTGGCCAATATGGTGAAACCCTGTCTCTACTAAAAATACAAAAATTAGCCAGGCACAGTGGCATGTGCCTATAATCCCAACTACTCGGGGAGCTGAGACAGGAGAATCGCTTGAACCCAGGAGGTAGAGGTTGTAGTGAGCCAAGATCGTGCCATTGCACTCCAGCCTGGGTGACAGAGCAAGACTCTGCATCAAAAAAAAGAAGAAAGTAAGAATTTCAAGGCGGCAACAGCACATTAAACCAAGTGCAGGGCCCTTCTGAGTGCCAGGCCCTGTGCAGCTGCTCAGGCAGCACACCCAGGAAGCTGGCCCTGCGTGGGAAATTGCACTTTTGTGAAGGGCCTCAGGTTCCTTTCATTTCCCCTGGAGAGTCAAAGAAACATCGGAGATAGGAAGAAAAGGTTAGAGTTTTCTGGCTATGTTGTCATATTCTTCTGAAATGATCCTAACCTTTCAGGGTAGAAACAGACATCTACCTTCCCAGTCTGGAGTTGGGAATGCTGAAGGAAATGATTAGCAAGAGGAAAGGGAAGCCTGTTTACTTCCATTTCCCTCTAACTTCAGGAGAGCAGGACACTGGCTTATTGACTGAAAGTTTCTGGAAATATTTGCAAGTCAGTATAGGCCTTCAGCCCACAGGAAACCCAGAAGTGATGATAAAGCCTGTTACAGCAAGGGGATGCTTGGCTGGGCGTGATGGCATGCGCCTGTAATCCCAGCACTTTGGGAGGCCGACGTGGGTGGATCATCTGAGGTCAGGAGTTCAAGACCAGCCTGGCCATCATGGTGAAACCCCATCTTTAAAAAAAAAAAGTAAGGGGATGCTGAAGGACAGATGTCAGAGGGACCGCAACACCTCATCTACTCTCCGTTAGAGGACAGGGGCTTCTAGAGGGAAGGAGGTAACTTAGCAAACCTCTGTATTTTGTACTAAACAGTATCCCGGTGGAAGACACAATCAATATAATATAGGTCTGAATCGTTGATTAACTTTATTTAACCAATTGAGGACTCAAAATGGGTTAGTTATCTTTGTTTGTTTGTTTGAGGCAGTCTTGCTGTCTCCCAGGCCGCGGTGGCAAGAATACAGCTCACTACAGCCTCGACCTCTTGGGCTCAAGCAGCCCTCCCACCTCAGCCTCCCAAGTAGCTGGGACTACAGGCAAGCACCATCATGTCCAGCTAATTTTTGTATTTTTTGTAGAGATGGGGTTTTACTATGTTGTCCAGGCTGGTCTTGAACCCCTGGGCTTAAGCCATCTGCCTGCCTTGGCCTCCCAAAGAGCTGGCATTGCAGGCGTGAGCCATTGTGCCTGGCCTTGGTTATCTTTATATCTAGTTTTTCATCCTGTCCTAATCTTGAAAAACTTCCTCATATTTAGCATTATTGAGTGTATGAGATAAGACAATTAGTCAAAATTTCCTGGCAACTAATGTGAGAAAACAAAACCATAAATGGAAAGAAAAAAATTAACATTCAATAAAAATTTTTTTCATTGACTCATTTGCAAAAAATTCTTAGAACAAGAAATAAACAGAAAATCTACCTGAGACAATCTATAATGCATTAATCATTCTTGATTTGGGAGAATATGTAAGTGTGACTGGCTGATTAAGGTATCCAGATTGTTGGTGTCTAAACAAGAGCTGGCTTAGGGCCAGGTGCGGTGGCTCACTCCTGCAATCCCAGCACTTTGGGAGGCCGAGGCAGGTGGATCACGACGAGGTCAGGAGATCCAGACCATCCTGGCCAACACGGTGAAACCCCTTCTCTACTAAAAATACAAAATTAGCCAGTGTGGTGGCAGGTGCCTATAATCTCAGCTACTTGGGAGGCTGAGGCAGGAGATCACTTGAACCTGGGAGATGAAGGTTGCAGTGAGCTAAGATCATGCCCTTGCACTTCGGCCTGGGCAACAAGACTGAAACTCCATCTCGAAAAAAAAAAAAAGAAGAGCTGGTTTAGTTTATCTCAGGACCTGCCCCCAACAGTCCCTCCCATCCATACTGGGTGACAGCTATCCTCACAACTTCTTATTTAGATCTCATAACTTTTCATTCTCTCTTAGTTATGAGAATTCTCTCATGCCAATATTTAAGATTTTGTTCAGTTCATTTAAGCTTTATTCTCACATATGAGACAAACTTCTCCTTACGTGACTATGGGGCTGTCCTTTCTCTGTGATTGCTGCTGCCCTGGCTAACCCTGCTTGGCCATCAGCACCAGACTGTCATGGTGTCCTCTGTGTGGCATGAATTTAAATGCTGGCCACTTGGTGGTGTAATGGTCTGTTTTCACTCACAACACTTCTGACACCAAATGTATGGGGATTTTTGACCAGTTTTCTGACCAGTTTTCCAGCTCTCTGGACACCAGTTGAGTGTCCTACAACTGAATTCTTAGACTAACCTGTCTCTCCTTATCTACAGTAGATTGACTGACTTAAGCCAAATGTGCATTTCAAGTAGTTTCAGAATTGCTAACCCATACTTCTGTGAGATCAAATTTACCAAGCAGAGTGCAGTTTTTTTTTTTTTTTTTTTTGAGACAGAGTCTTACTCTGTCACCCAGGCTGGAGTGCAATGGCGCAATCTCGGCTCACTGCAACCTCCACCTCCCAGGTTCAAGTGATTCTCCAACTTCAGCCTCCCGAGTAGCTGGGATTACAGGAGCTTGCCACCACACCCAGCTAATTTTTGTATTTTTAGTAGAGATGGGGTTTCACCATGTTAGGCTGGTCTCGGACTCCTGACTTCGTGATCCGTCTGCCTCGGCCTTCCTAAGTGCTGGGATTGCAGGTGTGAGCCACCGTGCTCCAGCAGAGTGCAATTTTTGTATACAGCTCTTTGTGTCCTTATCTACCGTTACAAGTCAAAACACTGTTTTCCAACTTTAATTGTCAGTTCTTTTTTTAGCCCATACCATTCAGTGAGTTGATGTCATGCATTTATAATAAAACTAGATTCGTTAACCACAATTTACATACCATCCTGGGTTCCCTTTACAATCTGTTCATTTTTAAAAATCTGCATACAATAAAAGCCTCTTTTTCTAGTGCATATTTATTTTTGAGACTAAGCCTCACTCTATTGCCCAGGCTGGAGTGCAGTGGTGTGATCTCAGCTCACTGCAACTGCTGCCTACTGAGTTCAAGTGATTCTTCTGCCTCAGTCTCCTGAGTAGTTGGGACTACAGGCGAATGCTACCTGCCCAGCTTGTTTTTGGAGTTTTAGTAAAGATGGGGTTTCACCGTGTTGGCCAGGATGGTCTCGATCTCCTGACCTTGTGATCTACCCACCCTGGCCTCCCAAAGTTCTGGGATTACAGGCATGAGCCACCACGCCCTGCCATGTGTATAGTTATTGCATTTGCAAATGGATATAGTCATTTATCCACCACACACAGTATCATATAGAACAGCTCCAGCTCCATCAGCCTAAAAGTTCCCTTTGCAGCCCCTTTGTAGCAAACTTGTCTCCTTTCCCCAAACCCGGTAACAACTGATCTGTTTTTCTTCCCTATAGTTTTGCCTTTTCCAGAACTCCATATAAATAGAATTGCACAACACGTAGACTTTTAGACCTAGCTTCTTTCACTTAGCAAAATGGATTTAAGATTTGTCCATATTATTGTGCGAACCAATAGTTCATTTTTTACTGTTGAGTATGGATAAACTCAAGGAATGTATATCAACGTTTATCCAGTCACCTTTTGAAGGATATCTGGGTTATTTCTAGTTTTCAGTAATTATGAATGAAGCTGCTATAAATAGTCATGTGAGAGTTTTTGTGTGAATGTAAGTTTTCAATTCACTTGGGTCAATTTCTAGTAATGGAGTGGCTGGGCCATACGATGAGTTATGCTTGTAAGAAACTGCTGAACAGTTTTTCAAAGTGGCTCTGACATTTTGTAATCCCATCAGCGACCAGTGAGGGTTCCTGTTCCTCTGCATCCTCAACCACATTTGGTTGCTCACGCTTTTTTTTTCCAAATTAATAGGTCTTTTATTGCATCGTTTTAAGTATCACAAGTAGGTCTTAGCTATGATAGGCATCTTGTTTCTGTAGCTGGACAACTCTAAGTTCTTACTTATCAGCCTGCTGAACAGTTCCTTTTTCAGAGACATAGATACCATCCCAAAATTTCCGGATATCCTTGTTTTTAACTGTTGCAGCTTGCTGAATCAAAGCCGCTGAATTTGAAACAAGCTCAATGTCATTTCCTTCAAGGATTAATTCATCTTTCTGGGCTTGCGATACTGAACAAACAACACCTGGTCTCATTCGAATCCTGCGGATGTATTTTTCACCCAAGAAATTTCAGATTTCAACGAGAGACCCATTCTCCTGGATAACAGCGTTGATGGGGAAGTGAGCATACACAGGCCTCATCTTGTAACGGAAGCCCAGGGTAACACCCTTGATCATGTTCTGTACATGACTACAAATACTCCGAACCGTAGCCAGTTCCTTTCGGTTACCCCACCATTTGTCAACCCGGAGCCCCTTTTTTTTCTTTCCAAGAAGACTGAGTTGTACATTGATGTGATTGAAGTCCCTCCGCAGGGTTCCTCTGGGGCCCTTCACGATAACTGTATGTCCCTTCAGAGTAATGTCGACATTTTCTGGATTGTCGACAGTCTGATTGCTGAGAATGGTCTTCATTCTCGCAGTAAACGCATCGAAGAAAGCCATTTTTTTTTTTTTTAAGAGTGAGTCTTTCTCTGTCACCCAGCCTGGAGTGCAGTGGCATAATCTTGGCTCACTGCAACCTCCACCTCGCGGGTTCAAGGGATTCTCCTGCCTCAGCCTCCTGAGTAGCTGGGATTATGGGCTCACACTACCAAGCTTGGCTAATTTTTGTATTTTCAGTAGAGACGGGGTTTCTCCATGTTGGCCAGGCTGTTCTAGAACTCCTGGCATCAAGTGATCCACCTGCCTTGGCCTACCAAAGTGCTGGGATTATAGGCATGAGCCACTGCGCCTGGCCTGCCCACACTCTTTAAAATGGAAATTGCCCACCCCACTCCACCCCAACTTCTTCCTTTCTTTTGACCTCTGCCTGGATTATACAATAATCTATACTCTTGCCTTGCAGCCTGTTGGTGTTAATGAAGGTAATAATCTTAGACTACTGTGCGCTACTTCCCTGCTTTCCTCACGGTTCTAGGAAGCAGTTTTAGCATGCATTCTTAGGTTGGTGCAGAAGATAACCACACTCTACTTTAGAAAAATTCCCTTCTGGAATTCCCAAACCTCTGCTTTTGTGTGGCCTCTTGGTTCCTGCTCATTTCAGCCTCATTTTAGTCTAATCAAGTGAATCCACTGAAGCACTAGGGTGATTTATGGGTCTGCAGTAGACTCTGCAGTGGCTAAAGATCCCACCGGATAGACTACTCCATGTGGCTTTACGGCTGGGTACCTGGGTCTTAATTCATCAGGAAGGAGCCGAGTGCCAGGCCCCTGCTCAGAGTCCCTGCCTTCTAACTCGGCAGCTAGCACATTCTCATAGTCATGAGAGTCCTCATCTGACATCTCTTCTCTAGGTTCCATCTCACTGTCCTCACTCTGTGTGAATGGCTGAAAGGCTCCATAATCCCCTGAAGCAAGGATTGTCCTTTTGACACATTGGACGTGGGTCCCTGGATCATCTGTCTTGTCCTCGACATGACATGTGTTTGAGGATGGCACATCTTTCTCAGCCTGCTGCTGGCTTCCACTGGGATCTGCTGCTGGAACATTTTCATAGTCTCTGCTGCACTGAAAAGCCACCCAGAGCTGCCTCTCCTGGATGACACTGAGATCCAACCCTGTCATGTTGACATAGTCGTTTGAGGTCTGAGAAGAACCTTCTCCATCGCTGAGTGAATCACGTCCCTCAGTTCCCGGAGAATGAAACGTGGTACAGTCACCAGCATCCCCACAGCCCTCATCTCTTTCCTCACTGAACTCCTCCAGCTTCTGGGTACTGGGAAGAACACAGACATTTCTGCAAGGGCTTTTGGTAGGAGCTAGAGTCTCAGCAATCTCTTCTGCTGTGGGGACATTGACATAATCATGGGAATCCTCTGAAGAAATGCTTGTGCAGTCCCTGGAAGCGCTGACATTGACGCAGTGTGCTGAGGGAGTGAGGCTCCCACACATCCGGGGCACCAGGGCGTTGTCATAGATACCCACTGCATACTCCGTGGCATGGATATGGGCTCTATTTTCCGGGGAGGGATTGCCTGCTTGGGAGGGCTATGAGGAAGAAGAGGAAACCAGTGATCAGGTACAAGCAGAAATATGGACAGAGCCTTTCTTCTTCCTGGCAAATAGCACTGGCATAGTTCACTTGGTTCTCCACCTCAGAGAAAATGCCTAAGTCAGGGGTCCCAAACTGCAAGGCTCTGCATGCCAGGTAGGTATAAGGAAAATGGGAAGAGTTTAAGAAGAGCAACAGTGCAAATGTGATGATAAATTGCAACTGGTTTTTGGCCACAGAATGGGAATCAATGGGGGGTGGAAGGCAAGTATTATCAACCTAGAGCCCATTGAGAGGCTGTACAACATAGTGGCTAAAGGTGAGGCTTAGACTCAGACTGAAGGCGCAAATCCTAGTCTCCTCACTTTGTGCCAAGCGAGTATGAGCACCTGACCTCATCTCTCGGTGTCTTCATTTCTTAGTTTATAAAATGAGGATTATCATCATATTTACATCACAAATTTGTTTTGGTTTTCAATTTTGAGAAGGAATTTTACTCTTGTCTCCCAGGCTGGAGTGCAGTGACACAATCTCAGCTCACTACAACCTCCGCCTCCCATGTTCAATTAATTTTCCTGCCTCAGCCTCCTGAGTAGCTGGGATTACAGGTGCCAGCTACCACTGCCCGGCTAATATTTTTCGTATTTTTAGTAGAGACAAGTTTTTACCATGTTGGCCAGGCTGGTCTCAAACTCCTGACCTCAGGTGATTCACCTGCCTCAGCTTCCCAAAGTGCTGAGATTACAGGCGTGAGCCACTGCGCCCGGCCACAGCATAAGATTTTGTGAGGAGTAAATGGATTACTATGTATAAATGGTTTAGAATAGCTTCTGGCCATAGAAAACACTGAAAATTGCTTGCCTTTTTATTTTTTACTTTATTTTTATTTTTTATTTTTTTTTAAGACGGGATTTCACCATGTTGGTCAGGCTGGTCTTGAACTCCCTACCTCAGGTGATCCACCCGCCTTGGCATCCAAAGTGTTTGGATTACAGGTGTGAGCCACCACGCCCGGCCCGCCTTTTTATTTTTAAGAGTGCAACGGCATGAACTCGGCTCACTGCAGCCCCCGCCTCCCAGATTCAGGAGATTCTCCTGTCTCAGCCTCCCAAGTAGCTGGGATTACAGGTGTCTGATGCCATGCTTGGCTAATTTTTGTATTTTTAGTAGAGATGGAGTTTCACCATGTTGGGCAGGGTGGTCTCGAACTCCTGGGCTCAAGCCGTGCTCTTCTCTCAGCCTCCCAAAGTGCTGGGATTATAGACATGAGCCACTGCACCTGGTCTCAATTTTTAAATGTTGGCAATTGATTCAAAATATTCTCTTTTTTTGAGATGGAGTTTCGCTCTTGTTGCCCAGTCTGGACTGCAATGGCGCGATCTTGGCTCACTGCAACCTCTGCCTCCCGGATTCAAGCAGTTCTCCTGCTTCAGCCTCCCAAGTAGCTGGGATTACAGGCACGCACCACCGTGCCCAGCTAATTTTTTGTATTTTGAGTAGAGATGAGGTTTCTCCATGTTGGTCAAGCTGGTCTTAAGCTCCTGACCTCCAGCGATCCACCCACCTCGGCCTCCCAAAGTGCTGGGATTACTTGCGTGAGCCACCATGCCCAGCCTAAGATACTCTTAAAACACTAGGGTCCAAGTCAAGTATATTTGTGAATTTAAGACAATTTGGTACCTAAACTCCCTTTGGGAGGCTAAGTTGGGCAGATTGCTTGAGCTCAGGAGTTTGAGACCAGCCTGAGCAACATGGTAAAACCCCATCTCTGCACAAAATACAAAAGTTAGCCAGGTGTGGTGGTGTGTGCCTGTGGCCCCAGCTACTTGGGGGGCTAAGGTGGGAGAATCACCTGAGCCCAGGAAGCAGAGGTTGCAGTGAGTCGTGATCATGCCACTGTACTCCAACTTGGGTGACAGAGTGAGACCCGGTCTC
>NW_016107353.1:1430032-1440316 GCF_001604975.1 Cebus imitator | reverse complement strand
ATACACACACACACACACACACACACACACACACACACACCAGCCAATTTCAGTTCTGACATTATGCACTTGAATATCTGTACCCTGGCACCCTTTTTAAAACAGGCACTTGCCTCTGTCCTTAATTTTTCCTTTTGGGTGTAGGGAGGTCCTGAGGCTGGTCTTCCCAATTTATTAATAGGACTTCAGGACAAGTGCCAAAAGGCGTGCTGTTTGTTTGTAGTGAAACCAGATCCAAGCCCTATAACTCTGTCCCCTCGGTTCTTCTGCCAGAGACATGTCATTCTCCCAGGAAGCTTGACTCTTACCGCATGCTCAGGGCTCTCAGAATTTCTGGAGAGGAGGCTCTCAGTACTGAAAATGCGGATACTCCTTGACTGATGTCTCCCTGAAAGGACAGAGAACAAATCCTGAAAAGAGCCAGTCCTCTGGGTGCTTTAGCCCAAGTAACCCCTGCATCATGGGTGAACTGAGTTTGTACGGTGTCTGGAATTTCCAGCCTCGGGTCCAGGGTTCTGCAGTGTTCTGAGGTCAGAGCTATGGGGAGGACACTCTGAGGACTGGAAGCCCATCAGCTTCTGTGGCACTGGGGGATGCTAGCACAGAGGTTGGGAGACTGAGGAACAAACCCCTGCGGGAGAACCTCCTCCCCAGCCCATCCTCTGCCTGTGATGCTGTCAGCGAAATTCTCCTCCTTTTTGTCTTCCACATGGCTGGACACACTTGGCCTTCTTCTTTTGCCTTAACATTAAGAAAAAAAAAACAGGCTGGGAACAGTAGCTCATGCCTGTAATCCCAGCACTTTTGGAAGCTGAGGTGGATGGATCAAGAGGTCAGAAGTTCAAGACCAGTCTGGCCAACATAATGAAACCCTGTCTCTACTAAAAATTCAAAAAATTAGCCGGGTGTGGTGGTGTGTACCTGTAGTCCCAGCTAGTCGAGAGGTAGAAGCAGGAGAATCACGTGAACCTGGGAGGTGGAGGTTGCAATGCGCTGAGATCATGTTGGATTCCAGCCCCGGCAACAATGCAAGACTCCATTTAAAAAAAAAAAAGAAACCTCCCAGCCCAGATGACCCTCTGCTCCCTTTTCGGAGCCCTCCAGCACCCCTGGAGTTGCAGCTGACCGTCTATCTATCCCAGTCTCCTGATGCTCTCTGAAGGGCAAACAGGTTTGAGAGCTTAGAGGAAGTTGCTTCTGGAGAGCGAGAGGCACATTCTGGGAGCAGAAGTTTGAACATCTGGACTCTGTGGATTAGAAGGAAAAACCTACCCAGCTCTTCTTGTCGCCAAGGCAAGATGTCGTAAATATTTTTGGCTCTTTGTCTGGTTTGTGGCAGAGTCAGCAAGGGCATGACGGTAACTCGGAGGTAAGGAACTTGCCCTGAAAAGCAATGAGATGGGAGTCACGGCGGGTTCAGCTGCACAGAGTGTAGGGACGTATGGGAACGAGATGGCCCCTGAAAATGCTCCCCATCCTCGCCAGTGCTCACAAAAATACATTTGCAAACTTGAGCTGCAGAAATTTTCATTTGAGTGAGAGGAGTAGGGGACTTGATGGGCAGAGCATAAAGAGGAAACTGGCCACAGGGCCACCCGGGCAACGTCTTTCCCAGGGGAACCCCATCAGCGCGGGGCCTTTGGGGCCACAGTTCAGGATCTTGAGTGAGACAGTGGCCAGTGTATCAAGTAAGAGCTGAGGACTCCCCAGGCCAATAGTTTATTCCTGGAAAACAACCTGGGCTTTAATTACCAGGCTAGATTTTTAATCCTACTGTGTCTCAACTCAGGACAAAGAAGGGACTCACGCTTCTTCCGTTTATTCCAGTTCCACAGGATGCAGAAAAAAGCAACGACCAGGAGGATGGCGAGGAGTCCCAGGAACCCAGAAAAGATGCTGCTGATCTGGTCTTTATTTCTAGAAAATCAATCACATACCACGTGCTAGCTGTAGGAGGGTGGGAGGCTGGAGGAGACATTTCCTTTAGAGTTAGAGCCTGAAGATTTGGAATGGAAGCTGAGTGAGGGAGAGCCGAGGTGGGGTGTGGTGGAAAAGAGGGTTATCTCTGAATATGGACTTTATGGAGAGAGGGGACTTGGACAGGGGGGAAGGGAACTGTTCCTTTCAAACGCCTACTGAGTGTCAGGGGTTTGCATGTGAGACTTACTTAATCTTTATAGCAATCCTATCCCACTTTGTGGCCAAGTAACCTGAGATTTAGACTCAGAGGGGTAAAGGAACATGTCAGAGATTACCCAGGTAGAAAGGGGCAGAGGAGGAATGTGAATCTAGGTCTGTTTGTGTCCAAAGACCATGTTCTTTTCACTCTGCCACAGTGTCCTCCAAACCTGCGAAGTCAAATTCATCTGGCCTTTCGCCTTCTCGTTCCCTACTCATGAGCTTCCTGGCTTGCTTGGAGGAGAGGATTAGCCAACTTACAATTAGGGAGTGGCTCTGTGACAGAGTCCAACTTGCATGAACTTGAATAACCCCCGCAGCACCAATTTGTGGAGTGGAGCTGGTCTCTAAGCAACACTCTGCTGTTGTGTGGAGTTTTTTTTCTTTTCTTTTTAGAGAGAGTCTCGCTCTGGCACCTAGGCTGGAGTGCAGTGGTGTGATCTTGGCTCACTGCAACCTCTGCCTCCCGGGTTCAAGTGATTCTTCTGCCTCAGCCTCCTGAGTAGCTGGGACTACAGGTGCATGCCACCACACCCAGCTAATTTTTTGTTTTTTTTTGAGACAGAGTTTTGCTCTTGTTGCCCAGGTTGGAGTGCAGTGGCACAATCTCGGCTCACTGCAACCTCCACCTCCTGAGCTCAAGCGATTCTTCTGCCTCGGCCTCCCAAGTAGCTGGGATTACAGGCACGTGCCACCACGCCTGGCTAATTTTTGTATTTTTAGTAGAGACGAGGTTTCTCCATGTTGGTCAGGCTGGTCTTGAACTCCCAACTTCAGGGGATCTGCCTGCCTTGGCCTCCCAAAGTGCTAGGAGTATAGGCGTGAGCCACCACACCCAGCCTAAATTTTTGTCTTTTTAGTAGAGACAGCGTTCACCATGTTGGCCAGGTTGGTCTTGAACTCCTGACCTCATGATCCACCTGTCTTGGCCTCCCAATGTGCTGGGATTACAGGGTGTGAGCCACCGCTCCCGGCCTATCCAACTTTCTAGTGGGCATTTTTACTAGCTGCCTATCAGACATCTCAAACTAAAGCAGAGCTGCTGTTCTCCCCACATAAACCTGCCACTCCCCTGATGTTTCCCATTATCTAGTGGCTTAGTCAAAAGCCTTGGAGCCAGGTTGGGCACAGCAGCTCACGCCTGTAATCTTTGGGAGGCCAAGGTGGGCAGATCACAAGGTCAGGAGTTTCAGACCAGCCTGATCAACATAGTGAAACTGCATCTCTACTGAAAATACAAAAATTAGCTGGGCAAGGTGGCGTGTGCCTGTAATCCCAGCTACTCAGGAGGCTGAGGCAGGAGAATCACTTGAACCAGGGAGTCAGATGTTGCAGTGAGCCGAGATTGTACCACTGCACTCCAGCCTGGGCAACAGAGCAAGACTCCATCTCAAAAAAAACAAAACAAAACAAAACAAAACAAAACCCTTGGAGCTCATGCCCCACTTCCAGTCAACCAGCAGATTCTATCTGCCTTACCTTGGGCATTTATTCCAAGCCCAACCACCTCTTCCTCCTCTGCTGTCCCCACTTGGGTTTCAGCCACTGTGTGTTTCACATGAACCTTTGCAAGAACATTTCTGGTGGGTCGCCTTTCTTTAACTCTTGACTAGGTAATACCTTCACACAAAAGCCAGTGTGATAATTCTAAACAGTCAATCAGATCACATCCCTCCTCTGCCCGCCACTCACCCTGGCTTCGAGTGACTTAGAATAAAGTTTGTAGTCCTTCCTCAGTGAGGACTTTATGGCACGACATGGTCTGGCCTCTGCCTATCTCTGACCTTACTTCCTACCACTTTCCCTCTGACTTTGCCTGCCAGGAAAAGCACAGTTCTGTGTCAGACCTGCCACTCCCTCTCCCAGGAACCCTCCTCTCCCAGCTTCTGCATGGCTGAGTGCCTCATTTCATTCAGGTCTCTTCTGAAATGTCAAATGTCATCTCCTCAGACGGGTCTTCTGTGGTCACACCTTACTGCTTGTAGTCCCCTTGCTGTGCTCCACTTTTTCTTCATGGCACTGATGATTGATTGATATTATACATTCATTTGTTTGTCTGTTTATCTTTGTTTTTTTTGAGACGGACTTTCCCTCTTATTGCCCAAGCTGGAGTGCAACAGTGCAATCTCAGCTCACTGCAACCTCTGCCTCCCGGGTTCAAGCTATTCTCCCGCCTCAGTCTCCCAAGTGGCTGGGATTACAGGCACTTGCCACCATGCCCCGCTAATTTTTTGTATTTTTAGTAGAAACAGGGCTTCGCTATGTTAGCCAGACTAGTCTTGAACTCCTAACCTCAGGTGATGTGCCCGCCTCGGCCTTCCAAAGTGCGGGGATTGTAGGCGTGAGCCACCGCACCTGGCTGTTTATCATTTTTTTACTAAAGAAAAAAACACTTTGAGACAGAGTGTCCATGTGTTGCCCAGGCTGGTAACTGCTGGGCTCAAGTGATCCTCCTGCCACGGCCTCCCAAAATGCTTGGATGATGGGCGTGAGCCACCATGCTCAGCCTTGTTTATCATTTAACCCTCCAACTTGACTATAAGCTTCAGGACTTTATGGACTCCTTTATCCTGTTTAGTGCCTTAAACAGGGCTTGGTACATAGTAGGGCACTGATGAATATTTGTTAAATGAATGAGTGACTGAATTAATACAAGAATTAATATAGAAATAGTTTTGAGTGTAGTACAGCCATTATGGAAAAACTATGGAGGTTCTTCAGAAAATTAAAAATAGAATTACCGGCTGGGTGTGGTGGCGCACGCCTGTAATCCCAGCACTTTGGGAGGCCGAGGCGGGTGGATCATGAGGTCAAGAGATCGAGACCATCCTGGTCAACATGGTGAAACCCCGTCTCTACTAAAAATACAAAAAATTAGCTGGTCATGGTGGTGCATGCCTGTAATCCCAGCGACTCAGGAGACTGAGGCAGGAGAATTGCCTGACCCCAGGAGGCGGAGGTTGCGGTGAGCCGAGATCGCACCATTGCACTCCAGCCTGGGTAACAAGAGCGAAACTCCGTCTCGAAAAAAAAAAAAAAAAAAAAAAATAGAATTACCAAAGCTGGGTGCGGTGGTTTCCACCTGTAATCCCAGCACTTTGGGAGGCCAAGGTGAGTGGATTACTTGAGGTCAGGGTTCAAGACCAATCTGGCCAACATGATGAAACCCTGTCTCTACTAAAATTTCAAAAAAAAATTAGCTGAGCATGGTGTCACATGCCGATAATCCCAGCTACTCAGGAGACTGAGACACGAGAATTGCTTGAACCCGGGAAGTGGAGGTTGCAGTGAGCCAAGATCGTGCCATTGCTCTCCAGCCTGGGCAGCAGAGCGAGACTGTCTCTCTCTCTCTCTTTTTTTTTTTTTTAAAGATGGGGTTTCACCATGTTGGTCAGGCGGGTCTTGGACTCCTGACCTCAGGTGATCTGCCAGCCTTGGCCTCCAAAGTGCTTGGATTACAGGCGTGAGCCACCATGCCTGGCCAAGAGACTGTGCCTCAAAACAACAACAACAACAACAAAAAACTACCATATGATCCAGTAATTTCACTGCTGGGTATATATCCGAAGGAAATGAAATCGGTATTTGAAAGGCATGTCTACACTCCCATACTTATTGCAGCGTTATTCACAATAGTCAAAATATGGAATCAACCTACATGTCCATCAATGAATGAAAAAAATGTGAATACTAATCAGCCTTTAAAAAAGAGGGGAATTCTGTCATTTTTGACAACATGAATGAATCTAGAGGTCATTATGTTAAATGAAATAAGCCAGGCACAAAAAGATAAATACCAGATGATCTCACTCATATGTGGAGTGGAAAGCTGAACTCATAGAAATGGAGGAATATTGGTTATCAGGGAGGGGTTGCAGAGATGTTGGTCAAAGGATACAGAATTTCAGAGAAAGAATAAGTTCGAGAGATCTGTTGTATAACATGATGACTATAGTTAATAAAAATGTGTCATATTTTTAAAAATTGCTGAGAAATTTTAAGTATTCTCACCAGAAAAAAATTGTGAAGTAATATGTATCTTCATTAGTTTAATTTAGCTGTTGCACAATGTATACATATTTCGAAACAACAACAAATATGTATAATTTTGATTTGCCAATTAGAAATAAAAATAAATAAAGAAATACTTTTGGAGGGATGCTTCAGGCTTCTGATTTTTGTGAATTCATTGCTCATCAATGCTTGTATCTACCTGCAAGTGACATGTGTTTGCCAGGCTAATAACATTTATTTCCCAAAACTACTGCAATTTTATTTTATTTTTTGAGACAGAGTTTTAGTCTTGTTACCAAGGCTGGAGTGCAATGGCATGATCTTGGCTCACTGCGAACTCTGCCTCCAGGGTTCAAGTGATTCTCCTGCCTCAGCTTCCCAAGTATCTGGGACTATAGGCACACACCACCACGCCTGGCTAATTTTTGTGTTTTCAGTAGAGATGGGGTTTCACCATGTCAGCCAGGCTGGTCTCAAACTCCTGACCTCAGGTGAACTGCCCACCTCGGCCTCCCAAAGTGCTGGGATTACAGGCATGAGCCACTATGCCCCACCTCAAAATGACTGCAATTTAAAAATTAATTGTCATTGGGTTGTATCTTTATTATAATACTGAAATTTATAGCTATCAATGTTTTTAAAGTTTCAACTGCTGATGGATTTTTAGTTTTGTTTGTATGAGATTGAAAGGATTAGCAGTAATTTATACCCACGATTAGTTAGTTCTGTAAGAATTTATGTCCTAAAGACATATCTTTATTACATCTATCACTACATTTTTTTTTTTTTTTTTAAGATGGAGCTTCACTCTGTTGCCAGGAGCCAGGCTGGAGTGCAATGGCACAGTCTCGGCTCACTGCAACCTCCGCCTCCTGGGTTCAAGCAATTCTCCTGCCTCAGCCTCCCGAGTAGCTGGGACTACAGGTGCACGCCCTCACGCCCAGCTAATTTTTGTATTTTTAGTAGAGACAGGGTTTCACCATGTTGGCCAGGATGGTCTCGATCTCTTGACCTCGTGATCCGCCTACCTCGGCCTCCCAAAGTGCTGGGATTACAGGCGTGAGCCACCGTGCCTGGCCTTATCACTACATTTTTTATTCATGGCAAGTTTTTGGATCTCAAAACACATCCTTGGAAAACTCAGCCTTTTGTTTCTGTCATGGGGACATCTAGGAAAGATTGACAACAGGGGTCAGGGCCTCTGAGAGGTGAGAAATCCAACCAGTCCAGGCAACTAGCTTTAAGGACCATGTTATCACAGTTTTTTCTTCAACCACAATATCTTCTTTCTTTCCTCAATACCTGCCTTTCCCCCAGCACCCCTGAGGAAAAGCCTCCAATCCTTGAGTTTAGTGGTCTTAGTGGACCCGAGCCTGGGTGCTGAGAGGTGGCAGCACTGCTGTGTGAGAAGCTCTTAAGGGTGGACTAAGACCTTCTGCCTAAATCAGGGGAGGGTGGAACTCACCACCCTGGGTCACTTACCTGTCCGGGCTGCTGGGAGTCACATGCAGAGTGCTGAACTCCAAGGTCCTCCCTCCGATTGTCGGAAGGGTTGTGGTGACACCATCCATTGTCTCAGGAACCTTTCAGATGCTCTCTGGCTTCAGCTTCTAAGTTTCTCTGAATCATAATCAGTTAGCCAGCATGTCTATCACCTCCACCCACCCTCAACAAACTTCCTATCTTGTGACTATCTCTGAAATGTCAGGCTGAGTTGACCCAACATACATTAAGCAGCAGGTTTGGTTCTACCTGGACGTGGCTAATGCCCACTGCAGGAGTACAATCTCATCCCGACGTGGTGCCTCCGAGTGAGGTGGCTCAGGGAGAATCTATGGCCTCTGCCTTCTGGTGGAAACATGAGGGGCACAGAGGGAGAAACTGCCAAGGGGCTCAGGAGAGGTTCCGTGAGAAGCTCATCTTCCTTCAACACCCAAAGCAAAGTGAAAAGAGCAAACCACTTTGCCAGAATGGAAACAGAGAGTCAGTCACCGGAAATGACACCACCAATGTGCTAATGAAATGCGGGGCACAGGAAACGCTGCTCAGTTCTTAATCTGCTAGAAGAAAACATATCTTCAACCCACCATTCCCTGGGTTTGCCAGGTGCTCTGTGGTCTATGATGAGTGTGATTAAAAATGGGGCAGGGTGGTAGAGAACTTGTGATTCTTTACCCTGGGGTTCTGAGACATTTAGAGTTTTATAAGTCTTTGAATTTATAGTGTTTTCTAAGCAAGTCTAGGAAGCACTGGAGGTTGCCTTTTAGAGACAGACAAACGCAGATCTCTGGGACCCTCCTCTGATTCAGTAAGTGGAGGGTGAAGAGGAGGCAGGCTTTGGGCATCGATGCTCTCCAGGTGATTTTGACGGAGCTGGTCTGTATGTCAAGTTTTGGGAATCTCTGCTCTGGGCACTACCTTAAGAATAGATGTTATGCTGGGTTAGCAGGGCCCCTGCACCCCCAAGGTGACCTTCCACAGAGTCTGGCTGCTGGGGATCTCCTGTTCTCAGGGCTCTTTTGAAGATCAGTCACAGTCCTAGTTGTCACACACCTGTCACAGAAGTTGGATAATTCATCCCTGAGGGCTACCCGAAGTCTTCCAAACTGTGAAGATTGTTCAAAATTTGTTGCTAGCTCCCCTCCCTTCTTGAGCCTACTAATCTCTAGAAACACTCTTTGCAGCTTGGGAGAGTCCAAAGAGAAGGGGCCACTAAGACTGTTGTGAGGATGTGAAGAAGAACCTCTCTGACTGCACCTTCCAGAAGGAAATGGATTCCCAGATAATGAATGGAAGGGAAGACCGGCAGCACTCATGTTTCCCTCCCACCTCTTCCCAGTGGACACGGAGGTCCTCAGCTTTCCTGAGCTGGCAACCCCTGACCTGTCTGGGTCTAGACTCTCACAGAGTCCCCAGGGGCTGCAGACTAGCCCTGGCCGGCTTTCCAGGGAGCTTTATCATTCCAGGTCCTGGGCCCCTTCCCTCCCAGGAGCTTCACCTTGTAGGAAGCAGAAATGGCTCAGAGGCATCTGGTTCTGGAGCTGAAAGCTGGGTCTCTGCCCACTTCTTTGGATCAGGTCTGAGTAGGAACTAGGATTACTCACAAGATTTATCATGCTGTCGGGACTGTGTGTGAACCAGGAACTTGGAAAGTAGTACAAGGGAAGGGCACATAGAACCAAACCTCAGAACCATGACTGCTACTTAAAAAAAAAAAAAGTTTCTTTTGAAAGAACTTTTCCATTGCACGTGATCATTTCAGGGCCTCACTTATCTTATCTTCCCTCTGACTGTCCGATTCTCTCCTTCCCCCACATCCGAGGGAAATCACCACCTCAGGAGTAGCTGCCCAGGTTACCTACCCCAGGCTGCAGGCCAGTGCCAGACTCCAACCCCCGGCTGTGCCCCTCATCCTGCTCTCCTTTCCTTCCCCATGGGGCAAAATTCAATTAAACTAACAAAACAAAAAGTAGGTAGCTGAAATGATTCATCAAAATAGCAGAGAAAAAGCAACACTCATTCCTGGGAAATGGGGTGTATTTTTTATTTTTTTATTTTTATTTTTTGAGACGGAGTTTCACGCATGTTACCCAGGCTGGAGTGCAATGGCGCGATCTCGACTCACCGCAACCTCCGCCTCCTGGGTTCAGGCAATTCTCCTGCCTCAGCCTCCTGAGTAGCTGGGACTACAGGCACGCACCACCGTGCCCAGCTAATTTATTGTATTTTTTTTTTAGTAGAGACGGGTTTCACCATGTTGACCAGGATGGTCTCGATCTCTTGACCTCGTGATCCACCTGCCTCGGCCTCCCAAAGTGCTGGGATTACAGGCTTGAGCCACCGCGCCCGGCCTGGGGGTGTATGTTTTAAATCCAATTGCCTTATGTTGTTGATGTTGTTTTTTTCTGAGACGGGGTTTCACTCCCATTGCCCAGACTAGAGTGCAGCGGCACGCTCTTGCTCACTACAACCTCCTGGGTTCAAGCCGTTCTCTTGCCTCAGCCTCCCAAGTAGCTGGGACTATAGGGACACACCACCATACATGGCTAATTTTTGCATTTTTAGTAGAAACAAGGTTTCTTTTTTTTTTTT
>NW_016107353.1:1427154-1429097 GCF_001604975.1 Cebus imitator | reverse complement strand
CTGAGTAGCTGGGATTACAGGCATGCACCACCACGCCCAGCTAATTTTTGTCTCTGTATAGTAGAGACAGAGTTTCTCTGTGTTGGCCAGTCTGGTCTTGGACTCCTGACCTCATGATCCGCCCACCTCAGCTTCCCAAAGTGTTGGGATTACAGGCATGAGCCACCACACCTGGCCACATATGATTCTTATCAGACCCCAACACTAGCCTTTGGGAACCACAGTTCCTTCAGTGGTTGCCAGAGAGGTGTTACACCGGAGGGGTCCTGATGCAGACCCCGAGAGAGGGTTCTTGGATCTTGCACAAGTGTTCAGGGTGAGTCCACAGAGTAAAGTGAAAGCAAGTTTATTAGGAAAGTAAAGGAATGAAAGAAAGGCTACTCCTTAGACAGAGCAGCCCTGAGGGCTGCTGCTTGCCCATTTTTATGGTTATTTCTTGGTTATATGCTAAACAAGGGGTGGAGTATTCATGCCTCCCCTTTTAGACCATACAGGGTGACTTTGTTTTTGTAAACTATCATGGTGCCGGTGAGAGTGTAGCAGTGAGGATGACCAGAGGTCGCTCTTGTCACTGTCTTGGTTTTGGTGAGTTTTGGCTGGATTCTCTACTGCGGCCTGCTTTATCGGCAAGATCTTTATGACCTGTATTCGGTGCCGAACGCCTTTCTCATCCTGTGACTTATAATGCCTTAGCTGACACTGAGATACCACCTCACTCCAGTTAGAATGGCGATCATTAAAACATCTGGAGACAACAGAAGCTGAGAGGATGTGGAGAAATAGGAACACTTTTACACTGTTGGTGGGAGTGTAAATTAGTTCAACCATTGTGGAAGACAGTGTGGTGATTCCTCAAGGACCTAGAAATAGAAATTCCATTTGACCCAGCAATCTCATTACTGGGTATATATCCAAAGGATTATAAATTGTTCTTCTATAAGGACACATGCATACGTATGTTCATTGCAGCACTGTTTACGATAACAAAGACCTGGAACCAACCCAAATGCCCATCGATGATAGACTGGACAGGAAAAATGTGGCACATATACACCATGGAATACTATGCAGCCATAAAAAATGATGAGTTCATGTTCTTTGTAGGGACATGGGTGAATCTGGAAACCATCATTCTCAGCAAACTGACACAAGAACAGAAAATCAAACAGTGCATGTTCTCACTCACAGGTGGGTGTTGAACAATGAGAACACATGGACACAGGGAGGGGAGCATCACACACTGAGGTCTGTGGTGGGGGGGGACTAGGGGAGGGACTGTGGGGGATAGGGAGCTGGGGAAGGATAACATGGGGAGAAATGCCAGATACAGGTGATGGAGATGGAGGCAGCAAACCACATTGCCATGTATGTACCTATGCAACAATCCTGCATGTTCTTCACATGTACCCCAGAACCTAAAATGAAATATATACATATAATATATAATATATATAATAGAATGCCTTAACTGTCTCAGAATGCAGCCCAGTAGGGCTCAGCCTCTTTTTACCAGGCCCCTAGTCAAGATGAAATTGCTCTGGTTCAAATGCCTCTGACAACTTCAGCCTCCCAAAGTGCTGGGATTACAGGCATGAGCCACCATACCCCACTGAGTTCCTTAATTTAATTTAGTTAATTTTTTTTTGAGACGGAGTCTCAGTCTGTCGAACAGGCTGGAGTATAGTGGCATGATCTCGGCTCACTGCAACCTCCGCCGCCAGGGTTAAAGCAACTCTCATGCCTGAGCCTCCCAAGTAGCTGGGATGTGCAACCACATCCAGTTAATGTTTTGTACTTTTAATAGAGATGGGGTTTCACTATGTTGGCCAGGCTGGTCTCAAACTCCTGAACTCAAGTGATCCGCTCTCCTCAGCCTCCCAAAGGTTGAGATTAGAGGCATGAGCCACCACACCTGGCCAAATGTCTTTTTTTTTTTTTTTTTT
>NW_016107353.1:1417998-1425989 GCF_001604975.1 Cebus imitator | reverse complement strand
TTTCACCATCTTGGCCAGGCTGGTCTTGAACTCCTGACCTCATGATCCACCTACCTTGGCCTTCCAAAGTGCTGGGGTTACAGGTGTGAGCCACTGTGCTCGGCCGCATGCATCTTTGTGAGAGCATCTTTCAGGCTGCTGGGGTTATTTGTTTAAATGTCTGTCACCCAAGTAGACTTTTAAAACCTGAGGACAGGGACTATGGTTTACTTATTGCATCTCTGGCATTTAGCACAGCGCTTGACTACAGGAATTAATTGGGCCATCTGAAAAGGTCTCGTAGGTGCTTCTTGCTTCTGTGAATTTGGGACATAAGTGTGTGATGGTGTCAGAGGTGTTTGAACCAGAGCAACTGCATCTTGAATAGGGGAGGGGTAAAACACGGCTGAGATCTACTGGGCTGCATTTTTAGGAGGTTAAGACATTCTTAATTACAGTCACAGGATGAGATAGGAGGTACACGAGATACAGGTCACAAAGACCTTGCTGATAAAACAGCATGTAGCCAGCCCTGGTGGCTCACGCCTATAATACCAGCACTTTGGGAGGCTGATGCGGGTGGATCACCTGAAGTCAGGAGTTCATGACCAGTCTGGCCAGTATGGCAAAACCCCGTCTCTACTGAAAAATACAAAAATTAGCCCGGTGTGGTGGTGCACACCTGTAGTCCCAACTACTCAGGAGGCTGAGGCCTGAGAATCGCTTGAACCGGGAGGCGGAGGTTGCAGTGAGCCGAGATCCCACCATTGCTCTCCAGCCTGGGTGACAGAGCAAGACTTAGTCTCAAAACAAACAAACAAACGCAGCATGTGGTAAAGAAGCCGGCCAAATCCCACCCAAACCAAGATGGCGACCTCTGGTCATCCTTACTGCTGATTATATACTAATTATAATTCATTAGCATGCTAAAAGACACTCCTACCAGTGCCATGACAGTTTACAAATGCCATGGCAACATCAGATCCTATACGGTTTAAAAAGAAGAGGAACCCTCAGTTCTGGGAACTGCCCACCCCTTTCCCAGAAAGCTCATGAATAATCCACCCCTTGTTTAGCACATAATCAAGAAATTAATCATAAGAAAAGCCAACCAGCAGCCCTTGAGGTGGCTCTGCCTATGGTGTAGCCATTCTTTATATTCTTCCTTTTTTTTAAAAAAAAATATTTTTGTCTTTCTTTTTTTGGTTGCCATTGTTTCTTTTCTTTTCTTTTCTTTTCTTTTCTTTTCTTTTTTTAGATGGAGTTTCATTCTTGTTGCCCAGGCTGGAGTGTAGTGTCGCCATCTCGGCTCACGGTAACCTCCGTCTCCCGGGTTCAAGTGATTCTCCTGCCTCAGCCTCCTGAGTAGCTGGGATTACAGGCATGCGCCACCATGCCTGGCTAATTTTGTGTTTTTAGTAGAGATGAGGTTTCTCCATGTTGGTCAGTCTGGTCTCGAACTCCTGACCCTCAGGTGATCTGCCTGACTCGGCCTCCCAAAGTGCTGGGATTACAGGCATGAGCCACCATACCTGGCCTATTCCTTTACTTTCTTAATAAACTTACTTTCACTTTATGGGCTTACCCCGAATCCTTTCATGTACGAGATCCAAGACCGCTTTTGGGGTCTGGATCGGGACCCCTTTCTATTAACAATATGGTGGGACATGGAGAAAAACATCAGCAGCTAGTTTTTTTTCCCGCTGTTCTCTCCTTAGCCAACGAAAACACTGTCCTCTCATAGGAAGGGTAACCTGCACCCCGTGTTTGGTCTCCTTTGCCCTACTAATGTGTTAACAGTAGCTTTTGAGGCTGGGCATGGTGGTTCATGCCTGTAACCCCAGCACTTTGGGAGGCCGAGTTGGGAGGATCGCTTTGAGCCTGAGTTCAAGATCAGCCTGGGCAACATAGCAAGACCCTGCCTCAAAAAACAAACAAACAAAAGAGCAGCTTTTGTATAACTGTGCTTCCAAATGCCAAAATTGGGCTGGGCATGGTGGCTCATGCCTATAATCCCAGCACTTTGGGAGGCCGAGTTGGGAGGATCGCTTTGAGCCTGAGTTCAAGATCAGCCTGGGCAACATAGCAAGACCCTGCCTCAAAAAACAAACAAACAAAAGAGCAGCTTTTGTATAACTGTGCTTCCAAATGCCAAAATTGGGCTGGGCATGGTGGCTCATGCCTATAATCCCAGCACTTTGGGAGGCCGAGTTGGGAGGATCGCTTTGAGCCTGAGTTCAAGATCAGCCTGGGCAACATAGCAAGACCCTGCCTCAAAAAACAAACAAACAAAAGAGCAGCTTTTGTATAACTGTGCTTCCAAATGCCAAAATTGGGCTGGGCATGGTGGCTCATGCCTATAATCCCAGCACTTTGGGAGGCCGAGTTGGGAGGATCGCTTTGAGCCTGAGTTCAAGATCAGCCTGGGCAACATAGCAAGACCCTGCCTCAAAAAACAAACAAACAAAAGAGCAGCTTTTGTATAACTGTGCTTCCAAATGCCAAAATTGGGCTGGGCATGGTGGCTCATGCCTATAATCCCAGCACTTTGGGAGGCCGAGTTGGGAGGATCGCTTTGAGCCTGAGTTCAAGATCAGCCTGGGCAACATAGCAAGACCCTGCCTCAAAAAACAAACAAACAAAAGAGCAGCTTTTGTATAACTGTGCTTCCAAATGCCAAAATTGGGCTGGGCATGGTGGCTCATGCCTATAATCCCAGCACTTTGGGAGGCCGAGTTGGGAGGATCGCTTTGAGCCTGAGTTCAAGATCAGCCTGGGCAACATAGCAAGACCCTGCCTCAAAAAACAAACAAACAAAAGAGCAGCTTTTGTATAACTGTGCTTCCAAATGCCAAAATTGGGCTGGGCATGGTGGCTCATGCCTATAATCCCAGCACTTTGGGAGGCCGAGTTGGGAGGATCGCTTTGAGCCTGAGTTCAAGATCAGCCTGGGCAACATAGCAAGACCCTGCCTCAAAAAACAAACAAACAAAAGAGCAGCTTTTGTATAACTGTGCTTCCAAATGCCAAAATTGGGCTGGGCATGGTGGCTCATGCCTATAATCCCAGCACTTTGGGAGGCCGAGTTGGGAGGATCGCTTTGAGCCTGAGTTCAAGATCAGCCTGGGCAACATAGCAAGACCCTGCCTCAAAAAACAAACAAACAAAAGAGCAGCTTTTGTATAACTGTGCTTCCAAATGCCAAAATTGGGCTGGGCATGGTGGCTCATGCCTATAATCCCAGCACTTTGGGAGGCCGAGTTGGGAGGATCGCTTTGAGCCTGAGTTCAAGATCAGCCTGGGCAACATAGCAAGACCCTGCCTCAAAAAACAAACAAACAAAAGAGCAGCTTTTGTATAACTGTGCTTCCAAATGCCAAAATTGGGCTGGGCATGGTGGCTCATGCCTATAATCCCAGCACTTTGGGAGGCCGAGTTGGGAGGATCGCTTTGAGCCTGAGTTCAAGATCAGCCTGGGCAACATAGCAAGACCCTGCCTCAAAAAACAAACAAACAAAAGAGCAGCTTTTGTATAACTGTGCTTCCAAATGCCAAAATTGGGCTGGGCATGGTGGCTCATGCCTATAATCCCAGCACTTTGGGAGGCCGAGTTGGGAGGATCGCTTTGAGCCTGAGTTCAAGATCAGCCTGGGCAACATAGCAAGACCCTGCCTCAAAAAACAAACAAACAAAAGAGCAGCTTTTGTATAACTGTGCTTCCAAATGCCAAAATTGGGCTGGGCATGGTGGCTCATGCCTATAATCCCAGCACTTTGGGAGGCCGAGTTGGGAGGATCGCTTTGAGCCTGAGTTCAAGATCAGCCTGGGCAACATAGCAAGACCCTGCCTCAAAAAACAAACAAACAAAAGAGCAGCTTTTGTATAACTGTGCTTCCAAATGCCAAAATTGGGCTGGGCATGGTGGCTCATGCCTATAATCCCAGCACTTTGGGAGGCCGAGTTGGGAGGATCGCTTTGAGCCTGAGTTCAAGATCAGCCTGGGCAACATAGCAAGACCCTGCCTCAAAAAACAAACAAACAAAAGAGCAGCTTTTGTATAACTGTGCTTCCAAATGCCAAAATTGGGCTGGGCATGGTGGCTCATGCCTATAATCCCAGCACTTTGGGAGGCCGAGTTGGGAGGATCGCTTTGAGCCTGAGTTCAAGATCAGCCTGGGCAACATAGCAAGACCCTGCCTCAAAAAACAAACAAACAAAAGAGCAGCTTTTGTATAACTGTGCTTCCAAATGCCAAAATTGGGCTGGGCATGGTGGCTCATGCCTATAATCCCAGCACTTTGGGAGGCCGAGTTGGGAGGATCGCTTTGAGCCTGAGTTCAAGATCAGCCTGGGCAACATAGCAAGACCCTGCCTCAAAAAACAAACAAACAAAAGAGCAGCTTTTGTATAACTGTGCTTCCAAATGCCAAAATTGGGCTGGGCATGGTGGCTCATGCCTATAATCCCAGCACTTTGGGAGGCCGAGTTGGGAGGATCGCTTTGAGCCTGAGTTCAAGATCAGCCTGGGCAACATAGCAAGACCCTGCCTCAAAAAACAAACAAACAAAAGAGCAGCTTTTGTATAACTGTGCTTCCAAATGCCAAAATTGGGCTGGGCATGGTGGCTCATGCCTATAATCCCAGCACTTTGGGAGGCCGAGTTGGGAGGATCGCTTTGAGCCTGAGTTCAAGATCAGCCTGGGCAACATAGCAAGACCCTGCCTCAAAAAACAAACAAACAAAAGAGCAGCTTTTGTATAACTGTGCTTCCAAATGCCAAAATTGGGCTGGGCATGGTGGCTCATGCCTATAATCCCAGCACTTTGGGAGGCCGAGTTGGGAGGATCGCTTTGAGCCTGAGTTCAAGATCAGCCTGGGCAACATAGCAAGACCCTGCCTCAAAAAACAAACAAACAAAAGAGCAGCTTTTGTATAACTGTGCTTCCAAATGCCAAAATTGGGCTGGGCATGGTGGCTCATGCCTATAATCCCAGCACTTTGGGAGGCCGAGTTGGGAGGATCGCTTTGAGCCTGAGTTCAAGATCAGCCTGGGCAACATAGCAAGACCCTGCCTCAAAAAACAAACAAACAAAAGAGCAGCTTTTGTATAACTGTGCTTCCAAATGCCAAAATTGGGCTGGGCATGGTGGCTCATGCCTATAATCCCAGCACTTTGGGAGGCCGAGTTGGGAGGATCGCTTTGAGCCTGAGTTCAAGATCAGCCTGGGCAACATAGCAAGACCCTGCCTCAAAAAACAAACAAACAAAAGAGCAGCTTTTGTATAACTGTGCTTCCAAATGCCAAAATTGGGCTGGGCATGGTGGCTCATGCCTATAATCCCAGCACTTTGGGAGGCCGAGTTGGGAGGATCGCTTTGAGCCTGAGTTCAAGATCAGCCTGGGCAACATAGCAAGACCCTGCCTCAAAAAACAAACAAACAAAAGAGCAGCTTTTGTATAACTGTGCTTCCAAATGCCAAAATTGGGCTGGGCATGGTGGCTCATGCCTATAATCCCAGCACTTTGGGAGGCCGAGTTGGGAGGATCGCTTTGAGCCTGAGTTCAAGATCAGCCTGGGCAACATAGCAAGACCCTGCCTCAAAAAACAAACAAACAAAAGAGCAGCTTTTGTATAACTGTGCTTCCAAATGCCAAAATTGGGCTGGGCATGGTGGCTCATGCCTATAATCCCAGCACTTTGGGAGGCCGAGTTGGGAGGATCGCTTTGAGCCTGAGTTCAAGATCAGCCTGGGCAACATAGCAAGACCCTGCCTCAAAAAACAAACAAACAAAAGAGCAGCTTTTGTATAACTGTGCTTCCAAATGCCAAAATTGGGCTGGGCATGGTGGCTCATGCCTATAATCCCAGCACTTTGGGAGGCCGAGTTGGGAGGATCGCTTTGAGCCTGAGTTCAAGATCAGCCTGGGCAACATAGCAAGACCCTGCCTCAAAAAACAAACAAACAAAAGAGCAGCTTTTGTATAACTGTGCTTCCAAATGCCAAAATTGGGCTGGGCATGGTGGCTCATGCCTATAATCCCAGCACTTTGGGAGGCCGAGTTGGGAGGATCGCTTTGAGCCTGAGTTCAAGATCAGCCTGGGCAACATAGCAAGACCCTGCCTCAAAAAACAAACAAACAAAAGAGCAGCTTTTGTATAACTGTGCTTCCAAATGCCAAAATTGGGCTGGGCATGGTGGCTCATGCCTATAATCCCAGCACTTTGGGAGGCCGAGTTGGGAGGATCGCTTTGAGCCTGAGTTCAAGATCAGCCTGGGCAACATAGCAAGACCCTGCCTCAAAAAACAAACAAACAAAAGAGCAGCTTTTGTATAACTGTGCTTCCAAATGCCAAAATTGGGCTGGGCATGGTGGCTCATGCCTATAATCCCAGCACTTTGGGAGGCCGAGTTGGGAGGATCGCTTTGAGCCTGAGTTCAAGATCAGCCTGGGCAACATAGCAAGACCCTGCCTCAAAAAACAAACAAACAAAAGAGCAGCTTTTGTATAACTGTGCTTCCAAATGCCAAAATTGGGCTGGGCATGGTGGCTCATGCCTATAATCCCAGCACTTTGGGAGGCCGAGTTGGGAGGATCGCTTTGAGCCTGAGTTCAAGATCAGCCTGGGCAACATAGCAAGACCCTGCCTCAAAAAACAAACAAACAAAAGAGCAGCTTTTGTATAACTGTGCTTCCAAATGCCAAAATTGGGCTGGGCATGGTGGCTCATGCCTATAATCCCAGCACTTTGGGAGGCCGAGTTGGGAGGATCGCTTTGAGCCTGAGTTCAAGATCAGCCTGGGCAACATAGCAAGACCCTGCCTCAAAAAACAAACAAACAAAAGAGCAGCTTTTGTATAACTGTGCTTCCAAATGCCAAAATTGGGCTGGGCATGGTGGCTCATGCCTATAATCCCAGCACTTTGGGAGGCCGAGTTGGGAGGATCGCTTTGAGCCTGAGTTCAAGATCAGCCTGGGCAACATAGCAAGACCCTGCCTCAAAAAACAAACAAACAAAAGAGCAGCTTTTGTATAACTGTGCTTCCAAATGCCAAAATTGGGCTGGGCATGGTGGCTCATGCCTATAATCCCAGCACTTTGGGAGGCCGAGTTGGGAGGATCGCTTTGAGCCTGAGTTCAAGATCAGCCTGGGCAACATAGCAAGACCCTGCCTCAAAAAACAAACAAACAAAAGAGCAGCTTTTGTATAACTGTGCTTCCAAATGCCAAAATTGGGCTGGGCATGGTGGCTCATGCCTATAATCCCAGCACTTTGGGAGGCCGAGGCAGGTGGATCACAAGGTCAGGAGTTCGAGACCAGCCTGGTCAATATGGTGAAACACGATTTCTACTAAAAATATAAAAATTAGCTGGGCAAGGTGGCGCATGCCTGTAATTCCAGCTACAGGTACTTGGAAGGCTGAGGCAGGAGAATTGCTTGAACCCAAGAGGTGGAGGTTGCAGTGAGCTGAGATTGAGCCATTGCACTCCAGCCTGAGTGACAGAGCAAGACTCCATCTTGGAAAAAAAAAAGAAAAGGATAAATGCCAAAACTGTCCTGTGTGAAACACAATCGCAATCAGGTATATTTTTGGTTTGAGGACTGGGACAACCATGGTACAATGACACAAAAAGCCTTAATGGTGGCTGCTCCCGCCCACCTTCCTCATGTCTTTGCCTATATCCTGGAGGCCTCTCCAGTCCAGGCAAGTCTGAAACAGAGAACAAAGGCAGCAAATGCCTCCTTTTGAAGTTCAAGTTGTGAGAGACTGGAGTTAGGAAAGAAAGACTTAGAAAATACAGAAACATTTCACGGCCCCCTGTCCCCACTCTACCCGAGACCTTAGAGAAGAGTGAGGAGTATGTATTTGGAAGCAAAGAATGTGTGAGCAGACTAGGAGAAGTTTCTGTTCCCCTGCTTGGGTCAAACCCAACTGGAAGAGGTGGGTTGGTAATGCTGATGGGTAAGAGAACTCATTTCTTTCTTTCCTTTTTTTTTTTTTTTTTGAGAC
>NW_016107353.1:1350503-1416874 GCF_001604975.1 Cebus imitator | reverse complement strand
AGGCTGGAGTGCAATGGCACGATCTCGGCTCACCGCAATCTCTGCCTCCTGGGTTCAAGCAATTCTCCTGCCTCAGCCTCCTGAGTAGCTGGGACTACAGGCGCGCACCACCATGCCCAGCTAATTTTTGTATTTTTAGTAGAGACGGGTTTTCACCACGTTGACCAGGATGGTCTCGATCTCTTGACCTTGTGATCCACCTGCCTCGGCCTCCCCAAGTGCTGGGATTACAGGCGTGAGCCACTGTGCCCGGCCGGGTTCTTTTTCTTTCTTTTTTTTTTTTGAAATGGAGTTTTGCTCTTGTTGCCTAGGCTGGAGTGCAATCGGGTGATCTCGGCTCACCGCTACCTCTGCCTCCTGGGTTCAAATGATTCCCCCTGCCTCAGCCTCCCAACTAGCTGGGATTACAGGCATCTGCCACCATGCTCAGCTAATTTTTTGTATTTTTAGTAGAGATGGGGTTTCACCATGTTGGCCAGGCTGGTCTTGAACTCCCGACCTCAGGTGATCCACCCACCTCAGCCTCCCAAAGTGCTGGGATTGTAGGCTTGAGCCACCTCGCACGGCCAGGGTGTTACTTCATTGATTACGGTGTCCTGAATAGGCTGGGGAGGCAAGAAATATATCTGCATTTAATTATTTTCTTTTGAGCATACATTTCCTTTTTGATCTTTTGTGTGTCACGGGATACCTGCATGACGGTGGAGCTTGGGTCTACCTGTGTCCTTTAGGAGTAGGCTAGGCCCATATGTGGTGTGTGTGCTAGCTAAAGCTGCATGGTTCTTCCATGTTCCCGTAGATTGCAGCCAAGCAATAGCCAGCGTGACCCTGTCACCCTGTAAGACAGGTCACTGCGGTTAAAATCCTCAAAAGGGGCCGGGGGCAGTGGCTCACGCCTGTAATCCCAGCACTTTGGGAGCCTGAGGCGGATAGATCACAAGGTCAGGAGTTCAAGACCAGCCTGGCCAAGATGGTGAAACCCCGTCTCTACTAAAAATACAAAAAGATTAGCTGGGGCTGGTGGCAGGTGCCTGTAATCCCAGCTACTCGAGAGGCTGAAGCAGAGAATAGCTTGAAGCTGGGGGCAGATGTTGCAGTGAGCTGAGATCGCACCCCTGCACTCCAGGCTGGGTGACAGAGCAAAACTCTGTCTCAAAATGAATAAAAAAATAAAAATAAAAAGTCTTCCAAAGAATTCTTGTTTAATGAAAGCCAGCCTTATAATGGCCTATAGGTTCTGAACTCATCTCCCTCCCTTGCCCACTTGGTCACTCCATTCCATCCCCTGGCCTCCGTGCACACCCTCAGTTAAATCAAGATCTGCTTCAGGGCCTTTCCGCTTGCTGCGCCTTTTGCTTGCAGCCTCCTTCCTCCACATTTAAACAGCTCACTTCCTTAATTCCTCCAGGTCTCTGTATCGGAGAGGCCCTCTGTGAGCACTCTACTTGTATCTGGTGCTTCCCATTCCTCTTACCCTACCTTACTTTCCTCCCTGTTTTTTTTTTTAAGATGGAGTTTTGCTCTTATTGTCCAGGCTGGAGCGCAATGGCACAATCTAGGTTCACCGCAACCTCTATGTTCTAGGTTCAAGCAATTCTCCTGCCTCAGCCTCCTGAGTAGCTGGGATTACAGGTGCCTACCACCACACCCTGCTAATTTTTGTATTTTTGGTAGAGACGTGGTTTCACCATGATGGCCAGGCTGGTCTGGAATTCCTGACCTCAGGTGATCCACCCGCCTTGGCCTCCCAAAGTGCTGGGATTACAGGTGTGAGCCACCATGCCCGGCTTTTTCCCTGATTCTTATCACCACTTGACATGCTACGTATTTACTTGTTTCTTTAAATTTTTAAATTTAATTTATTTTAATTTTTTAGAGATAGGGTCTCATTCTGTCACTCAACCTGGAGTGCAGTGGTGTGATCATAGCTCACTGAAGCCTCGAATTCCTGGACTCAAGTGATCTTCCTGCCTCAGCCTCCCCAGTAGCTGGGACAACAGGTACACACCACCATGCCTGGCTTACTTATTTCTCCTCCACAAGACCACATTCTAAGAGGTAAGGGACTTTATTTTGTTTATCTCCGGTGCCTGGCACCATAAATACCTGTTAAATAAATGAGTGAGTGGATCAGTATCCAAGGGGGAGGAGACAAGACCACAAAAAATGACTAAAGAGAGGCCTCTCACTGATCTTGGTGAGTGCAAGCTAGTTCGGTGCTGGATTTGATTTATTAAAATAAAAATGCTGGGCATGGTGGTTCACGCCTGTAATCCCAGCACTTTGGGAGGCTGAGACAGGTGGATCACCTGAGGTCAGGAGTTCAAGACCAGCCTGACCAACATGGTGAAACCCCGTCTCTACTAAAAATACAAAAAAAAGCCCGACGTGGTAACGCATGCCTGTATTCCCAGCTACTCAGGAGGCTGAGACAGGAGAATCGCTTGAACCCAGGAGGTGGAGGTTGCAGTGAGCCGAGATCCAGATCATGCCATTGCACTCCAGGCTGGACAACAAGAGTGAAACATGGTCAGGAAAAAGAAAAAGTCCAGGTGCAGTGCTGGCTCACACCTGTAATCTCAGCACTTTGGGAGGCCAAGGCAGGCAGATCACCTGAGGTCGGAAATCGGAGACTAGCCTGACCAACACGGAGAAACCCCGTCTCTACTAAAAATACAAAATTAGCTGGGCGTGGTGGCTTGTGCCTGTCGTACCAGATACTCAGGAGGCTCAGGCAAGAGAATCACTTGAACCCAGGAGGCAGAGGTTTCAGGGAGCCGGGATTGCTCCATTGCACTCCATCTTGGGCAATAAGAACAAAACTCTGTCTCCAAAAAAAAAGAGAAAAGAAACATATATCTTATACTTTAGGGGTGTGGAAAATTTGTCTTTGTTGCAGATACAAGTGGCTGGGCCCATGTGAAGCCTGCCTGCACATGTCCCGGTATTCAGTACACACAAAATAATGCTACATTCCAGGGGAGATAAAGCAATGAAAGAGAAATTCCGTCTAGACATTCTCCAGTGGTTATTAATAGCAATTAGGTGTGAGAGCAGGAATGGAAAGAGCCACAGTTGGGAAAACCCTTATGTTCCAGAGCGAACTCTGGTACAGAGTCAGGATTACAACGCAGGCCTTCTAATTCCCAGATCGAGTTCTTTCTACTGCACCCGGGATGACACATCTCACTTCTCCTAATTTTATGCCATTCCGTTGGGTTAGAGCTCTGCATTCCCAAACAACTGTTCTTCCACCACAAATTCCAAAGCAGGAGATTATCATTCCACTGCAGAATCAACTAGATAATAGATGGTCTCAACAGGCTAGTCTACAGTCATTAAGCTTTGCTGAATTTTACTTGTGCATACATTAATAATTGTAATGGGAGATAATTGAGACAGAATCCAAATTAGGCTTGCTTGTTTGTTTAAACACAACTTGTTACATTACCACCTAACTCTGCACTATTTGTTTTGTTAGTTACAATCATAGTATTTCAGGGCTGGCAGGGACCTTAAGGATGGACTAGGTCAGTGTTTTTGTTTTTTTGAAATGGGATCTTATTCTGTCACCCTGGCTGGAGTGGCATCATCACAGCTCACTCCTGCCTCAACCTTCTGGGTTCAGGTGTTCCTCCTACCTCAGCCCTCTGAATAGCTGGAACTGTAGGTGTGCACCATCATGCTTGGCTAATTTTTTTTAATTGATATATATATTTTTTTGAGATGGAGTCTCACTCTGTCGTGCAGGTTGGAGTGCAGTGGCACAATCTCAGCTCACTGCAACTTTCGCCTCCCAGGTGCAAGCAATTCTCCTGCCTCAGCCTCCCAAGTAGCTGGGATTACAGGCGCCCACCACCATGACTGGCTAGTTTTGACATTTTAGTAGAGACAGGTTTTCACCATGTTGGCCAGGCGGGTCTCAAACTCCTGACCTCAGCTGATCCAGAGTGCTGGGATTACAGGAGTGAGCCACCGTGCCCGGTCAATTTTCCTTTTTGTTTGTTTAGTTTATTATTTATTCTCCAGCCCCCATTTTAAAGAAACTAAGTGGGCAATGTGTTCATGCCTGTGGAGAGCAACCTGGACAGACAAGTAGGGACAAGATCTCAGATCATGTAAGCCTTTTTCAACCAGAGCTAGTTCTTCCTTTAGATCCAGCCCATTAAAGTAGCCAGGAGAGTTTGGGATGTTATTAAATGTCATGCTTTTCCTAAAGGAATTTGAGGAGTGGGCAAGGTCCTTTCCTCCCTATGATGTGTGTGTGTGTGTGTGTGTGTGTGTGTGTGTGTGTTTTAGAGATGGGGTCTTGCTATGTTGTCCACGCTGGACTTGAACTCCTGGACTCAAGCGATCCTCCCGCCTCAGCCCTTCCACCTCCCCAGTCGCTGGGGCAACAGGTGTGCACTACTGTGCCTGCCTCTTCCGTACAATATTTTAAAGGTGGGTGGGGAACTTGGTTGTGCACCTGGATGACAGCTGCAGGAAGGAGCTCTCTCGGATATGAAAGCTCAGAATGTAAATGACCTGCCAGGGAGCTGTTTTGACCTGAAACTGGGGCCTAATGTCAGTCTCTAGCAAGACTCAATTAATGAAAAACTTTTTTTTTTTTTTTTGAGACAGAGTCTCGCTGTGTTGCCCAGGCTGGAATGCAGTGGCGTGATCTTGGCTCACTGCAGCCTCCACCTCCCAGGTTCAAGCAATTCTCTGCATCAGCCTCCTGAGTAGCTAGGATTACAGGCACCAGCCACCATGCCCGGCTAATTTTTGTATTTTTAGTAGAGACAAGGTTTCACCATCTTGGCCAGGCTGGTCTTGAACTCCTGATCTCGTGATCCACCTGCCTCAGCCTCCCAAGGTACTGGGAATACAGGCCTGGGCCATCGTGCTGGGCAATAAAAGGCATTTTTTAAACTATGGGGAGGGGAGGGGGGTGGTAGAGAACCCAAGGGAAAGGTAGCTAATATAAGGGAAACTACTTTTCCTAAAAGACATTTCATATAAAGCAAACAAAAAATAAAACTAAAAAACAAAAGAGAAAGAAAGAAAGGAAGGAAGAAAGAAAGAAAGAGAAAAAAAAGCAAGGACTGCCAAGGCTGCTCTTTCTTATTCTTCCAAAAGCTCCAGCTCCTGGATTGTGGATTCTAACCAAGGTAGGTGGGACAGTTTGTACTACAAGGGAATGAAGCCAATACAAGGACCCAGAGGGAAGGGAAGCATCGTCAGAGTCCAGTGGCGAGAGGAATTCTGTGCTTGTTTAAATGAGGTTGTCCTTGTGGGTGTGGCGTTTCCCTTTTCAACTTATGTAGACAATCAGTGGCATTACCCAAAAGTGGCAACACATTGAGGACAGCACAGTTACAAGTGGGCATGAGTTTTTATTCTCAGTGCACAGCAGTATTGGTTTCTGTTCATCAGCAAAAAGCTTTATTGGTTTCAAATTTATCCCTTTTAAAACTCTTCTTCTTCTGGTCTCAGTGGAACAACATATTTGAATTTCAGATTTGCCAGTTTATAGCATTTTTTTCCCCTAAGAACCATATAAATACATGCAAAACATTGTACATAGAGCTTAAATAATATCAAAATGCAAATATAGATTGGGTGCGCTGTTAAGCTGAGTTGCGAATTATGGCAACACACACTGGGGTATACGTTGGTTTGATATTACCCTTTGTTTGTTTATGTCATGCAGACCACAATAGTCAATCTTTTGTTTTGTTTTTCTTTTTTGTACAAAAATACCAGTGCTTGTTATACTAATTACTAAAAGAAGAAGAAACTCAAACATTCCTATCTGCGTGCTAATTTGAAAGAACAACGTAGATAGATTTGTTGGCACATATATATGGCATATTCACATATGGCATATATACATATGGGGAGAAAACGTGAACCAAAGGCCAATTCAGTTATGGGAGCTCATCTCCCTCCATCTCTCCTAATCAAGAGCAAAGGGAACAGCAGGCCTAACAGCAGGATTGGGAAGGCAAAAGGACTGGCACTGAGCTAAATCAAAGGGCGTCTGGTCTATTCGGAGGGAGAGGCTGGAATGGCTTAACAATAGCAGGCATCTGTAAGTGCCCACCCTCACCAACGCAGTGGGGGTGGTCCCTAGATATGAAAGGTAAGGAAGGGAATTCCATATTGTGATGGTACCACAGGCTGCTTCAATTGTAAGGCAAAGGAAGCAGGAAAGAAAGGAAGGGATGCATTTAGAGTTTTTTTGGCACAAACGAGTGTGCCACGCCCCTCTGGGTTTTCACCAGTGAGGTAACCACTCAGATTTAACTGTGCCAATTTTCCTATCTGAAGCTCAAGGGGAAGAAGAAACTCAAACCCTAAAGAACCCACAAGTATCTAGAGGGATTTTTAGGTGATCTCTCTCTTAACCCCTTTAGGGATAGGAGAGTCACCCTAGAGGACAGATGGTACTATGGGAAGGACCTAGCCCCAAGACTGTCACTCAGGGCAAGGACCAGCCATTGTTTCATCCATTTAGAATTCTGTCCCCATTTAATATATTGCACAAAATCTTTCTAGGGGAGGAAAGGCATCAATAACCTTGTGCAAAAACTCACTAATGGAAAACTCCAGGGGGAATAGGAAATACAAACCATGAAAAGCACAAACCCCAAATCAGAATATCCTTACAGACCAGGAGATATTAATGTCTTTGGTACCTCTCTGCCAGCTATTCTTCAAGAAACACAATTCCAACCGAGGCCCCTGATCCTAATCACTAATTAGGAAAGAGTCTGGCTATCCATCTGTATGGCGGCGTGGGGGGATTCATTTCCTGACAGCTGTATTCCTTGCTGGATATTTTCCTGACTTTCCACAGTTTACTACCCGTTTTTCTAGGTTTATTAAGAGAGGAAGCTAGGATGATGTGTTCTCCTTCTCCCCATCAGACCCTTTTCAAATCCAAAGCACCATTTTGGGGAAAAGTGTTATTAACTTATGCCAAATTTACCCACTGCCAGTTGGATCAGTGAAACTGAATAGAAAAAAAACTTCTATAAAAAACATATGCACATAGACACTTAAACTTAATTCCATATCAACAAAATTTATATTAAAAAAGTCTAGAACCCAACAATTTTTTTCCCCTAAGTATAAAGATGGCTGTTTGGAGAAAGTTAGTGTGGTGTATTGGTTTGAAACCAATCACAAATATACTAAGTCACCTGTCATGTCAAACAGCTGGTTATGTGCTCCCTTCCACAGGGCTACATGACGGCACTTTATTTTAAATCGTTTAAACAAAATACATATGGCTGACTCAAAAATATCAGTTTCTGATCTAAAGAAAACTATATTTTTTGCATATATTTCTGTATTTTCTCTCCTACTATGGAAACTAGAACACAAGAAAAAAACCGTTGACTTTTACAAAGTAGACACAAGCCCTCAAGAGTAACCCGTCAGGCACCATGAGAGTCTTTTGCGAACAGGAATGGTAAAACAGCCTTCAAAGCTTGTTATTGGCTTGCTATTTAAAATGATCTGAGGTAATACAAGACTTGATAGAATTAAATCTTCTAAAGTAGTTGATGAATATGTATGTTAACACTAAACCACCTTGGGTGAGCTGTTTTTTGCCCCATGAGTATTTAAGACATAAAAAAGAATTACTGAAGCATGTACATTTCACAAAACAAAAATCAAATTTGCTTTCCTGTTTCCTACAATGATGGATTATGGAGTCATAGGGATGTGTAGGGGGCATTGTGTCTTTATGTTTCCTACTGTGGACAGCTCAGGCGAAAGGGGTGAGGGAGGGCAGATCCGGAAGAAAAGGCCAGGTGGATCAGGTCACCTTCCTCTCACATGGGAATTTGGCAGTTCATACGCCTCCTCTACTTGACTCTCATCGCTCTAGAGACGGGGGGTGGGCGTCACTGTCTAATGGGAGGTGAGAGTCGGAGACATGAACTGACGCCTGCACAGAAGTCAACATCAACAAGGATACCAATGGAGCTCCTGCGAATGTGGCTCCACCTTGCCCCAGTAAGGAACACTTAAAAAATCTCCTAGCAAATTTCCCAACTCCTGAGAGGCAGATGGGAAGGGGATGCTTTGGGCAGTGTTCAGGGAATAAAGGCACAGGGCTTTACTGGGCAGCAGCTGGAGCACGTGGCAGAAGGGGGGTTGGAGGAAGGGCAGATATGCAGGGGCGTCTTTTGCTCCATTAAGTGGGCAAAATGTCACAGGGGCCTCCCACTTTGGATACATATTTTTCAAAATCAGAATATTTGAGAAAAGCTGGGACCTTCTCAGAGACTGGAAAAGTTGTGACATGTGGCAAAAAGTAGAATTAGAAACTAACTGGAGAGAATGTCAAAGCTGGTCCCCAGGCACCTAAGCTCAAGGTTTCTGACCCCTGCAGGAAGGTTTTCTCAGATCACTCTAGACTGGCTCTTTGGCCTCTCCCAAGGCTTCTCAACACTCATTCCCCACTAGTCAGTCTCACCCTGGAAAGCCTTGGCAGATGGCTTTGAAAGCAGTGGTCACCCCAAAGAGGAGCCCACAAAAGTCTGCTCTGATGGTCTGTCTTGCCCTAGATTTGCCAGCATCTGGTCCTCAATATGCAAGTCCAGTAAGGAGGCGGGGTCATACCCAGTTCATTCTTTTGCCACCACTTTAGGAATAAGAGAAAGCTCAGGCCTATGGTAAAAACTATATACCACACATATGCAACCTTCATGGGCAAGGCTGATCTCCCTGGCACTTAAAACCACATACACCTGACAAGATGGCAGGTTAGAAGCAGAAGGTAACCTGGCAACAACAGGGAAATATTCTTTTTATTTAAAAAAAACTTTTTTTTTTTTTAATAAAATGAGACAGAGTCTTGCTCCATCACCAGGTGCCAGGCTAGAGTGCAGTGGCACGATCTTGGCTCACTGCAGCCTCTGCCTCTTGGGTTCAGGCAATTCTCCTGCCTCAGCCTCCCGAGTAGCTAGGACTACAGGCGTGCGCCACCACGCCCAGCTAATTTTTGTATTTTTAGTAGAGACGGGGTTTCACCATGTTGACCAGGATGGTCTCGATCTCTTGACCTCGTGATCCACCCGCCTCAGCCTCCCAAAGTGCTGGGATTACAGGCGTGAGCCACCGCGCCCGGCCCAACAACAGGGAAATATTCTTACCAGCGCTTAATTGCTTCAAAAGGACCCTTTTAACAAAGAAACTGGTTGGATTCTAGAACAAAGTCAAGGGTTGTTTTGGGCAAAAGGGAAAAGGATCAAAGTTTACTCAATTCACACATATCCTTTCCATTTTCCTAATCACTATAACAAAAAAAAAAAAGGAAGGAAAGGGAAGACAAAAGAGCAAAAGAACCTTGGAGAAGTTTGACTGGAAGGGCAGAAAGAGTTAGAGGCTTCTAGGCCTGTAGGTGTAAGTTTTCAAAATGGGAAAAATTGAAAAACAAGCACACTACTGGCTGATTTTATATATTCCATCTCTGTCTCAATGTAGTCCACTTGGGGATATTTGTCTCCCTCTGAACCCTTAACTTAGCTTATAAATGGCACAGACTTAAAGGACAAAATCCAGAATTCAGGAGATGAACATCAGGGGAGAAGGTGGGTGGGTGATGTCAAGAGGATTGTCATCATTTCTTTACAAATGACAACTGACTACCAAGGAGCAGATTCTACCATTACCTGCCTGGGGTTTGACTGGGTCCTGCTACAAACCCCAAGTCAAGCTTAAGTTGAAATCCTTGTAGGTCTGTGCTCTTGCCTCTTCATGGTCAGGTGGGGGTTCACACATACTGCTGTTAACACAGCAGGTGACATGACAATGAAAAGTCCCATCATCACCTTATAGATGGGACAGACGAAAAAGAAAATAGGGAAAATAGGGATGAGAGTCAGAGAAAGAAAATTCACACTGATGTCTCTAGGCTCTGTAGAGGGCTGTCTGCGTGGGAGATCTGCGCTTGGTTGCAATCCACCGCGTTGTTGTTTGTGTTGGCATATGGAGTGACCTCACCATCCAACAGGAGCACCCTAGTCCCAAAGTTAGAAGCCTTGTCAGGATTTTCTTCCTCTTCCTCATCCAGGAGTGGTGTTCGTGGCAACTCCTCATCTATGGCAAATTCAGGGTGGGTCATGAAGTTGTGGATGGAGTTTTGGCTGTAGGGTTTCTGAATGCTTTCGTGGAGAGAACTATGGAACGCTTTGACCACTTTGATCTACACCAGGGAAAGGAAAAGGAGAATGAGAAAACAGCGAGGTGAGAATTGGCCGGCAGAACAAGGAGATGGTGGCTTTAGGACAGAAACGAAACCCAAACTATAAAACATGACTGCTCAACAACCAAAACCAAACAGTCAGAGGAGATCATGGGCCACCAGAAACATCACATGGCTCAACTTTCAAGCAGTGGGGTGGCTGGGGTGAGTGATGGCAAACAACTAGGATGTTTTGAAAGCTGCATTAAAAAAAGTAGAAAACCCAAAGCAAGGTTAGCATTCCCAAACAATCTACTTTTAAAACGAAACAGAAGACAAGAAGTTTCATTAGTTCTTTTAGATGGAGGGCAAGGACATGGGAACTAGATGCAAATTAACAGCCAAACTTAAAAAACGATTCAGACATGTGGATTTCTGTGTTGAGGCCAAACATTTTGTGAATGTGGAATGGAAAAATTATGCATTGAGGTTTAGTTATCTGTTTAAAGACCTCAAAGAGCCAGCATACACCAATGTGCACATAATACACGTTTGGTGACACGTGACCATGAATAACTTTGCAGCCAGGCAGACAAACCGATCTTCATTTGTGTCAGCAGCATGCAGAAAATTAACACTCTTCAATTTAATAATTTGCCCACTCAGCCAGGAAACATGCATATTTTTACATCCCACAACCACCACTGTGTCCCCTCCCCGCAAATAACACAGAACTTCACTCCTTCAGCCGAAGTGGATAAAATACAGGCGTCAAAAGATGACTTCCTCCTGCCTATTGAGAAAAGACCTGACTCTCAATGCATGTTCATGTCTCTCATGCACAGCAACTGTGCCCAATCATGCTGCTTTCTCCAGCTGTTTCCAAATTGTGAAGAGGAGCATGATCTTATGTGGAGAAGGGAATGAAAGGGACCAGGGAGAGAAACCTAATCCAGGAGGCAGTGATACAAACAAGTGGCATTTCTGATAGGGTGGATGAAGAGGATGAAGGAAAGGAAACCACATGCCATTTTACTGGGCAAAGGGAAATGCATTGCCCAATGTCAAAGTCTCTGCCCTACTGCACAAAAAGGAAGGGATTTGGTCAGTTCAGAGTCATGAAGAAGAAAATCGACATAATTGATTCTTGTGAACAGCTTTTGTTTGTCTGCAGGCACCAACAATTTTGGCAGATCTGCTTTTCTGAACTGTAGGTCTCTCTGAGTTGTGGCTTAGAATCGGGGTTGTTAGGATTGGGATAGAGGGAGAGGTCTGGAACTCTGAGAGGTTGGAGAGAGGGGCCAGGGGAAAGGTAAATTGTTGCAGGACAGTTTTAGTTGTTGGAAGGTGGCTGATCCTAGTCTTGTCCAAAAAATCTTCCCACAGAAAAGAAATGGGAGTAATGCAGGGGAAACTGTTGAGGTTAGAGGGGTAGGAGTGATGAAGGTGGGGGTAGGGTACCTGTTTCATTCCTCTGCCGTTTAAGCAAAAAGTATATTCCAGGAGAAGACACAAGAACTTGGACACAGCAGAGCATACAACGAGTCAGCCAAATAAACGGGTTGGATCGCTGTTCCAGTGCTTCCTACCACCATACAGAACCTTCATAAATGCTACTCAAAGCAGGCTCACTATCAATACTGTTGGTCCCTCTTCTCTGGAGGAGAATGTGTCTCTACTGGCTAAGGCTTTCCTTATCTTGCCCCACTCTGCTACAGCCTGCAGACCCACCCAGGTCTGAGGGTGCTCAAAGCTCAGTAGGCAAAGGACTCCTTGCCAGTCAATAGTATCAGCTCAACCCCTCAGCTAAGAAGAATCAGGAGGGCCGGGCGTGGTGGCTCACGCCTGTAATCCAAGCACTTTGGAGGCCAAGGCGGGCGGATCACCTGAGGTCGGGAGTTCAAGACCAGGCTGACCAACATGGTGAAACCCCATCTTTAAAAAAAAAAAAATAATAATAATAAAAAAGAAGAATCAGGAAGCATAGGCACACACTCACCATGCTGAACAGATAGTGAGGAACACATTTTTCTTATCTGATTCCTATTTGA
Source organism: Cebus imitator (assembly GCF_001604975.1). NCBI lineage: Eukaryota > Metazoa > Chordata > Mammalia > Primates > Cebidae > Cebus > Cebus imitator. The sequence goes on along the minus strand of NW_016107353.1, from coordinate 1,404,637 downwards.
CCATCTGATGTGTGAATTTTACCTGTCATGTTGCCTTTGCTCCAGATCTAGGTGAGATCAGATGGAATGGAAGCTCCATCTGGTCTTCAGGAAGTCTCAAGTTTTCATTGATCTACATAAAATCTCAGAGCAAGGCAATTTGGATTAAGTGAGTCCAAACCCAGTGCCTTCTCCCTTGGCCCTGGTACAGATACAATGGCCAAGGTTTGAGTCCAAAGTCATCCCACTCCATCAGGGTCATCACTGTCAGGAGTGATAACATAGCCCACATTTTTCATGTGCTCTCAAGATCTAAACTGAATATTACAGGAGGGTAGGTGCCTTTAGCCACCAGTATATCATCTTCAATATCAGTGATTTTCAACTTCCTGCTTCCATTTAATTGAATACTTTATTGAAACAATTACATGTGAAGTCCACTTATAGAAAATAAATTTTTAACAATTGGGGTTGGAGTGCGTGTCTGGAGCCCTGTTTGTTGGCTTTTCCTCTCACCTGTTGGGGTAAACAATGAGGGAGATAAAAGTGAATTGGGGATGGGTAGATGGAAAAAATATGGGAAACATCTTTTAGGGATTAAGAAACAGTCATCCAGCTAGACTGCAGGACTTCTGGAATCTAAAGGGAAACCAGCCACCTGTAAGGGAAGCTCACGTGAAGAGGGGTCAGAGAGCTAGGGAGCACCAGCTGGCTTGGTGGGTGGAGAGAGGGAGAGAAGGGTAAGGGAGGAGAGGGCATGGGGCTGTGCCAGGATGCCTCAACTCCAGCACTGGCCTCAGAGAACACATGCTGATGAATAACCACACACTATTTCACCACCAATCCACCCAGGGCTGGCCTCTTCCCTTCCTGGAGCATGAGGCCTCGTGGATGAGCAGTCAGGGCTAGTGAAGCAGGTGCAGGGAAAGTTTTGTGCACTCACCACACAGCCAGTTAACCCTTCCCTCCCTGGTCATCATTTCTCAAAACCTTGGGGAAATATCTCTTCTGGGGCTCTGGCCTACAGGTGGAAGTGGCTGGTTGAAGGACAACTCTTTTCATGACTCAGTAGACTGGGTATGAGTGCTAAGGGCTACTCTCTGCAGCTCAACGAGTGGGTAGGTGAAGACCCCATTTCCTCAGCCAGAATATTCTGTTTTCTGCTCTTTTCAGAAACCAGGAGAAGAGGATTAGGGCCTCCCTATGCAGGGAAATCTTAGAGATCTATCTAATGAAGGTAGGACAAACAGTTGAATTTATTTGGAGCTCTGGAACGGGAAAGAGGGTTTTAAAAGGTATGGCTATAACTTCTAGGAGCTCCAACTAAAAAGGCACAGCTGGAGAAAGAGCAGGTGTGGCCTGTCTCTCCTCTGATCTTCTAGCCTTTGAGGGTTTGGAGCATACCCTCTACCAGGTCCTCTACAAGATCCCAATGGGCTCAGTCTTCTGCTTAGTCTCCTTCCACCATCAAACCATCAGGACATCTGCAAATAATATTTCCTACCAGAAAGGAGTAATTAAAACAGAACAGAAGCTAGTTAGAAGGGGATGACAGAACTTTAAGGAAAAAAGGAATTAAGTATGAAAGGACTGCTGTGAGAGGTTCCTGGATGTTTGCAGGGCAAGGCTTACTTAGTTCGTTCTTGCCTGTTTTTTGACCTAAAGAAATCGTATGCATCTCTATCAAGCCCCACCCCCATTCCTCATATCAGAACAGTTCGGCTAAAAAGACAAAACAAATCTAAGTCTGGTCAACCCACACAGTCCACGATCATGTGAACCACAGACAAGGCCACTGTTCTTTCTTCAGCCCCTTCCCAGAGATGGGGGATGAGGCTGGGAATGGGGAGGAAGGAACAGACTGAACACTCAGATTTTGAAACCCACATTATATTCAACACAGATAAACTTCTTCCCACATTATCAGCAGAGAACTAGCTACTTTTTCTCTCCTCCGTGAGTCCCGTTTGGGGACGGGAAAATAAGCAGGAATAGGAGGGCATGAGCATTAGCAAGAACCCAAGAACCTACCAATGGGAACACCAGATCTTAGGTTGTGGACTGATAACATTGCAATTGAAAGTCTTGCTGAGAAAGGGGTTCCTAAAACTTTATATGCAAAATAAGAGCTTGCTGTTGGTGAAACAATCAAACTAGAGGAAAGGAGAAGCAAAATAAAAGGGACTCCTCTTCAGAAACTCCTCAAAAAAGTTTAGTAAATGAAGAAAAAAACATTATTTTGACTCTTTTGTATATTTCTCCTACCTTGATATCAATTAATCAATTTTTTAAAATTTTTTAATTTATTTTAAGAGATGGGGTCTCGCTATGTTGCCCAGGCTGGAGTGCAGTAGCTATTCACAGGCATGATCCCACTACTGATCAGCATGGGAGTTTTGACCTGCTCCGTTTCCGACCTTGGCTGGTTCACCCCTCCTTAGGCAAACTGGTGGTCCCCCGCTCCCGGGAGGTTACCATATTGATGCCGAACTTAGTGTGGACACCTGATTGGCATGGCGCACTACAGCCCAGAACTCCTGGGCTCAAGCGATCCTTCCACCTCAGCCTCCTGAGTAGCTGGGACTACAGGCACGGGCCACCACGCCCGGTGAATTAATTGATTTTTAAACCAGAATCCCTGGAAAGCAAAATAATGTGGATGTTCAACCATATACATTTGAACTGAACTACCTTCTTTTCTTCACCTATAGCTACAACTTGGTATGCTAAAATTGCCAGTTAACAATACAGTGGTAGCCAAATGGACTATTATTTTGACCAAGTTTCATATTGGCTCAACTATGACAGGTCCATTAGTCAAAACACACCCACAGGCATATTAGCTGCCTTCCTACCTTTCTTCAAAAGGTACCAAACTTTGCCCCCATGTAAAGAAAGTTCCTGGGTTTTCATTAGGCCTATCCTCACATCTAAGCTTAGGAGGTAGAGTTCGGACTCAAAGGAGAAGGAGGAGAGGAGAGGAGCAACAACATATTCCAGCAAAGCAACAAACAGACAAAAAGGCAAAGCAAAATAAAACAAAACTCAAGGAAGAAACAAGCAATGCAGAGGAACAATCAGAAAACAGAATTGTTGTCTTTAAAGAGTTAAGGTTTAATAGATTTTCTACATTAAAAAAATAAAATACAAGGGCATACAGGCTGGTTTTGGAGTGGGATTTTTGTCTTTTCTTCCCTTAAGCCAAAAGATCAAAGGGAAAAACCAAAAGGAAAAGATAACCACGGTTGGTTAAAGTGGATGCCACGTGCTCTCTTGTGGTCATTTAGCAAATCATGCATCATAATAGACTATCACTCACTGCCCATAGGAGGAGATGAAACAGCAGGAACAGAAGTGGTGGGGGATTTGACTGGTTCAACTGCTACATAGGATGAACTAGGAACAAGTTTTACATCAAGGTGTTGACCCATGTTCTGTCGCCTTAGGACTCCCTTAAAAGAGGCTCCCGTCTGGAATGTGTTAATTACGTCGATCTGCAAAGAATCAGAGAGTGAGACAGCTTTGCTCCACAGTCAGAGAGGGGTGAAGAAAGAGGAAGGGAGGGTCATGGAAGGCTGGGGAAGCAGGGATGGAAGTAGATGGGAAAAGGGAACAGGAGACAGCAAGAGAGAGCTTCCCTCCCGCACAGCAATGGTGAGAAGGGGAAAAACGTTACTGCATATCACACTTCAATTAGGGAACAATTTGCCGTGGAGTCCCAAGCCCAGCCATAATCTAGCTTTCTCTTCCCTTTGAATTCACAGTGGGCATCTGAGGTGTACAGGGGGCCAAGACTATTTAAAATTTAAAGGGACTTTTACCTCTCCATCACTCCTTACAAGCTAGACAGACATTGGCAGCTTATTAGTTGTTTTTACCTGTATTGTTAAAAATAAGGCAAACAACTTAAAGATTCTGAAGGCAAATTACATATTACTGAAAAGTCTCAGGAACCTCTAAATCAATTAAACTGACTACCTATTTTTTTGCAGATTTTCCAGGAAAATAACTCATGTGTTTAAAGAAAAGACGGGGCTGTGTAGTAGCCAAGATACAGGTAGCCATGATGGAAAGGCCCCTGGGCCAAGTGTTGCTGGGCTCATCCTCCTCTGGGTATCTTCCCTGGGTATCAATTCCTTCCCTGGGCTGAAGCAGACAGGGTCCCTAAGAATGGAGCTCAAGAACCCAGTGGCCAAGCCCATTATAGAGAATGCTGCTAAATGCATTAATGCATTAGAAATTCTGAAATGTCTGGCGGAAATGCTGACAGTAACTCAGCAATTAGACTGAGGGAGGGAAAGGAAGAGGTTTTTGTTGGTGGTGGCTTACACAAGTAGTATCTGGTTTTCAGTGCTCTGTTCCACAGAGACAGAGGCAATTAACGCCGTTCATTTTCTTTTCTTTCTTTCTTTTTTTTTTTTTTTGAGGAGTCCCGATCTATCACCCAGGCTGGAGTGCAGTGGCTCGATCTCGGCTCACTGCAACCTCCACCTGCCGGGCTGAAGCAATTCTGCCTCGGCCTTCTGAGTAGCTGGGGCTACAGGTGCGTGACAGCATACCCAGCTAGTTTTTGTATTGTTAGTAGAGATGGGGTTTCACCATGCTGGCCAGGGTGGTCTCGAACTTCTGACCTCATGATCTGCTCACCTCGGCCTTCCAAAGTGCTGGGATTACAGGCGTCAGCCACCACGCCTGGCCATGCCATTCATTTTCTGGCAATGGTCCTGATCTAGGGCCTCAATCAACTCTACCATCCTTATCCCTGACCCCTAAATAACAAGGACAAAATCAAAAGAAATTCCTTTTAGCCTTCATGAATCTGGTAGAATAATTTTAGAAATATTTATCTGCTTAATGCCAAGGGTTGATCTACTAGGAATGTAGGAAAGGTGCTGATTTTATTAACTGGACTTCCTTTTCCCGGGAGGGAAGATGGGAAAGCAGGCAGAATGTGAGTGAGGCATTTCTTTTATAAAGCTTCCTGAGAAGCCATGAGCTGTTTAGGGCTAGTTTCTGGATCCAGATCACAGTTTGAGCTGCAACACCACCCCTTCCTCACATTATTCAGTTTCAGTTCTCCAGGACTGAGGAGTCTGAACCTGCAGGAGGAGAGGGTTTACACTTGGGGTGGGTGGGGGGGTTCCATCTCCATGGACAGAGGGACTGTGGAGACACCTTCTTCAGTGCGTATTGGAGTTACAAGGTTCCAACCTCCACAACTCTAGTCTAAGTTTCCTAAACTTCTGCTTTCTGATGCTCTCAGCTCCCCAAAAACCAAAGGGAAAAGGAGACTAGAAGAACAACCCAGAACAAGGAAAAGGGGAAATCCCAATCAGGACTAGAAAACAGCTGGGCAACACCTCCCACACCCAAGCACTGTGATAAGAATGACAGCAAAGATCAACTTGGAGATGGCAGGGGGCGAACCCAGCTGAGGCTGAAGGACTGATGCTGGGAGCGGATCTCAGGGATCCAGGATGCACATTAGCATTATCAGCCTCATCAGATTCCGGAGTCAGGGGCATCGTGGGATGCCGTGAATTTGGTTATTGCAGCATCTTGAACATGCCTCACTGTAGGTTTTAATGCCATCTGGCCCAACTGCCTCATGTTCCAACAATGGGGAAAGGTAGTATATCTAAAGCTATGTAGGCAGTGAAACCAAATAAACCTTATAGAGAGGTACACTGTCAAGGGAATGGAAATTGGTCATGAAGGGGAAGGAAGACCCATGCATCTTAGCCTCCTAGGACAGAAGACTGGAAAGGCGCAAGGAGGCACTGGACTGAGGAAATCTTGGCTAGGAGAAAAGAAATCATGTAGTAGAAGAGGCAGTTGATCCTGAAGCAAAGCAAAGAAAAGACAGGTTATTTTGGAAAGAGCAGACCCAAAGGAAAACACTGGGGGCTTTAGAGATGGGAGCCAAAGGCGCCAGGTTCTGTGGGTAATTGGATTCAGTGGGCATGAGGACTCTGGATGCCACGAGGCACTTTGCTCAGGTCCTTCTGGAATTTTTCTTTCTGGGAGGAACTCAAGAGAGGGAAAAGGAACCCGAGTGTTTCCCTACCTAGCCCTTCTTTTCCACTTTTCTCTTTTTTGTGTTTTTTAAATTTTTAAATTTTTTAATTTTTTTGCTTGTTTCTGAGACAGAGTCTCACTATGTAGCCCAGCCTGTAGTGCAATGGCTCGATCTTAGCTCAGTGCAGCCTCCACCTGCTGGGTTCAAACGATTCTCCTGCCTCAGGCTCCCGAGTAGCTGGGATTACAGGTACACACCACCATGCCCAACTAATTTTTGTATGTTTAGTATAGACGGGGTTTCACCATGTTGGCCAGGCTGGTCTCAAACTCCTGACCTCGTGACCCACCCGCCTCAGTCTCCCAGAGTGCTGGGATTACAGGTGTGAGCCACTGCGCCCATCTTCTTTTCCACTTTTCTATCTGTTGTCATGCCCGTAGGAGGTAAGTTCCTCCCAGGTATGTAGTTTAGAATATTCACTTCATTTATCTCTCCAATACACTAAGGAGGTGGGGCTGACTGGTGGGGCTGAACTTTTTCTGTTTTTCAGATGGAGTTTCACTCTTGCTGCCCAGGCTGGAGTGCAATGGCGTGATCTCAGCTCACCGCAACCTCTGCCTCCCAGGTTCAAGCGATTCTCCTGCCTCAGCTTCCTGAGTAGCTGGGATTATAGGCATGCGCAACCACGCCCGGCTAATTCTGTATTTTTTTTAGGTAGAGATGGGGTTTCTCCATGTTGGTGAGGCTGGTCTCAAACTCCTGACCTCAGGTGATCGGCCCGCCTTGGCCTCCCAAAGTGCTGGGATTATAGGCATGAGCCACTGCGCCTGGCTGACTGGGCAACCTTCTAAAACATTTGCAAGGCCAGTTTTAGACAATGAAACTTATTTTGAAGATCTCCAGCCAATCAGCAGAGAGAAATACACCTCTTCTCTGGAGACCACCCTTGAGATCTTGGAATTTACAGTTTTTTGAGATAGAAAATCTTAGGATGAAAGCAATAAAGGCAAGTGGGGTGAGAGCAAGGGAAGACAGAATTATCAATGCCTAGACCAGCCCATTTACCCAGGAGAAGGTAGTTACAATTGATGCATGGAAAGTGGAAAAAAAAAGTTATCGTGGGGCTATAGGCAGGGGACTTGAGAGCAGCAGGGCGGCTTCTATCCCATTTCAGAAATTGCAAGAAGGGAAGAGACTTGAAGAAATTATTGCTTCCTCCTTGTCAGGAAGCAAGTCTGAATCCTGAAAAAGATGCTCAGACATCAAGAGACTATTGTCATTTTTATACATGAAACCATCAGATTCCCCACTATGGCCTTACACTTTGAGTGGGGGAGATATAACAAGGTGACCTTCTTTTACAAAGACCCCTCCAGATGGTATCTATTCCCATAATGGCAGTGTAAGGAGGTTACATTAAGTGAATGCTGGGGATGTCAGCATAGAGATACTAACTCCTTTCTTCTGAAGGATAGGGAAACACTGCACATTTCTCACCCTGGGGTCAGGTCTAGTGCTTGCAAGAAACCTTATGCTGAAGCTTGCCCATTTGACAGAGGGTAGGGGGGTGGGCTTAGAGTCAGCCCAGAGCTAAAGTACTATGCTAATAGTGTCCCATGGTCTAGGTCATTTGATTCCTCTGCTCTCAAAGGACCCCACACAGATCTCTTTGTCCATTTGTCCTGAAGCTGGGGAGCTAGGGCTGCCCATTAGTAGTGAGCCTTTGGAAGGGAAGAGATGCTGGCCACCTCCCACCACCTTCCAAGATGGGAAGCTTCTTCCCCCAAGGGAAGGACAGACCACTATCAGAGTACCTGAGTCTGGATACGGTTCAGGCCCCGGAACCAGAGGATCTGGCCTCGGCGCAGCTCCATCTCGGCATGGTCAATCTCATCCAGCCCCTCGGCATCCTTGGTGATCTCCTCTTTGGTGGTGCCATGCCCAGCCTCCTTCAGGAACTTCAGGGATCGGGTAGGTATTGCAGAGATGATCTGAAAACAAGTGCAGTGAAGAGGGAGGCACCAGAATCACAGTGAGAACTGCTGTCAGTCAACCTTCAAGGGCCAGGCCCTTGGGCAGGTTATACCCTTCCCACTGGAAGAGCAGTGGACAGAAGCACCAATCGATCCAGGCAAGCATTCTCCAGGTGCCCACAAGCGGTCAGGCTCTTAGGAAGGTTTTCTGTATTTATGGACACACAAAAAACAGAGCTTATATTCTAGTAATCAACCAGCCATCTGCCTGGTCATATACTCCATTTTCCTCTTTTTGTCTCACTGCTTCTTTTCCATTTTGCGATCTGTCTTTTAAGGTTAACAGAACCATACTGCATGGTACACAATAGGAAGGCACAGAGACCAGGACCTGGGGGAAAACAGTCTGGGGAGAAGATGATCATACTGCATATGTATGGGCAAGGGGTTGAGAAGGGTATTGGAAATGAATGACCCCTTTCTTAGTTGCCACATGCAATATAGTTTCTGTGTTACAAACTCTCGTGAAAGGATACCAAAAGTTTTCTTGGGCTTGAGGTGAGGAAGTGGATGGGGCAGGCCATAGAAGAAGGGACACATGAGTATTATCAGAAGACAAGGAGCAGCACGTTGGGCTTGAAATTCAAAGTAAATCTCCTGGTGAGCTCAGCAGCTGTCAGTCAGTTCTTTCCAGACAAGATGAAAAGCAGCCAGGGCTCACATGGGGAAGAGGGACTGCATGGGCAGTCTGATATGGAGCCACGTGTTTTGAAACGAGAACAATGCCAAAGCTCTGACTCTGAATGTGGGAAAGAGCTGCTGTGATACAGAAGGAAGGCTGTTGTCTGGCATCAAGGCCACATGGCCACATGTGAGGCAAGGGCCAGAAGAGTTTCAAACAACAGGTGACACAACCAAGCTTTACCAAAGCATAAAACTGCTTTAGGCACCCACTGGTAAAAACACTTCAGCAAATAGAACAGGGTGGAGGGAATTTGATAGACATTAATTAGGGAGGGCTGAGTGCAGTGGCTCATACCTGTGATCCCAGCACTTTGGAAGGCTGAGGTAGGAGGATTGCTTGAAGCTAGGAGTTCAAGATCAGCCTGCATGACATAGTGAGACCACCCATCTTTTTTTTCTTTTTTTTTTTTGAGACAAAAGTCTCGCTCTTGTCACCCAGGCTGGAGTGCAGTGGTGCGATCTCAGTTCGCTGCAACCTCTGCCTACCAGGTTTAAGCAATTCTCCTGCCTCAGCCTCCCAAGGAGCTGGGATTACAGGCACGTGCCACCATACCTGGTTACTTTTTTTTGTATTTTTAGTAGAGATGGGGTTTCACCATGTTAGCCAGGCTGGTCTCAAACTCCTGACGTCAGGTGACCTGCCTGCCTTGGCCTCCCAAAGTGCTGGGATTACAGGTGTGAGTCACTGCACCTGGCCCGAGACCCCCATCTCTTAAAGAAAAAAAAAACGAAGAAAAATAAATTAATGAGGGAGGCATCTAGGTGTGAAATAAATAACTAGTAGGTTTAGGGGAGAAGGCCAGGAGCTCCAGAAAGGGCTCTTCGAGGGCATTTAGGGCAAAGTGTCCATTACCTGGGTGGCTGTGCACTAAGGGATTATCTGCAGAGACCTGGGGTCTGTAAAGAGAGGTATAGCCAAGGCCAGAGCTGAGGATGAGGGAGGTTTGTAACATGGTATTAAGGAAAAAGTGAGACTATTAGACTCGATGATACTATCATAACATATTTTCTTTTGAGACGGAGTTTCGCTCTTGTTGCCCAGGCTGCACAATCTCAGCTCACTGCAACCTCCATCTCCCAGGTTCAAGCGATTCTCCTGCCTCGGCCTACCAGGTAGCTGGGATTACAAGCATGTGCCACCATATCTGGCTAATTTTTGTATTTTTAGTAGAGACGGGTTTCTCCATGTTGGCCAGGCTGGTCTCGAACTCCCAACCTCAAGTGATCCACCTGCCTCGGCCTCCCAAACTGCTGGGATTACAGGCATGAACCCCTGTGCCCAGCCTGTTATAACCTTTTTATTTATTTATTTTTTTGAGACGGAGTTTCGCTCTTGTTACCCAGGCTGGAGTGCAATGGCACGATCTCGGCTCACCGCAACCTCCGCCTCCTGGGTTCAGGCAATTCTCCTGCCTAGCCTCCTGAGTAGCTGGGATTACAGGCACGCACCACCATGCCCAGCTAATTTTTTGTATTTTTAGTAGAGACGGGGTTTCACCATGTTGACCAGGATGGTCTCGATCTCTTGACCTCGTGATCCACCCGCCTCGGCCTCCCAAAGTGCTGGGATTACAGGCTTGAGCCACCGCACCCGGCCTTGTTATAACCTTAATAGCTAACACTGATTGAGTACTTACAAGGTATTAGACATTATTCCAAGTCTTTTCTGTATCGTAACTGATTCACTAATTAACAATGACCTTGTTTTCGTAAATTGAAGTCACTGGGACACAGAGTGGTTAAGTAATTTGCCCAAGATTATTCAGCTTATAAAAAGGAGAGCTAAGGCCAGGTATAGTGGCTCATGCCTGTAATCCTAGCACTTTGGGAGAGCGAGGTGGGCGGATCACAAAGTCAGGAGATCGAGATTATCCTGGTTAACACTGTGAAACCTCATCTCTACTAAAAATACAAAAAAATTAGCCAGCTCGGTGGCACTCATCTGTAGTCCCAGCTACTCGAGAGGCTGAGGCAAGAGAATCACTTGAACCCAGGAGGCAGATGTTGCAGTGAACTGGATCACGCCACTGTGCTCCAGCCTGGGTGACAGAGCGAGACTCCATCTCAAAAAAAAAAAAAAAAAAAGAAGAAGAGGGCTGAGTAATCCAGCACTTTGGAAGGCTGAGGTGGGTGGATCACCTGAGGTCAGGAGTTCAAGACCCACCTAGTCAACGAGGTGAAACCCCATCTCTACTAAAAATACAAAAATTAGCCAGTTTTGGTGGTGGGTGCCTGTAATCCCAGCTACTTGGGAGGCTGAGGCAGGAGAATTGCTTGAACCAGGAGGCAGAGGTTGCAAGTGACCTGAGATCACACCACTGCACTCCAGCCTTGGTGACAGAAGAAAAAAAAATAAAGGAGAGCTGGATTCAAACCCAGACAACCATTCTCAGAATCCATGCTCTGAAACATAGGTCACACCCTAGAGACTTTGTAAATCTGAATATATATCAGGTAAGTATTAAGCATTCCACCCAGATAAAGCCATGGCAAGAAACAGAAGAGGCTAGGAGCCCTGAATTATGTCAGCCCAGCAGCCCACAGCCAGGTTTCTGCTTCATGAGAATAAAGACATCTGTCTTGTAAACTCTTCTACTTCTAAGACCCTTATTTATTTATTTATTTATTTTGGTAGCAAAATGCCATTGAAAAGTTTAATTCCTGTCTCAGAGAAGCTGAGGGACTTTTAACTCCAAGCATGGTTAGAGAGGAATTCTGAAACCTCTGAGGTCATTCCACCCTGAGGTCCTATGAGATGGCAAGAACTTAAAAACTTGAGTGGGGGTGGGAGGAAAGAGGAGAAGATGAAGATGGGGTGCTGGGAGGGGGTGTCGCCACAGCTGCTTGTTCCATCTCACGTATAGGAGGGGAGGTCTGCAGGCTGTGAGAATGCATCAGGAGGGTGTGTTGGTACTTACCTGGCCCCACAGAAGTTCTCCAATTCCAATGAAGAGACACCACAACCACTGGGACAGGCTGAGCCTTGTACAACTGAAGGGTTTACCCCCAAATTCCACGATGAAAATCTAGAATAGAGAAAGGGGCAGCCCACCATCAAGGAAGTGACTAACAGGCAGCTCTGGCCCTCTAGTCAAGGCCCCCAAAGCCACATCATCCCCCTGCCTCAGGATCCTTGGGTGCAAGTTCTGATTTGCTTGTAAGGGAGGGGAAAAGAGGAAATTTCTAAGGGGAGACAGACACAAACAGCCTTTATAGAGCACTCTGGCGGGGAGACAGTCAGAGTTACTATGACTATGAGTAACAGATGATCTGGAGGAGTTAGGGGAGCTGGAGGCTTCTTGTGACTAAAACCAGTTAGTGACAAGAAGGTAGAGTAATGGAGACAGGAACTGAGGGTGAGGTGGGGGGATTGCTTGAACCTGGGAGATTGAGGCTGCACTCCAGCCTGGGTGACACACACACAGAGAAAATCTGTCTCAAAAAAAGAGAAAAAGGCCAGGCATAATAGCATTTTGGGAGGCAGAGGATTGCTTGAGGCTAGGAGTTTAAGACCAGCCTGGACAACAGAGTGAGACCCCATCTCTATTTTTAAAATTAAATTGAAGAAAAAAAAAAGGAATTGAAGATGGGGAAAAATAAGAGAGCTACCTGGCTGAGGGATAGGACAGGAGCGCTTTTGTTACATGGTTAGCTCATAGTCTCGTACTGGAGGAGTGCAAGCTGGGCTGACTATGTAATATATGTACACCCTCCCATTACTTCTCTTTCTCTGAGTTGCACAACACTTTTTATCATAAGCCCTTCAAAACAAAGGGGCAGGGACAGGGAGAGAGTCTATATTAGGTGTGCATGCACATTTCATATAGGCTGACAGGAGCCATAGAAGGGCTAGAAGAGAACGGCACTTCTTTTGGTCACTTTGTGAAATTTCTGTGTGTTTAGAAAGATAATGAAAGGATTTTACAAGTATTATTTTATTTGCAGTCAACATGCTGCCCTGCACTGGAGCTCCTGACACACTGGGCTCCAATTCTAGAGCAATATGCAAAAGAAAGTAAATTGGGAATCCCAAAGTATTCAACCTACAGCCCCAGTTCCCATAATTCCCTCATTCCTTTTCCTAGGTATTTAGGGAATCCCAGCTCCCAGCTTCTGCCCTGTATCATCCCAGATCTCCTGCCTCAACTGCAGATGGAATCTCACCTGGCAGATGAACGTGCCCAAGACTACACTGCAGAAGATGACGTTGCGGTAGATGCCTGAAAAGACGTTCTTCTCTCCATGGATCTTTCGGGAGTTGATTTCATTGAAGAGCTGCATCAGCACGAAGGTGTTGAAAACAATTGTATAGTGCTGGGTGGGTGGTGAATGTAGAGGTGCCTTCCTCCCACTATCAATATCAAAGAATTTCTCACCTAGTGGGGAGAGGAGAAGCATTGGATGGTGAGTGTGGTCTGAACTAAGAGTCAGAATGTGTCGGAACAGCTATATTGCTTCCTTATGCCTGGTGTCCATTCCAATTGATCAATATCTGAGCTATACTAGTTATTTATTTTTTTGACATAGGGGCTCACTCTGTTGCCCAAGCTGGTGTGCAGTGACCTGATCGTGGCTCACTGTAGCCTGGACCTTCCTGCTCAAATGATCCTTCCACCTCAGCCTCCCGAATAGCTGGGACTACAGGCATGTATCGCCATGCCTGGCTAATTTTTTGTTTTACTAGTTATTAAACATTTTCAATGTTAGCCCTGGTCTCGACTTATTTTACCTTCTTTCTCAGCTTGCTGCATCGATACTTGCTTTCATGCAGTGCAGCATGGTAATAAGACTATGTGCACTGGAGTCAGGAAATCCTAGGTTTGAATTTTAGTGCAACTATGTATTCATTATGGGACCTGAGCTTAATTTTTTGCATCTATAAAAAAAGAAGTAATAAAGCCTCCCTTGTGAAATTCTTGAGTACATACAGTAGCATAATGCGCCGTGTAGCGGGAATACAGAAAGCACTGGGAGGTGAAGCTATGCTCACTCCTGGTCTGTGCTCCGCTTGCTCTCAGGCTACCTTCTTTCCTGAGGCCATTCTCTGCCCCCACCTCCGACCAGCACCCCAGCTGCTGCCCCACCCCAAAGTGGCTCACCTGCAAAGACAAGGATAAAGATGACAATGAGCTGATAGAACGCATGGCCCAAGATGTTCTTCATCATAGTGCGTGAGATCAGAGGCTTATTTCGGCCGTAGGGGCGCCGCTTCAACAGGGATTCCGTAGGGGGCTCCGTGGCCAGGGCCAGCGAAGCAAACGTGTCCATGATTAGATTCACCCACAGCATCTGCACCGCTTTCAATGGGGAATCCTAGTGGGAAGAAGCACCAGTCTTTTCAGCTTTCCTCAGAAACCAGCCCACCTTTGCCCTTTTGAAGGTCCAGCTCCCACAACCCACCTAGACTTGGAATCTGGCCACTTCCAAGCTGAGTGACTGTGAGAAAGTTACTTAACTTCCTTGAGCCCTAAGTTCCCCACCCATAAAATGGGGATAATACTATCTACTTTGCAAGGTCATTTTTGAAGAATACAGGTAGTGTATATAAATGCTTATCACAGCAGCTGACACATAAGTGCTAAGCTAAGGCCCGGAAGTTACCATCATTCCACAAAAGCAGATGAAGACAGTGGACTTAGTAGAGCTAACTCCTGTCCCAATGTCACGGGGAAGCCCTGTCCTTACTCTTTAGTAAACACACTGTACCCTCCACCCCGTGTTCCTTAGCTCCTGCCTCATCCCTCCCGTCTCAGCCCACCCACACCGCCTTCACCTGAGTGATACAGGCTCCAGTGAAGGCTACAATCACGGCCACCACGTTGACAGTGAGCTGGAACTGCAGGAACTTGGAGATGCTGTCATAGACATTTCGTCCCCACATCACTGCCTTCACAATGCTGGTGAAGTTGTCGTCTGTTAGGATGATGTCTGAAGCCTCTTTTGCTACATCTGTGCCTGCGATGCCCTGAGGTAAGATGGGAGGGAAAACAGTGAGGGAGTGGATGGAGCCCAGCCTCCATTTCCTGACCTCCAGGAAGCTTCAGAAGTCAGTGTAAATACTAGAGGGCACATTCGACACACAAAAGAAAGAGAAAACGCGACACCGTCACTCTATAGAAAGGAAGGTGGGGCCTGATGCCACCACCCATACTACTGAGCCCAGACTGGAAATTACAGTCATCTTGATATCCCTTTCTCCCTCCCCTCCTACCCCCTCAACCTTGGAAACTAATTAAAAGGTTGAGGGCAAATCCTATCCATTCTACCTTCAAATTTTTACATTTCTGTTCCCACTGCCAGTATCTCACTTAAGCCCGTGTCATTCCAACACCTTTGAGAAACTCTACATTTGTTCTAGGAGTAGTGGTATGGTAGCACAGTTCAGAAGTTTCATCTTCGTTCAAAATCTTCTTTTTAAATTAAATTGAAAAATAATTGAGACAGGGTCTTGCTCTGTTGCCCAGGCTGGAGTGCAGTGGCAAGATCTCAGCTCACTGCAAGCTCCACATCTCGGGCTCCGGTGATCCTCTCACCTTTACCTCCTGAGTAGCGGGACTTACAGGCATTTGCTTACCATGCTGAGTTAATTTTTAAATTTTTTGTAGAGATGGGGGGTCTCTCTGTATCACTTAGCCTTATAATTACTACTATGAAATGATCTCCAAGTTATGTTGTTAGGTGAAGAAAGAAAGGCAGAAAAAGAGTATGGTATGGTATCACTTAGCTGAGGGGGAAGGCCATAAATATATTACATATTTTATTTATTTATTTATTTATATTTTTTGAGACAAAGTCTCACTCTGTCGCCCAGGTTGGAGTGCAGTGGTGCGATCTCAGCTCACTGCAACCTCCGACTCCCAGGTTCAAGTGAGTCTCCTCTCCTGCCTCAGCCTCCTGAGTAGCTGGGATTACAGGAAGTTAGACATCTATAATTCTTTTAAAACTATTATTTATTATTATTTCTTCTAAAAGTGAAATAAAAAGAAGTATGTAATTCTAAAGTTAAATGAAAAATAAATATGAATTCACAAAGTATTTTATCTTTGTGAGCAAACACAAAACAAACACAAAAACAAGTGAGGCTTAAGAGCATACTTCTTAGCTTTGTCCACTGAAAAGGCTTAGAAACAAAGATCTACTCAGTGGCAAGGAATGCCTTTGAGTTTCAATTGTGTTCTCTAAATACCATTTCAGGCCAGGCATGGTGACTCACTCCTGTAATCCCAGCACTTTGGGAGGTCGAGGTGGGTGGATTACTTGAGGTCAGGAGTTTGAGACCAGCCTGGCTAACATGGTGAAGCCCCATCACTGCTAAAAATACAAAAAATTAGATGTGGGTGGCAGTGGGCACCTGTAATCCCAGCTACTCAGGAGGAAGAGGCAGGAGAATTGTTTGAACCTGTGAAGGGAAGTTTGCAGTAAGCTGAGATTGCCCCACTGCACCCCATCCTGAGCGACAGAGTAAGGCCCTGTCTCAAACATAAACGAACAAATAAATAAAAATACCATTTCACATTAAAAAGAAGCAGGAATCCTTGCAAAAATGAACGATTTCATATCCAGGATAAAAAAGAACCAAGAACCAAGGAATAAACCAAGAAAGATTACTTTTGCACTGACCTAGATTAAAAACAAAATTAAAAAAAAGTTATTAAAGACAACTGGGGTTTTATCTAAAGGACTCAGCAATGTTGAAGAGGCCTCTTCTGCTTAACGGTGGGTCACTGCCTAAGGATGGGTCGCTATGAATTCATAATGACACTTAAAAAAAAATCCACTCATTGGTCACCTTTGGAGGTTCCTAAAATGCCAACTCATCAATTGAAAAAACCTGCAACTCCATCAGAGAACACGAACCAAAGGGGGAAAAGAACCAAAAAAACAAAAAACCAGCAAGTAAAAAACCAAACCAAACCAAAACAAAAACCCACCTTTCATGTAGGGTTAGAACCTCAGAGTAATCAAATAGTCAATGAAGGGGATTTTCTTTTTAGAGAAGTATTTACGTTAATAAATAAATAATTACAATATTGTCATTTTGCAGCCCTCAATGAAAGAAAAGGTATAGCATCTGATAACTTATAGAAACAACTACTTGCTTATAGGAAATGTAAGGAAGAAAATAACACGTTAAAGGAAATCACAGTGAAATAATCAACAAAATCCACACTGAGAGATAGTCTATGCAGACAAATAAGCCGATTCCTTTAAAACTACGTTGCTAGGAAAAAAGACGGAGGGGGATTGTGCAGAAGAGAGTTGGCATAGCAGGCTTGAGACTGCTATCTTTAGGAAGGAATGCTTGCAGGGTGGGCCCTTGGCTGGCATCTGGGAAATGAGCTCTCAGAGTGCTCCCAGTCAACAACTAACTGATAAGGGTGGCTCATTGTGTCTAGACTGTGTCCAAACAGTATGGTTTGTATTGAACATCTGCTTTCCTCCTGGGAGTCTGGAATTTTGGTATGGATTAGGCAGAAGGTGCCTATTTGACCAGCCCCAATAAAAACCTTGGGTACCAAGTCCGTAATGGGCTTCCCTAAGCAGAACATCACACAGATAATGCTGTTTTCACAACTGGGGAAAGAATGGACTCTGTTTGACTCCTCATGGGAGGGAGTGCATAAGAAAGACTGCAAATGGATGGACTCCACCAGTGTCTTTTTCTCTTATGATACAACTGTATTCTTACTACACCCCTGTTATAAATCTCGGTCCTGAGTACAACTATATGCTGAGTCCCATGAGTCGTCTTAGCAAATCCATGAATATAGGGGTGGTTTTGGGGACCTATAAGATCAGTGGTTCTTTTCTTTTCTTTTCTTTTCTTTTTTTTTTTTTTCTTTTTAATTGTCAAGGGAAAGCATGAACGCAGTCCCCCACTAACACAAATTATGCAGTTAAGTTTCCCACATTTGGGGAAATCGCAGGGGTCAGCATATCTGGAGTGCAATGGATAAGCCTTGCCCAGGGAAAACCACCTTCGTGATCATGGTATCTCCCCTGCCAGATAAGTTTTTTTTTTTTTTTTTGAGACAGAGTCTCACTGTCGCCCAGGCTGGAGTGCAGTGGCACAATCTCAGCTCACTGCAACCTCTACCTTCTGTGTTCAAGTGATTCTCCTGCCTCAGCCACCAGAGTACCTGGGACTACAGGCTCGTGCCACCATGCCTGGCTAATTTTTTGTATTTTTAGTAGAGATGGGGTTTCACCGTGTTAGCCTAGGATAGTCTCGATCTCCTGACTTCGTGATCCACCTGCCTCGGCCTCCAAAAGTGCTGGGATTACAGACATGAGCCACTGCGTCCGGCCAGATCAGTGGTTCTTAAAGTTTAGGGTGCATCAGACTCACTGAGAATCATTGTCAAAACACAATGAACAGATTTAACATAATTAATTAAGAGAGAGAGATCCAAGATGGCTGATCACTAGCAGCTCGGGATTGTAGCTCCCAGTGAAAGCGCAGAGAATGAGAGGATGCCATACTTTCAAAGGAATTTTTGTTGTTCAAGGACCAGGAGATTCCCAGGGGAGGAGCCCCATGGGTCGCCAGCGTGACTCTTGTGGCCAGTGCAGCGGTTTTACCAGCGCCTCAGTGCGGTGGTTCTCGGTGCAGAGTAAACCGGACTGGCTCCCCTTTTGGCCGACGTTTGGAGCTCCGAGAAGGCAGAGTTGCCTATTAAGGAAGCCAGACTGGAGATTCCCAGGCAGAAAAGCACCATCAATCTTAACGCTGCTGTTTTAGCTGGCGCAGTGGGTTGCTCAGATTCAGGCGCTGGGAATCAACAAGTTGGATGTCCACTCAGAAACCTAATTAGAAAGTTGGTAATCACAAAGACGACAGATGGATAAATTTATAATGAAGGGAAGAAACCAGCCTAAAAAGGCTGAGAATACCCAAAATCAGAACGCCTCTCCCTCTACAGGGGATCACAGTTCCTCATCAGCAACGGAACAAGGCCTGATGAGGAATGAGTGTGTTCATTAACAAAAGTAGGCTTCAGAAGGTGGATGATAAGAAACTTCTGTGAGTTAAAAGAACTTGTTCTAACCGAATGCAAAGAAACTAAGAACTTTGAAAAAAGGTTTGATGAAATGCTAACGAGAATAGACAATTTAGAGGGGAATATAAGTGAATTAATGGAGCTGAAAAACACAACACGAGAACTTTACGAAGTATGCACAAATTTTAACAGCTGAATTGATCAAGCAGAAGAAAGGATATCAGAGGTCGAAGACCAACTTAATAAAATAAAACGAGAAGACAAGATTAGAGAAAAAAGGATAAAAAGGAACGAGCAAAGTCTCCAAGAAATATGGTACTATGTGAAAAGACCTAATCTACGTTTGATAGGTGTACCTGAATGTGACGAAGAGAATGAATCCAAGCTGGAAAATACTCTTCAGGATATTATTCAGGAAAACTTTCCCAACCTAGCAAGGCAGGACAATATTCAACTCCAGGTAACACAGAGAACACCACAGAGATATTCCTCAAAAAGACCAACCCCAAGGCACATAATCATCAGATTCACCAGGGTTGAAATGAAGGAGAAAATACTAAGGGCAGCTAGAGAGAAAGGTCAGGTTACACATAAAGGGAAGCCCATCAGACTCACAGCAGATCTCTCAGCAGAAATCCTACAAGCCAGAAAAGAGTGGGGGCCAATATCCAACATCCTTAAAGAAAAGAACTTTCAACCCAGAATTTCATATCCAGCCAAACTAAGCTTCACAAGTGAAGGAAAAATAAAATCTTTTGTGAACACGCAAGTACTCAGAGATTTCATCACCACCAGGCCTGCTTTACAAGAGGTTCTGAAAGAAGCACTACACATAGAAAGGAACAACCAATATCAGCCTTTCCAAAAATATACCAAAAAGTAAAGACCATCAACATAATGAAGAATTTACATCAACTAATGGGCAAAACAGCCAGCTAGTATCAAATGGCAGTATTAAACTATTAATCTTAAATTTAAATTAACTAAATCCCCCAATCAAAAGACACAGCCAAAAGCCATTGATATGCTGCATCCAGACCCATCTCACATGCAAGGATACACAAAGACTCAAAACAAAGGGATGGAGAAAAATTTACCAACCAAATGGAGAGCAAAAATAAATAAATAAATAAATAAATAGCAAGCAGGAGTTCGCCTCTGATAAAATAGACTTTCAAGCAACAAAGATCAAAAGAGGCAAAGAAGGAAGGATCAATGCAACAAGCAGAGCTAATGATCTTAAATATATATGCACCAAATACAGGAGCACCCAGATACATAAGACTTATAAAGAGACTTAGACTCCCACACAATAATAGTGGGAGACTTTAACATCAATATTGGACAGATCAATGAGACAGAAAATTAACAAGGATATCACGGATTCGAACTCAGATCCGGAACAACTAAACTTAATAAACATTTATAGAACTCTCCACTTCAAATACACAAAATATACACTCTTATCAGTACCACATCACACCTACTCTAAAAGTGAAGTAAATCATTCTCCAATAATTGTATAGCATTTCACAGGTTTAAATGAAATATTGGTTGGCTGCTTGTTTGTTATTTTCTTCCCTCATTTCTTCCTGTCTCAATTATTAAGCACAATTATTGGCATAAAAGAGGTTTTCAATACCCATTTTCAGACTGCATTCTAGCCTGGGCAATAGAGCAATACTCCTGTTCTCCCTCTTCCTCTCCTTCATTTTTTTTTTTCTTTCTTTTTCTTTAAAAAAAAAGAAAAAGAAAGAAAGCTAAATGGGAAAATGAAAATCCTTCATCTTCTTCAAGATCCCTCATTGAAATGGTATTTCACACATGGCCTTAGATTTGCCTGCATTACGATTATTAAGTACCTGTTTTATTTCTTTTTACTCAAACAAAACAAACAAAAAAAAATGATTTCTGGGTCCCAATTCCAGGCTTTCCAATTCAGTAAACCTGGGATGGGGACTGAGAATCTGTTTTCTATAGGTTGGTATAGAAACCTACTATGCAGCTGGAACAGCTGTACAACTACCGGTGCAGCTGGAAGGAGAGGCACTTCAAGAGCCACTGCTATAGGTTAAGAGACTTAACAGATGTATCAAATAATTGCAAGGTATGGATCTTATTTGAATCCTGATTTGGGCAAATAAACTATAAAAACAACATTTATGAGTCTGTTAGGAAAATGTGAACAAACTAGATATTTGATGATAGTATGGAAACATCAATTTTGTTCTGAGATAATGGTATTAAGATTCTTTTAGATATAGTTTCTTGATACATACTTATTATTTACAGGCATATAATGAAATTTTTTTCACCCCACACCCTCCCCCTCATATAATGAAATTTTTAAGGATGAAATTACATGATGCCTTGCATTTGCTTCAAAAATAATTCAGATGAAGATTGGGGACATAGATGTGGGGATCACTGAAACAAGACTGGCCATGTGTTGATCATAGTTGAAGATGAGTGACAGGTACCTGTCAGGTCTCCCTACTTTTGCATGTTCTTGAAATTTCCTAGAATAAAAACCTTAAAAAAAAAAAAAAAGAGTTCCCTAAAGAAGATTACTTCTTAAATGTCCTTCCACCGCTACAAATCACCAACAGTACAATCTGTATGGGAGGCTTATAATCATAAACTGCTTGAGTCTGAGGATCGAATCCAGGGGGGCTTCTCAAACTTTCTGAACATCGGAATTAACTGGTGTGGCTGTTAAAAAAAAAAAAAAATTCTGGTATTCATAACAGACCTACTGAATTAAGAAATTCAACTGTGGAGCCTTGGAACATGTGATTTTAAAGGAACTTTCCAAGTGATTCTGATGCTCTTGGCCTCACAAGTGAAAAGCAGAGAACCCAACGGTGCCAGCCACAAAATGCATCTCCCACAGGGAACACGAATCTTCTAGTTTGTCTAGTTGACAACATCACATGTTTATGGGCAAGTTTATGTTGGTCTGGCTTTCCTGCATGATGATCCTTCATGACATCCCTCCCTTTTTTTTTTTTTTTTTTTTTTTTTTTTTTTTTTTTTTTGAGACAGAGTGTCACTTTATCACCCAGGCTGGAGTGCAGTGGTGCAATCTTGGCTCACTGCAACCTCTGCTCCTGGATTCAACCAATTCTCCTGCCTCAGCCTCCTGAGTAGCTTGGG
This sequence comes from Cebus imitator, assembly GCF_001604975.1. NCBI lineage: Eukaryota > Metazoa > Chordata > Mammalia > Primates > Cebidae > Cebus > Cebus imitator. The sequence continues at coordinate 1,382,765 of NW_016107353.1, read as the reverse complement.
ACAACAGGTACATGCCACCATGCCCAGCTAATTTTTGTATTTTTAGTAGAGACAGGGTTTCACCATTTTGGCCAGGCTGGTCTCGAACTCCTGACCTCAGGTGATTCACCCACCTTGGCCTTCCAAAGTGCTGGGATTACAGGCTTAAGCCACTGTGACTGGCCGACTTCCCTCCCTCTTATCTATTCTTCATCCTTGATGGGTCCCCAGTTACGTATATTATGATTGGTCAGGTAGATAGGAGAGATGGGGTTGGAGAAAAGAGCACACCGTGGGCTGTGCAGGTATAGCAAGCAGCAGGCTACCAGAAGCCGGACCTGGCTTCCTGATGGAGAAGGCAGCTTGCAATCAGAGAGAGACTGTGCTGAGCTTACCATGGCAAAACCAACGTCCGCTTTCTTCAGAGCAGGCCCATCATTTGTGCCATCACCAGTGACAGCCACGACCTGCCGGTGTTCCCCAACAGTGCTGTCAATGATGCCTGGGAGAAACGGACATATCACAGTGAGCTTTTCTGATCTCTCCTACCCCTCAGTTCTTACCACCCACAGTCCTACTTTCTTCTTTCCTTCCCTTTTCCCTTTCCTACAGGTTCTGCAGGAACCACCCAAGAGCAGTAATTTTGTTCATGGGTAGCACTAAACTAAGTCTGTCCTCATCTGGTACCCTAAGGCAGCTATGAAAAAAACACTGGATGGATTTCAAGGCAGAGACCTGGGGGTCAAACTGTACCATTTCCACATACCAGCTGGGCAGTTTGGGTAAGTTACTTGTCTTCTCAGCCTCAAACTTCCTTATTTATAAAATGGGAATACCTGCCCTGCCTAGTTCACAGTACTGTTAGTAAATGCGATATGATCATGTTTTTAAAAATCGAACAACTTGCCAGGTGCATTGGCTCATGCCTGTAATCCCAGCACTTTGGGAGGTCAAGGCGGGTGGATCACCTGAGGTCAGGAGTTCGAGACCAGCCTGGCCAAAATGGTGAAACCCTGTCTCTACTAAGAATACAAAACTTAGTCGGGCATGGTGGCACACGCCTGTAGTCCCAGCTACTCAGGAGTCTGAGGCAGGAGAATTGCTTGAACTCAGGAGGCAGAGGTTGCAGTGAGCTGAGATGGCGCCACTCCATTCCAGCCTGGGTGACAGAACAAGAGTCTGTCTCCAAAAATAAAAATGAAAAATAAAAAAATAAAAACCCAACAACTTTATTGTGCGTCATACTCACCAAGGGCTCAGGTGTTTGCTAACTGTATGTTCTCCCCTCTAGCCTGGGAGCTCTCCTAAGACCTCCCTACTCGGATAGGAGAGTGGCTTTGGCTGGTGGTTCTTACCTGTCCTCACTCTGGCCTACCTTCAGCTATGGCAGGCACCTATTTGGAAGCGAACCTCACCTTTCACCAGGGTGTGCTTGTCAGTGGGAGAAGATCGCGCCAGGACCCGAAGTTTAGGCCAGATCTTGTCCAGCTTTTCTTGCTCTACCTGCCAACACCAGACCACACCTGGATCAGTCAAACCCAGAAAAGCTACCCGGGAAAATCTTACTTCTCCATCCACTGATAGATCAGGTACGCCACAGTCCCACGTGGGAGTGCTACTCAGGCTTCAGCAGAGATGAAACAGCCAACCAGTCTATAAGGGTAGATTCACGGATGATGATCATTCAGGCCCTGCTTTTCCCTTCTCCTCCCAAGGCCCTTCCTAGGAGCCAATCCCCCCTTTCCCAGAGCCTTAAGGGGAGGTGGGCCAGGGTTGGCTCTTGGCTCGGACAGGTAAAGTGGTGCTTCTGAGGTCTTAGGTTTGATTTCTATGCAGCTCAGGAAAGTTTGGATCTGTGCCACCGCCAGGCCACATTCTCCTTTAGCCACTGTTAGCCAAAGGGCAGGAACACGGGAGGGGTGGGCTAGGGGGAAGTCAGCACAAAATCATTTCATGACTGAAAAAGCAGAAAGACATGAAAAGTTAGTGGCACTGTCTCAAAAGGTAGCTTATGAATGAAGCTAATGAGAACAAAGCCAACTCCCATTTATTTTTTTTTTAGATGGAGTCTCAATCTGTCACCAGGCTGAAGTGCAGAGGCGTGACCTTGGCTCACTGCAACCTCTGCCTCCCAGGTTCAAGCGATTCTCCTCCCTCAGCCACCTAAGTATCTGGGACTACAGCCATGCGCACCACACCCAGCTAATTTCTATGTTTTTGGTAGAGACGGGGTTTCACCATGTTGGCCAGGATGGTCTCGATCCTCCCACCTCAGCCTCCCAAAGGGCTGGGATTACAGGCACGAGACGCCGCACCTGGTTGGCAACTCCCAATTTTACCATACGAGCAGCTTTGGTACAAGGAGATATTTCACAATGAATAGCTTTCAGTTCAGAAACCACCCACTTTCCCTGACATGACCCAGATACCTTAGGCTAGAACCCGCCTCTTCCTTTCCAGGTGAGGTCCTGGTTCCCCCTATCCAGGACCCACCTCGCCTTTCTCATTGCGGATGAGCCGGTTGAATTCTTTGCCTTCTAAGCACAGGAAGTCATCCCCAGGTGTCAGAATGCCACACTTGGTGGCGATGGCCCGGGCTGTGTTGATGTTGTCACCTGTCACCATTCTGACAGTAATGCCAGCTTGTTTGCATTTGGCAATAGCATCTGGCACCTATGGAGAGTGAAGAAAGGGGAAGGCACAGATGGGTGGAGACTCTGCTCATCTGTCCCTTTTCATCGGTCGCTTTGTGGCAGACAGGAGAGAGGCACCTTAGAAGTGGTGCCATGTGACATGGACTAGGTCTGGTCATTTTGATACTGCTCGGTGCCATCTCACTCTGTCCTACCCACAGCCGTCATATTTGAATTTGCCCTATTTGTGCCATGAGTTGAAGGGGAATTTGCTTTGGGATCCAGGTGTAAAAACTTGCTCTTCCACTTACAATGGGGACCACTCAGCAGTGCATCATGGCATTTTGCCATGTGGCCACTGCTGTCTTTTCTGTCTTTTCAGGTGGAGAAGCTTTTGCCACTCTCCACCCACCTGGCCAACGCTCCAGCCTTATCAGCTCTTTGTAATTTCCCACATGCATGACACCCTCTCATGCCTCTGGGCCTTGACAATTAACAGTCCATCTGTCTGAACTTCTTAGAAGCAGAGACTTTTCAATCCCCTAGTGTCTAGAATAGTTATCAGCACACAGCAGGTACTCAAAAAGAATGTGTTGATTGAAAGGAGGGAGCTGAAGACAAAGTTGGTGTCCTGGTTAAATTGGCCTCCTGACAAGCTTAACTACCAAATAATGAGCCCAATAAGCCCTTTGCTTCTCACCACTCAGACATCATTAACCCTAGGAATGCCACAGTCTATCAAATTGTCACTCCACAGCAGTCCTGTGAAGCAGGAAGCACAGAAACATCTATCCCTGTAAGTGCGAAGCAGTCAGGTTGCTTGCCTGGTGTCACAACTAGAAAGAGAAGTAGTACCCCATTTCCTGAGACTCCTGAGTGGCTCACCTCTGGGCGCACAGGGTCCTCAATGCCCACCACTGCGATACAGGTCAATTCGGTGAGGATCTCATTCTCATTGTCCCAAGAGGGCTCTGCGTCGTCGAAATCCCGGTAAGCTATGCAGATAGTCCGGAGTCCATCAGAGGCCATGGGCTCAATGACAGTGCGTATCATATCATCTCGGTCTTTATTCTTGAATGGCACTGCTTCCCCTTTCCGGTCCAGGATTCGATTACACCTGCGGAGGCGCACAGTAAGAACACGGTGTCTCTCTTCCCATTCAATACGTTTTTACAACCATTGACAGACATTTTGGCAACTCTGTATTATTCCTGAAGACATTGCTCTAACCATGGCCAAACGTTTCCTTCATCCATCACCCAGCTGAGTCCCTTTCCAAGGTGGGTGGGCTATGGATGGAGTAAGGTCTAGGTGGTTAGAGAGTATGTTCTCTGTGTCATCTATTCTTACCCATATGTGAATGCAACGCTGAGTCATTTGTGAATCACCTGCTCTTCTGAACTTCTTGAAGGCAGAGAGACTTTTTCAATCCTGACTATGTAGAACACTGCTCACTGCATGATGGTGTGGGGGGAGGTTTTCTATACAAGAATGTGCTGATTAAAAGAAGGTGGTTAAAACCAAGTTGGGGCACTGGTTAATTCAGCCCTACTGGCCCTATACCTAAGTAGGGTCAACTTTTGATGATCTATGGGTAATCTATTAATAGTCACTGTTTTTTTTATTTTTTGGAGACAGCTCTGTTGCGCAGGCTGGAGTGTAGTGGCACGATCTCGGCTCACTGCAAACTCCCGGGTTCCAGTGATTCTCCTGCCTCAGCCTCCTGAGTAGCTAGGATTACAGGCACACGCCACTACAGCTGACTGATTTTTGTATTTTTTTTTAGTAGAGACGGGGTTTCACCATGTTGGCCACGCTGAACTCGAACTCCTGACCTCGTGATCCACCTGCCTCTGCCTCCCAAAGTGCTGGGATTACAGGTGTGAGCCACTGCACTCAGCCAAATAGTCACTTTGAAAGTTATGTAAATTCCCTGTAATCAGAAATGGGAATGGGAAGGAAAAGAGAACACAGAACGAATGTTTCTAGTACTTGTTATGTGTGAGGCTTTTACATACATGGAATCATTTACAGTGAGGTGGGTAGTACTATTGGGAGCTGAGTACTACTATCTCTGTTTTCAGATTAGGAAATGGAAACTTGGGGTCGTCCAGGTCTGAATCCTGGCTGTGCCACTAGCAGCTGTATCGCCTTGAGCGAGATACTTAACTTCCTTATATTTCTGTTTTCTCAATCTGTAAAACAGCGATAATCATAGTACCCACCTTAATGAGTTGTGAGGATTAAATACAACGAGCCACCTTACGCACTTAAAAAGCATGCGTGGCCTGAGTAGATGCTGGGATATTAGTTATTATGTCACCTCCTGGCTGGAAGTCTCCCTCATTTGCATGGGTTCAGTGTGGGGCATGCACCCATGCCTTCCTGAGGTGAGGACCTTGAAGGGAAGCAGAGCGGGCAGGGGTGCTCACTTGCGCAAGATGATCTCGGAGGCGCCCTTGCTGTACATACGGAAGCCACCATTGGGGTTCCTGATGACAGTACTCATTGACTTGCGCACTGAGTTGAAGGTGTACACCTTGTAGAGCTTCTCCTCAGGCACTTCGTTACGCACGGCCTGGTAATCCTGCTTCAGATCTGTGACAAAGCCCAGCAGAGCACACTCGGTCTTGTTGCCCACCTGACGAGGCAGGCCTCCTTCCTTCTCTGGAGGCTGGGAGAAGAAATATGAAGCACTCTTGAGTAAGATGCCTTGACAAGGCAGAGAACTTAGGGAGGAAGGGACTCATTTACAAAGCCTTCACATATATACCTGGAGCACATGGGGGAAATAACATTTGTTTTTTGTTTTTTTCTTTTTTGGAGACAGAGTCTCGCTCTATTGCCCAGGCTGGAGTGCAGTGGCATGATCTTGGCTCACTGCAACCTCCACCTCCAGGGTTCAAATGATTCTCCTGCCTCAGCCTCCTAAGTAGCCAGGACTATAGGTACCTGCCAGTATGCGCAGGTAATTTTTGTATTTTTTAGTAGAGACAGAGTTTTACCATGTTGGCTAGGCTGGTCTCGAACTCCTGACCTCAGGTGATCTGCCCACCTCAACTCCCAAAGTGCTGGGATTACAGGTGTAAGCCACAACACCTGGCATCTTTTTTCTTTTTCTTTTTTTTTTTTTTTTTTTGACATAGCACAGTGGCATGATCTCAGCTCACTGCAGCCCTGACCTCCTAGGGTCAAGCAATCTTCCCACCTCAGCTTCCCGAGTAGCTGGGACTACAGGTGTGCAACCATGCCTGGCTAATTCTGTTTATTTTTTGTAGAGATGAGGTCTCACTATATTGCTCTTGAACTCCTGGGCTCAAGTGATCCTCCTACTTTGGCTTCCCAAAGTGTTGAGATTACAGATGTAAGCCACTACACCCAGCCTGTTTTTTTCTTTTTTTTTTTAAGACGGAGTTTCGCTCTTGTTACCCAGGCTGGAGTGCAATGACGTGATCTCGGCTCACCGCAACCTCCGCCTCCTGGGCTCAGGCAATTCTCCTGCCTCAGCCTCCTGAGTAGCTGGGACTACAGGCACGTGCCACCATGCCCAGCTAATTTTTTGTATTTTTAGTAGAGACGGGGTTTCACCATGTTGACCAGGATGGTCTCGATCTCTTGACCTCGTGATCCACCCGCCTCGGCCTCCCAAAGTGCTGGGATTACAGGCGTGAGCCACCGCACCCGGCCTCAGCCTGTTTTTTTCAAGAGTGAGCAGAGAGTGGTCAGTGGTAACTGTGATCCTTGTGCCATCCATGACTCAGGGGTTTTGTGGTTGCCTCTAGGGGTAGTGCTGGCGTCTCACCCTGCATGCGCCTTATTCTAATACTCTGTGCTTGTTTCTGGAAAGTGAGTAATTTACTTCTGTTAAGCCCAATCCTACAATGAGCATGAGGTCTCTCCTTAGAGACAAAGCTTTCATATGCTAATTAGGAGGATAGTTTCTGGCCACAGATTCTCACAGACCCTTACCCCCAACCCTCCATTGACTCCCAGGGATTCTTCCCTAGTCTCACCCAAACACATTCACTCCAGAGTGAGAAATAGGATTTGGGACCACAATTTAGGCAGTGTAAAGAATAAGGGGGTTCATTTCAGAGAAAATTGATTTTCTCTTCCAACCACCCATTTTAAGTGTCTAGGCAAAGGCAATGCTTACCAGAATCTTGGAGGTATAAGCGCTGTTGATAGAAATGCCATTGACAATAAGGTCCAGGATTTTGGGCAGGAAGACATCAGGGCTTGGGATCTGACGGTAATGGATACCCCCAATATAAGCTTGCACCACAGTCATGCGGTTCATGGTCAACGTGCCTGTCTTATCAGAGCAGATGGCGGTGGCATTGCCCATAGTCTCACAAGCATCCAAGTGCCGTACCAGGTTATTGTCTTTCATCATTTTCTACAAAGGAGAAGAGAAGAGACTTGAGAAGGGGACCAACTGGATTCTTCTAAATATAAGTCAAAGGCCATTTTCCACCCAACATCTCTCCACATTTCATCTTCTAGTCCCACACAAAAATCCAAGATACCAGCCAGGTATGGTGATTCATGCCTGTAATCTCAGCACTTTGGGAGGCTGAGGTGGGCAGATCACCTGAGGTCAGGAGCTCAAGACCAGCCTGGCCAATGTGGTGAAACCCTGTCTCTACAAAAGGTAGCTGGGCATGGTGGTACATGCCTGTAATCCCATCAACTTGGGAGGCTGAGGCATGAGAATCACCTGAACCCTGGAGGCTGAGGTTGCACCATTGCACTCCAGCTTGGGTGACAGACTGAGACTGTCTCAAAAAAAAAAAAAAAAATCCAAGATACTATTTTTGTCTTTCTCTTAAGATTCTACTGGGTCATCTCAACATTGATGCATCTGATGGAAATGATCTTTCCATAATATCAGGGGCTTCTGCTCTTGTGAGGCACCAGCCAACGTTTATTGATGATAGAATGGCTTGCTAAAGGTTACATGGTAGGCTTCCCTCCCATCTCTATCCTAAAGAAAGAGATAGGATTGTTCCAGTCTCACCTTCACAGAGTAGGCCAGTGAGATGGTGACAGCCAGAGGCAGCCCCTCTGGCACAGCCACCACCAGTACAGTGACGCCGATGATGAAGAACTTGACAAAGTACTGGATGTAGATGGGAGTACATTCAGGGAGCCATGGTCTGCGATTTATCACAAAGTTGTCAATCACAAAGTATAGAATCAGGATGAAAACCGTGAGAGCAGACATGATCAGACCTGTCCAGAGAAACAAGTCACATGAACCCAGGCCTGAGGGTGTTCCTGGGTCCCTAGCCAGAGTTGGATTGGCATGAGTTGTAGCCTTTGTTGCTAATTGTTAAAACCACCATCTCCAGGAAGACTTACTAAAATTCCTGGCCCATTTTCTGTTGCTTGTGCATTACAGCATAGGGAACAGACACTGGCTTCATATTTCAAAGACACAGGTTCTATTCTCAGCACTGCACTAACTTGACTTGCAGCTTTGGACAAGTCATTGACCCTTTCTGAGCCTGTTTCCTAGACCAAATTCCTCATTAATAAGTCAGGGGGCTGATTTGTTTCCTGAAACAGCATTCTGCGATCCTATTCTACACCCGCCCTCTCCCTACAATTCATAATGTCATGACTGTACTTGTCCACTTCCTAGTGGTTTATCAATTTTGACTTCTCCCCTACCAACCTTTGAATGTTGAATGGTTCACGTCTTGTTTACAGCAATGTCTCTGTGGTGCCAGTGCATCACCTGCATGACTAACTCTTAGGACAGTGCTTCCCAACCTTTCTCTTTTCATGGCACACATAGAAGATGCCAATAATAGTAAATATTTATTTATTTATTTTTTGAGACAGAGTCCTGTTTTGTCACCAGGTGCCATCTCGGCTCACCGCAACCTCTGCCTCCTGGGTTCAGGCAATTATCCTGCCTCAGCCTCCCAAGTAGCTGGCATTACAAGCACGTGCCACCACGCCCAGCTAAGTTTTGTATTTTTTAGTAGAGACAGGGTTTCACCATGTTGGCCAGTATGGTCTCGATCTCTTGGCTTTGTGATCCGCCCGCCTCAGCCTCCCAAATTGCTGGGATTACAGGCGTGAGCCACCGCGCCCAGCCAATAGTAAATATTTATGTGGGCACCTACTGCGGGCCAGGCAAGCACTTCACAACAACCCTGTGAAATAGGTTACTATTATCACCACTTTTTTAAACATGAGGAAATGAAAGTACTGAGAGGTCTTTGGTATGGCCCATTGGTAGGGTGACCAAACCACCCTGAGACTGAACAGTTTCCAGGGATGTGGGATTTTGCTAAAATTGAGAAAATTCCAAGCAAACTGGGAATGGTTCATTACCCTACATATTACAGTACGTGGAAAAAAACTGCTCAAGGTCAAAACCTATTGGCCTAGGGGTTCTGATTGCCATGGGTGCTGCCTGGCTGCTTTGAGGGCTGATGGAATCAGTATCTGGGAACAACTGTCCCTAACTATGACACAATATTTGGGAAAAGCTCTGCTTTAAATCATTGTCTGGTTTTGGTATTTGCTTTTCCCGAGGGCCTGATGATTTGGGGGTCTCCCAGCAAACTAGAGATGATGATATAAATGAAAGCAAATTCTTCTGTACCTTGCCTGGTTAGGGCCAGGACTCAGGTGGAGAAGCAAGACACTGAGGGTGCAAAATTTAAGAAGGAACTCACTCTCCAGGTGGTGGAAGGCATCTGACTTGCCTTACCCTATTCCTGGACTGGCCTGATATATAAAATAAAGCAAAAAAGGAGACTAGGGGTCAGTCATCGGGTAGCTTGTACTCTGAGAACAAGGCAAGGGCCAGGGGCAGTGGCTCATGCCTATAATCTCAGCACTTTAGGAGGCTGAGGCAGACATATCACTTGAGGACAGGGGTAGATCAGTTGAGGGTAGCAGTTTGAGACTAACCTGCCCAATATGGCAAAACCCTGTCTTTACTAAAAATTAGCCAGGCATGGTGGTGCATGCCTGTAATCCCAGCTACTCAGGAGGCTGAGGCATGAGAATCACTTGAACCCTGGAGACGGAGGTTGCAGTGAGCTGAGATAGCATCACTGTACTCCAGCCTGGGAGACAGAGTCAGATTTTGTCTAAATAAATAAATAAATAAATAAAAGGAACAAGGCAGGGATTGGGAGAATAGTGCAAGGGTCAGGTGAGGCCTATTTAATATTTCAAACCTGTGTGCCACGCCTAATAACTTGATTCTGCACCTGCAATTTATCTCATCCATGTGTAGTTTACATGCAAGAGATTTCACAGTAGTTAAAATTAGCTGGGTACTAGAACAGACATGAAGAGGTTAGGCCAACTCAGTCCAATACATCTTTCTGTGATGCTTAAGAATCTCTCTATTTGTGCTGTCCGATATGACAGCCACGAGCACATGTGGCTTGTGACCAACTACAATGTGCCCCAGGAACTGGATTTGTAACTTTATTTACTTTTAATTGATTTAAAATCCAGCAGCCACAATGTGGTGAGTGGCTGCTATGGTGGGCAGCATAAATCCCTGCTGTCCAATGTGTGCAAACTGTATAAGCAGTGTTGGCATCCTATGGGAGCTTGTTAGGAATGCAGAATCTCAGGCTCCACACCAGACGCCCGGAACTGAATCTATACTTTAACAAGAATCCCAGGTAAGTTGTATACAGCTGTATAAAGTGCAGAGATGTGCTGATTATGATTGTGCTAAACAGAAAGGTGGAGTCAGAATAAACAGTGGTAAAAGACTATTCTTTGGCCAGGCACGGTGGCTCATGCCTGTAATCCTAGCACTTTGCGAGGTTGAGGTGGGCAGATCACTTGAGGCCAGGAGTTCGAGACCAGCCTGGCCAACATGGCAAAACCCCATCTCTACTAACAATAAAAAAATTAGATGGGCGTTGTGGTGTCCACCTGTACTCCCCGATACTTGGGTGGCTGAGGCAGGAGAATCGCTTGAACCAGGAGGCGGATGCTGCAGTGAGCTGAGATGGTGTCACTGCACTCCAGCCTGGGCAACAGAGGAAGACTCCATCTCAAAAAAAAAAAAAAAAAAGACTATTCCTTGAGGGATATGTCCACTGAAGTAGGAATCTTCTTTCTATTTCTTCTCCCCACTCCCCATTCTCCCTCTCCATTGAAAGAAGGTGGTGAGAGAAGAAAATGTAGAGGCCAGTGATGGAGAAGCCACTTCTTCAAATGCAGAGTGCATTTAGTGAACTCTCCTCTGGAGAGAGCCTCTCTAACCATAGCCGTCCTTCTTCCTCCAGTCCTTATTTGGTATTTATTGCTCTGTGCTTGGCCAGATCCTACTACTATGTCAGGAAAATGCCTCTAGCAAGCTGCAGCCTTCTCTATCTTTAAGGAATTTACAACCCAAAGCAAGAGACAGGTAAGCAGTTATTGAAGTGTTCCTTCTTGCTAATGTGAATCTCCCCTGCTGTAATATATGCTCTTTCCTTCTCATTCATTTGGATTAAGAGATCTCAGGACCATTAACTCTTACACACAGGAAAACATTTCTCTCTGAAAAAGCCTAGGGAGCAACCAAACAGTGGCCATCCTGAAGATTTAGCTTCTTTCTGTCAGTCTTGGTTGGTGCAGAAAGAAGGGGATAAAAGTGATGAGGATCCAGGATAACATTATAAACCACAAGGAGGCTCTACCCTACTCACCCGTACTCACCTGCTTTCCCAATCTGAACTGCCAGGCGAGTCAGCTTGCCCTGGAGCACTGACTTCTCCTTTTTAGGTACTTTGACTGCCTTCTTTTCCTTTTCCTCATTGTCGGTTCCCTCCTGGCTGTTGAGTGGCTGGATTTCCAGGGCCACTCCGTCCTGGGTCTTTGCTAGAATATACACACAAATAGGACAGGTGAGCAGGAAAGACGGTAGCACTGAGTGACAGGCAGTTGGAAACAAAAAACCCTCCTGTCTCCTTTCCGGAATATGCCTTGGACCCTGACATCAGTTCTGACCACTCCTAACCCATGCTAGACACGGAACTTGCCTTCAATGCTCTATTAAGGCCTTTGGAATAATATCCTAATGACTTTAGATGAAACAGGGGTGCTTTTAGGGTATAGATTTCTTCTTTAGTGGCAGCTTCTTGGCACTACCTCAGAGCCCCAAGCCAGGTTTATTCCAGCAAGGGGATTAATCATGTCACTAAGCACTATTATAACAACCATCCTTCCTGGAACTCAGTGCTTAAAATAGTGAATCTTTACTGCAGAAAGGGGCTGAAGGAGAGGGTTGGCAGATGTTTCTAGAGCACAAGATTTTCTGTTAAATGGTTTCTCTCTCTCTCTCTCTCTCTCTCTCTCTCTCTCTCAACTGTCAGGGAAGAAATATATACCCCCAGATCCAGAGTATTTTCCAGCTCCTTCTAGCAGTTGAAGGATAGGAAAAGGAAATTCCCTTTCTTCCCTGCCTGACAAAGGTAGAGAGATACAGGGTGGGACCTGGGGTTAAGTCTTTTGGGGGAGAGGGAAGAAGCTGATATGAGGGACCTCCTGGAATAAGAGAAAGCAAGGACAAAGAGACACATATAAATCCATTTTGCTTTTAAAAGAAGAGTTTAAGACCTAAAATTAAAGAATTATTTCTGTTTAGCCCTGGTTTTCCAATGAGATGACTTTATTTCTAAAGACTGCTATGATGTGGGTTACAAAGTAAAAACAAATCTCTAGCAGCATCTCAAGAGAGCAGTTCTTGCTGGCTCCCAGCACCACTCCACCTTCACCCCTGTAGGGCTCAGCCCTTTGCATAGGATGCCCTTCCTGAGTAGTCCCTGCTGTCAGACTGACAAACAAGAAGATGGAGATGGGATGTGAACACAGCCACCAAAAGAAAAACACACATCAGATCAGGAGGAAGAAAACAGACTGTGGCGAGAACAGAGAAGGAGGTGGGGAGAGAGGTACAGAGAAAGGGCTCTCTCCAAGTACCTCTTGGAAGACCAGCGGAGAAAGAATCCAGACCAGAAGAGGACACCGATGAGGAAGCTAGCAAGAGGAGGGTGCAGGGACTGCCCACCCTACCTCCCTCCACCATGAGGACCCTGAAGTCTTCCAACCCAGAAACTGATGACTGTTGGTGTTTAAATCAGGCTGAGGGCAATGAAGCAGAGCGCTCCTCCCTGTGAAGAGCAGATTAATCCTACGCACTCCCCAAGAGAAACCGTGACATGAGGTTCTGTGAGCCAACAGCAGAGGGTGCTGTTGTCTCATCTTAGCTTGGGATCAGGACCTTGAGGCCACCCCAAAAAATCTCTGCACCTTCCTCAGGGTGAGGCATCTGAGCAGCAGATAACAGACTTATGGAGAGGAAAAGGGAGAAGGCAGATGGCCTGGAAAGGTCTGGTTTGAGCATGGGCAGGTAGAGATGATAAATGAGTGGTTGGAGAGGTTACCTTTGTTGCGATTTTCAGGGACTCCTTGTTTTTTACCTGTTTGAACAAGAAAGAAAACAGTGGGGTCGAAACCCAAAGTGACTATTAAGAGATCCAATTTGTTCGTCCTGCTTAGAGCCCAGAAGGGCGACAGCAAAGGTGTCAGGTTGCAGGGAAGGGACATAAATGTAAAGGAAGCTCACATCTCTGCTTTCATTCATTCTTGCTAGAGGCTCTCATGAATCCTCGTGATATCCACCAAAACGCTCATGTAGGTGAGTGCATACTCACACCTGAGCTGCTTTCTCTTGCTCCTGGCCTGAGTCACATTGCTTGGGAAAATGGGGTGGGGATTAGGAAGTGAGAGGTTTGAACTGTTTCTGCCTGATGGCAAAGACCCTGAAATGTGTCTTCATGTTACTTCAACAGCACCAGGCAAGCTTCCTCCTTATTCATCTGCAGGTAGCTGCAGAAATGAATTGTTTAGTTCCTGAGAGAATGTGTTTTGTTTCCTTTTCACAAACTGCCCTCCACTAAACAGCTCAAGATGATCCTCCAGCCAAGTAGTAGAAACCTTCTCTCCCCTAAGGGAAGAAGGAATGGTTAGGGAAACGTGTAGACTTGGTTTTAGTATCTTTTCCTCTTTCTGCCTCTGTTATTCTTTCCTTCAGGAACAACTGAGTGGCAAAGACTGAGCTAACCGTTCCTGTGTCTGTCTTCCACTGAGAGCCCACAGTTTCAGCAGAAATCTATTTTATTCTTCTGGCCAGTTTTCTCTTAGCCTTGATGGTTCGTTTTGCCCCCTGATCTTTGAGGAAGCAAGTTGGGAAGAAGGAGGGGTACACGGAAGGCATTTGGGGATACAGCACCTAACCAGTTCATTTAGAGTAGCTTTATAACTCATCCTTTTACAAGCTACCATTAGACACAAAAATCAAGGCTCAAATTCACCTGACTTGGGAGCCTAGAGCCAGGATCTGGTTTTCATCAGAGCTCCCTGGAGCCAAGGATTTACATCTTTATCTCGGCAAGCAGTCTGGATATCTGCGTTCTTCATGGCAGCAGACTCTTTCAACTAGGCTTTCTATCCAGATCTGCTCCCTCGCTTCCTTATTTGTCCATGGGGATGAGAGAAAAAGAATCTCATTCCAGATGCCCCTTACCTTTCTTCTTCTTCTCCCCTTCGTCATCCTCATTGACCCCCAAGAGAGTAAGGATGATTCCAGTCTGAGAGTTGATACCCACAGCAGTCACCACCATCCGGCCAGAACCTTCCATGACATGGGTCCCTACATGAGAAAGGAGAAGATGGGAAGGAGTGGGTTTTTAAATACCTAGACATGATTTGGTATGAAACACAGACTTAGAAGAAAAAAGTAGTCCTCCCTACCCCATGGATAATGATGTGCTTAGCACAGTAGGAAAAGGTCAAGAGTTGGGTGCATTTAAACAGACCATGCAAATTGTGAGTAAGGAGGAAACTGTATCTAACTGCTTTAGGGTAGGCTCTCCCACCCACCCCCACTCCCACCCCTGCAACCTGCAGAGCCCCTCCAAGGCCCTTATAACACTTGTTTCCTGGAAAACTTCATTTAGGTTGACTGATATCCTTGTATTCCACCCACCAAAATGCTGTTGTCCCAGCTGAGCCCCAGGGAAGGAAATGGGACATAGCCAGAAGAGAGAGCGGGGTCTGGATCCTGTGGCCTGGCTGTTTGCAGGGGGGTAGATGCAAACTTGGGTAGCTGGGGCCTATACCTGAGAGCAACATGGGGTCTTTCTCCAGGGACTTCTTGACATGGTCGGATTCCCCCGTCAGAGAGCTCTCGTCAATCTTCAGATCATTCCCTTGGATCAGGACCCCATCTGCAGGCAGCAGATCACCTAGAGCACAAAGAGGACATGGGGATGGTGAAGGAGGTAGTAAGAGGAGAGGGACCTGGCTGAGGACAAGGACCTCCAACTCCTTCAACTCCATCTCAGGGCTCCTCCTATGGGCCCTACCTGGAGAACAATGGCCAAGAGTACATGGAGGGTCCTTATAAGACTTCAGCTCTGTACAACCTGGGAGAAGACTGCTTTCCAGGCATTATAAATTCAAACTATTACTCATCCCCAACACCTTTCCATGGCCTGAATATCATACACTTTATTTTTTATTTATTTATTTTTTTTGTGAGACGGAGTTTCACTCATGTTACCCAGGCTGGAGTGCAATGGCGCGATCTCGGCTCACCGTAACCTCCGCCTCCTGGGTTCAGGCAATTCTCCTGCCTCAGCCTCCTGAGTAGCTGGGATTACAGGCACGCACCACCATGCCCAGCTAATTTTTTTTTGTGTTTTTAGTAGAGACGGGGTTTCACCATGTTGACCAGGATGGTCTCGATCTCTTGACCTCGTGATCCACCCGTCTCGGCCTCCCAAAGTGCTGGGATTACAGGCTTGAGCCACCGCGCCCGGCCTATCATACACTTTAACCTTAACACACACAGGGTACAAGCCTGACAATCTTGTGGGAGAGTTTCAGCTAATCCTTTCCGAAATTCCTTCTCCCAGCCTCCTTAAACTCTAACTTAGAAGTGAATACAATTTGGGGTCTTATCTTTTGGAGTTTTCAGCAATTCCCAGCCCCCTCATGCCAAAGGATCTACCCCTTAAATGGGGGTGGTGGGGCGGTAAGTACAAGAAACACAGAGCTCTCACCGTATTTGACTTGGGCAATGTCACCCACCACAATCTCAGCCACAGGAAGCTGGATGAGTTGACCATTTCGAATGATGGAGAACTTTTGCTCCTGTTCAATGCGGCTCTGCAGCCCTCGGAATTGCTTCTCTTTGCTCCAGTCATTAAAGGCAGTCACTAACACCACGATGATCACTGAGAAAAGTATGGCTGCCCCCTCAATCCAGCCAGCTTGTGCTTCATTTTCATCTTCTGGGGCAGCTGCGGCTTGACCACACACTATCCCAGGAAGGGAGAGAAGTAGTCACTGAAGGGCTTTTGTTGACATTAAGGAATGGGAGTAGTGCTTCCACAATACCCCCGAGATGGAAAGTCAGAAAAAGAGAATAATAGCAAATACAACTGTTGGTTAGAAGAGGATATCAGAGGATAGCAGGATTGAGTATTGTCTTATCACCAGTGTAACTACTCATGTTAATGCAAAAAGGCAGGTGACTAAATAGTACGAGCTGTCAAATTGAGGCAAGTCACATGTAAGGTCACACTTATGATTCCCAACATGGTCAGGCTTTCACTGCTATTTCCCAAAAAGCCAGACAATTGGTGGCGGGGGGGCACTTTAAGATGCCGGGTTTTGTTGGTTGGATAAGGGTAGAGAATTCCTGGTTGGAAGAATAGCTGAGTAGCTACTGGTTGGTTTCCTTTGGAAAGCCCACTCTGGATAACAGGGGGAATGTTTTAAGCTATAACCTGTCAGTCACCAATACTAAGTGCTTTTTGGTGGTGGAAAAGATTACAGGCTCACACCTGTAATCCCAGAACTCTGGGAGGCCAAGGCGGGCAGACTGCTTGATCCCAGGAGTTTGAGACCAACAGGGGCAACATAGTGAGATCTTGTCTCTATGTTATAAAAATTATTAAATAGGCTGGTTTTATGACATAATAATAAAATTATTTTGTTATTAATAAATTATTAAATGGCTCACACCTGTAACTCCAGCACTTAGGAGGCTGAGGCAGGTGGATCACCGGAGGTTAGGAGTTGGACACCAGCCTGGCCAACATGGTGAGGCCCTGTCTCTACTAAAAATATAAAAATTAGCCAGACGCGATGGCACCTGTAATCACAGCTACTCAGGAGGCTGAGGCATGAAAATCGCGTGAACTCAGGAGGTTGCAGTAAGCCCAGGTCAAGCTGCTGCGCTCAGCCTGGGTGACAGAGCAAGAATCCATTTAAAAATAATGAATGAATGAATGAATAAATAAATAAATAAATAAAATTTCTTAAAAGGGTAGAAGATTCCTGACATTCTGAAAAAGGATTTAATGGGAGAAAGTGGGTGGGGAGTGGGGCGGGGAGGAACCCTTGGAATAAGGATGAGTCGGAAGAATAGCTTAGTAGCTGCTGGTTGGTTTCCTTCGGAAAGGCCACTCTGGATAATAGGGGGAATGTTTTAAGCTATAACTTGTCAGCCACATAAGCTGTTTTAAGTGCTTTTTGGTGGTGGTGGAAAGAACCCAGAATCAGAGTCACGCTGAGCTGTTTAGACACTCACGTTCATTTTCGTCACCAGCTGGGCGATAAAAGGACAGGACCAGGGAGATGATGGCTGCAATCTCCAGGATGATGAGTGTGACATCTTGAAGGGCTTCCCACACTAATTCTAAGAAGGTCTTGGGTTTTTTGGGAGGGATCACGTTGTGTCCAAACACCTGCCTACGTTTCTCCAGATCTGCAGGGTTCCCAGAGAGACCTGAAAAAGAGATAGGAGTGGATGAATACATGTAGAATAAATGGAAAATGATAAAAGGCAGTACTGAAGTGGCAGTGAGCCATTATGCTCTAGGCTGCACAACAGAGAGAGACACTGTCTCAAAAATAAATAAAATAAATAAAAAGGCCAGGCATGGTGGCTCACGCCTGTAATTCTAGCACTTTGGGAGGCCAAGGTGGGTAGATCACTTAAATTTAGGAGTTTGAGACCAGCTTGAGCAACATGGTGAAACCTCGTCTCCACAGAAGAGACAAAAATTAGCCAGGCATGGTGTTGTGTACCTGCAGTCACAGCTACTCAGGGGGCTGAGGTGGGAGGATTGTTTTGAGCTCAGGAGTTTGAGGCTGCAGTGAGCTGTGATCATGTCACTGCACTCCAGCCTGGGCAACAAAGTAAGACCTTATCTCAAAAATTAAATAATTAAATAAATAAATAGATAAAAAAGATCCCCTGCTTCCCGATTCACCCAAGTATGAGATCCAGTTAGAGACAACCAATCTGCCCAGGGCTCAGAGAAGGTGGAACTTTCAGTCTAAAAATGGACAAAATGAAACTAGTCAGCCATGGGACCACTCACTTATCTTAATAACAAGTATAAGATGGATAAATTCTTAACCAGACATAAAATCTTATCTGCTACTGATTGAGTATGCTCTAGGCTCCAGCTCTGAGAACATAAATATTAAAGTGGTTCTTGGGATTCACATAGAACTTTTATGTCACATTAACAGGTAAATGCTGTGGTGATTTAAATGCAGAGTGAGCTGCCATCCATTGGCTCACACACAAAGTCCAGGAAGAACAAGCTCCTTGCTCAAGGTCATGCAAGATGGAGACAGAGCATCATCGCATCATCACATGTGTCCTGATTCCAAGATCCAGGAGCTTTAGGAGAGCATCAGAACAGCATCTTT
This sequence comes from Cebus imitator, assembly GCF_001604975.1. Lineage (NCBI taxonomy): Eukaryota > Metazoa > Chordata > Mammalia > Primates > Cebidae > Cebus > Cebus imitator. The sequence goes on along the minus strand of NW_016107353.1, from coordinate 1,364,382 downwards.
GAGACTATATCTTGTGGGCATCCCCTTTAAGCACATGTGCCCCTCCCATTCGGTCACACACATATACACACCTGTGTGCGTATGCGCATGTGCATGTACACAAACATACACAGAGGCACAAACACACACCACTGAGAGGTACTACCATTCTACTAAGGACTAAGTAACTACTAAGAGAAGTATTAGAAGTATTACTACCCAGGTTGAATATAAAGAGAACAAGAGGCCTGGCATGGTGGCTCACGCCTGTAATCCCAGCACTTTGGGAGGCCAAGATGGGTGTATCATGAGGTCAGGAGTTTCAGACCAGCCTGGCCAACATAGTGAAACCCCATCTCTATTAAAAATACAAAAAACATAGCTGGGCGTGGTGGCGGATGCCTGTAATCCCAGCTACTTGGGAGGCTGAGGCAGGAGAATGGCTTGAACCCAGGAGGTGGAGGTTGCAGTGAGCCGAGGTTGTGCCACTGATTTACAGCCCGGGCAACAGTGCAAGACTTCGTCTCAAAAAAAAAAAAACAAAACAGAGAGAGAGAATAAGAAAGGTGAGGCCACAAAGTTTTCAAATACTACACAGTACTTGGTTACCAGCATTGTCCCACCAACATATGTATGCTTACATACCTTACATATGTGTGTACATATACCTCGTACCACACACACCACATCCACACAGACACATACACACCACACGCTTGGGAGGCTGAGGCAGGAGAATGGCCACACACCACATCCACCACTCACACCACACACCACATACACAATATACAGACACATACACACCAAACACAAACCACATGCACAATACATACCACACAGATACACGACACACACACACACACACACAGACCACATGCCACATACATACCACACATAACACAGACACCAAACATACACACACACATACTCTCCAGGCACTATCCCAGAGGGACAAGAGGTAGGCAGAATTATGCTCAGTGCTTTCCTTATATTTGGGTCCTTTCACAGGTTCCCAGGGGGGCTACTCTTTAAGGGAAGAGGGGAAATCCTACCGTGGTGATTAATGCCCGTTGGTATTTATCAAGTTGTTTACACGCTGAAGCAAATTAGTCCTGGTTTTGGCACTGGAAGCTGTGGCTGCCTGTTTGAAGGGTTTCCCACAGGCAGGGTGGGGTGACTTTTGTCTTGAAAAAGGTTAGCAGCTGAGGAAGGTCAGAATCAGAGGAAGGGAAATTCAACCAAGCTTCACAGAGAGAATAAGAAGTGGATGACGGGCTGCAGGGACAAAATGGAGGCAAAGGACTTGGATGCCAGAGGCCTTCTTTACGCTTTAGTCAATGTGAAGGCTATTCTGCTGCTGAGGAAGGCATGCAGACATGGTATGAGGGCAAATGTCTATTCTCCATCTTCACTGAACAGAGCCCAGGAGTGGGCCGGGTGCGGTGGCTCACGCCTGCAATCCCAACACTGTGGGAGGCTCAGGTGGGCAGGTCACCTGAGGTCAGGAGTTTGAGACCAGCCTGGCCAACATGGTGAAACCCTGCCTCTATTAAAAATACAAAAATTAGCCAGGCGTGGTGACGCGTGCCTGTAATCCCAGCTACTTGGGAGGCAGAGGCAGGAGAATTGTTTGAATCTGGGAGGAAGAGGTTTCAGTGAGCCGAGATGGCACCACTACACTCCAGCCTGGGCGACACAGAGAGACTCTGTCTCAAAAAAAAAAAGAACCCAGGAGTGTTACCTTAAGTGTCAGAGGAGAGAGATTTGGGTTAGGACCTGAGAAAGACATCTGGACAGATAAAGATTTTGAAAATGGGAAAATAGGTACCCAAGGGAGTATTATTTGCAGAGTTTGAGATGATCTCAATTTCCCTATCCTATACAACAAAAAGCATCAGGAGACATACTCAAGATACTCATCTGTCTGGAAAGGCAGATGTGGGGAGCAGGAGATGAAAGTGGGGAGAATGAGCTGGCATTCACACCTGTGAGTCAGGGGTGTGAGGGACCTCTTTTTTTTTTTTTTTTGAGAAGGAGTTTTGCTCTTGTCGTCCAGGCTGGAGTGCAATAGCACCATCTCAGCTCACTGCAACCTCTGCCTCCCAGGTTCAAGCCATTCTCCTGCCTCAGCCTCCCAAGTAGCTGGGATTACAGGCATGCACCAACACGCCTGGCTAATTTTTGTATTTTTAGTAGGGATGGGGTTTCTCCATGTTGGTCAAGCTGGTCTTGAACTCCTGACCTCAAGTGATCCACCTGACTCAGCCTCCCAAAGTGCTGGGATTACAGGTGTGAGCCACTGTGCCCGGCTGAGGGCCCTCTTTTGAGACCACATTCACTTGCTAGTGCTTATGAAAGAGACACAGGAGCTGATTAGGGAAGCAATGCCTGATAAGCAGTGCCTTATCCAGGGTCTCCTGACTCCCAGTGCCCAAGTACATTACCCTGGCTTCCAGCTCAGTGGCACAGCTGAGCCCCGCAGAGCTGTAAGATTTGGCCAAATCTCTAGAAGCAAGTTGGGTTGCTCCCCAGAGGCTCCCTACCTCCACCAGCCTGAGAAGTCAGGTTCTCAGTAGGAGGGAAAGCCAGGGCCTGGGAAAGGAGTGTTCTGGGCAGGGCATCTTTAGTCCCAGACAGGCAGAGGCAGACTTGCCAGGGGGCAGGGACTTGCTGGTCCTTTCTCCCCAGGGAACAGAGATGGCAAGGTTGTGCCAAGTTGGGACTGCTGTGCTGGAGAGCCAGGATTGCTGAAGGGAAGCAGGAGTGCTAGTAATTTGTTAATCTACCTGGGATGCTTCTCGAAGAAGCAGTATAAAGGGAGGAAATATAAAGGGAGGAAATGCCCTTTCCTCCTTTTCAAGGTTTGGTAGATGATTATGAGGGCAACCCAGGGTATCAGATATTAAAGATCATAAGGTGTACCCCAATAGGCTAATGAAACCCTCCCTCCCAAAAACAGGGACATATGAGGGGCAGAGAGCAGGGCTACCTATCCCTCTGTGCCCTCATGCTAATACCCCATAATCATCTTTGATGTCTAGCCCTACATCTCCTATATCATGTAGTCAAGAAAGCCTATCAGCTGTACCTTCAAAATATATCTAAAGTCCAATCGCTTTCCATTTTCACTGTTATCATCCTGGTTTAAACCATCATCTCTCATCTGGATTATAGCAATCATCTTCTAACTGGTCTCCTTGCCTCCACCCTCACTCTGCTGTTTTCAGTCTCTTCTCAATGTATTAGCCAGAATTATCTTTTTTAAGATCCAAGGCAGTATATGTGATTCATCTGCTCAAAACCTTCTGGCTTTTACTTAGAGTCAAACTAGGTATCAAGGACTTAATAATGGGCTTCCAGGCCCCTGATGACTCCCCCAGTCCCCCAGTCCTTATCTCCTACTAGTTTCTCCTGTTCACTGCGATCCAGCCCAGCCAGCCTTCTTGCTGTTCCCTGAACACACTAGACATGCATCACTTCAGGGCCTCTGCACAAGCTGTTGCCTCTGCCCAGATTCCTCCTCCCTGGGGAGGACTTGCCTCCTCACCTCCTTCAGGTCTTTGTACAAATGTCTCCTTTTTAGTGAGGCCTACCCTGACCACTGTATTTACCCGGCACTCTTGATCCCGCTCATCCTGCTCAATCATTTCCCTCCACAGGTCTTCTCACCTAGCACATAATAGGATGCATTCAGCTCCTCCACAAGGGCAGGATTTTTGTCTTTGTTCCTCAGGCCTACAGCACTGCCCAGCACATTGTACACATGCAGATTTGTTGAATGAACTGAATGAATGAGTGAGAACTACGATTGCTAACATTTAAGTGATTACTATGTGCCAGATGCTTCACCAGGCACATTCATGCCTTCTCATTCAAGCATCACAAACCCCTACATGGTAGCTACTATTAACCCAATTGGACATAGAAGTACACGAAGGCCTGGCAAGAGTATGACTACTTGAGCTTAGTAAGTGGCAGAGTCTATGCCACCCCGCGGGGGACTGCTGGATGCCAACCTAGATATCAAGGACACTGGGCATGGAGGCAGCTGCACTCAGCTGAAGCTTCAGTCTAGTGTGGCTACCTTGTCTTAGTTTGCCTAGGACTTGCCAGTTTTTAGTACTGAAGTTTCCCCCTAGGAGCCCCCCTCAGTCCCTGGCAAGCAGGGATGGTTGGCCACCCTACTTCCTTCACCAGGGTAGGGTCGCATGCTGCTTTCCTCTGCACCTCTAAGCAAGCCAGCGCTGTTGCCATTGTCTACAACTGGGGAGAATTAGTCCTGTCTTTCTTTGCTGGCCTCAGGGATGGTGACATTGCCATCAAGTTCATCAGAGTCCAAACCTAAAAATTTTGTACTCAATAAAACATTCCTTATGGCCCTTTTTGGACCCAAGCATATGAAGTGAGACACACTATGGAAAACATAAAAGGTCAGGCCTTGCTCTTGCCTCAACACCCCCAAAGTCACTTATCTGCTTCTTTTTTGCCATTTTCTACCCATCTATGTGTTCCACCTTAAGTCACCCTGAGCTGGTACAATAGCAACCTTAAGAAGTCAAGTGGCTGTCTCAGTTCCCAGCATGCCCTGCGGCAGGGCGGGGCAGGTTAAGGCTCTTAGTGGTAGCAGCCTTGGGAATCCTCTCTGACATGTGGTCAGGCATGGGAAAGCCATGTGGGACTGGGAGCTCGGCCAATCCCCAGTTTTGGGCTTTCCATTCCAATTCTTTCTGCCCTAGAGAGTCTTTCGGGCCTTGATCTCAGCAGCTATAATTTCACACAAATACTTGTCCAGCCCAGGAAAAGGTTCTAAAAGGCCCTGATCTCTGCAGTGGTTTCTCAGCTACTCACACAACCTCCTGGAGAGGGGAAGGGAAACTTGGCAGGGAGGGAATGCTGGAAACACAGGAAAAGGGTTTCCCCTAGAAATTCATCAGGAAACTGAGGGGAAATCTTGTTCTGAAGAATGTGAGAGAGAAAGCCCCATCCAGACTGGGATTACTTCTGGCCCTATGAACCAGACTGAACACATGAGCTGGGAGAGGCGGAGAGAATGTTCAGCTGTGAAGTCATCACCCCCACACGACGCAGGGAAGTTGCATGGTCCCTGCCCAGGCTGGGTGGGAACATGGAATAAACAGCAGTGGAACATTTGTGTCTGCCGTGAGTCTGTGCAGGACCTAGGACCTGGGAGAAGTCCAGCCCAGCCCTCAGTGGCCTAGCTCCAGCAGGGAAGGGCAGAGGCACCACTTATCAGAACCGGCTCAGTCCCAGAAAGGGTGGGGCTAGGGTAGACATCAGGAGGGACTTCCCAGCTGTCTGAGTTGTGATACCTTGCCGAAGGAGGCAGCAGAATCTTCTCCCACACAGATAGTACCAGGGAGAATGTTCTCTGCGTTGATTTGAAGGCAGTTATCTTTTGGTACTTGAGAAGAACAGACAGCAGAACACCTTTTAACATCCTTAAAAACCCTGGATTTGGGCTTGGTTTGGTGGCTCATGCCTGTAATCCCAGCACTTTGGAAGGCCAAGGAGGGAGGATAGCTTGAGCTCAGGAGTTCGAGACCAGCCTGGGCAACACAGAAAGATTCTGTCTCTACAAGTAATTAAAAACAAATTAGCTGGACATGAGGGCATATGCCTGTGGTCCCAGCTACTTGAGAGGTTGAGGCAGGATTGCCTGAGCCCAGGAGGTTAAGGCTACAGTAAGCTGTGATTTTGTCACTGCATTCCAGCCTGGGCAACAGAGCAAGACCCTCTCTCAAAAAAAAAAAAAAAAGTTCACATAATTAAAAAAGCCCCCAACAACCCTGGATTTGGGGACTGAGGGGGAGGAGTAGCTTAAAATCCAAATAGGGCCATGCAAGACCAAGCCATTGCTGACTAATAACGAGATGCTACTCTTCCAAGTATACAGTAGTCTCCCTACTTCAGCATCTCCAGTTTAACACACCCACGGCTTGGAGATTTGCTCTCTATCTGCTAGACTTCCGGCTCCTAGAGATAATGCAGTCAATTCAAGGTCACAACCAGAGGATGATGAAAATGGAGAACAATGCTGCTTTCCTTGTTCCAGTTAAAAAATCCCTTCTCGGGGTGGGCTGCTTCTTCAGGGCATGATTCCCCTTATTCCACCCCGCTCTTTGCCTTTTTTTGAAAACAGCAACTGTGGCCCAGGGAGAAAAGGCTCCCTAGTGCGTTCTGCTTAGCTTTCTGCTCTGCCACTCTGCCACCTTCTGCACTTCATGAATGTGCTCCCATCCAGTGTTATAGTCCCACCTTGGAGCTAAAGAACAAGAATGAAAGCTCCACTTTCAGTAGATGCAGTATCTGCTTCGCCCAAAGAGGGAATGCTATCTTTCTTCCCACTACCAGCTCTAATGGTTTGATGCAAAGCAAGAATGAGAAGGTTAAAAACCAAACCAGACCCCTCAAAAACTTGCAGGAGTTGCTGCTGAGTTGTCAAAGGAATGGAGCATAAAGGGCTCCAGAAGAGAAAGCAAGAAGGGCTCTCACGTTGGGGAAGCCTTAGCCACTCTCCTCATGAAGACCCCTCTGACCCCAGCCAGGCAGCATTATGCCAGTGAACCCAGAAACCTAGCTCTAGGCAAGGAGGGCTAAACAGAAAAGAACTGGCAGAGCCTGGGCTGGGCTAGAAAGAGAAAGCCCACAGCCTTCAAGAGGGCTAATTCAGCTGTAGGCATGAAACTCACACCAGACAGGGTCCTACATGCAAAAGGGTATTGAGACTCCCAGGATGCCAAGTGGAGTTCCCTGCGGCGAGGGATAGGGAGGGACAGAGGGAGGACACTTTTGGCTTGAGTCTCTCTCACACCTTAACTAGTTAGTGCCAATACATCTGCCCAAAGTTTGGTGGGCAGAGCGGACCACAGAATGTTAATCTCTGAGGCCAAGCCCAGATCATTGTTATTAGGGTCACTTATGTGGCATCCTTAGTAGAGTTGGGGCAAGAGGTGATGGCTACAGGCAGAGAGGACAAAGAAAGAGGAAAACAGAAGTTATTCTAACCTTAAATGGAGGAGCTTCTAAAAATTGATATTCCAGAACAGACTATAAGCTCTAAAGATAGGGAAGAAAACCTCAAAGAAGCCAGTTGCCCATCTTCCTTTCACATCTGTTCCATTCCATCTTCACTCGCCTAGTCCTCCACATCCCCTAACACTACCGTTCTTTAGAGCAGTGGTCTCTAAGGGCATGCATCCATCTGTTACAGTGTGAGGAAAATATTACGCCATTCTGTATTACCTCATCCACTTCTTCACTTCTTTTTTTTTTGACAGAGCCTCTCTGTGTCGCCCAGGCTGGAGTGCAACGGAGTGATCTTGGCTCATTGCAACCTCTGCCTCTAGTATTCAAGCGATTCTTCTGCCTCAGTCTACTGAGTAGCTGGAACTACAGGTGCCCACCACCATGCCTGGCTAATTTTTGTATTCTTAATAGAGACGGGGTTTCACTGTGTTAGCCAGGATGGTCTTGATCTCCTGACCTTGTGATCCGTCCACTTCGGCCTCCCAAAGTGCTGGGATTACAGGCGTGAGCCACCATGTCCAGCCTACTTCATCCATATCTATGTTTGCCTATTTTATTATGTAAATAGTAGCGTTAGACGTATTAATAGTAAGGCAGCAGTCTTGTAGGTGAACATTTGTTTGGGATATGTACTCGGTTTTTTCCAGGTTGGCAATGCTACGAGAAATGTCAATCTGCCACACTGAGGAAAAGCCCAATCCCAGTGTATCTCAGCTTGTGGCAAAAAGGACAATTCTTGGTAAAACATGCCACTGCCCTCAAAAGGCACAGGGACAGGAACACAGTTCAGCCCCAGAGACCCTAAGGTGATAGGAGATGTTCATCTAAATCCTCAAGCTAATAAAACAAAATTGTAATTTGGGCTGGCCGTCTCAAAACACATTTTTCGCCCTCCTGCCATGTGCTCCCCAAGGAATCTTAGCTTCCTAAACCCAGTAACTACTCAGTAATTAAGGAAGGCAAAGATGTTTGCATCTTCTGCTAGGAATATTCAGTAGGTGGTAGCAATTATCATAGAGTGTGGCCATGCTAGAGCTTCCCTGGGTAATCCCTAGATGATACAGGGTGCCATCTTCAGCTTCTAAGCCCCCTCCCCTCCCCTGCAATGCCTTCAGCTTAGGTCTGCATACTGTGTTCCCATAGACCCTGCTCTTCCTCATCAAAGCCCTATGTCAAGATTTCTGAAACTGCCTTCATTTATATGCATCTTCTTTTAGCCTGTAAGGTCTATGGAAGGAGGGACTGTGCTTATCATGTTCACCCTTGTGTCCCTACCAGCTACTAGTTATTAAATATTAGTTGCATGTTGTTGAAAAGAATTGGAGGCCCTCAATATCTCACTGTCACACCTTCGACTCTGCAGAGAAGAAAAGAAGTAGAAGGGTACAGAAGGAACATAAAACAGAAAGTTCCACCAACAGTCTTTTAGATTCAAATTCAACAAAAATAGTCTTCAGCCTTTCGAAAGAAGGCCTACAGTTAATAATTTACTGTTTATTCAAGGTTCCCCTTCTCTCCCATTCTGGTCTGGGCCCAGACCTTGCCTCTAAATGCTGACTTAACCCTTCCTCAGAAAACACCATTCTTCCTCCTAAAGAGGATAGCATAGCTAAGTACCAACGTGGAAGATTCTATTGGGAAAAAAGAATACCTATAACCTCTTCCTAGGCTAAAGAATCTCTCATCTAGGACCATTCCTCCCTCCTACATGCAAAAGGGTATTAAGACTAAAGAAAATATGTCTTCTTTCTTCCCCTTAAGCCACAGGTAATTTTCATCCCAAATTCACCAAAGGCTTCTTCCACTCATGAGGCCATGAGATTCTACAGGAAACCACTTAGAGGGTAAAAGGCTATCTTCTGGCCTATGCCAACCAAACTGCTTTGTTCTTTGGGGACTGGAAAGATTGGTTGAGGTGGGAATGGACAGGGAAAGAAGAGACAATAAAAGGAGCAGGGGGGAGGCGGGGAAGAAACTGAAAAGGAAAGAAGCAAGCAAACGCAGAGGATTCCATGTGCAAAATGCTTGGGTTTATCCCTCCTGACAAACCCAAGGCAACACAGCATGCTCGGGAGCTCCAGCCTCACCCCTGCATCTTTGCTTTCATTTGCATACAGGCACAAAGACTAAAATCTTTATGTACTTAGATGTAAACATGTGTTCCCCCTTATGTCTCCCTCACTCTTGTTGCCCTAATTTTTCTTCTCTTTTTGGCTGACGCGCTCAGCCTTGTTTCTGGTTGTTGCTGAAGGCTGTGTAGCTGAACATCTCCAAGTCTTCTTAAGTGTAATCAACTCTTGGCCACTGGGGCAACTCCTCTTATTCTAACTAGCTCATGTATACTCTAGGAACACAACCCAGTATCAAAACACTGGGCTGAAGCTGGGCCTGACGGCTCATGCCTGTAATCCTAGCACTTTGGGAAGCCCAGGTGGACAGATTGCTTGAGCCCAGGAGTTCAAAACCAACCTGGGCAACATGGAGAGACCCTGTCGATACAAAAACAATCAAAAATTAACCAGGCATGGTGGTCCACGCCTGTAGTCCCAGCTACTCAGGGGGCTAAGGTGGGAGGATTGCTTGAGCCGGGTAGGTGGAGGTTGTAGTGAGCCATGATTTCACCACTGCACTCCAGCCTGGGTGACACAGCAAGATGCTGTTTTGAAAAATAAAAATGAAATTGAAAAAAACAACAAAAAAATATTGGGTGGGTGGCAGCTCATGCCTGTAATCCCAGCACTTTGGGAGGCTGAGGTAGATGGCAAAACTCCACCTTTACCAAAAAAGACAAAAATTAGGTGGGCATGGTAGTGTGCATCTGTGGTTCCAGCTACTTGGGAGGCTGAAGTGGGAGCACTGGTTGAACCCAGGAGGCGGAGGTTGCAGTGAGCTGAGATTGTGCCACTGCACTCCAGCCTGGGTGACACAGTGAGACTCCATCCCAAAATAATAATAATAATATTAATAATGTTTTGCTCTCGCCCTCTCTCTGGGCTAAAGGGCTTAACTGACCTGTCTAAGGTCTTACTACCAGGTAGAACGGGGTGGAATAGTTCATGCTTTCTGACTTACACTACATTACTGCTCTGCTGCCTCTTATGCTAGAGCAGTCACACAGAGACTCTTAGAAGCACAGATAGTGCGGGGACTACAGGCATGAACTACCGCGGCCAGCCAAAAAAGATAATTGTCTCACCTGCCTTTAGAATTGTGTAAATCTATGATAATAAAACCATTTTAGTTATGATAACAAAACCATGTCATAAACCCTAAGTTCCATAAGTCCCATTAATAGTTATGGTTTAAAAAAAAATTCTGGGCCAGGCACGGTGGCTCATACCTGTAATCCCAGCATTTTGGGAGGCTGAGGTGGGCAGATCACCTGAGGTCAGGAGTTTGAGAACAGCCTGGCCAATATGGTGAAACCCCGTCTCTACTAAAAATGCAAAAATTAGCCAGGTGTGGTGGCGTGTACATGTAATCCCAGCTACTCGGGAGGCTGAGGTAGGAGAATCGCTTGACCCCAAGAGGCAGAGGTTGTAGTGGGCTAAGATTGCACCATTGTACTCCAGCCTGGGCGATAAGAGCAAAACTCCATCTCAAAATAAAAATAAATAAATAAGTAAATAAATAAACAGCCGGGCGTGGTGGCTTACGCCTGTAATCCTAGCACTTTGGGAGGTGGAGGTGGGTGGATCACCTGAGGTCACGAGTTCAAGACCAGCTTGGCCATCATGGTGAAACCCCATCTTGAAAAAAAATAAATAAATTAAATAATTAAATAAATAAACAAACTTGTTAAAAAAAATTCTGTCAATCTATACTAAAGATGCTATTAGTCCGTAGAAAACAAAGGAAAAGCATCATATTCTAGGAACCAGTCTCTCTGCTCTTCACTTTCACCTTGGTTTCCAACCAGCAGAATTCAAGCACCAGGTAAATTTCTTTATTTTTTATTTATTTATTTGTTTGAGATGGAGACTCACTCTATCACCCAGGCTAGAGTGCGGTGGTGAAATCTCCGCTTACCGCAGCCTCTGCCTCCCGGGTTCAAGTGATTCTCCTGCCTCAGCCTCCTGAGTAGCTGGGATTACAGGCACGCACAACCATGCCCGGCTAATTTTTTGTAGTTTTGGTAAAGACAGGGTTTCACCATATTGGTCAGGCTGGTCTTGAGCTCCTGACCTCGGGATCTGCTGGCCTCAGCCTCCCAAAGTGCTGGGATTACAGGTGTGAGCCACTACACCTGGCCTATTTCTTTATTCTTATTATTGGTCCGTGGAGACCTCCCACAGTGACAAATTATGCTAGGCTGTCAGGCATCTCTGTGCGGCCTTCCAAGAACAGCCTGGCTATTTATAGCATCAGTGTATTGGGGATCTATTCTCTGACTACCCTAACTAAACAGATGAGCATTACCCTTGCCTGGGTAGATACTCCTATGTCATAGCTGTTCTATGCCTCCTTTCTTATCCCTTTATTCCTCTCACACACTAGGAGGTCAGCATTGGTACTGGGGACTAATAATTACTAATGAAAAGGTTGTTTTCCAATACCCTGTCACCCCAGTTTCAGAATAAGCCCTATAGTAACTCTTACATTAATACAAACTGGTGAGGCGGAAGAACTGCTTGAGTCCAAGGGTTTGAGACCAGCCTGGGCAACATAGCGAGATCCCCATATCTTATAAAGAAAAAGAAAACAAAAAACACCAGGATGCATCTTTGTGATCTAAGGAAGCAGGACATGGGAGTAGACAATGGTGCCAGTGGTCAGAGTTCTAGGCTACAGGCCTGGCCAGGGGCTGTAGCAAGGGAAGCACTTGCCCTTGGAAGTAGCTGCAACCAGGACTGGGAAAGGATCCTAGAGCATTAGCTATGTTTATAACATTTGGTATCCAACGTCGACAGAACGCAGGACGTATGTTGGACTTTGGGAATGGAAGCTCTCTGGGATTCAGAAAGTAAACAGTGGCAGCTCTGGGAAGGGATCTGGAAAATTGGAGGAAAGCCTGAATCCTGCTGTCAGGAGTTCTCTAGGTTCCAGCTTTTTGGACTCCTGAGTTCCTGTCTGTGAGAGAGATAGCTGACCAGTGGCAGGAAGAACAGCATAGGAAGGGAAAAAGAGAGATTCTGTTTAAATTCTGATGGGTGTTTGTAAAGTATTCCATGATCTCAGTGAAGATATAATTAAGAACAGGCCCTCAGCAGTCAATATGGCTGGAAAAGTAACCAAATAAAGAAATCTAGCTGGCAAGAAGTAGACAGAGCCCAAAGGGCTATCATTAAGGGCTACCATTAGAAGGCAAAGTCTGAGACACATGAAAGCAATTAGATATTGCCACCTTACCCAGGTGCTCTATTTTGTGATTAAGAAGTGAGCAGCTGGGCTCAGTGGCTCACACCTGTAATCCCAGCACTTTGGGAGGCTGAGGCTGGTGGATCACCTGAGGTCGGGAGTTTGAGCCCAGCCTGGCCAACATGGTGAAACCCTGTCTCTACTAAAAATACAAAAACTACCTGGGTGTGGTGTTGGACGCCTGTAATCCCAGCTACCGGGAAGGCTGAGGTAGGAGAATAGCTTGAACCCAGGAGGCGGAGGTTGCAGTGAGCCGAGATGGTGCCACTGCACTCGAACCTGGGCAACAAGAGAGAAACTCTGTCTCAAAAAAAAAAGTGAGTGAATGAAATGGACAGTACTTGCAGTTACACATGCAGTAGCCTCTCCAAATACGACAAACCATTGCACTCCATAGGTGCCCATGTTCTGGCAAGTACTTACAGACACATGGGCTCTGTTTTAATCTGAGAAAACTAATCTATTGAACACCTAATTATAAATATGAACACTGTCCATGTATTATTTAATCTCAGTAACTCTATGGGCTAGGCATTATCAACATTATTTCCTTTTTTTTTTTTCAAAACCACGATCACGAGAATCAACATTATTTTCAAATACAAGAAATGGAAACATACAAGCAGAACTGATGTGTTGAAGTGGGGACACTTATTTTTTCTTCTTATTTTAACGAAAGGCAAAATCAGATTAAAAACAAAAGGTACATGTCACATGGCAGTCTTCTTTTTATTTCGAGCCCCAGGCTCTGTCGCCCAGGCTGGAGTACAGTGGGCGTACTCCATTCCAACAGACTGAGGGAGGCCGAGTAAACTGCTGCGGGCTACTTAGCTAGTAAATGGTAGAGCTAGTATTTGAACTCAAAGCCTGTGAGATGGGAAACCAAATTCTAGAAGTAAAGAGAATAGGTAGGGAAGCTCCCTTAGGTTGTAAAGAAAATAAGTCATAAGCTAGGTATAGATATCTATGTAAAAATCTCTATCTCTTTTTCTCTGAAGAGTCTAGGCTCCTAAAGAGTCTAGACTCCAAGTCACTAACTTAAAATACAGCACTGGCAAAGGGTAACAACTTCTTAGAATTGGTGAGAAATGTGATGTGGCCTCTGAGGAGGATTCAGGAATAAAAGACCACACGAGGCTGAAAGCCTCTAATGGACAAGATCTCTGCTCCATCTCATGCCACTGAGCCATGAACTGTCAGAAGCATAGAGCCAAACAGGAATCTGCTACAGAGATGCTAAAACCAGGCAAAACTGGAAAAGCAAGCTTCCTTTTGTTCTTTCTAGATTTTGGTGAGGGAAAATTTACCATGGCACACTGGGCAACTGTGCTGGGCGAGGAAAGCCTGAAACTGGATTTTTCATTATCTTTTAAGATCTTTAGGGCCGGGCGCGGTGGCTCAAGCCTGTAATCCCAGCACTGTGGGAGGCCGAGGCGGGTGGATCACGAGGTCAAGAGATCGAGACCATCCTGGTCAACATGGTGAAACCCCGTCT
>NW_016107353.1:1345118-1350297 GCF_001604975.1 Cebus imitator | reverse complement strand
CATTTTGGGAGGCTGACATGGGTGGATCACGAGGTCAGAAGATTGAGACCATCCTGGCCAACATGATGAAACCCCGTCTCTACTAAAATACAAAAATAAAAAATAAAAAAATTAGCCAGGTGTGGTCGTGTGTGCCAGTAGTCCCAGCTACTCAGGAAGCTGGGGCAGGGGAATTGCTTGCATCTGGGAGGCAGAGATTGCAGTGAGCTGAGATTGCACCACTGCACTCTAGCCTGGCAAGAGTGAGACTTTGTCACACACACACACACACACACACACACAAATTATCTTTTAAGAATAAACTAAGAAGAACTAAATGAAAAGTGTATCTGGCAGAGTTGAAAAAAATCACTTATAATATCGATACAAAACAGTGAGTGATCCAAACATATGATGGGTACAATTATAAATCTTGTGACATCCCATTTCATTTTTTTTTTCTTTTTATTTAAAATAAATAGAGGCTGGGCATGGTGGCTCACACCTGTGAGCCTCCTCATCACAACACTTTGGAAGGCTGAGGCAGGCAGATCCCCTGAGGTCAGGAGTTCAAGACCAGCCTGATCAACATGGTGAAACTCCGTCTTTACTAAAATATAAAAAATTAGCTGGGTGTGGTGATACATACCTGTAGTCCCAGCTACCTGGGAGGCTGAGGCATGGGAATTGCTTGAACTTGGGAGGTGGAGGTTGCAGTGAGCTGAGATCACACCACTGCACTCCAGCTTGGGTGACAGTGCAAGATTCTGTCTCCAAAAAAAAAAAAAAAAAAAAATAGAGATGAGGTGTCACTATGTTGCCCAGGCTGGTCTAGAACTCCTGAGCTCAAGTGATCCCCCCACCTCAGCCTGCCAAAATGCTAGGATTAGAGACGTGAGCCACCCTGTTTGGCCTATCATCCCATTTCTAACAGTATACAATACAGAAGAGCTCAACTGGGCAGTTGGACTTACTAACTTTTTTGTACCCTTCCTTCCTCCGTTCATTACACTGTAAGATCAGTGTAGGGAAGAATTAAACTCTTTTGTAATCAAAGACATATAAAATAAGGGACTTGATTTTTTTTTTTTATTTTTGAGACAGAGTCTCATTCTGTTGCCCAGGCTGGATTACAGTGGCACAGTCTCAGCTCACTGCAACCTCTGCCTCTCACATTCAAGCGATTCTCCTGCCTCAGCCTCCCAAGTAGCTGGGATTACAGACGTCCGCCACCTCGCCTGGCTGATTTTTTGCATTTTTAATAGAGATGGAGTTTCACCATGTTGGCCAGGCTGGTCTCGGACTCCTGACCTCAAGTGATCTACCTGCCTCGGGCTCCCAAAGCGCTGGGCTTACAGGCGTGAGACACCATGCCTGGCCAGGACTTGATTATTTGCTGACAACATTTATATCATAAACATTTTAAAAATAAATATGCTTCTTTAATTAAAACAAAGCATTGAAAAAAAAATCCTTCTTTCTGGATACTGATACAGAAAAAAAAATTCTTATCACAAACATTTTAAAAATATATATCCTCCTTTCTGGACACTGATACAGAAAAAGGAGAAAAGAGGGGTCAGGAGCAGTGGCTCATGCCTGTAATCCTG
The DNA here is from genome assembly GCF_001604975.1 of Cebus imitator. Classification (NCBI taxonomy): domain Eukaryota; kingdom Metazoa; phylum Chordata; class Mammalia; order Primates; family Cebidae; genus Cebus; species Cebus imitator. Next base: position 1,348,708 of record NW_016107353.1, on the reverse strand, counting down.
GCACTTTGGGAGACCAAAGTGGGAAGATCACTTAAGCCCAGGAGTTTGAGATGAGCCTAGGCAACATAGTAAGACCTCATCTCTACCAAAAAAAAAAAGAAAAAAAAGAAAATCAAAAAAGCTAGCTGGGTGTGGTGGCGCACACCTGTGGTCTTAGCTACCCAGCAGGCTGAGGTAGGAGGATGGCTTCAGCTCAAGAGGTTGAGGCTGCATGAGCCATGATCACGTCACTGCACTCCAGCCTGGATGAAAGAGCAAGACTCTGTCACACACACACACACACACACACACACACACACACGAAAAAAAAGAAAAAGAAAGAAACGAAGAAGAAAGAAAGAGAAAGAAATAAAAGAAAAAGGAGAGAAGAATAATCTTCAGAGAATAGCACAGTTTGTAAACCTCATCATCATCTCCGGGAAAGACATGGCTCTTCATGGCCTCACCTCCTTTCAGTGTTTCAGATGCCATAGCTTTCCCACCAGATAGTATACCAGTTGGGCCTCCAGAAATGTGCCTTCTCTAAAAGCTGGGAAATCAATATTTTGAAACACTAGCCACCTTCCTCCAACTCCCCACCCCCGATATGGCCTTTACCTTCCACAGGGGAGGTTTTCAGTCTACTGCAGAGATTCTGTACACCTCCATAGTGGACATTAATCTGGGTCAGTGCATCCCTTGAACGCAGCTCCATGAGCTTCCTCAGTTCCATTACTGTGCAGCCAAAGTCCCCTTCGTGGCTTTCGGCCGTCGAGTTGGCCGGCAAGACACGGTCTGATGGGTTCGTCATTTTGCCTGCCGTTACCAAGCCCCTCAGCCAGAGAAGATGTAGCGTTTCCCTTCAACTGACCAGTGTCTCCTGCCTTCCTGTCCCAACTTCTTTCTACTTCCTGCTTCTCTGGGGGCCCAGTGAGGGAACAGATCGAATATATCTTGTGCAATAAGCTTCCAAGTAGCAGTCCCAAGCCTAGATCCTTTCTTCTGTATGAAGTCTGGCAGCGAGAGGAGGAAGAAGCTGGGGGAACTGAGTGGAAGGCGAACTCCGTGTCACGATGATTGGTGTCCCCAGGTGGTGATGGAAGTGGTTGTCCAGGGTAGGTAGGTTCCTAGCTTAGACCAACTTGCCCAGATGAAGGTGTAAACAGGATGTGCATGTTACCATGGCAGCAACCTTAGCAACAACCAGCAACTGTAGTAGTAGAGAGGCGTCAGGAGGAGGAAGAGGAGAGCTTCCTGGATACCAATGACAACTGGATCTCTGGAATAAAGATTCAAAGATAGACAAAAAGAAACCATTAGAGCAGCCACGAGGATCCAACATCTGCAAGGGCAAGAGGTACTCAGTCTAAGCACAAGGGTTTATGTGACAGTTGAGGTCTGAGCTCAACTGATAGCTGAGGCCTGAGCTCCAAGAACTGACTGACTCAGGAGAGGCCTGTTCCTCCCTGGGAGGCCCCCGCAGCCTGTAAACTCCAATGTAGAGAAGTAATTTCGATACACCCCAATCTTCATGCGTCACCTCTCCCAACCAAGCAACATAAAACCCGCAGCTTCAGAAACTTGGAAATAAATGGTTACGACCTCTAATGGCTCAAATGTTTTTCCTATTTGAGGGACCTGTGACAGGATTCTTCAGTCTAACCTTATCTATAAAAGACGAGAAGAGGTCAGAAAAAGGAGTCCCGATCTGAGTGATCTGGAGGGTGGCCTGTCAGTCTGCTGTCCTCTCCCACACCCCACACTCTTCCCACTCCCAACACACACATTTACACACAAGGAAGACAACTTGACAGAAGATGCCAAAATCCTCCGAAACCTCTTGGAGTACTCAGCCTCCAGGTGTACAGAAATTCTGCAGCCTGTTGCAGGTGTCCACTTGGCAGGTACCAAGTTTTGATCTCGAGGCTAAGCTCTACCCTCCTCCAAGAGGTTTTTGGGGAGAATAGGAGAGTAAAATGCTTTGGCAGTTGGTGATACAGGGTGAACTTTTTTTTTTTTTTTTTTAATAAGGGGGACAGAAGGACCTCTGAGGTGGAAAGATAGAGAGTTTAAAGCCTGAGCATTAAAGTTTCTCTGGAGTGGGAGCGATAAGATACCTCTCAATTCAGATAGAGGATAGGGAACAACAAGGTCACAAGCTAGCCTGTGAGTGAGCACCAAAGTCTCAAATCAACTCAATAAAGGTACCAGACAGAGGCCAGCATTTCTCCCCTCAGAAAGATGCATTCTCTCTCATGCATGCTAACTAGGGGGTGGGGTGGAGGTATGTGTAGGTGAGGATACGGAGGGGTAAAGGTGGGAAGAAAACTTATCCTGAGGACCCTTGTCAGCTTCAGAGAGGGGCCGCTGTGTGTCATGCTGCTGACAGGAGCCACTGCCACACATGAGCCTTTTAAATGTGAAGGGCTCTTTCTCAGCATAGCACGAGAACATGGGGCCCCAGCCCCGGTTACATAGTCCCCACTGATGGCCTCAGTTACCAGGGAGTGGCAAGGAGCTCTGGCCAACCTCTCTGTAATCAACAGATGCCACCCTCACTTCTAGAAGGTGAACAAAGAAGCACAGGAACCATCCAATAAAGGATACGATTCTTTGATCAGTGACCTCCTCCAAAGTTGCATGTAGCCAAAGTCTTTGCAGATTCCTGACAATCCTCTTCCCAGAAGCTTCCATAGGGTTGCAGGTTGATTTATACTCCTCCCTCTCCCAATTTGCCCTTTGCCACCTCCTCCTCCCCCGCCACCCACTGTAGATTTTTAGCACTACTCTGACTTACAAAGAGCAGGGCTTACAAAGCAAGCGGGGCTTCGTTTGTTTGAAAATATCATATGCTCTTCCTATCTGGGAAACAAGAAGGTCCACAAAGAGCCTGAGGCAATGTGTCAAACTCCCTTCATTCAGGCTGGCATAGGAATAGGCAGGGCCACAGAGTTTCACTCCAGTTCAGCTTTTCTTCCAAGCCTGGAAGAAGTAGGAGGGGCTATAACAGCAAGAAACCCACCTTGACCCTTAAGTAGAACTCCTTCACCTCTCAAGAGGATGTTGGGAACAATGCTGATAGAGTGTTTAACTAAGTATCAGACGATTTTACCTTTTGTGCCTTCACCCACTACAATGTTTGCTCCATGAAGACAGGGATGTTACTTAGCCTTTTCAGGACTCAGTTCCTTCCACCTTTAGTTGGGTAGAGAATGGGCCCTGCCTTTCACACCACCCAAAATAGGTGATAAAAGAATGGAATTAAAGAAGTAGTACTTGGAAATATTAGATGAAGTGTGTCCAGTGTCCAGATAGGACACTTAAGTGATGGGAGAACGCCTAATTTGATCTTCATGAACTTTTGTTACCTAGTCATTTAATTAGAAGAACAATAAGCTCCACGCGCCCTCCATCTTTCTTTGCCAGGGAACCCCCACCCCACAAACAAGAATGGGAAATTCTAAGGCAGCTTCATTAACAATAACAATTAGCTAGGTTGTAACCATTAGCAATAACCACCAGCATATAGGGTCTTGGGTCTCTTGAGAATTCGAAAAAACAGTCTGAGACAGAATTCTTTCCTTTTTTTTTTTTTTTTTTTTTTTTTTTTT
>NW_016107353.1:1319925-1345052 GCF_001604975.1 Cebus imitator | reverse complement strand
TGGTCTTGACTCACTGCAAACTCCACCTCTCAGGTTCAAGCAATTCTCCTGCCTCAGCCTCCTGAGTAGCTAAGATGACAGCCACCGACCACCATGTCCAGGTAATTTTTTCTGTTTTTATTAGAGATAGGGATTCACCATGTTGGCCAGGCTGGTCTCAAACTCCTGATCTCAAGTGATCTTCCCACCTACCTCAGCCTCTCAAAGTGCTGGAATTACAGATGTGAGCTACCGTGCCTGGCAGAATTCCTTCCTTACTTTGAACCTCTTTTTAGAGTACCAAAGAGGAGAGATTCTTCCACATCCATAGGACTAATGGAAAAGATCATATAAGATTGGAACACACGGGGCTGAAGAACTCATTCGGAAAAGAATGAGAAGGTTTGTTTGTCTCAGGCTGATCTAGAGAAGCACACAGTAGGTCAAGCACTAAGATGCTGGCACAAAAGCAAAAGGGCAGTGCAGAGTTGGGGCCCCAGGTTTAAGGTAGGATCTCTATAAAAGTTCTGTAATTAGGACGCATATCATGACATCCACACTTCTGAGTTTGGAGCTCTCTGGAATATGAGCTCTCTGCAGCTGCTGAGCCTGCCTGGCCTCTAATCTGATTAGGCAACTGCCAAAGAATAATCTAAAAGTGTTCACACCACCTCAGCGTCAGATGCGTGGCTCAGACACCTGGGAGGTACTACCTCTTGTCATTTGGCCTGAGGCATTCTGGGTAAGGTATGTGCTCACTCCACTTTCGTAGCATTTTGCAAGCCTAGGAGATGATAGAAGAGTGAACTCTCTCATCTCTTCCTTCTAGGGCAAGAAACCATAATGCTTTACATGATCGTTAAGACATTTGACTTCTTTCCTCCTGTAACTTCTGTTCTATAATTTGTAGATGACATGTGAAAGCATTGGTCTATCAGTTCTAGATAGGACAACTGTGACCCCCGCCTTACAGATGAAGATACAAAGGTCCAGGGAGATTAAAAAAGTGATTTGGTCTTTGGCAAGTCGGTGGTCTTGACTGCCTGATGCTCTTTTTGTTACACTTTACTGCTTCTCTTGAGCCTAAACCTCTTCATTTTCTGGAAAACCTCTAAGAGGCCCTTTAAAAGGCAGGCATCTTTTAGATGCAGTGGCTCATGCCTGTGAGTGATTTTTAGCACTACTCTGACTTACAAAGAGTTAAGCAAGCAGGGCTCTGTTTGTTTGAAAATTTCATACTCCCTTCTTATCTGGGAAACAAGAAGGTCCACAAAGGGCCTGAGGCAATGTGTCAAAATCCCAGTACTTTGGAAACCTGAGGCAGGAGAATTGCTTGAAGGCAGGAGTTCGAGACCAGTCTGGGTAACACAGTGAAACCCTGTCTCTACAAAAAATGCAAAAATTAGCTGGGCATGGTGGTGCACGCCCATGGTTTTAGCAAATTGGGAGGCTGAAGTGGGAGGATCATTTGAGTCCTGGAGGTGGAAGCTGCAGTGAGCTGTATTCACACTACTTCATTTCAGTCTGGACAACAGAGTGCGACTCTGACTTCAAAAATTAAAAGAAAAAAAAAGTTCTAGAAATGAGGAGCTGCCAGAGACAAGAAACTTATGCCCTAAGTCACCAAACTGTAAACACTAGTCAGACACACTTTCCTCCAATTTTGTCCAAGAAATTTTTCACTCTTAGTTTTTCCAGGGTGCCAAAGAAGAAATACATCCCCAAACTTTGAGGAAAAAGAGAGACTCCTTGTATAGATTATAGAGAGGGGATATTTGAAAATATGAAAGGAGCTCACCACCTGAGTGTCCCCCCTACAAATCCTCCTAATGAATGTGATGTGATGAATAAAAATGGGAGAAAGGAAACAGGAGAGGCCGGGGCTGGGGCTTCAGGCTGCTGCAGCACTGCAGACAGACCTGCCTGGAATAATGAGGCTCTGGTCAACTCTGGCCTCTGAGCTACAGGTGGGGGCTGCTCAGTGGAGCAGACACTTCTCTGCCCTGCTCTGCCCTGCCCTATTCTCTCCTTCCCAGTGGGCTGAGAGCCTCTGCTCAGGAGCAAGCTGGGAGCACTTGGAGACACTCTGGCAGGTGTGCCAGCATCACTGCCAGGCAGGACTTGAGGGGTGAGGAAGGGAAGACCTCTGAGAGGGGAAGCAGCCTGGTCCCACTTTAGAATGCTCCCAACTGCAATATAAAACCTGCTTCAGGAGCCCCTCACAAAACCCGTGGTCTTTTTCCTGACCTAGAGTCAGTCTCCCTCTTTCCAAGTGAGGCTCTGCTTCTCCCTATACTCAGGAACAGGGATGTGGGGTGGAGAGAGGTGGGAGGGGATGGAAAAAATATTTGTTGATCACCTACCATGTGCTAGGGGCCATACTAGGTACTTTATATGAAAATCAGAAATGACGTATGTACCCCTGTGTATGATCTAGTGCCTGGCATAGTGGTTGACCCACACGGTGTAGCTATTATCATTCTTACATATACTGTTTCACTGAATTCTCACCAACAACTCTATAAGGAGGATCTCTCCATCTTACAGTAGGGAAATATAGATTCAGAGAGCCAAGATCTGTGCCTTAATCTGAATCCAAAGAAGCCACCTTGCCTCAAGTACAAGAACAATGATATTTAAAAACTGGAGACAAAGCTATGAACTTACTTCCTAAATCTCCATGAGAAGGCTCACATAAACCCATCTGTCTCTTGCTCATGATTCCTAAAAGGTCCTGAAATAGATCAGGGAAATATCTACCTCTTGTGAACTTTCTGGGAAGGCAAAGGGATAGACCCAAAGCTTACTGGGGGCACACATCCTCCCCTCCCTTTTGTCCTCCCCTCCCCTCGCCCTGCCCCCATCCCAAGCCAGAAAGCACTGGGCTCTAGATTGCTATAGTCCAAGCATATCCAATGTCTGCCTGGAAAGCCCAGCAGTGGAGATGAGGGTTTCCTCTGCTCGGTCATCTCATGCGTTGCTCCCCCTGGTCATCTGGGAGAAGCACAGAGGGAGACCCTGCTCTTCACTGGCTCTCTTTTTTCCAGCAGGCCTGTTTCCTGTTTATCACCTGGGGGGGTTTAAGCTCTACTCCTTCTCTCTGGCACTCTTACACTTCCAAAAGGACAGTACCCTGCCCAGAAAGCTGGACCTGACCATGGTAAGACCTGGCAGGAACCTGGCCATAGCAGGCTGCCTAGCCTAAAACACCCCTGGCTAGCCCTTCTCTCTGGAGGTCTGAATTTCACATAGAGGCTGTTCTGCCCACCTCCTCATCACAGGCTCCTTATTTCCAAGACCCAGATTCTACTTCACCCTGGCCACGTACCATCCCTCAGGTCTGGTGGCCATTCTCATCACAGTCCCGGGTTCTTCCTCCCCTCCCCATGTCTGCCCTGCTCTAGTTGCTCCTCGAATGCCAACTGGTTTGCAGAAGACCAGAGCACATGCCTTCCTTCAGTCTACTGAGGCCCTTTGGAGTCATGGGAAGAAGGTCAGAGGCAGCATGTGTTGGCTAAAGTTCAGGGAGTGGGTGGCACCACTTGTCATCATCATCCAACAGCCACACCCAAGCCAGGAAGCCAGGTGAAGGCGGGCACACCAAGCCAGGGCTCTGGCCTCACCACAGGATACTGTACTGTGGCTTGGTCTGGGAACCTGGTGATAATTTTCAGCTAGCCCGTAGAACTTAGCCTTCTGGGGGCGGGGTACTCTCTTCCAGAAGTTCTGGGTTCTGGTTCATGTCTCCTTCGCTCTTCCTTCTCCCTCCTCTAGTCCTTCCAGGCTGCTGATCTCTGCTTCCAGTCATCTCCGGGCAGCTCCCTTTCCCAGTTACCCAAGGAAAGCACATAGCCTTTTAGTCTTTGAGAAAACAGACTTGAGAGGATGTCACTCACAGGCTCAGCTCTCTCTTTCTGAATGTAGAACACCACTTCCTGGTCAGGAGGTGGTATCCATGGGGTTCCCTCACTTACTTCCCCCTCTCCAAGTCTGCAACTCTGACAGCACCTTCTTCAGTTCCACTGCAAAAATGTAGTGGTAGAGTCAAAGCATCTATTTGGAGAAAAAGTGTCACTCTTAGCCCCTGGGTCTCAAGAATCCAGAATTCATCCCTCCTCCCCAGAACCACCTGGTCCTTTTTAGTCAAATTACATCTATGCAAGCTGTGGACCCAGTCAGGTAGTCCTGATCACATCTTCCAAAGAAATCCTCATCCAGGGCCTGGAGAGGACATGTGCAAGAATGCGCACTGGAGCATTATCTGTGGTGATCTGAGGTCCAAAAAATAGAAATAAAATACCTCGCAGTCTTGGAGTGGCTGCAGTGACAGTGGTGGCAAAACTTATCAGTTCTGGCCAGATGCCTTCAGAGGGCAGGGAGAAGGTTAGGACCCATAGATAGCACAAGCTTTCTCCAAACAGTGATACCAAGAATTGACCCAAGGTGGACAGCCTGACCCTGATCACCCGGCCTGCTAAGATCCAGCCCATGTCACAGGCTGTAAGAACCACCAAGATGAAGACAGAAAGCTCCACAGCATAGGCAGGGAAATAGTATGGAGGAAGCAGGAATGTGCCTGGGAGGGCACTGCTTACCCCCTGACCCCTGTCCACCGGCTCCACCTTGAAATGGCATCAATATTATCAAGAAGAGGCTGGGCGAGGTGGCTCGGGCCTGTAATCCCAGCACTTTGGGAGGCTGAGGTGGGTGGATCACCTGTGATCAGAAATTCAAGACCAGCCTGGCCAACATGATGAAACCCCATATCTACTAAAAATACAAAATTTAGCTGGGTGTGGTATGCCCATCTGTGATCACATCTGCTTGGGAGGCTGAAGCAGGAGAATCGCTTGAACCTGGGAGGCGGACGTTGCAGTGAGCCGAGATCATGCCACTGCACTCCAGCCTGGGCAACAGAGTGAGACTCCATCTCAAACAAACAAACAAAAATGATCAAGATGAGAAAGGGCAGTCCCTCAGGCCCAGAGCCTTGGGAAAGCTACCCTCTTTCAAATTGTATGAGTCACACTGGCCTGGATCACCTCTGGGTCCTCCAGTGACTCAGGGGGTGTGAGGAGTGGAGGTGGGGGTGTTCATAGCAAGCTGGAGCTCAAAAAAATGTAGAGGATGAAACAGCAGCGCTGACCATTTCCTTCAGTTGGTTAAGGAGGGCAACAGCCAACTTCAGGTGGAAGTGACACCACCATCTGGAAGGTCTGTTGTTTAACGAGGGGTGCTGGCAGCCTGTCCCGACCCCGTTCACTCAGGATAAGGGTTAGTAGGGGTAACTGCTTCTCACTCCTCACAACAGCGGAAGGAAGCTTCCAGGCCACAGACAGGACGCAGCCCTCCGGCAGCAGCGTTCAAGTGTTTCGTACATGCACCGTCTTGAACTGCATAGACCGTCTTTCTTGGGGCTGCTGTGGCTTTCCATATTTTGGTTCCAAGGGAACAAAGGGGCTTTTTAGCAGCTGGATTGGATCCTGGGTTATTTTTAGAAACGAATTTCAGCAGAATCATGTCATGCTCATGGAGACGGGTCATCTCCCTGGGCTACCGGGTCAGGGCCTGGTTGTTCCCAGGCCTCAGGTTCTGGTGGAGACCTCAGGACAAGGGGAAAGGGGCTGCCTGGCGGCAGACTGAGGAGGCCACATCTCATCCACCAAAAGGGAGCACCGGGGGCAGCTGCTGTCTCCCCAGGGGCTCAGCAGGAGAGGATGCAAAACAAGATTCCCATGTGGCCTAGACACTCGTCAACATGTCCTATACTGGTCGTTAGGCCTGGCTGCTCCCATTCCTTACCTCCACTCTGACAGTCTCACCTGTACGAAGTACAGAGAACCTCCTGTCCCCACTTTACCTATTCCAGCTTTCTCTCAGCCCAGCTATTTCCTGGAAGTCACAGGCAAATGAGTGAGGGCTCTATGCTGAAAAGATGGTGTTTATGAAACAGAGGGCCAGGAGTGACCCCTAGTAGCCTGCCACCCTCTGCCCCTGTCTTACTCTTCCTCATTCACACATTGCACAGACAGGATCCATTAAGCCAGCCCAGGGCTTTGGAAAGTGGACTAATGATGCTTCCTTGCACTTGAGCAATGCTTTAGAGCTGTGGTTCTCAAACGCAGACTGAGCACGAGGATCCCCTGGTGTAAACCTATTGGCTCCCTCCCTGCCAACTCCTGAGTTTCTGGTTCAGGAGAACAGAGATGGGGCTTGGGAAGGTGCATTTCTAACAGGTTCCTTAACAGGGCGAGCTGATGCTTCTGATCTGGGGACCACACTTTGAAAATGCTGCAAGGTTTCAAAGCATTTCCATGAACCTCCTCAGCTCCAGGGTGACATGGGAAGGCACAGGAAGGTCTTGTCATGTGTCTCCTTCACTCTTTCCTCTCCCTCTGCAAGTCCTTCTAGGTTGCTGACCTCTGCTTCCACTCATCTCCGGGCACCCCCTTTCCAAGACAGACGCCCTAAAAAGCCTACATTGTTTTAGTCTTTGAGAAAACAGCTTGAGAGGATGTCGCTCAACAGGCTACACCAGAAGCCACGGTCTATTTGAAAGTTAAAACAAGCGACCTGCACCCTCCTCCTCCCATGTTCAAGTGATTCTCGTGCCTCAGCCTCCTGAGTAGCTGGGATTGCAGGTGTGTGCCACCATGCCCAGCTATTTTTTCTACTTTTAGCAGAGATAGGGTTTCATTGTCTTGGCCAGGCTAGTCTTGAACTCCTGGCCTCAAGTGATCCACTTCCCAAAATGCTGGGATTACAAGCATGAGCCACTGCTTGTGAGGTTCAGAGGGACACCCAGACCCTTTTCAGGTTCCAGTGGAGCGAAGCCCCCTCCCAATCCTGTCTTCTGTCTCCACAGGAGATGAGCAATGGTGGGGCCCATACGCAGGTGAGGAGGAATGAAAACAAAAGACTCCCACTGCTCACATGGTGCCCAGGTCACATCTGGAACCCAGGCTGCCTTTCCCCTGCCATTCCCCACGGCTCCAGAAGATGCCCCAGGCCCACCGCCTCTGCCACACCTCTCAGGGGGTGTCTGCCCGCTGCTCCGAGGCCAGGGAGGCAGGCGGCAGCTGCTGGTTTCCAGCCAGTTGACAGGCGGTTATAAACAGTCACTTTAGGTTGCTATGGCAAAGCGAGTGTGCAGCCCAGCGACGGTGAGGCTATTTATGTGCCTGTAATGGCAGAATAGTCTGTTTTTTTATTATCTTACTTTTAAAGTTTTCCTTTCCCAACCCCCTAAATCAGCTTTAAAAAAGGAAAATAAAAAAGAGCCATTGCAACTTTCTCAGGAACGAAAAGAGAATAGCCAGAAAATAAAGCCTATGACTTGCGCCAGGAAGGGGAAGGTGGGAGCAGGGAGTGTGGGTGAGCTCCTTTCCTAAAGGGACTGTGCGGCGTCTGGCCATAGGCCTCTAATCACTTAGGAGCCAAAGCCCTGCCTCTGGCTCAGCCCCTCAAGGAGAAATGCCAAACCCCAGGGTCTCTCACCTCCCTGCTTACCGAGAAGAGACAAAGCCCCTTTATCTTCTTGTTCTAACAGCAGCATTCCTCCCATCCCCCAGCCCCCACCAGCTGCCAGTATCAAGGGAGGAAGGACCAGGGGTCGTGGGAGGAGAGCTTCAAAGCCCCCATCCCCTCTGTGGGTAGCAGTGCCACCTGGGCAAGGAGCCAGCTCCCTCCAGCGGGAGGGTTGCAGAGAACAACTTCTAGAGGTGTCTCTGAAGAGACACGTGTTTCCTCCACTTCTACAGAGAACTTTCATCCAATCCTTTCTCCTTAGGGAGCTTTCGGGGGAAGGGCCATTTCTGCACAACAAGACCCAGGCTTTTAGTCCAGGTGGTGAGGACCCCTAGTCAGCATCACACAGTCAGCATGCAAGGTTCAGATACTGATGGTTGATGAGTAACAGCGAGGCAGATTCCCCCCTAGACACATATGCACCAGGGACATGGGAAAGGTTTTTGGCCGAGGGGTTAGGGAGTGATCAGAGGTCAGTCTCCAGCTATTGGATGGAAGCACTATGGCCCTCTGCCTTGACTCCCTCAATCAAAAATAAAATAGCAAAGAAGAAAAGAAAAAAGGACCATAGGTGTTTCAAGATGGGGAAGGCATTGTGGCACATGCCTATAATCCCAGCTCTTTGGGAGGCTGAGGAGGGAGGATTGCTTGAACTCAGGAGTTGGAGATCAGCCTTGGCAACATAGTGAGGCCTATTTTTTTCTCTAAAAAAAAGAAAAAAAAATAAGGGGCAAGAGAGTGGGAGTCACAAACCCATTTGGTAATTAATCACACACACGCACACACTCACACACAAGTAACTGAGCTGAAAATGTGAACTGACTTTAATAAATACGCTATAGGTCACCAATCACTAACCAGCATGTAAGTAAGAGAAAGATTCACCTTTCAGAAACAGCTAATTGGAATACAAAGATGCTGCAGGAATTTACCAACCCCTTTTCCCTACCTTATTCCAGCTTCTTTTGGATTGGTGTATACTTATTAAATATCTCTGACTGCCGACAGATATATTAACCAGATAAAAATAAAGTTAGAGCAGTGTTAAAAAGAGCAAATTACATGGACTGTTCCATTGCCTCCCATCTCATATGATAACTGAATGTCCCCCAGATGCCACCATGGCTCAGAAAGGATATAGATAAGAATACTCTCCACGGGAGGAGAAAAGGCTGGAGAACAGGGAAGAGACTGATGCTCCCATCACGGAAGCACCCTTCTGCTACCCCAGGAGAGGTCAAAAGTCCCAACTGACAGCCCTGGTTAGCTCATAAGCTCTTGTTGGATAAATCAGAACTTGGGATAAAAATCAGCCTTGGCAGCACCTTGAGGTCAAAAAGCAGAGCAGGCATCATTTCTAAACCTGTCAAACCAACTATCATCAGCATCCTATTTCCTACAGGGTAGTAAGGGAGAAGGGAGAGGTGAGGAAAGGGTTAAGAGATAAAAAGGGTATACCCCTGGACTGTTAGGTACAGGCTGATGGAAAGGCACCACCATGAATTAAGGTTCCAGGTAAGCTCTGCTTCTCTTCCTAAGCTTAAGAGTATGAGCACGGCCAGGTACGGTGGCTCGCCTGAGGCCGGGAGTTCAAGACCAGCCTGGCCAACATGGCAAAACCCCATCTCTACTAAAAATACAAAAATTAGCTGGATGTGGTGGCATACAGCTATAATTCCAGCTACTTAGGAGGCTGAGGCAGAAGAATTACTTGAACCAGGGAGACCAGCCTGGACAGCGTGGTGAAACCCCATCTCTACTAAAAATACAAAAAGATTAACTGGGCATGGTGGCAGGTGCCTGTAATTCCAGCTACTCAAGAGGCTGAGGCAGAGAATCGCTTGAAGCCGGGGGCAGAGTTTGCAGTGAGCTGAGATCATGCTACTGCATTCCAGCCTGGGCAACAGAGCAAGACTCTGTCTCAAAAAAGAAAAAAAAAAAAAGAGTATGAACTCAAGTGGAGTGGCCATTTCTTGGGAATATATAAAAAGACAAAGAGAGATACAGACATGTTTCAGTGTCCCAAGGTAGAATGAGCTTCCAAAACTCAAGGACTAGCAAGAACCTCTATTCCAAAGAGCTCACATTCATAGTGATGGACACAGGGCCCATTGTTGAAAGAGACAAAGGGCAGGCAAAGAGATGACTCAGCCCCAGTGGGTCATTGTTGATGGAAGTCTCTCAGGGGAGAGAAAGTGGAGAGTATTGTGTATTTCTTCCAAGTGAGCGGAAAGGTTGTGTCATCACCTCTCTATGCCAGCCTCAGCTCCAGCACCTGGCCTAACCTGGGCAATGAATGAATAAGCCACCCTTCTCTATTCCATCCCGTGTGCTTCCATTTCCAAGGGAAGGAAGGGTATGAAAGTCCCGGAAAGGGATCCGGTCTCCAGAGAGAATCAGTAAGACCCAGGCACCGCTCCTTCAGCACCTGCTCCATCTCCCCACATTCTTTGCATCTTAAAATTGGTGAACTGAATGAATGGTTGAGGGCACATCTCCCTTGATCCCAGGGCACAGTCACAGAGGTTTTGGTGCAGGTAGAAGGGGGATGAGCCACTAATGAAGGAATCATCTACTCTCTAGGGAGAGGCAAAGGTGAACACAACCCAGTTGATTCTAAATTTCCATATATACCTATCACTTTAAACACCACTTTGACACCCACGGCAAAACCTGAGAGAACTATGGGATGGTGGTGGGAGGTCTACAGGAATTGACAAAATAACGTATTTTCTGGATTATTTTATTTCTAAAGCTCTGAGCTGCCAAGATCATAGAAAAATACCTAGCACCAAACTCTTTCCACCTCTCCATTTTTCTGTATATCTCATTCCGCTTCTGACTTTATTATTCCATACTTACGTGTATCCCTTCCCCTACCTCCTCCTCCTCCCCAACCTATCTGTCTATTTCAATCTCTCAAGCTCTCTCATTCTCTTTTTCCACATCTCCAGGGTCAGGCTAATTAGATGGAATTTAATTCTCCTTGCCTGGGTAATTTTCGAAACCAATCAGTCCTGTCCTAGTCCACAGTGGCTCACATAGTGGAAGGAGCAGGAATGTCCTGAGAAGCAAGTCAGGCACTTGTGGGGCTGCCACAGCCAGCACCAACCAACCCAGGGCCCATCTGTGTCACTGGGGTCATGGATGATGGGCCAAAGGCACGTGGGACCAGATTCCATGAGCCAATCTGCATTCTCCCCAATCCATCTGGAACTTGCTTGTCTAATTTCAAATGTTTATGCAGGATCTAACTATGCTGGAGGTAGAGATAAACAGCTAACACTGAGGACTCGAGGTGGCGGAAGGGGAAAGATAGGCGAATATTCCCATGGATTAAATACAAAAGTCAGTTATACTAACTGCAGTCTTCTAAAAAATGAAAAAACAAAACAAAAACAAAACACCAAAATCAGGACATAGTGTGCTCAGCTGAGCTCCCAATCTAGCATAAATGGGGGAGTGGCCAGGATACTAGACAGATAGAAAAGGCACCTGGGGCTACAATCTGACCCGGCTCCCCGGGAATTTGACGACTCAAGAACTGAACACAATAAGCTAGTCCTACCCAACTCAAGCTGCAAGCGGGCTCCACTGTCCCACCTCCGTTCCACTCTGAGCCTACAGAATGTGGTGGGGGGTAGACATATGGATGCTAAAATCCAACCCCTGGTGACAGGCTGCTTTCTTCTCTTTCCCCACCACTACACAAGGATTTGCAGAGGAGTAGCAGCAACGAACATGCTATCCAAGCAGAGTGAAGGTTTTGCAGGCATCTCACGCTATCTGCCTAACATTTGCTTCTGCAGAAGATTGCCAGAGCCAGCTTTCCCCCAGTTCCTCCAGTCTCACGCACCCTGGCCAGCTGTTCCAAATTAGCAAGATCTTCATCACCAGAGGGGCATCTTTTTCAGTGTGGGGGAAGGGGGTCACTTTCCTCCCTTTAGGGTTCCTGCCACTGGGCCGTCTCTCTGTAAGCAGCCAAGTCCTCAGAGAAGCTGAGGACACGCCAGCCTGCTCTCTTCCCTCCCTCCTCCAATGGCCAGCCCAAGAAAGAGAGCTGTCCTTCGTGGGGGGGACGTCCCGCGGCAGTGAGGCTATGGAAACTTTGCCGTCTAAGGCTGTGGAATTCTTTCCCGAGGCTCTTGCAGTTAATCATCGCAGCTCCCTAGATTCCCAACTTGGGGCTTTAAAAGGTAGCACTAGAGCAAGAAGGACAAACATATTGGGGAGAAAAGAAAAAAATGTTGGTGTAAGCGAAAAGGAAAGTACCCCCAACATGAGTCTACTGAGGAACTAATTGTGAGACCGGGAAAGAAGAAAAGAGCACAGGAAAAATAAGTAGAGACCACACTCCAGAACATTCCTCCAGATTCCCAGCGAATGCTGCTCATATCCATTCTCTGGAACCTGCAGGGAACTTTTGCTAACGTACTTGTAGAAGGATTACTTAGGGTTGCTTTGTTTGAAACTTTCTCCTCTCAGCAGATCACGAGCTTCTGTCCCCCTTTGGAAAAAAAGTGCTTGACTCACACCTGTCATCCCGGCATTGTGGGAGGCTGAGGTGGGCAGATTGCCTGAATCCAGGAGTTCGAGACCAGCCTGAGCAACATGATGAAACAAAATATATAAAAACTAGCCAGGCGTGGTGGTGCACACGGATAGTCCCAGCCACTCTAGAGGCTGAGGCTGCGGTGAGTGGAGATGGAACCGTTGCACTCCAGCCTGGATGACAAACCCTGTCACATAGCAACACTCACAAAAACAAAAGGTGCTAGAGAGCTCACAGTTGTGAGGACACAGCACTGAAACACTAACTGCCCACATGGTAGAAGTGGCCTCTTAGCCAGGCTGTCGTGACTTCCAAGACCACAAAGAAAAGTTTGGTTCTAAAGAACAGTAGGAAGGGAACTGCCTTATTCTTCCTACGGGAATAGTTTCAAGAGCCAAGATAAGAGGGGGTATATGGCAAAAGGAAGAGAAGGTTCCATAACAGGGCAAAGAAAGTGGGCAGTCTTGACAGTTGGTTTCTTCCTGGTGAGCATAGGGAGAGAGGCCTCATTTGTAGGATTATAAGGCCCTATTCAGAGGGTGAGATGAACCTAGGAGGTTAATAGGAAGAGAAGCCACCTTTCCGCTATGTTAACTGTGCATCCAACCAAACCTAGGAGGCAGAAAGAATGGAGGCCAAAATTTAGCTGCTTTGGGAAAGCCAAGGCCCTCCAAAGACTCTGAGTTTTGCCTGCAAGAGGGCAGATGACATAATTATCCCCAGAACTGTGTGGAGGTGCTGTTTCCAGAACTAAGGTCTGCCTTGCTGTCCACCCCTTAAAGGCCCCCGGTCAGGACGCTTTCAACTCTCATTTCAAAGGAGCCAGATGGAAAACATTGTAAGACACCAAAATGCTATCATTCCTCCCAGCAGGAGCTGTCAGCTGTGTGTGGCCACCTGTCCCAGGAATTCCCTTTCAGACTCATGGGCAGCTCTCTGCAGCTTATGAGAATCCCCTTGGATGCTTCCTTCTGAGCTGGTGCCAGCTTGGAAAGGAGACAGAGTTGCTCACGGCTCTGCTATATCCAGAAGCAGCAAGCGCGGCACCATTGTAGGTTACCACGTATGCGCCACCACCTTCTCAAAGCAGAAAGGGGCCGGCGGGGCCGGGGTGCTGACCACAAGCTAGGAGGCAGGTCAGACCTATCACAATTTTATCACCAGTAATAATTCTAGCCAGTAAGCTCCTGGCCTTTTCAGGAAGCAGATCCCCTGCTTTTCCCACCAACTACATCAAACAAGAATCCCATCATCAGAGCCACGTAGATGGAAAAGTCTAAGCCCCCTCATTTTACATTTAAGCACGTATGAGCCACATATTGTGCTGAGTGCTGGACAAAAAGGCTACAGAATCTTAATGGGAAAGCAGGACAGAGGCAGAGACACCTGAAGCAAAGAAGTCTGTACTGGGAGTCAATGAAGGGCAGAATCATCTCCCACGTCTGCTCGCCTGTGCCTACCCAAAACTTCTAGGTTCTCTGCTGCTGCTGGCTTGCGGCCATCAAGCTGCTGCAGGAGAGAGCTCATCACAGCATGGGCCTCCCACTAATGCTCAGCCTGAGCAGAGGGGAGTCTTCTCTTTCCAGAGCTGCTACATACAGTCAGGTAGCATGTGTCCTGAACATGGGCACCAGAAAAGGAGGTGGTCTGGGAGATGAAATCCACCCTAAGTTTTGCCGGATGGGCCTTGCACCTGTGGACTATGTTCGCTTTTCTAAAATCTTTAAAAGTACCTTGAGGAGCCAGGCGCAGTGGCTCATACCTGTAATCCCAGTACTTCAGGATGCTGAGGCGGGTGGATCACAAGGTCAGGAGTTCCAGACCAGTCTGGCCAATATGGTGAAACTGCGTCTCTACTAAAAATACAAAAGTTAGCCAGGCGTGGCGGTGGGTGCTGGTAGTCCTAGCTACTCAGGAGGTTGAGGCAGGAGAATTGCTTGAACCCAGGAGGTGGAGTCTGCAGTGAGTCAAGATCATGCCATTGCACTCCATCCTGGGTTGACAGAGCGAGGCACCGTCTCAAAAAAAAAAAAAAAAAAAATGGGGATTAAAGAGTCATCTACCCCATATCAAAGCTGAAAGGGTTATTACTTTTTTCACGTGCAATGGCCCCGTGCCCTTGGATGAAGATCAAGTACCTCTCTCTTTCTTTTTTTTTTTCCAAGACCGAGCCTTGCTGTTGTCATCCAGGCTGGAGTGCAGTGGCGTGATCTTGTCTCACTGCAACCTCCGCCTCCTGGGTTCCAGCAATTCTCCTGCCTCAGCCTCCCCAGTAGCTGAGATTACAGGCGGCTGCCACCATGCCCGGCTAATTTTTGTGCTTTTAGTAAAGACGGGGTTTCGTCATGGTGGCCAGGCTGGTCTTAAACTCGACCTCAGGTCATCCACCCTCCTCAGCCTCCCAAAGTGCTGGAATTACAGGTGTGAACCACCGCACCCGGCCTGAAGAGCAAGTATGGCTGGGCGTGGTGGCTCATGCCTGTAATCCCAACACTTTGGGAGGCTGAGGTGGGCAGATCATCTGAGGATGGGAGTTCGTGACCAGCCTGACCAACATGAAGAAACTCTGTCTCTACTAAAAATACAAAATTAGCCGGGCATGGTGGTACATGTCTGAAGTCCCAGCTACTCAGGAGGCTGAGGCAGGAGAATTGCTTGAACCCAGGAGGCGGAGGTTGCAGTAAGCTGGGATCACGCCATTGCACTCCAGCCTGGGGGACAGAGCAGGTCTGTCTCAAGACAAAACAGAAAAAAAAAAAAAAAAAAAGGAAGGAAGCCATTGAACCGTGGAGGCAAACTGCCTTTGCCCCTCCGTCAGAGCCTCCCTGTGCCTCTGGCCACCACGTTCCTATACTTCCCAGTCTTGGGTCTGGACCCTTGGCTCTGTGGACTAGGAGGACGTTAGTACTCCCCATTCACAGACTTCTCCAGAATCTCCAATTTTTTCAGCTGTATCTAGGGAATCTATCTGTCTGAGGTTTCTTTTTAAGTGATATCAGCAAGACTGAGTAAAAAGACAGAAAAAGTTCACAAGAGTGAAAGAACTCTGTGTTAAGAACTCACATATGGGTAATGCTTCAGAGTTTTCTTTTTTTTTTGTTAGGTAAAGAAAGGCAGATTTATTAGAGAAAGTAGGAAAATACATTGCAAGTTTGCAACTGGCAGCACAGCAGAGAAGGAGCTGTCTGCTGCTTCAGTTTTCAAAGCACTCTGACATTTGATCTTTGGGACAATCTTTTGAGATAGACAGGACTGACGGTATCATTCTTTTTTTCTTCTGAAACTAGATTCGGTTTCAGACGATATC
This sequence comes from Cebus imitator, assembly GCF_001604975.1. Taxonomy (NCBI): domain Eukaryota; kingdom Metazoa; phylum Chordata; class Mammalia; order Primates; family Cebidae; genus Cebus; species Cebus imitator. Next base: position 1,329,687 of record NW_016107353.1, on the reverse strand, counting down.
ATTCTTTTACAGATTTTATAACACACGGTTTTAAAGGTGAAGTTACTCACTCAGTTAAGGCCATGCAACCACAGGAAGAGCCTAGAAGAAGCTAAGGCATACTCCATACCACAACGTCCTAAAAGAAAGTGGAGAGAAGAGGGTGGGCATGGCGGCTCATTCCTGTAGTCCCGGAGACTCAGGAGGCCAAGGCAGGAGGATCACTTGAGGACAGGAGTTTGAGACCAGCCTGGGCAATACAGTGATATATTGTCTCTACAAAAAATTAAAAAAAATCAGCTAGGCATGGTAGCATGCGCCTGTAGTCCCATCTACTCAGGAGGCTGAGGTGGGAGGATTGCTTGAATCCAGCAGTTTGAAGCTGTTGGTACGCTATGATCACACCACTGCACTCCAGCCTGGGTGACAGAACAAGACGCTGCTTGAAAAAAAAAAAAAAAGACCGGGCATGGTTGGCTCTCGCCTGGAATCCCAGCACTTTGGGAGGCTGAGATGGGTGGATCATGAGGTCAAGAGATTGAGATCGTCCTGGCCAACATGGCAAAACCCCGTCTCTACTGAAAATACAAAAATTAGCTGGGCGTGGTGGTGCACGCCTGTAATTCCAGCTACTCGGGAGGCTGAGACAGGAGGACAGCTTGAACCTCGGAGGCGGAGGTCACAGTGAGCCCAGATCCTGCCACCGCATGCCAGCCTGGCAATAGAACAAGATTCTGTCTCAAAAAAAAGAGAAAGAGAGAAAGAGAGAGAGAGAGAAAGAGAGAGGAGGGAGAGAGAGAGAGAGAGAGCAGCCTGTATAAAATAGCGGGATAATTCTAGGCCCAACCCAGGATGTTGGAGCTGGGGATTCCTGTCCTGATGAGCTCAGAGGATTAATATAGGCTCTGCTTCCTCTCAGAGGTAACAGTGAGACATGCTGAGTGTCTGTGTGTGTCATTCTTCTTGGCCATGGGCCCCTTGAGGGTACAGTTTGTGGTCTAGATGGAGGCGGCACACCTCCTGGTGTGTTGTGGAGGTACAAAAGGGAGGAGAACTAAAAAGGGTGGAGGAAGATTAGAGAAAGAAAGGAAGAGGGCCCTTTCCCTTAGGGAATTCCCAGTCCACAGGATTCTAAATAGGACACACCCGTATTAAGAAGACCTGTGATTATAGTACAGTTAAGTACATCCAGAAATACTGAAGTGCCTTGAGACCAGGAATGACAAAGGCTGACAAGGGAAAGAAATGCAAAAAACAAGCAAACACAAACCCAAAAATATAAACAGGAAAAAAAATATTGCTCTAGAGCCTTTAGACCCTTTCAAGGACTTCAGTATTGAAAGCAGGGAATCCTTGGGGTTAGCAATAGGGTCTTTCCCTAGGAAGGCAAGCAAAGGCAAGATTGTGGCCTCAGATAATCACTTCTCTCCAGCTAGCTCTTCTGGGTTCAGATGATATCATGCACATTAAGTATTTGTCCAGAAAAGAGACCTCTGGAAGAGTGAAACCTCAGGACAGAGTTTATAAACAGCACATTCAAATCCACCCTCCTTCCACCACCTGGGAGAGTGACCGTCCTCAGTTTCCTGCTACAAGGAAAGAGTTGGCTATTCTTTCCATATTACTGCAAATTATGATATATCTAAAAAATGTGATTATAAAAAGGATGACCTTTGTGGGAAGACGAATAGACAAGGTGTGGCACATCCATACAATGGAGTTATTATTTGAGGAAGGAAGTTCTGACACATGCTGCCACACGGATGAACCTTAAAAACATTATGCTAAGTGAAATAGACCAGACACACACACACAAATAAATACGGTATAATTCTATTTAGATGAAGTATGTAGCATAGGCAAATTCATAGAGACAGGAAGTAGAGTGGAGGTTACCAGGGGCTCGACGGAGTGAAGAATGGGCATTACTGTTTAATGGGTGCAGAGTTTCAGTCTGGGAGGAAGGAGACGTTCTGGTCATGGATGATGGTGGTGGGAACCCTGAATTATTAGGAATGCAGTTAGTACCACTGAGCAGTCTAATTAAAAATGGTTAAGATGGCAAATTTTATGTTCTGTATATTTTATCACAGTAAAAGAGGAAGAGCAAATGGAAGAGTCATGCTGATATAGACAGGTGAGAAAGGTGGAGAATGGAAGAGCAGAGCTAAGTTCCAGATGTGGCACCAGCGGCTGCTATCACCAGGAGGTCAGGCCCATTGTGGTAATGGAAGTGGAGGCCAGTGGGGCACAGGTCAGTCACCACAGACATGCCCAGGGCTGGGAGCCCACAGAGAACCTGGCACAATGTCAAAGAACTCAAGGGGACCTGGCGAAGTGGAGTGACAAGGCAAAGGTAGAGAAAGACTGGGCTTTCTGAATGCCATGCAGTGTGTTTGTGTGTGGTGGGGGACAACGGTGGAGGTGCTTTGAAGGTGTTGCGGATAGGGTAGACAATTCACCTTTTCAAAGAGCAGGAGACAGGCATCTGTGTTCATCCTCTCCTCTCCCAAAGTCACCCCCTCATCAGCCCAGAGAACACAGGCACCTGGGTAGAGCAGGTACAGCTAAGGCCTTCCTGACCCAAGATGGGGAACTAAGTCTTCAGGCTTTTTGATCACTCCATGTTACTATCTCATTTGATCCTCCCAACAACCTTGGGAAGTGGGTCGGATCACTCCTATTTTACAGAGGAGAAAACTGGCTAAATACTTTGTCTGGGATCGCATAGTAAGAAGCCAAGCCAGAATCCAAACCCGAGTTTGGCAGAAGCCACACTTTTTTTGTCATAATGCTTTGAGGTGGTTTCCAGACATGAGAGCTCTCTTCCTCAGTGACCACTCACCTCTCAAAGTATGGTACAGTGATCAAGAGCACAAGCTCTGTGGACAGACAGCCCAAATCCCAGATCCACCGCCATCACTACACGTTTGACCTTGGGAAAGTGTGTGTGTGTGTGTGTGTGTGTGTGTGTGTGTGCGCTTTTTAGACAAAGTTTCTCTCTTGTTGCCCAGGCTGGAGTACAGTGGCGCAATCTCGGATCACTGCAACCTACGCCTCCCAGGTTCCAGTGATTCTTCTCCCTCAGACTTCCAAGTAGCTGGGATTACAAGACCACGTCACTACACCCAGCTAATTTTTGTATTTTTAGTAGAGACAGGGTTTCACCATGTTGGCCAGGTTGATCTTGAACTCCTGACCTCAAGTGATCCACCTGCCTCAGCCTCCCAAAGTGCTAGGATTACAGGCACAAGCCACTGCACCCAGTCTCCTTTCTCTTCTTCTTCTTCTTCTTTTTTTTTGGAGATGGAGTCCCGCTCCGTCGCCAGGCTGGATTGCAATGGCACAATCTCAGCTCACTGCAACCTCTATGTCCCGGGTTCAAGCAATTCTCCTGCCTCAGCCTCCTGAGTAGCTGCAATTACAGGCGCGTGCCACCACACCCAGCCAATTTTTGTATTTTTAGTAGAGATGGGGTTTCACCATGTTGACCAGGCTGGTCTCGAACTACTGACGTTGTGATCCACCCACCTCGGCCTCCCAAAGTGCTGGGATTACAGGTGTGAGCCACCATGCTGCTCCCACCCCCAACCCTGTTCTCTTCTTATTGCTCCCCAGGAGCCTATTCATCTGCTCTTACATTGAACTGAGACATCATTTTTTATCTCTACCACCCCAAGTGATGCATTCTCACCCCAATGGCATGTATATTCACAATCTTCCAAACTACTACCTTTGTGATAGCTCTTTTTATCCCCGTTCAACAACTGAAGAAACTGAGGCCCAAAGCCCTACAGTTAACTTGTGGTGAAACTGGGCCATAAACCCAGATCCAAAAACTCATGTTCTTGGCTGTTACATGATATTTTGGCATTAGAGAGAAAAAATCCACCACATGGTAAACGGGAAAGTAGCTTGGATTGAATTCAAATACCTGGATTGGAATCCAAGCTCTGCGACCTTGGACAAGTTTCTTTTTTCTTTGTTTTTTTGTGGGGTAGGGGGATGAAGTTGTGCTTGGTCGCCCAGGCTGGTGTGATCTCGGCTCACTGCAACCCCCGCCTCCCAGGTTCAAGTGATTCTCCTGCCTCGGTCTCCTGAGTAGCAGGGATTACAGGCATGTGCCACTATGCCCAGCTAATTTTTGTATTTTTAGTAGAGACAGGGTTTCACCATGTTGATCAGGCTGGTCTCGAACTCCCAACCTCAGGTGATCCGCCCACCTCGGCCTCCCAAAGTGCTGGGATTACAGGCATGAGCCACTGAGCCTGGCTTGGACAAGTTTCTTACCAATATCATCTAGCACTTAGTGATCATCTGGCATTTAAGGAGCATTATTACGTGTCAAGCACTGTTGTTTAGTTTATTTGTACAGATAAGTGAAGGGTGTATTATATTATGTTCACAACCACAAACTTCCTAAGTAAAAGAGGTGAGTTTCACATTCATACTGCCCGACTCTTTTCTTTTTACCATGCTGTTTCTTAGAGCCTCAGTTTGTTCGTTTTTAGATTGGAATCAACACTTACATCCATTGAATTCATTCTTCAAAAATATGTGTGCTGGCCAGGTGCAGTGGCTCATGCCTGTAATCCCCACCCTTTGGGAGGATCAGGTGGGAGGATTGCAAGATCCTGTCTAAAAAAAAAAAAAATAAGTGTGCCTACTAAGTTCCAGAAGATTCTGTCTAAAAAAAAAAATAAGTGTGCCTACTAAGTTCCAGAATCAGACTTTGTTTTAGGTATAGAGAAACAATGATAATAGAAAGCATTATTTACCTATCTATCTATTTATTTCTTCAGCGACAGGGTCTCACCCTGTCACCCAGGCTGGATGGAGCAATCTTCCTCCTGCTTCAGCCTCCCGAGTAGCTAGAATTATAGGCATGTACCACCACACCCAGCTAATTTTTATTTTTATTTTTTGAGACAGGGTCTTGCTCTGTCATTTGGGCTGGAATGCAGTGGCATGATCACAGCTCACTGAAGTCTGAAGCCTCAACCTCTGGGTTCAACCTCTGGCCCACATTGGGTGTGCCACCACGCCTGGCTAATTTTTAAAAATTTTTTGTGGAGTCAAGGTTGTGCTATGTTGTCTAGGCTGATCTCAAACTCCGGGGCTCAAGTGATCCTCCCACCTCAGCCTCCCAAAGTGCTGGGATTACAGGTGTGAGCTACTGCACCTGGTTGGAAACTATAATTTTAAATGCCTGCTTTGGGCTTGGCATTCTGACATATTAATGAAATTATAAAGATTAATGATTCAAAGTAATTAATACAAGACCTACTCAAGAAATGGTAATATTTATTATTTTCTTCTATATCACAGCCATAAAAAAGCTTTTTAGCTAACACATTTCCTATCATTTTCATTTGTGTTTTCTTTTCATTTTTCTTCCCCTCTACTACTTTAGAATTTACGTTATACCAAGTTTTTTAGTATTAACTAGAAATTTTAAGATAAGGACTTCTAATAATCAATATCTTTAATTTTTTTCCCTAGACAATATAAGGACCTTAGAACACTTAAACTCAAATTACTATACTCACCTTCTCTTTTTTTTTTTTTTTTTTTCAGATGGAGTCTCTTTCAGTCACCAGGCTGGAGTGCAGTGGTGCAATCTTAGCTTACTGCAACCTCTACCTTCAAGCGATTCTCCTGCTTTAGCCCCCTAAGTAGCTAGGATTACAGGCGTGTACCACCATGCCCAGCTAAGTTTTGTATTTTTAGTAGAGACAGGGTTTCACCATGCTGCCCAGTGGAGTCTCTACCTCCTGAACTCATGATCCGCCCACCTCTGCCTCCCAAAGTGCTGGGATTACAGATGTGAGCCACCTCGCCCTGGCGACTCTTTTGTTAGTGAGAGACTTCTCTACAGCATATGATGCTATTCAACAGTATTTTTTACTTTCCTTTCTTTCTTTTCTTATTTTATTTATTTATTTATTTTTGAGACTGAGTCTTGCTATGTTGCCCAGGCTGGAGTGCAGTGATGAAATTTTAGCTCACTGCCACCTCTACCACCCAGGTTCAAGCAATTCTCCTACCTCAGCCTTCCAAGTAGCTAGGAATACAGGTGTGCGCCACCACATCTGATTGATTTTTGTATTTTTTGTAGAGACAGGGTTTCTCTATGTTCACCAGGCTGATCTCAAACTCTTGACTTCAGGTGATCCACCTGCCTCAGCCTCCCAAAGTGCTGGGATTACAGGTGTGAGCCACTGTGCCCAGCCTCTTTCTTTCTTTACATCCCCATGAAGGACTGATAGTTGATAGCATTTTACCCACAGTAGAACTTCTTTCAAAATTGGAGTCAATCTGCTCAAACCCTGCAGCTGCTTTATCAACTATGTTTGTGTAATATTCAAAATCCTTTGTTATCACTTCAACAATATTTACAGCATCTTCACCAGAAGTAGATTTCATCTCAAGAAACCACTTTCTTTGCTCATTCATCAAAACCCAACTCTTCATCTGTTCGAGTGTTATCACAGATGTCAGCAATTCAGTCGTATCCTCAAGCGCTACTTCTAATTCCCTTGCTATTTCTACCATATCTGCAGTTACTGCCTCCACTGAAACCCTGAGCCCCTCAAAATCAGCCGTGAGGGTTGGAATCAGCTTGTTCCAAACTCCTGTCTTCCTCCCTGAATCATGAATATTCTTTTTCTTTCCTTTTATTTATTTTATTATGTTTTTTCCAGACAGGGTCTCATTCTGTCACTCAGGCTGGAGTGCAGTGGCACAATCACGGCTCACTGCAGCCAACACCTCTCAGATCCAAACCATCCTCTCACTTCAACCTCCTTGGTAGCTGAAGCACAATAGCACACCACCAGGCCTGACTAATGTTTTTCTCATCTTTTGCAGAGATAGGGTCTCGTGTATTGCCAGGCTGGTCTCAAACTCCTAGGCTCAAGCGATCCTCTTGCCTCAGCCTCCCCAAATGCTGTGATTACAGGCATGAGCCACCATCCCCAGGCCTTGAATGTTCTTAATGGCATCTAGAACGGTGGATTGTTTCCAGAGGTTTTCAATTCACTTCGCCCAGATCCATCAGTGGAATCACTGTCTATGGCAGCTACAGCTTTACAAAATACATTTCTTAAATGATAAGACTTGAAAGTCAAATTTGCTCCTTGTTCCATGAGCTGCAGAATAGATACTGTGTTAGCAGCATGAAAACAACATTCATCTCCCTGTATGTCTCCATCAGAGCTCTTGGGCGACCAGGTGCATTGTCAATGAGCAGTAGTATTTGGAAAGGAGTAGGTTTCAACAGTGGGCTTAAAATATTTGGTAAACCGTGCTGTAAATAGATGAGCTGTCATCCAAGCTTTGTTGTTTCTTTGACAGACCACAGGCAGAACACTTAGCATCATTATTAATGGCCTCCTTGGAGGCCCGGTACGGTGGCTCACGCCCGTAATCCCAACATTTTGGGAGGCCAAGGAGGGCAGATCACTTGAGGTCAGGAGTTTGAGACCAGCCTGGCCAATGTGGTGAAACTCTGTCTCTACTAAAAATACAAAAATTACCTGGGCGTGGTGGCTGGTGCCTGTATTCCCAACTACTCAGGAGGCTGAGGCAGAGAATCACTTGAACCTGGGGGTGCAGAGGTTGCAGTGAGCCGAGATCATGCCACCGCACTCCAGTCTGGGTGACAGAGTGAGACTACATCTCAAAATAAATAAAATAAATAAATAATAAATAAAGACCCTAGGATTCTCAGAATGGTAAACATTGACTTTAACTTAAAGTCACCAGCTGCACTGGCCCTTAACAAGAGAGTCAGCCTGCTCTTTGAAACTTTGAAGTCGGGCATTGACTTCTCCTCTCAAGCTATGAAAGTCCTAGATGGTATATTTTTCCAAGAGAAGGCTGTTTTATCTACACTAAAATCTGTTGTTTAGCAAAGCCACTGTCACCAATTATCTTAGCTAGATCTTCTGGCTAACTTGCTGTGGTTTCTATGTCAGCATTTGCTGCTTCACCTGCACTTTTATGTCATGGAGACAGCGTCTCTCGTTAAACCTCAAGAACCAAGCTCTGCCAGCTTCCACCTTTTCTTCTGCAGCTTCCTCCCCTCTGTCAACTTTCACGGCACTGAAGAGATTTAGGATCTTGCCTTGGTTTAGGCTTCAGCTTACGGGAATGTTGTGGCTGCTCTGATCTTCTAATCAGACCACTTGAACTTACTTCCTGTCAGCAAATAAAGCTGTTCTGCTTTCTTATCATTTGTATATTAACTGGAGTAGTGCATTTAATTTCCTTCAAGAACATTTTCCTTTATTCACAGCTTGGCCAAGAGAACTAGCTTTGGGCCTGTCTCGGCTTTCAACATGACTTCCTCAGTAAGCCTAATCATTTCTAGCTTTTGATTTACAGTGAGAGACCTGTGACTCTTTCTTTCACATGAAGACTCAGAGGCCATGGCAGGGTTATTCACTGGCCTACTTTCAATATTGTTTTGTCTTAGGGAATAGGGAGTCCCCAGGAGAAAGAGAGAGATGAAGAACGGCTGGTCAGTGGGGCAGTCAGAACACACACATTTGTCAATTAAGTTTGGTGTCTTATATGGGCACCATTTGTAGCACCCCAAAACAATTATATTAGTAACACCAAAAAAAAATCACTGATCATAAATCATCATAACACATAGAATAATAATGAACAACTTTGAAACATCATGAGAACTACCAATATTTGACACAGGGACATGAAATGAGCACACACTGTTGAAAAAATGACATCGGGCAGGGCGCGGTGGCTCATGCCTGTAATCCCAGCACTTTGGGAGGCGGAGGTGGGCAGATCACGAGGTCAAGAGATCGAGATCATCCTGGCCAACATGGTGAAACCCCGTCTCTACTAAAAATACAAAAATTAGCCCGGCATGGTGGCACACACCTGTGGTCCCAGCTACTCAGGAGGCTGAGGCGGAAGAATCACTTGAACCCAGGAGACAGAGGTTGCAGTGAGCCGAGATTGCGCCACTGCACTCCAGCCTTGTGACAGAGCAAGACTCCATCTCAAAAAAAAAAAAGAAAAAATGACATCAATAGACTTGCTCAACACGGGGTTGCCGCAAACCTTCAATTTGTTAAAAAAAAAAAAAAAAAAAGGTGGTGTCTGATGTATGTCTATAATTTTTCTTCTTCTTCTTTTTTTTTTGAGATGGAGTCTCACTCTGTCAGTCAGGCTGGAGTGCAGTGGCCTGATCTAGGCTCACTGCAACCTCCGCCTCCCAGGTTCAAGCAATTGTCCTGCCTCAGCCTCCTAAGTAGCTGGGATTACTGGTGCATGCCACGATACCCAGCTAATTTTTGTATTTTTAGTAGAGATGGGGTTTCACCATCTTGGCCAGGCTGGTCTCTAACTTCTGACCTCGTGATCCACCCACCTTGGCCTCCCAAAGTGCTGGGATTACAGGAATGAGCCACCACGCCTGCCGCATCTGGCCAATTTTTCTTCTTATTGAATTATTTCCTTTAGAAGTTGCTTTAGTAGGCCTGGCACAGTGGCTCCCACCTGTAGTCAGGATCGCTTGAGGTCAGGAGTTCAAGACTAGCCTGGTCAACATGGTGAAACCCCATTTCTATTAAAAATACAAAAATTAGCCAGGTGTGTCATCTCAACTACTTGGGAGGCTGAGGCAGGAGAAACGCTTGAACCCAGGAGATGGAGGTTGCAGTGAGCTGAGTGCCACTGCACTCCAGTTTGGGGGACGGAGTGAGACCCTGTGTCAAAAAATTTTTTTTTTAATATTTTAAAGCCTCTGTA
>NW_016107353.1:1312861-1319904 GCF_001604975.1 Cebus imitator | reverse complement strand
AAAAAAAAAAAAAAAAAAAAAAAAAAAAAACAAACAAAAAAAACCAAGTTGCTTTAGTGAAGGAGTCTGTTGGTAGAAACCTCTGTTTCTGTTTGTCTGTAAAGGGTTTCGTTTTGCCCACATTCTTAAAGCTATTTACTGAAGATAAGATTCTGTGTCAGTGGTTATTTTCTAAATACTTTGAAGACATTATTTTGCCATCTACTGATCTTTACTGTTGACGTTGAGAAAACGGCTGTCAGTCTAAACGCCACTGTCTTGAAGGGAAGTTTGGGGTTTTCTCTTTTTTTTTTTGAGATGGGGTTTCACCATGTTGGCCAGGTTGGTCTCGAACTGCTGACCTCAGGTGATCCGCCCGCCTCAGACTCCCAAAGTGCTGGGATTACAAGTGTGAGCCACCACACCTGGCCATTTGGGGTTTTCTTTAAAATTATTTATCCTTGGTGTTTTCAAGTTTCACTATAATGTGAAACTTGAAAGGAGTGGGTTTTATGTATCAGTTGATATTCATCAGGTCTCATAAATACGAAGGTCTCACTTCATCAATTCTTGAGCACTGCTTCTTCAGATGCTTTTATACTCCTATTCTCTCCATTATGTCCTTCTGGAGCATTAATTGAATGTATGTTGGGATCTTTGTACTCTATTTTAGGGGTCAGCAAACTATAACACGTGGACCAAGTCCAGCCTGCCACTTGTGTTGGTAAATACAGTTTTGTTAGCACTCAGCCATTTACCTATTGCTGATGGTTGTTTTCACACTACACTGGCTGAGCTGACTAGTTATGCCAGAGACCATATAGGCCACAAAAGCCTAAAATATTCACTATCTAGTTCTTTGCAGAAAAAGTTTTTTTATTCTCTATGCCTCCATACCTTTTCCTTATTTTCCATTTTCATTTCTTCATTCTTTTATGTGGTTTTCTATATAATTTCTTCAGAAATATCTTCTAGTTTACTAATTTCATCTTCAGCTTTAATATACTGTTTAATCTATTCATTGACTTCTTTTTTTTAAAAGAAGGGGTCTCACTATGTTGTGCAGGCTGACCTTGAATTCTTGGGTTCCAGTGATCCTACTGTCTCAGTCTCCTACTTAGCTGGGACTATAGGTGCACACCTTATTCACTGACATTTTAATTTCCTGTATTCTATTATTCATTTCTAGAAGTTCTCATTTGTTTCTTTGTCACATCTGTCTGGTCAATTGAGTTTCCTGACCCTCATTATTCTTTAAATGCCCTCTTATTCCTTTTAACATATTACATATAAAACATATATTAACATATTAAATATATATGCATATATTTCCCCTTGGACTAAGTCCTATAAAGAAAAAAAATTAAAAATGTAAATGTATCTATTTTTTTCTATGTCGGATAACTGGAATACCTGCAATTTCTATAAGTCTGACCTGTAAAATGTTATTTCTGCTGCACAAGTTCATTGGTAATCAGGGTAAAGCAAACTAGGAACAATGAGAGATGCTATTTACACCATTCAGTTGGTAAAAACATAAAATCCTGGGATACCAAATACTTGAGAGAATGTGGATCAACGGTGTCTCTTACACTTCACTGGTAGGGGCAAAAATGTCTATGAAAATATTGGGAAACAATATGTCACTATCTTGTAAAGTTGAATATTCACATACAAACACCTAGCAATTGTCCTCCAAGATCGACACCTAGGAGAGACTTGTACATGTACATCAGCAGACACGAACAGGAATGTTTGGGGTAGTGCTGTTCTTACTAATGAAAAAGAGTGATATCGGATAAAACAATTTGTACAGCAACCCCCGGTGACATGAGTTTACCTATATAACAAGCCCATACATGTACCCCTGAGCCTAAAATAAATATTAAAAAAAAAATAAAGCTGCTATAAACATGTATATGCAAAAAAAGAAAAAGGGTGATATCTTCACCAATGAGATATTATATAGTAGTGAAAATGAATGTGGTACACTTGACAGGGATAAATAGTATTATTATAAGATTGAATGAAATAAATACATCCCAGAAGGCAGGCTGTACAGTGTGTGTGTGTGTGTGTGTGTGTGTGTGTGTGCATACACATGTGCATGCACATATGCGCCCCTGACTCTAAAATATTTGTGTTCATATGTTTGTTTTATTTTTTGAGACAGGGTCTCACTCTGTCTCCCAGGATGGAGTGCAGTGGCATTAGCTCATGGAAACCTCCACCTCCTGGGTTCAAGCAATTCTCCTGCCTCAGCCTCCCAAGTAGCTGGGACTACCGTCACGCACCACCACGCCTGGCTAATTTTTGTATTTTTAGTAGAGATGGGATTTCACCATGTTGGCCAGGTTGGTCTTGAACTCCTAACCTCAGGTGATCCCCCCATCTCGGCCTTCCAAAGTGCTGGGATTACAGGTGTGAGCCACCGTGCCTGGCCGTGTGTTCATATATTTAGATACTGGCTCACTCTGTTGTCCAGGCTGGAGTGCAGTGGTGCGATCAAAGTTCACTGTGGCCTCAAACTCCTGGGCTCAAGTAATTTTCTTGCCTCAGCCTCCTGAGTAGCTGGGAATGCAGGTGTGTGTTACTGTGCCCAGCTAGTGTATTTTTTAGATAAAAGCATATAAAGCAAACACAAACAATATGTTTCTTTAGGCATGCATATGTTTACCAAAAGAATGGTGAATGCAACATTACCGTGCAGGACAGTGGCTGGGGGATGGTAGTGAGGTGGAAGGATAGGCTCGGAAGGGCTCATAGGTGGATACAAATAAACGGCAGTGATCCCATTTTTGCGTGGTGGATTCAAGTGTGTTCATTAGGTTAATAAATAACATTAATAGCATATAGAAATAAGTAGTAACAGACAGGCATGTATAAACCATTCAAGAAAATGTGGTAAACTGTAGACTTTGATTCATCCAATATTGTGCACCTGAGAAATAAAAAGAGATAGAACTAGAAATGAAAGGCAGAGAAAGAGAGAGAGAAGGAAAAAAAAAGATTCCTATTTCTACAAGCAATATTTTTCAACTTGTATGATCAAAGATAGCCATGGAACCACATAAAAGTATCAAGACTCTTAAGAACTTCTGTTGACAATTTCATGGTCTAAAACAGCCATTTAACAACACGGTCAAGGCCAGGCACGGTGGCTCGTGCCTGTAATCCCAGCAGTTTGGGAGGCCGAGGCAGGAGGATCGCTGGAGCCCAGGAACTAAGAGAGCAGCCTGGGAAACAGAGTGAGACCCCATCTCTACAAAACCGCAACACAAAACAACAGCAACAACAAAATAGTCCATATACTGCATCTGACGTGATTAGCCTCATAAGAAACCATCAATCAACTTAAAAAACCGGCTTTTTGGTGGTGGTAGAGGGAGGAGGGGGTAAGGGTGCGAGTACAGTGAACGGCAGAGGTGCTCATCTGCATTTGCTGCTCCAGCGACAGGCGGCCTGGGAACTGCCCCGTGCGGGTCCTCCGCGGCCGGCACGCAGAGCCTCCAACCGAGTCCCGGAGGTGCGGCAGCCTGGCCGCCGTCACCTGCCCCAGCCAGCCCTTGTCCCCGCCCGCCCTCGCCCCGGGCCGGCCGAGTTCAGACCTGCAGCTCCTCGCCCTCCGCGCAGCGCGACTCAGACGCGGCGCCCGGCTCAGCTGACTCCCAGCGCGGCGCGGGAGCAGCTGGGGAAACAAATGCCTTACTTAGCCCTTGAGGCCTGGCTCAGCACAGAAGCCCCAAATAAGGCGGCCGACTCCACCCAGGCAGCCGCGATTGCTCAGGGGGCCGGTGACTCACTCGACCTAGCCAGCCAAGCACCTCTCTCCCTCCCCCTCGCTCGGGACCCTCGTCCAGCCCCCACCATACCGCACCACGCCCCGGGGAACACGCCTGGGAACCCTCCCAGTTCTCACCCCGCCCCTCCCCTGGCCTCCCCGAAACCAAACTCTGGCTCGGCCAACTGCTCAGCACCGCTTCCCCTGGAGAGCCCCGGTCTTTGAGCTGCCAAAACCCGGGGGAACAGGGCCTCGCTCCAAGCTTTACAGAGCAGGCATGCCTGATAAGTGTCTATTGATCAATGCATCCATTATGTCAGAGGACAAGGGCAAAAACTGGGCTGGCTCTGGGATGTGTGCGTGGAAGCCACTCTGTTTATCTCACCGTGGAAGGGAAGGCTGGGGTAAATCGGAGCTGCTTCAACACAGGCTATTAGAGCCTCTACAAGTGAGTGTTCTCACTAGTCAGCAGCTCTGGAAGAAAGGGAGGTAACCTGGAGCACACCCCATTTAGCATATGGGGACCCTGGGCCCCAGAGTGCAGAGTGTGACGTGCTTGGCCGGGTGCAGGTGGGGACTCTGTGGTTTCCGTGACCTCAATTTTTCTGGTCTGTAAAGTACAGCGCTTGGTTGTTTATTTTTTCGACAGCGTCTCTGTTGCCCAGGCTGGAGTGAAGTGGGATGACAAGGCTCACCGCACACCTTCCTGGGCTCAGTGACCCTCCCACCTCAGCCTCCTGAGTGGCTGGGACTACAGGTGTGCATCACTATGCCTGGCTAATTTTTGCATTATTATTATTACGTTGGTAGAGATGGGGTTTTCCCATGTTACTCAGGCTGGTCTCGAACTCCTGGGCTCAAGCTATCCTCAGCCTCCCAAAGAACTGGGATTACAGGCATGAGCCACCACGCCCAGTCTAAAGTACAGCACTTTTAACTTTTCAAAGTGCTTCTATTTAGATTTCATGCTCCCTCCCTAGGTTATCACAACTATTTTTTTGTGGATAGGAACAAATGAGAAAAATGAGGCTCAGAGGTTAAGTGACCTGCTCCAGGTCACACTGCTACTGGCTTGGCCAAGAGTGGAAATAAATTAAGGGATTCTTTTTAATGTCCCAAGATTCCCAGATTTTCACCCACTTTGAACACATCACTCACACTTGCTGGAACTCCCTCTCTCATTCTACAGCATGGAGAGAAGCCACTCTACTCAAGAAAGAGGACTCCAATTTTATCGGAGCTGGAGAAATGAATGGTCTCCCCAACCTAAGGAGAGTAAGGAGGGACTTTCCCACTCAAAAATCCCCATCAATACAAATATGTACATTTGTAAGCACTCTATGGTATACAATGCATTTTCACATCCATTATATGGAGTGATTCCTATCATTTACCTTACCCTGTAAGGTATTCAAGAGGATGTTATCTGATATTTTAAGGAGAGGGTAAAGGCTGCAGCAGTTAAGTGGCATGCTCAACAATAACACCCCGTTTCCTTCCTGTGAGTTGCATTACACTGGTTACCCCTGAGGCTCTCAGATAACCGACGTAATGATGAAGAACTCTCTATATTCATAATGGAAACCCAAATGTTCTCTGTCCACTTTTCTCATCTCTGTCCTCAAGATGTCCAGGTAGGAGGAGGGCAGAGACGTAAAATCTTGGCATGGGTCGGGGACGAACTACCAGCACAAAGTAGCTCTAGGCTTTCCCAGAGTCATATGGCAAAAGGTGCTACCAGCTCATGGATGAACCCAGGACTCCATGTCCTGGCCCTGGGTCCTGCCCTGAACATGTGCCTTGGACAAGCCTGTATCTGTCTTGGAAGCCACCAGGACTCTATCACTCTTGAATTGCTGGCAGCCAGTTGGTACAACCTCCAAGAGGCTGGGATCTCAGGCTGTCATTCCGAAGCCACCTAACTGCCAAAGGGCGTCAAGTGGCCTACCACAAGCACAGGGACTTTCCCATCCAGTATTCCATCATAGACATTAGACATGGTCTTTGTCCCCAGCCCCACAGTTGCTAATTATCTTTTGGCTGGTGACAGCCTCCAGATCTTCCTTTCTCTCTGTCCCTTCTTGCTCTATTCTTGGAATTTTTTTTTAAAATGCTTTTCTTTAAAAATATAGCTGCAGATAAAATATACTTAGCTTCTTTTTCACACATATACATTTAAGAGAATGAAGTCAGGAACTCTTTACGTTTCTCTCCAATCACAGGCCAGGATGAGAACCCAAACCACAGGGGGAGCGAGCTTCTCCGCCATGAATGAGTAATCCCACTCACAGGTTGATAGGGTATAGGGGGCTTTATTTAGGGTGTTCCACATCTTCTTCCAGAAAGCCTGGCCTTTAGCTGAGCCTGTGTAAAAGCCACTTTACATTTTGACTCCCACTTCAAAGACAACTTGGCCTGCTCATCTTCTCACACCTTCATGTGGGATCCAGACACACAGAGGAAGGTACTTCCCCAAGGCGATCCAAGAGTTCCAAGCCTTCACCCCTCTCTGATTTCTCATCCCAGGTTCAGGCCCTGTGCACCACTCAGGCTGTCTCCAGGCAGTCAGCTTCCAAAGCAAAGGCTATGGCCATCAGCACTTTTTTTTTTCCCTAATCATTTATTCATATATTTAAGTTTTTTGAGACAGAGTCTCCCTCTGCTGCCCAGGCTGCAGCGCAGTGGCACAATCTTGGCTCTCGGCAGCCTCAACCTCCTGGACTCAAGCAAGCCTCCCACCTCAGCCTCTGGAGTAGCTGGGACCACAGACATGCACTACCATGCTTGGCTAAGTTTCAAATGTTTTGTAGAAATGGGGTCTGACTATGTTGCCCAGGCTGGTCTCAAACTGGGTTTAAGCAGTTCTCCTGCTTTGGCCTACCAAAGTGTTGGGATTATAGGCATGAGCCACTGTGTCCAGCTGTTTTTTTGTTTGTTTGTTTGTTTTTCTGTTTTCTGTTTTTACAGAGAGGAGCTCTTGCTCTGTTGCCCAGGCTGGAGTGCAGAGATGCAATCATAGCTCACTGCAGCCTCAAAGCCCTAGACTCAAGGGATCCTCCTGACCCAGCCTCCTGAGTAGCTGGGCCTACAGGTGTGCATCACCGTGCCTGGCTAATTTTTTTAAGTGGTGGAGTCTCACTAAGTTGCCCAGGCTGGTCTTAAAACCCTAGCCTCAAGCCTCAGCCTCCTAAAGTGCTGGGATTACAGGTGTGAGCCACTGTGCCCCAGCCATCAGCTTCTTTGTTTCCTTTCTTTTTTTTTCTTTTCTTTTTTTTTTTTTTTT
>NW_016107353.1:1288439-1311836 GCF_001604975.1 Cebus imitator | reverse complement strand
TAGTAGAGACGGGGTTTCACCATGTTGACCAGGATGGTCTCGATCTCTTGACCTCGTGATCCACCCGCCTCGGCCTCCCAAAGTGCTGGGATTATAGGTGTGAGCCACCACACCCGGCCGTATTTTTTAGCAGAGACGGGTTTCACCATGTTGGCCAGGATGGTCTCGATCTCTTGACCTCGTGATCCGTCAGCCTCGGCCTCCCAAAGTGTTGAGATTACAGGCGTGAGCCACCGCGCCCAGCCTATTGTTATTTTTTAGAGATGGGCTCTTGTCATATCGCCCAGGCTGGACTCAAACTCCTGGACTCAAGCACTCTTCTGCCTCAACCTCTCAAGGTGCTGGACTGCAGGCACGTGCCACCACACACTTGGACTCTGAAGTTTGAGAGCCAATTTGAGAGCCATGGTTTGAATACCACGTCCACTACTTGGTAGCTGTGGGAACTTGGATGAAAGTATTTTATCTCTCTGAGCCTTCATTTCTTTTTTTGAAAGGGAAGACAGAAATGATTCCTTCCTTATTAGGGTTGTCATGAGGAGAGAATGAGGTCATGCAGTTTTAGCATTTGTCTTGGTGCCTGACAAGTGCTCAGTATATGTGAGATGCTTTTTATGTATTACTTTTATATGCAGAAAAAAAGTAAATATTCTTAAAAAATAACCACTTTGCACCAGTACGGTGGCTCATGCCTATACTTTGGGAGGCCGGGGTGGGCAGATCATCTGAGGTTGGGAGTCCCAGACCAGCCTGACCAACATGGAGAAACCCCCTCTCTACTAAAAATACAAAATTAGCCGAGCATGGTGGCACTTGTCTGTAATCCCAACTACTCAGGAGGCTGAGGCAGGAGAATCACTTGAACCCAGGGGGCGGAGGTTGCGGTGGGCTGAGATTGTGCCATTGCACTCCAGCCTGGGCAACAAGAGCGAAACTCCGTCTCAAAGAAAATTAATAATAATAATAAACACTTTGCTAAAAATTTGCCATTTGGATTCAAGTACACTGAGAAAACAACCCTCCTGGAAATGTGGTGTCTCTAAAAGTGACTGAAACAAGAGTGACCATACAATAAGACAGGGTTTGACTATGTCAGCATTCCTATGAAAGGGAATAGGTGGGAAGGGTGTTGAAGCGGAGTGATGACCGAAGTTGATGAAACAAAATATACTTTTTAAATGGAAAAAAACCTCACAAAACTAGCTGTGATCTGTGTAAGATCACAGAATAATTGACTGAGCTATAAAGCAACAAGCAGAAGAAAAGCGTATAACCCAGAAAGTAGGAAGAGTCTGTGAGTTGGGTAAGCAGGAATGCTCTGCCTGGCTATGGCATTAGAGAGGCCATGTTGCCTAGGACCCAGGCAGGATGACAGCAGCTGAGTCAGAAACAGCTCTGGCTTAAACTGGGGCAGAAGTTAGGCTCCATTTAGACAATGGATTTTGGGGATTGGGACTATGGATTCGGCCAGCCTGGGGAGCTCTGAAACAGCACTAGGTACGGGAGATAAGCTGAGCAAGCTAGAGAATGTGAACTTCACTAATGTAAATATAGCTGAGAGCCTGATCTCCTTACATTGTTCCTAAGCAGTGTGGCCTTCCAATAGCCTGATCTGGTTTGTGCCAACGAGACTAGCGGACGTTGGACACCAGAAAGAAGCAAAAAGGGAATCACCACCACTACCAACATTCCAAATGGAGCCCAGACCTCCTCTTCACCTTGGCATAGTGGCCACAAAAAGTCATACAGAACAGGGCTACAGGGAGCCCCACAAGCTCCCAGCATGAGTCTGAAAAGGGAGAGAGAAAGACGGAGCTTCCTAAGACATGGGCTCAATAATTCTAGGAGATCAGTTCCTAAGCCAGGTCTCCTGGGGAACTGGCCACTGTTTCTTTTCACACTCTAGTCGCCAACTTCCTAGGAAGATGTCCCCAGTCTCTGTCACTGAAGCCCAGCTGAGCAAGAGAGCTGTGAAATCTTACTTTTAAATGTTGGTACCCAACTGTAATTAATCTGCATGGTTGCTCGGGTAGGAGGAAGCAGAGAATCTTAGAATTGAAACATCCTATCTGTACATTTAGCCCAAGCTATTCATTTTACATATAAATAAACTGAAGTCCGGAAAGGTTCAGTGATTTCCCAAAAGTGACAGAACAACTTAAGTGGCTCAAATTCCAGGTCTCCCAGCTTCCAGTCTAGAACTCATTTCTCTAGACCACCTGCCTGTCATTAGGAAGCCTTTGCAATTATTCAGGCATGAGATGAGGTTTTGAGCAGGCAGTGTGGTCCTGGGAAGGAAGAAGATAAAGTTCACTGTGGTCTATTTGTTTAGAGAAAATTTGCTATTTGTTTATATCCATCCACCTATCCATCCATCCATCCAACCATTCTTTTTTTTTTTTTTTAAGACAGGGTCTTACTCTGCTGCCCAGGCTGGAGTGCCGTCATGTGATCTCTGCTTACTGCAACCTCTGCCTTCCGGGTTCAAGCGATTCTCCCGCCTCAGCCTCCTGAGTAGCTGAGACTATAGGCACGTGCCACCACACCAGGCTAATTTTTTTTTTTAAGTAGAGACAATTTTTGCCATATTGGCCAAGCTGGTCTTGAACCCCTGACATTAGGTGATCCACCCTCCTTGGCCTCCCAAAGTGCTGAGATTATAGGTGTGAGCCACGGGGCCTGGCCCATCCATACATTCTTTATTGATAATCATCTAAGAGCCAGGGACTGTGCTGAACACTGAGCATATAGGAATGACTAAAGCATCTCTCTACTTTCAAGCAGCTTGCAGGCTGATGAGTGGGCTCAGTGAAAACGTTGCAGCCAAAACCGACAAGTCGCTGCATCTCAGAAACCATGCTGCCATAAGCCTGTTCACTTGAACTCTCAGCTAATATTCACATCCTTGTCTGTAAGTCACGTCCTCTGAAAGCATCTCCCATCATTGGATGCCATCCCTGAGAAACTGGGAGGGGACCAGAGAATTCCCTCTGTTCCAAGAGAGCCTGGAGCACTTAAGTGATCCATAGGAAGCAGAAGCAAGAACTGCACCTAATGCCAAGCCCCTTCCAGCCACAAAAGGCAAGTTCCAGTTCATGCATTATCTTGGCTAAGCTGCCGTTTCTTGCCAGCTAAAGTCTCTGCATGGGTGTGTGCTGGGAAAAGCAGGGGAGATTCCAGGCTGAGACTCTCCTGCCTGTTTATCCAGGGGCAGCTCAATTCCAGTGCAGCTGGCAGTTGATCTGGATGACCAAATGATGATTGCACCCTTGAGCTACAGCTTCTACAAAAACAAGAGTGTTGTCACCCAGTCTGACTCCTCCATCAACAAGAAATTTCCCAGCATTGGCTCCTACAGCATCTAATCTCAGGGGAGGAATGCAGGGCAAGAGTAAACAAGGTGAGGTGCTTGCAGCTCTCTACCCTTCAGTCTGCCATATTTCACCAGGAGTCTTCTTGCTCAAATATCAAGCAAAGCCCTAGGGCTGGAACCAAGAAGGTAGCCTGTCTCGTGGAAATAATGGAGCCCCTGGTCAGCCCCTGAACACCCTTTAATGGAAAATTGCAGGAGGCTGCAGCCTTTGGGCCTTTCCTTACCGGGAAACAATGGGCTATGACCCTTTTATAAATGCACTGAGACCGGCAGGGCAGCTTACGACTGTAATCCCAGCACTTTGTGAGGCTAAGGTGGGCAGATCAAGAGGTCAGGAGTTCGAGACCAGCCTGACTAACATGGTGAAACCCTGCCTATACTAAAAATACAAAAATTAGCTGGGCGTGGTGGCATGCGCCTGTAATCACAGCTACTAGGGAGGCTGAGGCAAGAGAATCACTTGAACCTAGGAGGCAGAGGTTTCGGTGAGCCGAGGTCACGCCACTGCACTCCCCAGGCGACAGAGGCCAAAGGTTAGCAGGGAGCAGGCGGGCAGGCTGGTGCCAGGCTCCATGGAAAAGGAAGGGAGAAATGGAGGGAAAAGAGGAAAAATTAAAATTCAGTAACTACTCTGGCTCATAGTAACGAGCCAGGCACTCAGAACATGTATCACTCTTCATTTGTGTGTGTTCACATTTTCCAGTGGAAACTGAGTCTGAGAGCCTAAATAATTTGTCCGCGGTCACATAGCTGGCCAGCCAAACTTGAACCCAGTTCCATCAGACTCCCTCAAATGTGCACTTTTATATAACACCACCTGCTGTGATTGGAAGGCCTGAACTGTGTGATTTAGGACACAAGGCATTGTGATACAGAAAGGTACAGGAAGGGATTCAGGATTTGGTAAGCTCTGACCCCTGGGGCTGAAAACTCAGTGGAAATTAGCATTCTTTTCTCTATCAATATAGGACCTCAGTATCCTGTTTCCTAGTCTGGGTAAATGGATTTTCCAGTGTTAAGGAAATCTCCTTTCACCTGCTCCTGTCACAGGGCTAAATGGCTTAGGTCAGATACACAAAGTGTAAACACAGATAAATCCAGGGACATACTTTCTTTCAGACTTTTCTATATTGCTCCTCTAAAGTCCCCCATCAAAGTAGACTATGAAGCCAGATGCGGTGGCTCACACCTGTAATCCCAGCACTTTGGGAGGCAGAGACAGGAGGATGCTTGAGCCCAGGAGTTTAGGAGCAGCCTGAGCAACATAGCAAGACCCATTTCTAAACAAACAAACAAAAATTCCAATTAATATATATGTTTTTGAGACAGAGTCTAGCTCTTTTGCCAGGCGCCAGGCTGGCGTGCAGAGGCCTGATCTCGGCTCACTGCAACCTCTGCCTCCTGGCTTCCAGCAATTCTCTTGACTCAGCCTCCTGAGAAGCTGGGACTACAGGCGCCCACCACCACACCCAGCTAATTTTTGTATTTTAGTAGAGACGGGGTTTCACTCTGTTGGCCAGGATGGCCTCGGATCTCCTGACCTCATGATCCGCCTGCCTCGGCCTCCCAAAGTGCTGGGATTACAGGTGTGAGCCACCAGGCCCGGCCCGTAAATTAATTTTTTAATTAAACAAAATTGGGAACATGTTGCATAATGAGATTTTGATTCAATTTTTTTCCTACCCAATACTAGATCATGAGCATTTTCCCACGTCATAAAGAACTGGTCACAAGTCAGTCCCAAACATAGTCCAGTGGAATCCAATGATAACAGGCAACCAGAGGCAAAGTGTCTATGGTTTTAGAAGAGAAATAAAGAAGCTGATGGACCAGGCACGGTGGCTCACACCTGTAATCCCAGCACTTTGGGAGGCTGAAGCTTG
Organism: Cebus imitator; assembly: GCF_001604975.1. Taxonomy (NCBI): domain Eukaryota; kingdom Metazoa; phylum Chordata; class Mammalia; order Primates; family Cebidae; genus Cebus; species Cebus imitator. The sequence goes on along the minus strand of NW_016107353.1, from coordinate 1,306,580 downwards.
AGGCTAGGGTTTTAAGGCCAGCCTGGGCAACTTGTGAGACTCCACCACTTAAAAAAATAAAAAAATTAAAAATAAATTAGCCAGGCATGGTGATGCACACCTGTAGTCCCAGCTACTCAGGAGGCTGAGTCAGGAGGATCCCTCGAGCCCAGGGCTTGGAGGCTACAGTGTGCCATGATGACACCACGACACTCCAGCCTGGGTGACAAAGTGAGATCCTGTCTCTAAAAACAAAGAAACAAAACAAAACAAAAACAAAAAGCAAACAAAACATTGTATACTGTGGGAGCACCCCAGAGGCTTACCCCACTGGTCCTGGGCCCATTGTCTGAGTCCTTTTTCCCTCTGACTTTGGGAAGCCTAGGGGTACTAAAGTTACCAAAGCAAAATCCACTCAACGATTTTTTACTGAGTACTCACTATGTGCCAAATACCATTCTAGGTGCTTAGGATATATCAACAAACAAGACGAAGATCCTTGCTCTCACGGAGCTTATCTTCCAGGAGAGTAAATAACCTTTTTTGCATATCAGAAAGGCCATGAGCTTTGGTGCCAGGCCTGGGTCAGATATCAGCCCCAACCCTAAGGAGCCAGATGATCTCTGGGCAAGCTATTTAAATCAGTAAGTGTTTGCTTTCTTACCTGTAAAATGGGAACAAAGCAGGTTGTAGGCGTGTTGTAAGGATTACAGATAGTGCATGTTAATTGCCTGGCACACAGCAGGTTTCAAAAGTGGTTAATATTATTTTTCCAGTCCTAGCTAAATCCATGGATTCTGGGACAACTGGCTTGCCCTCTTATTTGTTGGCTTCCACCAAAGCATTATTATTACTGTTATTATTATTATTTTGTGACGAAGTCTCGCTCTGTCACCAGACTGGAGTGCAGTGGCGCGATCTTGGCTCACTGAAACCTCCGACTCCCTGGTTCAAGCGATTCTCCTGCCTCAGCCTCCTGAGTAGCTGGGATTATAGGCACACACCACCACGCCCAGCTAATTTTTGTAGTTTTAGTAGAGATGGGGCTTCACCATGTTGGCCAGGATGGTCTCGATCTTCTCACCTCGTGATCTGCCAGCCTCAGCCTCCCAAAGTGCTGGGAGTGCTGGCCCAGAGCATTATCTTTAAGATATCCTAGAGAGAGTCTGGTGTGGTAAAGAACATAGTTGGGTTTGAATCAACCTAAGACCAATGAATTTTCCCTCTAGAAATGTCTGCTCCCACCCCTAGCCCTGATGCAAAAGATAGGCCTGATTAGTCTCCTTTCCCTACCACAAGCCACAGATCACTGGATTGCAGTGGACATCAGATCTAAGCTGGAATCAGTGTCTGTTAGCGTTTGGACTGAGAGACTGAGTTAATTTACTTCGGAGACCTAAGTGGGAAGGCTACATGGGCTGAGAGATTGAACCTGTTGCTTGGTTCACCCACAATGGGTCCTGTGCTTGTGGATGAAAGAGAGGAGCCCATCTGTGAAGAAGAGAGTGCCGCAGCTCCAGGATGTAGAAGTGGCTGACAGAGGGCTACACCTTCCGCAAGGAAGTTCTGTGCTATTTCCCTGGAACGTTCTAATACAGCCCCTTTTACTTTTGCTTCTTTGAGTAGGCTTCTGTTCTCACAACCAGACGATCTCCAAGACAAAGCCCGTACCTATCTCAGAAGGTGGCTGTTGTGACATAATTTGGAAGCATCTGGCATTTAGTCGACATTCGATAAAAGCTGTTGAAACTCCCCATGTTCTTGTCAACCAGTCAGTCACTCAGCCATGGAAAGAAGAAATCTATTCATGAGCTAAACTAAGGGTGCATCTTAGCCTTATGTTTTATGAACATCTTCATCAGTGTGGAAAATGAAGACAATGCTAGTATCGACCTCACTCTTCACTGAGAATATTAAATGAGATGATTCAAATTTAATACCTATCACATAAATAATAAATGTCAGCTCAGATTATTTCTTCTCCTGTTGTCATTGTTATTTAAGATGTGACGAGAGCTGGGTACAGTAGCTCACACCTCTAATCCCAGCACTCAGGGAGACTGAGGTGGGCAGATCGCCTGAGATCAGGAATTTGAGAGCAGCCTGGGCAACATGGCAAAACCCCATCTCTACTAAAAAAAAAAAAAAAAAAAAAAAAAAAAATATATATATATATATATATATATATATATATATATATATATATAAGCCGGGCATGGTGGCATGTACCTGTAGTCCCAGTTACAAGAGAAGCTGAGGTGGGAGAATCACCTGACCCCAGGAAGTCGAGGTTGCAGCGAGCCATGATTGCACCATGGCACTCCAGCCTGGGCGATGGCAGTGAGACCCTGTTTCAAGAAAAGATGCAATAGGTGTTGCTTTAGGTCTCAATCTAGGCAAGGAGGGAGGATGCAGTGAGAGCAGGAGTGTGGGCAGACAGTGAGAGAACAAGAGGGTGTTCTGGGGAGTGGGGAATAGGAAGAGAGGGTCACGGAATAATAAGATTTATGTGTATCTAGCACTTTAATGTGTATGGGATGCTTGCACCTGCAATACCTTATTTGTCTGTCATACACTCTATGGGGTAGATGACAAAAGGGGTTACTATACAAACTTTAAAGAGGGCAAAACTGAGGCTAGGTGCAGCTGTGTATACCATGTACCAACTGAAGCTGAATCCACTCCCTTATCCTTTGTACCACATTGCTGCTGAAAGTAGGGATCAAGAGATTGAAGTGAGAGGTAAGGACTAGAGGAGGAACTGGAGGGCTTCTCTGGAGATGTATTGTTTTATTTCTCAGTACCATTTGGAGTCCTCTGGGCATCCCAGCAACAGGACGCCTCCACCCATCAGAGGCAGAGGTTCCAGATGTGAGCAGGAGATGGAAAGTCAGGCAACACTGGGAGGCCAGTGGAGCGGCTGAATAAACCAGGCTGGACCCATACCCGGCTTCGGCACCATGCCCTGGTCCGGGAGGAGGCTTCCTTTAGCAAAGGACAAGAGCAAGCCCTTTACCATTCAGGCCCTCCTAGCTCCATTGTGTATGGGGTCTAGATCTTACCTCCCTGAAGTCAAGGGTTAAATGTGCTCTCCAGGGAAACAAATGCAAATTCCCTGGAGCACTACCAACAAGCAGGGCTTGCAGTGAGTCCCAGGCTTGGGACAGTCATCCCTGAGCTCAAGGGCAGTGCTGCTTAGCCCTTCCTTTGCCTCCTGGATACCATTGCTTCCCAAACCCTTAGCATAGTGCTTGGCATATGGTCTGTGCTCGCTTCATGTCTGTTGGATAAATAAATGGGTAAGTGAACAAGCAAATGAATGACAGATTGGCTCAGGCAATCAAATCACTCTGTGCTGTCACGTTATAGTGGCCCCACTCTCCTGACTCTTAGACCCCAAATCAGAGCTCAGCAGCCAACCTGACTTAGCTACTAAGGAAGTATGGAGATAATAGTGCTTCCCCTCTGCACTTCCTCTGGCCTTTTGAAAGAGCCATGCCCTGAGGAAAGGGTAGGGCCAAGAATACCCTGGCAGGAGGATGTTACTGCCCACCTCAGTCCAGGACTTCTGCCTCCCCTCTCAATTACCCTGCCTCACTCAGCTCCAGGCCCAGTGTGTGGGTAGGAGCTGTGGCGGGGACTGTTAGGAGCTGCATGGTAATGACCTTAATTTTTTTTTTTTTTGAGATGGAGTTTCGCTCTTGTTGTCCAGGCTGGAATGATTATAGGCATGCGCCGCCACACTCAGCTAATTTTGTATTTTTAGTAGAGACAAGGTTTCTCCATGTTGGTCAGGCTGGTCTTGAACTCCCGACCTCAGGTGATCTGCCTGCTTCGGCCTCCCAAAGTGCTGGGATTATAGGCATGAGCCACGGTGCCTGGCTAATGACCTTAATTGTTAATAATAACAGCAATAGTAACAATCATGGCACGGCACCTTTATGGTTTCTAGAATCTGTCTTCCAAAGTGCTCCTAGCACGTGACCTCACATCGTCCTCAGAGGGACGGGGATGGTTCTCTTTGCCATGTGGGTAGAGACATTGGGTACCAGGGAAGTTTGGAAGTTTGGTGTTGATCTGGTCACATAGTGTTGCAGTGATGGGGTTGAAGGCCCAGTCTTGGGGTGGGGAGAACTGGGCTCTACCCCTAGTTCTGCCTCAAACTCACCCAGTGTCTTTGGGCAAGGCTTGAGGTTCCAGTTCTCTGTCCATCTCAAGTGCCTGTCTCAATAAAATGAGCCTGATGACCAGCCCAAAGCCTGGTGACCAGCCTCCCCTGTACCAGGTCAGAAAGTTCCTGGAATGGATGCTTGCTGTGCCTGTCCTTGCATCCTAACAGATGTCATATGAGTGCTTCCCACAAAGAAGGCTGTAATACAGACGGCAGGGAGAAAACATCAAAAAATCATCTTAATGGTCCATGAGTGCCAGGAGAGCAGACAGGCGGCAGGCCGCCGCTAAGGCCAGATGCAATCCTGCCCACAGTACCCACGCTGGCTCAGACAAAGGCTGGAGGCCTTCCAGCGGGTGGGAGCAGACAGCCTCCCTCACCTGCCAGAGCACCCGACTCTCTCTCCAGGATGTTCTGAGTGCTCTCAGTCAGGATGCAGCAGCACACCCATTCCTCCCTGTTTCCCCTCCCCTCCTCCATCAAATTTATCCTTTCTCTTTCTTTCTTTCTTTTTTTTTTTTTTTTAATTTTTTATTTTTTTTAAAGACGGGGTTTCACCATGTTGGTCAGGCTGGTCTTGAACTCCCAACCTCAGGTGATCCACCCACCTTGGCCTCCAAAGTGTTTGGATTACAGGCGTGAGCCACCACGCCTGGCCTATCCTTTCTCTTTCAAATCCTGTTTGGCAATCACCTCCTCCATGAATAATTTCCAGGTAAGCCCTGCCAAATTCTGGTCTCCCCATTCCCACTAACACCCCTTCAGCCCCCAGCCATCCTATTAGCCACTGCCAGCCATCCCTAAGTCATGTGTCCCTGTGCCAGATGAGACTTCAAGTACATGTTTCTGCTCTTGTCTTCCACAAGACAGGGGACGAATAGGGCCAGTATTTCCTATTTCCTCCTTTCTTAAATTTTCCTCTGTCCTCAGCTCCCAAGATATGAAGCAGGGCATTCAGGACACAAGAATAGCAGACTACAGATGGATGGTACATTCCTCTCTACCTCGGGCAGCTTCCCTGGCCACCTGCCAGCTAGAATCTCAACCAGAGTCCAAACATGGCCTCTGCCAACACATCTACCTCCAGGGCTGAAAGTCTGGATTGGGATGGAGGGGAAGTTGGCCTAGCAGCTGGCGACTTTGCCCAAATTTCTAATCCAAACCACAACTCAGGTAAAAACCTAATCTCTCCAGCTCAAAGCACGGACTGCAATCCCACTGACATTATTCCAGTGTAGAGTAATATTGTTAGGTTTAGCTATATGAAACTGACTTTGTAGGTCAAAAGTGGTTGTATATTGGCATTTCCATATGTTTCAATCTAATAACTTTTTGGGGGATCATGTGCCCTAGAAAATAGGAAACTTTGTGAAAGTCTGAATTTCTCTACCCCTAGCTAATATTCCTTAGTTCCTGGCCTAGAACATAGCGGAATTGAAGCCTTGGAAGTTACTTCCTAACGGAAGTTCCCAGCAAGTGGGGGTGGGAAGTCTTAGAACCTGTTCTACTCCCAAACCTCAATGGTGGCAATCCAAAGGCATAGGCCTTTTGGTCTCTTTTCCCCTTGTCATTCTGGGCAGAAGGATGAGACTTGGCTGCAAGTTGTCACATTGTGCTAGACTCTATTTGTGACAAGAGTTTGATTTGGGCATTGAGAGTTTCACTCCTTTGTTTTCTTTTTTTTTTTTTTTTTTATAATTTTTGTTTGAGGTGGAGTTTTGCTCTGTTGCCCAGGCTGGAGTGAAATGAAATGCTCTCGGCTCACCGCAACCTCCGCCTCCCAGGGTCAAGCAATTCTCCTGTCTCAGCCTCCCAAATAGCTGGGATTATAGGTATGCACCACCACGCGCGGCTAATTTTGGTATTTTAAAGTAGATACCGGCTTTCACCATGTTGGTCAGGCTGATCTCGAACCCCTGACCTCGTGATCTGCCCGCCTCAGCTTCCCAAAGTGCTGGGATTACAGGTGTGAGCTCCTGGGATTACAGGTGTGAGCTCCCGGCTCACTCCTTTGTTTTCTATAGAAGAGGAGAGTCTTAGGCCGGGAGTGGTGGCTCACACCTGTAATCCCAGCACTTTGGGAGGCTGAGGTGTGCGGATCACGAAGTCAAGAGATCGACACCATCCTGGCCAACATAGTGAAACCCCATCTCTGCTAAAAATACAAAAATTAGCTCGGCATGGTGGCGAGTGCCTGTACTCCCAGCTACTAGGGAGGCTGAGGCAGGAGAATCGCTTGAACCTGGGAGGCAGAGGTGGCAACGAGCCAAGATGGTGCCATTGCACTCCAGCCTGGCGACAGAGCGAGACTCCATCTCAAAAATAAATAAATAAAAAATAAAGGAGAGGAGGGTCTTGAATCAGGGATGTCTGTATGTCCAAACTTGGTTTCATGTAACAGTGCAGTAGATAAAGGCCCAGAGATACTCCCTGCTTCAGCAAGGCTACACAGCAGGCAAAAGTCCAGATGACCAGTTTTCTGACTTCTAGTCCCGTGCTTTTCTGGCAAGCCTGGAGGCTCACTAGAACAAACTTCTCCCTGTCTGCCGCCTTCCAACTTTCTGGCTCCCACTCTTTCAGGCTCCCTCACCAACACAGAAGGGGAATTGACTAAAGGATCAATGGCCCTCGCCTACATGAGCCTACATAAAAAGAGTCCTGAGTCACGTAGGGACTAGCCACAGGGTTTCCAGGAGAAGACAGAGATAGAGAGAGTGTAAGAAGCCGTCCTGGAAACTCAATCTCTCTCCAGAGCCAGGATGAGGATGGGGAGGGAGGCGGGGTGAGTAGCACAATGATTTGGGTCAATGACAGGACAGCCAGGTATGCTGTCCTTGCCAAGGGAGTGCCTGGAAGGGTTTGCTTAGCCCAGGCATGAAGGCTCGGGGCAGGCCCTGCTTGCTGGGTTCTTTCAGAATCACCTAATTAGAGAATACTAAGTGACGCTAAAGGTTTGGTCAGCACCAACCTCTGGGCTATTTGGTGAATTTCTTCTCTTACACCTGGGACCTCCCTCCTCAAAAAGTAGGTGGGTGACTCCGGAAGCCCTCAGTCCCCAGCCTCCCACGGCTGGCTCCATGGCATGGTGGGAGAATGTCTGTGATCCTGCCTCCCTTTGTGGCCCACCCATCAGGGACCAGCCACTCCCATCTGGACAGAAGAGCCTGTGGATGGGAAGCAGTGAGGGTGGGAAAGAAGGCTTCCTAAGGGACATTACTTTCTCAAAAGATCCCTCTGTGTGCTCCATGGGGACTCTCAGTACTCAAGAGCTTAGAAAAGACACTCCTCTTGGTCAGGAGTTTCACAGTTAGGTGAGAAGAGACCAGGAATCTAGGAGTGCCTCTGGCATTGACATCTCTCTCTGGCTAAGTATTTTGAAAAATTTCAGAACCTGAAAGCTTGAAAAAAATAGCACAATAGACAACTGCAGACCCTTTACTTAGTTTCACCATTTAAAAAATTTATTTATTATTTATTTTTGAGACAGGGTCTCACTCTGTCAACCAGCTGAAGTACAGTGTCATGATCATGGTTCACTGCGGTCTTGACCTGTTGGGTTCAAGTTGTCCTCCTGCCTCAGCCTGCTGAGTAGCTAGGACTACCGACAGGCGCACAGTCACCGCCTAGCTAACTTTTTATTTTGTAGAGATGGAGTCTGGCTATGTTGTCTGTCTCTAAAAATATATATATATATATATATATATATATATATATATATTAGCCAGCCATTATAGCGTACACCTGCAGTCCCAGTTACTTGGGAGGCTGAGGTGGGAGGATTGCTTAAACCTGAGAGTTTGAGGCTGCAGTGAGCTATGATTGCACCACTGCACTCCTGCTTGGGTGACAGAACAAGACCCTGTTTCAAAAATAAATGGGGGCCAGGTGTGGTGGCTCATGCCTGTAATCCCAGCAGTTTGGGAGGCTGAGGAGGGCGGATCACCTGAGGTCGGGAGTTCGATACCAGCCTAACCAACATGGAGAAACTCCATTGCTACTAAAAATAAAAATTAGCTAGGTGTGGTGGCATGTGCCTGTAATCCCAGCTACTCGGGAAGCTCAGGCAGGAGAATCATTTGAATCTGGGAGGCAGAGGTTGTGGTGAGCTGAGATTGTGCCATTGCACTCCAACCTGGGCAACAAGAGTGAAACTCTGTCGCAAATAAATAAATATAAATAAATAAATAAATTTTTTTTAAATGGGGCCGGGTGTGGTGGCTTATGCCTATAATCCCCACACTTTGGGAGCCTGAGGCAGGTGAATTGCTTGAGCCCAGGAGTTTCAGACCAACCTAGGTAACATGGCGAAACTCTGTCTTTGCAAAAAATACGTCTACAAAAAACACATATATGAAACTAGTATTTGTCAATTAAAAATTAAATTAAAAAAATTTTTTTTGAGATGAAGTTTTGCTCATTACCCAGGTTGCAGTGCAATGGCGTGATCTTGGCTCACCACAACCTCTGCCTCCTGGGTTCAAGCAATTCTCCTGCCACAGCCTCTGGAGTAGCTGGGATTACAGGCATGCGCCACCATGCTTGGCTAATTTTGTATTTTCAGTAGAGACAGGGTTTCTCCTTGTTGGTCAGGCTGGCCTCAAACTCCCAGCCTCAGGTGATCTGCCTGCCTCGGCCTCCCAAAAAATTAAATTAAATTTAAAGAAAAATTTTGTCATTACTACTAGATTTTATTAGTTGGCATTTACTTTTTTTTTTTTTTTTGTTTGTTAATGGTAGAAAATATTTGTGCTCTCAAATTGTAGAGTTTTTTTTTTTTTTTTTTTTTTTTAAACAGAGTCTTGCTCTATTTCCCAGGCTGAAAGTGCAGTGGTGCAATCTTGGCTCACTGCAACTTTGCCTCCTGGGTTCAATCGGTTTCCGGCTAATTTTTATATTTTTAGTAGCAATGGGGTTTCACCATGTTGGGCAGGCTGGTCTCGAAATCCTGACCTCAAGTGATCCATCTGCCTGGGCCCCTTAAAGTGCAAGGATTACAGGCATGAGCTACCACGCCCAACTGGCATTTACTTTTTAATTTTTTGACACTGAGTCTCGCTTTATCAACCATTCTGGAGTGCAGTGTCATGATCAGATCTCATGGGAGCCTAAAACTTCTGGGCTCAAAAGATCCTCCTGCCTTGGTCTCCCAATGTGGGAGGATTACAGGAGTGAGGTCTTGTGCCTGGCCTAGTTGGCATTTGTGTTCAGAGTTTTCCCTCCCTGCTCCTCCCTGCCCATGTCAAAACAGACTCAAGGAATTTTTAATATTCAATGTGTTGCAATCTATTACCATTTATCCTTCTGAATGTTCAATATGTTTCAAAGGGTTGGCGGGAGCCCCTTTAAGCCAGCTCCTGTGCCAACATGTCATGACAAGAGCATCTTCTAGTTTCTGGCACAACATAGTTCACTTGTACTTTCCCAGTCTCAGACTTGGAATTAGTCATTCCTTTAAGGAGCACTGTTCCCTACAACCTTCCCTGTGGGAAGTGGTACTTAGAAATAAAAACCCAGATACTGGGCGTGTTCCGTGCTGCTAGGCAGCATTATTTCTAGACCCTTTCAGTGGCCAGACCGACAAGATATACAAAAAGCCCCACAAGATTCTTCTTCCCCATCCCCCATTACATACTTATATCTCTCTTTTTCCATAGTGAGACCCTGATTTCCAGCAATATCACCATAGTTACTCATTTCATCTATCCTACAATGAACAAAACATAGTTTCCAATTTATGACACCAATACCACCACCAATAACATATCTACCAAGGCGAAGATTTCTTTGTAGTTTTTTTTTTTTTTTAATTAAAATATAAATTCCACAAAGAATATAGAATCAGAGTATTCGGCTTAAAAAGTACTTGAATTAATTCTTTCTTTTGTAATCAAATTGATATTTGGTTAGAGTGACTGCTTCTGTTGTGGTTAGCTTTATGGTTGCTTTTTCTTTCTTGAGGATGTATTTTAATTTTTGAAAGATGTAAATAGTTTACATAGACAGGAATGGGAATGGTTATACTTTTTCTAGTTCAAAAATTAAAATGGTGGCTGGGCACGGTGGGTTATGCCTGTAATCCCAGCACTTTGGGAGGTTGAGGCAGCTGGCAAGCTCAGGAGTTCAAGACCAGAGTGGGCAACACGGTGAAACCCCGCCTCTACTAAAATACAAAAAATTAGCCAGGCGTTGTGGCGTGTGCCTGTAATCCCAGCTACTCAGGAGGCTGACACAGGAGAATTGCTTGAAGCCAGGAGGCAGAAGTTGCAGTGAGCCGAGATCACACCATTGTACTCCTACCCAGGTGACGGAGCGAGGCTCCGTCTCAAAAAAAAAATTCACCTTGTATATATCTTTCCATATTTGTGAATGAGCATCTTCTGGATGAATTTCTAGAAGCAGGATTGCTGGGTAAATGCGTACGCAGTTTTGCTGGATATTGCTAGATTCATTGAGGGTGTACTACTGGTTTGTACTCCTGGCGTTGATTCTGCAACCTCAGGAGACCTTGCTATGAGGTGTTCTAAGCTGAGAGATTCCTTGAACCTAGCTGAGCGTCTTTGACCTCCCTACCAATGAACTCTCAACTCCCTTTTTCACACACCCAGTGAAGTAGCAAGAAGCTTTGCAAGAGGAAGAGGGTCTTATTAATCCCATCCCAGTTCATCTTCCCAGAGTTGTCCCAGGGATTTGTGCATGAAACTCGGGAAACTAGAGCAGAGGTGAGTGACGAGGCTGAGGATCTCAGGCAGATAGGAACTGGGGTAAGGGGAGGTAGAAATGGGGGCTCTGCTCCTAGACACCTATGTTCTCACCCCTTTTCTTTCCTTTGGCCTCTCCACTATCCCTTCACACATAGACTGCCTCTCAACAGCCTCTTCCCTGACCTGGAGCCCTTGGCTCTGGTTCTCACTAGAGCCTGCCTGGTTTCCCTCCTCAACCCAAGTTCATGTAGGCTGAACAGAGGACTGGCTTAAGGTAGAGACGGAAATAGAAAGTCCCTGTCATTTCTGTTTTAACATGTGCAGAGGAAATAAGTCAGTGGAACAAGAATGGCTCACACAAGGGAAAGAGGAAAGAGGACACAAAGATAGACACTGGCAGAGGAAGCCAAGGGCAAAACATTCCACGCAAGCATTTTGGACTCCAGCCCCAGGGCCTGCTCTAATCCTACGACCTGCAGAAAAGGGAAAATGACCGGAGAAAGCTTGTCATCCCAGTCTGACAAGTCAGGGGCCTTGCTTTTCTCCTCCCTGTTTCCTTCTCACCCCTACCCACCAAATACCGACTGGGGGAAGACAGGAACCAATGCTGGTCTAAGAAGCAGGGGACTGGGCTGGGTGGGGAGCCTTGCCTGCCGGGCATCCTTGGTGGGAAGAATTCAGATGGCCTGAAGAATCCTTCTAGGAAAGGGCAGTTAAGACTCTGAGTGGGGTGTTCCCCTTCAAGGTCAAACACTTGGGGCTGATCTAACCTTGGCCAAAGAGATTTTTAGGGGTTTGGCTAACTGGGTTTGTCTTGGTCATTCTGGGGACCAAGAATGAACAAGATCCTTTCCTCTGTCCAATGCTTAGTGGGTCTGCAAAATTCTTTCCTAGTGGGGAGGGCTGATCCATGTCTTTGGGTGCCAGGAACATTGAAAAAAAAAAGAGAGAAAAGGGCCCATCTGGGTTCTGGAGTTTTGGAGGGAAACTAAATCCTTGAATAAGAGGCGGTTTCCGGTGGAAGGCGTGACCTGCTGACAGGCGGCAGGGGGCAGCTCAGCCCCTGTTCCTCTGGGGACCCCCCAGTCAGTGGGAGTGGGGAACAGTAAAGCCTCCCGATATCCTGGCCGAGGACGTCCAGCCCCTCCACCCGCCTTACCTCTTCCAGCACCCACGCCCAGCAAATTCTAACTGCTTTCCTTCCGCCCCTAACTGGGCCCTCCTATTTTGGTTTTCTACCGACAAAGACCACAGCAACGTGATAAATCTGCCTAGCCACGCCCTGTCACCTCTCCCGTGGAGGGCAGGCTTTCCATCGTGCAGCGGGAAGCCTGGAGGCCAGACGGCGGGTTAGGAACCCGCTGGCATCAGGCTGATTCCAAGGCCCCCCAAACTGCCAGTATTCTCTCAGCGCGCACTGACCCAGAGCTCTAACGTCCCAGGTTCGGCGCTGGGCGCTAGGCGTCCCGGGGGTGAGACGGGCTGCGCGCCTCCCACTTGACCTAGAATCCCGAGACGTGGTGGTAAATGGAAGGGAGAAGGGACTGGGGCTCGACGCGACCTGGGAGGCAGGAAGCCTCGGTTCGCAGCTCTGAGCGCATTCTCCGCGGAGTTCCCAGACTACGGCAGAGCCCGGGAGGGAGGAGCCCAGCGGCGGAGAGGCCGGCGGGGCGGGGTCGCAGAGGCCGCCGAGAGCGGAGGGGCCCCGGGGGCGCGCACTCGATCCTGCCCCGAGCCCCGGGGGAAGGGCTGCGGCCGCGGGAGCCGATTCCCCCTTTGGGCGCCACCCCGGCCTCAAAGTCGCGGGAGCAGGCCCCCCGGTGCGCGCTAAATAACGACCTCCCGGAGAAGCCCTCCCCGAGCCCTTCAGCATCGACCCCTTATCAGATTCCTGAAAATAGGAAGGCCGGCTGCAGGAATAGTGGCACTGTGGGCCCCCACGATGGGAGGCCGCTGCGGAAGCGGCGTGATTTTTGGGGTTGTACCTCAGCAAGATGGTGGCAGGGAGGATGGGACTCCCGAGGCGCAAAGAAATGGATCCCCTCCCTCCAGAACACAGGCGTTCGGTCTGGGGGTCCCTGCCCACTGGGGAAGGCCTCAGGCCCTTCTCGACCAGAGTGCAGGTGGGGAAGAGCTGTCTAGCCTACAGCCTGGGGGTGCAGTCAGATCAATCAACACCTCGAAATGAAAATCGGTTCCTGTTGCTTCCCCAGCCCCAGATGAGCTCTCCGACAAGTCGCTTGCTTCCTTCTCCCCTAGTTTCTCAGCTCTAGCCTTTACCACTCCGCCAAGCCCTGGGGCTGAAAGCAGGTGTTTCCTCCCCACCAGCCTGATTCGCAGATTTGTGTGCTTCAGGGTTTAGGGCCCACCTTCCACAACACCCCTTACCAAGCTGCCACCATCCTTCCAGCCCTCCCAGATTCTGCTCCCCAAGCCACCACCCTCAGCCAAGGAGGGAGACCCTGCTTGTGGGGGAGACCCAGCCCGAGGAAGGAGACCCAGCTCCTAAACGCTATGGGCCCAGCCCCTCGTCATCCCCGGGCTCCTTTCCTGGGCCTGGCCCAGCCTGGAATGACCCTGGTCTCCTCCCTCCCTGCAGATAGAGGGCCCAGAGTGGAGGGGTGCATTGCAGGGACCTCCAATGGGAAGAGCTGGAGAAGGGGCAGCTTGGGGAGGAGCTGAAGGAGCGAAGCCAGGGTCTCTAGACTCCCAGACTCCTCACCCTGAGGAGAGGGCACTGCAGAATGGGATTTTGTTGTCCTTCCCCGATCCACAGGGGCCTCAGTTGAGTGCCGGCCTATTTCTCCATCTGACATTCCCCCTCCCCAGCCAGCAGGCGCCGGCATCAGGTCTGCAAGTTATTGTAAGTCCTGCAGGAATGCCCAGGAGCGAGGTGCCTCTGGCCAGCAGTGCCCACTCCTCTCCCATGATGTGGCTGACCACTCCTGCGCCCTCCACACCCAGCTGGTGAAGAGCGGGTGCCCTCAGGGAGGTGGAGGAGTGTATGAGGTCAGACTGGACTCGGGGAAGGAAGCCAGCAGCCCCCTCTACGAAGAGTGAGCTAAGTATCTGTGTGAGAGAGAGACCGAGAGAGAGAAGGGAGGGCAGGAAGGACAATCCCGGCCTTAATTCCTAGCTCTTCAGCTAGCCAAGGCAGTGACCCAAGACGCTCAGGGACCCGCCCACGGATGCCTGTGGCCCACCCCGTCCACCGGGCACTCACCAGCCCCACAGTCTCCAGCCTCGAAATCGGAAACTTTTCAATTCACCGCTCTCCTTCCTCCCCTTTGGGAGCCGCGATGTGTGGGGCGGTGCCCTCGGAGACACTGACACAGTTGGTTCTGGACGCTCACACACTCAAACAACAGCGGTACGAGGGAACTCCCAGCTTTTTCCACAGCTAATTATAGATGTGAAAGTCTGAGGATGTTTTGCAAGCAGCACAGAGAAACTGCTGAGGTTTCTCTGCAAAGCTAAAGAAATTTCATTTGTGCCCTGTCCTTCCCCCCTGCTCCCAACTTCTCCCAGCCCACCTCCACCCCACGGCCCCAGAGTGCCCCTCCCCTAGTTCCCGCTGCAGCCCCTCTTTCCCGCAGAAGATTTTTTTGGTTCCCCCTTTTTCCCCCCATCTCTGTTTTGGGCTTTCGAGAAAGGGAACAGACACGGAAAATATTTTTGCAACAGTTTTCCATCCTGCGTCCCATTCCCAAGCCAAGGGGGAAGGGGAGGACCGGAACAGAATGGGGTGAGGGAAGGGAGATAAATATCTTTTCCAAGAGCTCAATTTTGGTGTCAAAAAGAGAGTCCCTCCATTCCTTTAACCCCATAGCCCAGGAATGACAAGAACTAGGAAAAGATCACTTGTTCCATTATATGGTTTCTCAGAACTGATAAGAGGTAAAACAGTATTTGACAAATCTGTGCACGCACACAATTTTTAAAAACCCTCCAAAACCAATCGCATGAAACATGCTAGAAAGAGGAAAATCTGGGAGTTTTAGAAGCCATTGAGAGAAAAGAAACAAAGTTTGCAAATCACAAGTCAATTCATTCTCTGCAAGCCTACCTCTCTTTCTAGCAAAGATCCAGGTTTCTCCAAGCGGGACTCTCCCTCCAGGTTTCCATGGATGGGGGTAGGGTGGGGTGACCACCACCAGTCTCCCCAGTGTGGCAACCAAGCTAGAGATGCTGGCTTTGCCCTCTTGCCTTTCCGGCTGAGGCCGGGGAGTGGGCTGGGTCTCCTCCCCCTGCCCTTCCAATGGGAAGGACCTCTCAGATTCCTGAAAGAAAACGGGTGCAGGGGAGCTACGCGGGTGTCTCTGATCTTGCTCTCTTCGGAGGGACGGTTTCCCAGGAAGTTCGTGCCCCCCTCCCAGCCCCCAGCTTTGGACGATCTCAACAGCGGAGCTTTCTTAAGAAAATGCTTGTCATGGCAACAGCTCCAGCTAACTCGGGCCAGACTCCTGCTCACCAGCTCTCCCCAGGCAGTGCGGGAAGAGAGAGGGGAGGAGCGGGAGCTGGAACAGAGGTGGGACTTGGCACGAGGCCAAACCATTACTCTACTGTTAAGGTGGCCCGATTCCTGCAGTTGCTTCCTGGTTCGTCTTAAGGGGGAATAGGGAAAGAAAGGGGAGGAATCCTCTCCCCCCTCAGCTTTCTTTGCCGCCCTGGCTCTCACTTGTTGAAAAGAAAGCTGCGTAGGGGCGGAGGTGTGAGGGTGGAGGTGGGGAGTGGATGTGGGTGGCGGTATTCAACGGTTGTTGGGTGGAGGGAAAAAAAGGAAGCTTGTGCCTGTGGTTGGCTTCCTGCAGCTCCTACTGGCCTCTCCACCCCTTACTCACTTAGATCCAGGACCAAGAAATCCGAGGTGTCCGTGGACACCTGTATGTCTCCTCCCACCTTCCTGCTCCTGTCTGAATAGGTGCTCCTTGGAAAAGGAGAAGAAATTGTTTTGTACACACACACACACACACACACACACACCCCTCCTCCCCCACACCTTATATACAAGTCACCTTTTGTTCCCTCTTGCCCCTGTACCCACCAGAGGTATATTGACAGTGCATGGAAATAGCTGCCCCCTTATGACAGCAAAAGTTTTGTCTATACGGTATCATTTCTAGCCCTCGTGGCAATCCTGAAAGGTACTTATTATTAGCCTCATTTCCTAGCTGAGGAAATTGGGGATTGAGTGACTGGCCCAAGGTTATACATCTGGTTAATGACAGAGCCAACGATTCAAGGCCAAGTCAGATGGACTTCAAAGCCCTTGTATTCTCCTGTACTTGTATCAAACCCTGGCACACATTTCCATTTTAATTTGCACACACTCAGACATCCATGCACACTTGGACACAGCCTGTAAACTGTTAATTACACCCCCATACCCACACACCCACCAGCATTGTGCAACAGTGCCACCCATAGATATTGCATAGAACTTTATGGCTTTTTCAAGCACAAACACGCACCATCAGCTGGTTCACACAACAACACCTCCTCGTCGACTGACAGGTTCCCACACCGACCTCAGCAAGCACACTCACTCATGTTTATTTGCCTACGGAAGCCATGTTGACAAATATCCCACAGGTTATAGCTATGAGCTATGCTGTGAAGAAGGTGACTGGCCACTACTTCCCAATCTTTTACACAGAGGGCTGAGAAAAGGCCTCTTTGACCCTGTCACCCTAACCCAACACCTCACACCACCCTTGTCCTTCTTTGCTGTCATCCCTGTCCCAGGAAGCAGAGATACAGCACATGGAGAAACAGAGTTGTGAATTAGACCCAGGGGGTCTGGTGTCCCCCTGTCTAATTAGCACCCTTCCCAATGTTCTCTCTTTTGGGTCCTCTTTTTTCTCTTCATTTGCCTACCCATTTCTTTTCTTTTTTTCTTTTTCTTTCTTTCTTTCTTTTTTTTTTTTTTTTTTTTTTTTTTTTTTTTTTTTTTTTTTTTTTTTCTTTTTTTTTTTCTTTTTTTTTTTTTTTTGAGATGGAGTGTCTTCTGTTGCCCAGGCTGGAGTGCAGTGGCGCAATCTTGGCTCATTACAATCTCTGCCTCCCAGGTTCAAGTGATTCTCCTGCCTCAGCCTCCTGAGTAGCTGGGACTGCAGGCATGTGCCACCACACTCAGCTAATTTTTGTATTTTTAGTAGAGATGGGGTTTTACCATGTTGGCTAGGCTGGTCTTGAACTCCTGACCTCAGGTGATCTGCCTGCCTCCACCTCCCAAAGTGCTGGGATTACAGGTACGAGCCACCATGCCTGGCTTAAATTGCTATTTCTTAATAACTCATCCATATCCTATTTCTGAGCTAGAGAAAGTTAGACAAAAGTAATGTTTTTAGACTGGTTGGGCTGGGCTCAGAACTCAGAGTTCCTCAATGTGAGGCTGGAGATCGCCTGCTGCCATCTGAAAACAAAATGCAAAATAAACCCTGGCCAGGCTCAGTGGCTTATGCCTGTAATTCCAGTATTTTGGGAGGCTGAAGCGAGAGGGTAACTTGAGGCCAGATTTCAAGACCAGCCTGGGCAACATAGCAAGACCCACCCCATCTCTACAAAAAAATTAAAAACAAAACAAAAAAAAGTAAGCCCCTGCCGGTGCTTGTGCCTCTGCCTGCCAGCAGTGGAAGAAAGCTGCAGGAATAGGGGGAGATTTTAGGGCCGAGATCTATGAAAACTATGGATTATTTGGTCCTTTTTGCCTAGTGATTGAATTTTACCCTCAAGGCACTTACAGGACGCTATAGGTGACCTTTGTTCATTTCAGCCTCTTGCAACTCCTCTGGTCACTCCCTCCTTCCCAGGGCATTTCAAGGACAGAGTTGCTTGCTTCCTTCCTTCCTTCCTTCCCTCCCTCCCTTTTCTTCCTTCCTTCCTTCCTTCCTTCCTTCCTTCCTTCCTTCCTTTCTTTCTTTCTTTCTTTTTCTTTTTTCTTTCTTTCTCCCTCCCTTCCCGCCTTCCTTCCTCCCTTCCTTCCTTCCTTTTTTCTTTATTTCTTTCTTTCCTTTCTTTCTTCTTTCTCTTTTCCTTCCCTCTTTCCTCCTTCCCTCCCTCCTTCCTTCCTTCTTTCCTTCCTTCCTGCCTTCCTGCCTTCCTCCCTTCCTCTCTTCCTCTCTTACTTCCTTCCTCTCTCTCTTCCTTCCCCCTTCCATCCCTTTCCTTTCTTTCTCTCTTCCTTTCTTCCTTTCTTTCCTTTCTCTCCCTTCCTTCCTTCCCTCCTTCCTTCCTTTCCCCCTCCCTCCCTCCCTCCTCCCTTTCCCCCTCCCTCCCTCCCTCCCTCCC
>NW_016107353.1:1283075-1288388 GCF_001604975.1 Cebus imitator | reverse complement strand
TCCTTCCTTCCTTCCTCCCTCCCTCCCTCCCTTCCTTTGTTATGGGTCTCCTAGGTTGCCCAAGCTGGTCTTAAACTCCTGGCCTCAAGTGATCCTCTCCCCACAGCATTCCAAGAAACTGGGACTATGGGCACCCTCCATGATGTGCCGTACCCCTGTTAGATTTTGGTAGGTAGGCCCTAGCAAAACGTCAGCTTTAGGAGCCCAAATCAATTGTTGGTGAAGATGTGAGAAAGAAAGGGAAAGAAATGAATCAGCGGAAGAGAGCTGCAGATTTAACGGCTTGTCAGGCTCCCTGCTGGATGGCAGCAACAGGACATTTTAGCACCCAATGAGTGTCAGTTGCATCTTTACCATGGGTCTCTGAAATGACTCTTTAAATGTATTAAAGTGTATTTCAAGCTGGTCTGCAGTGGCTGTGTGCGGCGGCATTGCCTAACAATTCAGTAAACTTGTCTTGGAGGAATAACAATTTAGGCCAGATGTATGGTCCCATTAAAGAAGTCTGCTTTGGCTGCCTGTTTTGTGTGGACTGGGAAATGATACCCTGTCCTAGCTGGTTATTACTGGAAAGATAAGCTCTTCCCCTCAAACTCTCTGGATTCCAGGGAGACAGGCTCTGCCGGAGAAGTGCTGTCAAAAGAGGCTGGGATGACTGGCCCGCCTCTGGCTGGCTAGGCTGCAGGGGCAGGCCAGGGTTCCACGGCGGCCGCAGATCCTCCCCGTGACTTCCATGGTGGCTGTGGGGTTGTGGGGCGAGAAAAAAGAAATCCTCCTCCCACTCCATTCCCATCCCAGCCCTGCTGCAGAAAGGAGGGAGGGATGGCGGGGGGTGGGACAGTGTGACCCCCGAGGAGCCGAGGGGACCTTAGCCTGATCTCTGTCGCCGAGCTGACCACCGAGGCCTGTGTTTTCTGGAAGGCTAGAAGCCTCAGTGCTTCGCTTCTTGCAGTGGCAGGTTTGAGATCTAGAACGGATAAAAATAAATCTATCCATAAAAATAACCCACTAGATGTGGGAAACTGGAGTTGGCCCCCCTGGGGCAAGAGAGAGGACACTGCCTCTGGCATGCGAAGTTCACAGTCTGCGTGTTCTGCTCAGCTCCGAGCAGTCCTGCCTCCCTCTTCTCCTGGCTGTACTCCTGACTTTGCAGGTTCCTGTTCTTTAGGTCCAGCCTGGCTCTCCTCAGCCTCCCCACAGCAGGTCAGTCTCTGCAGGGCTTATATCACTGTGGACCCTGTTCCCACCCCATCTCTCGCTAGAAAATGCAGTCAGCCCTGTGTCTTCCTTAGGTGCTGAACAGAATATGTTCTTCTGCCTCTTGACGGCTCCACCTCGAGTTTTCCAAATCCTCCTCGCCATTTCCTGCACCTCCCCCAGTGCAGACTGCATGACTCCCTGTTGTGAGTATCTACCATTTTGCCTTGGCTAGATCAGCAACCATTTTCCCCATACCCAAACTCAGTTCTTTAGGGTGTCCTTTCCTCTCACTGTTACGATGGAAGCTGGGCCAGGCACGGCGGTGCACGCCTGTAATCCCAGCACTTGGCGGGGCCGAGGTGGGCGGATCACTCAGGGTCAGGCATTCAAGACCAGCCTGGGCAATGTGGTAAAACCCCATCTTTACTAAAAATACAAAATACAAAAAGGCTGGACTCACGCCTGAAATCCCAGTACTTTGGGAAGCCAAGATGGGTGGGCGACTTGAGGTCAGGAGATGGAGACCATCCTGACCAACATGGTGAAACCTGGTCTTTACTAAAAATACAAAAATTAGCCAGGCATGGCAGCGCACACCTGTAGTCTCAGCTACTCCAGAGGCTGAGGCAGGAGAATCACTTGAACCCAGGAGATGGAGGTTGCAGTGAGCTTAGATTGTGCCACTGTACTCCAGCCTGAGTGGGTGAAGAACGAGACTGTGTCTCAAACAATAAATAAATAAATAAATAAATAAATAAAAATATGAACAATTTGCTGGGTGTGCCTGTCATCCCAGCTACGCAGGAGGCTGAGGCCCGAGAATCACTTGAACCCCAGAGGCTGAGGTTGCCGTGAGCTGAGATCCAGCCTGCGTGACAGAAAAAACAAAACAGAACAAAAAAAAAATAACAATGCAAATTGACATTTTGTTAGTGGTCCTAACCCCACATGACCCAAGCTGAGCCAATTACATCCTTTCCTGAGAGTTTTGCACTTACAATTAAAGAGAAAACAAGGCTTGGTTCCTGCCGTGAATACCATGAAGAGAGAGGCTCTGGAAGTATTAGGGGCCATGTTCCCTGTCCCCTGGAAGAAGGCTGCAGCAAGAAAGAATACAGCTTGCATGCAAGAGAGGCAGAGGAGAAAGCTAAGGAGTGAGTACCAGCAGCACTTGAGTTGGTTGTACCTCATATCCCACTGTACCCCTGCCTTTCCTATAGATGAGCTACATGACTCATTCATTATACATGCCTACGCTAGATGAAACTAGGTTTTTTGGTCACTTGTACTAAGTAATGTAGAAATGTAGTGTAGAAAGTAATATAGAAAGTGTCTGAGCTAGTACTTACCATTTAGATTCAGTCATTTCTGTGAATGTTATTCATTCAGTAAGTATCTCTGAATACCCACTATTCAATTTAGCATACATTTATTGAATGTCTACTGTTTCAACATCTACTGGGCCCAGATGAGGGATACAGAGGTAATAAGCTTCTAGTTTAGTAGAAGAAAAAGATACTTTCATAGCATAAGTAGGTACAATCAAAGATGCCGTAATCTTTTAAACGTATGTACTGAATGCTTACTATGTGCTAGGTAGCGCATATTAAAAGATGAAATATAAAATGCTAGGAAATGCTAGGGAGTGATTACTTCAGATGGGGATACTAGAAGACTCTAGGAAGGAGATAATATTTGCAACTACCTGAAAAATCTTGAAGAGCAAGCTTTGCCAGGCGCGATGGCTCACGCCTGTAATCCCAGCACTTTGGGAGGCCGAGGTGGGCAGATCATGAGGTCAAGAGATTGAGACCATCCTGGCCAACATGGTGAAACCCTGTCTCTACTAAAATACAAAAATTAGCTGGGCGTGGTGGCGAATGCCTGTAGTCCCAGCTACTTATGAGGCTGAGGTAGGAGAATTGCTTGAACCTGGGAGGCAGAGGTTGCAGTGAGCTGAGATTGTGCCATTGCACTCCAGCCTGGTGCATGGCAACAGAGCAAGACTCTGTCTCAAAAAAAAAAAAAAAAAGCAAGCTTTAAACTGTTTTGGATGGTGATGAGGTTAGGGTGGGACATGAGCAAAGGTTTGGAGGAGGTAGAAAGAATAGAGAATGAGGTTGGTGGATTGCTTGAGGCCAGGGGTTTGAGCCTGGCCTGGGCAACATGGTGAAACCCCGTCTCTATTAAAAATACAAAAAATTAGCTGGGCGTGGTGGCACACACCTGCAATCCCAACTATCTGGGAGGCTGAGGCATGAGAATAGCTTGAACCTGGGAGGCGGAGGTTGCACCACTGCATTCCAGTCTGGGTGACAGAGTGAGACACTGTCTTAAAAAAGAGAGAGAGAGAGAGAGAGAGAGAGAGAGAGAAAAGGCTGGGGAGGTGCTTTGAGTCGGATGAATGGAGGGCCCTGAGTGGCCTCACGGGGTCTATGTTTAGCAAGCTGGCTGTGGCAGTAGTATGTATGGTAGACTGCAAGCCTAGGGATGGTGGAGGGATAATCCAGCCACAATGCATCGCGAGGCAATGTTATGGAACATAGCCCCTGCCTTCCAGAAGCCTCTAGTCTGGTTGTGGAGACACACAAAGCAGGTAACAACAGAATAAAGTATATGTTCTGGTCTAAAACTTGGATCCAGATGAAAAACCGAGTGAAAGTTTAGTAAAGGAAAGCTGAAGACGCGCTAGAAGCTTTGCAGAAGGCTTCTTAGAGTTGTCGAGACTCCAGCTGGACTTTCTGATTATTCCCAATGCTTTTCTTTCTACCTCCTTGCAGAGCAGGCCTGGTGATGGCTGCAGGGTAGACAGATGCATTTATCTGAGTAACTTCTGCCCCCACGTCCTTTGTCTGTCCTTATTATACAAAACCCAGGGCAAGGGTTCTAATAGGGAAGAAACTGGGTTCAGGAAGACCCGCTGAGCTCCAGTTAAGGGACTGGGGATATCAATGCTAAGCAGAGACACCAAGGCAGAAGTCCTCGGACGTGGTCTAGTCAAGATGGCAGGACATCAGAGAAGGCTGCTAGATGGAAACACAAATAGCCAGGGTTTACCCTCCAAGACATTCTCATCTACAATCAAAACAACTAATTCTCTGGCTGGGCATGGTGGCTCACTCCTGTAATCCCAGCACTTTGGGAGACAAAAGCCAGCAGATCACTTGAGGTCAGGAATTCGAGACCAGCCCGGCCAACGTAGCAAAACCCCATCTCTACTAAAAATACAAAACAATTAGCTGGGCATGGTTGTATATGCCTGTAATTCCAGCTACTCAGGAGGCTGAGGCATGGGAATCGCTTAAACCCAGGAGGTGGAGGTTGTAGCGAACGGAGATCACACCACTGCACTCCAGCATGGGTGACGGCAAGACTCCATCTCAAAAACAAGACCAAAACCAAAATAAAACAAAACACAACTAATTCTCAAGTTCGGAGTGAGGATTGCTTCAGGAAGCAGGGAGGGTTTGCTCAGGGAAGACAACAGTGACTACAGCTGGGAGGGTCCATGAAAGACAAAGATGGATAGTTCTCTCTGTATGTAAATGAGAGATAAGCAAATAGCAGCAGCTGTCTCAGCAGCAATGGGAGCAGCAGCAGTGGCAGCAGGCTGGGCAATTTCTCCACTGCTAGAACCTTGCTGGGTCCTCCATGGGAGGGCTGGCGTCCAGCTCACCTCCTTGCTGAGTGTGGGTGGTCTTCTATACTTGACAAGCAACAATTTCTTTTTTCCCACTTCGTGGGATTCCTGTGGAGAGGACTGGATGGAACAACCTTTACAGAGATTATTAGAAAGCTAGGAGTGGGGGACCACCAGGTTGCCTAAGGAGGAGTGAACCGGCCCAGGTCGGAAACGGAGCAGGTCAAAACTCCCGTGCTGATCAGTAGTGGGATCGCGCCTGTGAATAGCCACTGCACTCCAGCCTGGGCAGCAAAGCGTGACCTCGTCTCTAAAAAAAAGAAAAACAGAGATCATTAGAAAGAGTGTCTAGCCAGGCATGGTGGCTCACACCTATAATCCCAGCACTTTGGGAGGCTGAGGTGGGTGGATTACCTGAGGCCAGGAGTTCGAGACCAGCCTGACAAACATGGAGAAACCCCCTCTCTATTAAA
>NW_016107353.1:1278951-1283020 GCF_001604975.1 Cebus imitator | reverse complement strand
AAAAAAAAAAAAAAAAAAAAAAAAATTAGCCAGTTGCGGTGGCACATGCCTGTGATCCCAGCTACTTGGGAGGCTGGATAGGAGAATCACTTGAACCTGGGAGGCAGAGGTTGTGGTGAGCTGAGATAGTGCCATTGCACTCCCTCCAGCCTGGGCAACAAGAGCGAAACTCCATCTAAAAACAAAAAGAAAGGGTGTCTGAATCTGCAAGGGTGTAATGTAGAATTAAAGGACACTTTCGCTAAGGGCTTGAGGAGCTGGTCTCAGAAGACCACCTAGTTACTGTCACCACAGAGATCTTTGTGGCTCAACTTCTGTTTGTTGGGTTTTTGTTCTTTGTGTATTGCTGGTTTCATGCTCTGATTCTGGCAATAATGAGGTTTACTAGAGATGCCAAGAGTTCCATTTTACTCTGCGATCTCAGGCAGCTGCTGTGTTAGAGGTGTGTTAAGCTGGGCAGAAACAGCATGTGTTCATTGGAAAACCGGTGTGTTGGGCTGTGTGATCCTGGAGGGAGGAGACTGTCTCTTCACCATCTTTGCTTCCCCAGTGACTGGCACATCAAAGGCATCTGTGCATACTGTTAAATGAAGGAGTGCAGAATTTGACCTGGAAAACCCGAAATAGAGGAGGTGAGGGCCAGAAGCATCTTTCTGATTCAGGACCTTTGATGATAGGCAGAATTCGTTTGAGTTACTTGGGTGCATATTTTGCTGTTCTAATTTCATTCTGGTTCAATTGCTTTGGAAGCTGCAGTGGTTTGATTCTAATTTCTCTTTGAACTCATTAACTAGGCTTTTTTTTTTTTAATGCAAGTTTGATTCATGATTTGTTTTTCTAACAAAATATTTGTCTCTCATTTATTTCAGGGTATAGCAAATTAGTACCATTTAAAAATAGTTTTTGGTTAATGGTTGGGCTCAATAGAGCTGAGGAAGTGAGGGTGGAGTGAAGGGAACAAGCGATGATTTTTAAATTGAATTTTGGATCCTAATTGGAGTATCAGCAATGCCCTAGGTACTCATTAAGTTTCAAATGAAGATCAAAGGAAGCCCAACTGGAAGGATCCTTGCTGGCCCCATGCTATATAGGAAGAGTTTACAGCCTGTCCCACCCAGAGCCCCCCGTTCCAGAGCCTTTAATGCTTCTGTGTTTGCACAGTACATTGCAGTTTACAAAGCGCTTTTTCTACATAGAATATTTAATTTGGGCCTGGCTGGGTGGCTCACGCCTATAATCCCAGACTTTAGGAAGCTGAGGTGGATGGATCACCTGAGGTTGGGAGTTCAAGACCAGCCTGACCGACATGGAGAAACCCTGTCTCTACTAAAAATACAAAATTAGCCGGGAGTGGTGGTGCAAGCCTGTAATTCCAGCTACTCGGGAGGCTGAGGCAGGAGAATTGCTTGAACCCGGGAGGCAGAGTTTGTGGTGAGGCAAGATCACGCCATTGTACTCCAGCCTGGGCAACAAGAGTGAAACTCCGTCTCAAAAAAGAATATTCGATTTGATCGTTGCAACAGTCCTATGTGGTAGAAAGAATACGGCATGAGTTATTATTCCCATCTTACAGTTGGGGAAACTGATGCTCAGAAAGGCTGGCCACATTGTTGGGTATCACACAGTTCATGGTAAACATAACAGAAATCCTTTGACTGCTGGCACAAGGCTCTTTCCCTTGCCTTGAGGTGACAGGCTTTCTTGCCCTCTGTATTTCAGGCCAGTTCTGCAGAATTTAGGATCCACAGACCTGGGGAGAAATGGGGAGAGAAACCCTGGCTGAGAGCGGATGCTGGGAAAGGAGGGGTGGCAGTGGAACCTGTCTCCATGCCAGGAACTGAATTCAAGGTCTTCTGGTTCTTAAGATGACACTGGGAGCCTGGATTTCCGAAACTTACCTTCTCATCTTGGGGAGACCCCAGGAGGCAGGCCCTCCCAGAAACCTAGTGTACCATTTACTTTGTAGGAGATGCTCAGGCCTCTTCAGTCTCTGCATGACTTAAGCAGCTCCTAACGCCATCTTCATGACCTCTTCCAGTCATACAGCTAATGAAGCCATAGCTTCCCAGTCGGGCCCACGCAAATGCTCAGGTTGTGCACTTACCTTTCAGTCATTCATCCAGCAAACACTTCTCGAGCTTACTATGTGCCAAATGAAGCAAGGCACTTTACTTGCATTACCTGTTACTTTTGGAGTTCTAAGAAATAGGTGTTGGCCGGGTGCGATGGCTCACACCTGTAATCCCAGCACTTTGGGAGGCCGAGGCGGACAGATCACGAGGTCAGGAGTTTGAGACCAGCTTGGCCAACACGGTCAAATCCCATCTCTACTAAAGATACAAGAAATTAGCCAGGCGTGGTGGCGCATGCCTGTAATCCCAGCTACTCGGGAGGCTGAGGCAGGAGAATTGCTTGAACCAGGGAGGCAGAGGTTGCAGTGAGTCGAGATCACATCATTTCACTCCAGCCTGGGCAACAGGGTGAGACCCCATCTCAAAAAAAAAAAAAAAGAAAGAAAACCCAAAAACAAACAAACAAAAAAACACTAGGTGTCAGGTGTCATTACTCTAATTTCATAGGAAATGAAACTCAGGGCTGATAACTAGTAAGCCACAGAGCCGGGCTAGCTCTAGTCCACTTGCTTCTGAGGCTGTGCCCTTACCCCTCTGTGTTACATGAAAGAAGAACATACGTGTGAGAGAGAGCAGCATCCAGGTGGGCCGTGGTGGCTCACACTTGTAATCCCAGAACTTTGGGAGGTGGAAGCAGGTGGATCACCTGAGGTCAGGAGTTTGAGACCAGCCTGGCCAATATGGTGAAACCCCATCTCTACTAAAAATATAAAAATTAGCAGGTGTGGTGGTGGATGCCTATAATCCCAGCTCCTTGGGAGGCTGAAGCAGGAGAATCATTTGAACCCAGGAGGTGGTGGTTGTAGTGAGCCGAGTTGGCGCCACTGCACTCCAGCCTGGGCAACAGAGTGAGACTCTGTCTCAAAAAAACAAACAAACAAACAAACAAAAAACGTGGGAAAGCAGCATCCAGGCCCAGCCCAGAGTGTCTGGGGCAGTGGGGAAGAGAGAAGCCTTAAATGTCGGTCTAGGCTGTGTGTACATCTCCGTATAACAGCTTCCAGGAGGCAAGAGCTGGGAATGGCAAAAATGTCCTGTGCTCACTGCAGAGGCTCTTGGTCAATGGGTCAGGAAGGCAGGAAGAGGGTAACTAGTCTCTGTATTTAACCTGGGAAGTGTGCAGGGTAGAGGTGGAGAGCAGGCTACTGGGGACAGACCCAAAAGCGAACAGAAGGGTCATGAGAGCTGACTTGGGTGAATTTTTGTTTCGTTTTGTTTTGAGATGGAGTTTTGCTCTTGTTGTCCAGGCTGGAGTGCAAAGGCGCAATCTCAGCTCACTGCAACCTCTGCCTCCTGGGTTGAAGCAATTCTCCTGCCTCAGCCTCCTGAGTAGCTGAGATTACAGGGACGCACTGCCATGCCCAGCAATTTTTGTATTTTTAGTAGAGACAGTGTTTCACCATGTTGATCAGGCTGGTCTTGAACTCCTGACCTCAGGCAATCCACCTGCCTTAGCCTTCCAGGGCCAACTGAGTGAATGTTTTTAAATAAACTGCTCACTACCCAATAACTGTCTGCCTCACTCTGTTCCCAACTCCTCTGGGTCTCGCCA
Source organism: Cebus imitator (assembly GCF_001604975.1). NCBI lineage: Eukaryota > Metazoa > Chordata > Mammalia > Primates > Cebidae > Cebus > Cebus imitator. Next base: position 1,279,336 of record NW_016107353.1, on the reverse strand, counting down.
GACCTCTGGAGAAGGAGGCACCCTGGACTCTTGGGAAGTCTCTCCACCCATACCCCTGCCTCCAAGCTGAACTGCAAATGAATGTTCAGAGAAGGAGACTTTGCAGCCTCCCTGGGCTCCACACCCCTGCTTTTAGCGACTAGATGCAAGCAAGTTCTTCAGGAGGTCTGTTGTTAGTCCTCAGTGCACTCTAGTGGGACACCCACCTGAAACAAAAGAGAGCAGCCACTGAGAGATGAGGCATTTGAAGACTTCTGCTGAGTCTGCCCCAGCGTCCCCCTCCCAAATGACCTGGAGTTCCACCTTAGAGGCCCTTTCGTCTACTGGAACCGAAAGTGAGGATGACATAGAGAGGTGCTCGCCGGAGCCCAGGAGGAGTGGGGGA
>NW_016107353.1:1277619-1278841 GCF_001604975.1 Cebus imitator | reverse complement strand
TTTTAGTAGAGATGGGGTTTTACCATGTTGGCCAGGCTGGTCTGGAACTCCTGACCTCGTGATCCACCCGCCTTGGCCTCTCAAAGTGCTGGGATTACAGGCATGAGCCACCGTGCCCGGCCTTATTTTTGTTTTTATTTTTTAAATTAACTAATTAATTTAGAGACAAGATCTCACCCTGTCACCCAGGCTAGAGTGCAGTGGCTTGATACTGACTCTCTGCAGCCTCAACCTCCTGAGCTGAAGCAATTCTCCTGCCTCAGCCTCCCAGGTAGCTGGGACTATAGGTGCGTGCCATCATGCCCAGCTAATTTTTTAATTATTTTATTTTTTGTAGAGACATGGTTTTACGCCATGTTGCCTAGGCTGGTCATGAACTCCTGGGCTCAAGTGATCTGCCCACCTTCCATGAGCCACTGTGCCAGGCCTTATTTATGGTTTGCTGAGTGGCCTTTGCAAGTGTTAACCTCTCTGGGACCCTGTGGATTTCTCACATCTGTGGTACTGAAATACAGGTGGGGGACACAATGGGCTGCCTTTCCTATGTAGGGTGACACCTGAAACGTGCTTAATTAATTTGAGGGAAAGGCCCAGGGCAGCACCATGAACCAAGATCCTTGGGATAAGTTGGAAACACAGAGGCAGATTCTGGAACTATGGGTTCCATGACAAATAGGATCTTCAGAGGTCGTCTGGTTCTTCCCCTCCACATTCCAGGCAGGATACCACTCACCACGAGAGGTCATAGTGCCCAGGCTGTCATCACGGGCATGAGGTATAATTTCTGCTTGGTAGTTACCCCGGTGCAGTCAGTGTCCTAGCATCTCCCTGTGATAACCAGCCTGACAATAACCAACCTGTTATGCTTCCTGCATGATAAAGGCTGAGGAATAGCAGCCACAAAACCACTGTGGCTCAGATCCGTCTGTTCAGCAGTCCCTTAAGACTCAGGTCCCGTGCCATCTCCTCTGAGAAGCCTCCCGGATCTCCTCTTTCGCGCCCCGGTTAGGTGTTCGTCAGTGCTTCTGTAGCACCATTCGGTTTCAGGTCTTGTTCTTTACTCTGAAGCCCGTATGTTCTCTTCCAAAGATTCTGCTCCTGGGGTCCATGGCTCCAGGAGCTCTGACTTTCTTCCATTCCTCCCCACTGCCTCCACTTGTCCTTTATTGTGTTAGCTGTTTCTTTCTTTTTTTATGTTTATTTTTTACTTTTTTTTTTTTTT
>NW_016107353.1:1274448-1275470 GCF_001604975.1 Cebus imitator | reverse complement strand
CAAAGCAAGACTCCACCTCAAAAAAAAAAAAAAAAAGCAAAAAACTCTTTTTTGGTGGGGCGTGGTGAAACATGGTGAAATCTTATCTCTATTAAAAATACAAAAAATTAGCTGGGAGTGGTGGCATGCACCCGGCAACCCAGCTACTAAGGAGGCTGAAGGAGAAGGATCGCTTTAGCCTGGGAGGTGGAGGCTGCAGTGAGCCAAGATTGCACCACTGCACTCCAGCTTGGGCGACAGAAAGAGACACTGTCACGAAACAAAACAAAACACCATTCACAGCAACATCTATGCTACAGAAAAGGGGTCCAGATCAAGACCCCAAGAGAAAGTTTTTGGATCTCGAGAAAGAAATAGCTCAGTCCAGAGTAAAGTGAAAGGAAGTTATCAGGAAAGTGAAAGAATAAAGAATGGCTACTCCAGAGACAGAGCAGCCTCTTTCTTTTTTTTATTTTTGAGACATAGCCTTGCTCTGTCACCGAGGCTGGAGTGCAGTGGTGCAATCTCGGCTTACTGCAACCTCAGCCTCCTGGGTTCAAGCTATTCTCCTGCCTCAGCCTCCTGAGTAGCTGGGATTACAGGCACGTGCCATCACGCCTGGCTAATTTGTGTATTTTTAGTAGAGATGGGGTTTTACCATGTTGGCCAGGCTGGTCTGGAACTCCTGACCTCGTGATCCACCCGCCTTGGCCTCTCAAAGTGCTGGGATTACAGGCATGAGCCACTGCGCCCAGCAAGTCAGCTGTTTCAAGTTCACAAAGTAGTTTATTACGGAGTCTGGCCTCTTGGTGGATAAGATCAATCCCAGTGAGCTGAGAGGTGTAAAACTCCAGCATCCGGGCCTGTCAGCATAGGCTCCCTGGCGCACCAGCTTCCAGAGCCACATTTCCTGTTCCTTCTCCCGAGTTTCCGTTCCTTCTACTCCATGGCCAGGGATATTTCTCTTGCTTTCTCCTGTCACACCAGAAGCAAAAGTTATCTCGGCTTCCTATTTTTTTTTTTTTTTTTTTTGAGACAGAGTC
>NW_016107353.1:1271657-1274008 GCF_001604975.1 Cebus imitator | reverse complement strand
TTTTTTTTGAGACAGAGTCTCACTCTGCTGCCAGGCTGGAGTGCAGTGGTACGATCTTGGCTCACTGGTTCTAGCAATTCTCCTGTCTCAGCCTCCCAAGTAGCTGGGATTACAGGCAGGAGCCACCATGCCCAGATAATTTTTGTAGCTTTAGTAAAGACGGGGTTTCACGGTGTTGGCCAGGATGGTCTTGGTCTCCTGACCTCATGATCCGCCCAGCTCAGACTCCCAAAGTGCTGGGATTACAGGCGCGAGTCCCTGGTCACTGTGCCCGGCGTTATCTCGGCTTTCATCACAACAATGTCAGTTCCAGGTCATCAGATCTCCTGAATTATAAAACCAGAATTTTCCAAGTAGTTTCTACCCCTTCGAGATACCTGGGACAGATTATCATTGCTATTATTATTTTTGCTAAACATTCTCTATTTTTCTTGAACTCACAGTTTTCCTAAATGCCTGGTGGGTAGTTAAATCAAATGCACAGAATTTATGCCAGGCTTTGTAAGACTGAGACAGAGGTGGATACGACTGAACCCCAAGAGTTTGTCAGAAGTTCCTCATATTACTCATCGATTTAAATACATTGCCTAGGGCTGGGTGCAGTGGTTCATGCCTGTAATTCCAGAACTTTGGGAGGCCAAGGGCAGATGGATCACCTGAGGTTGGGAGTTCGAGACCAGCCTGGCCAACATGGAGAATGCCTGAATCTACTAAAAATACAAATTAGCAGGGCGTGGTGGTGTGTGCCTGTAATCCCAGCTACTCAGGAGACTGAGGCAGGAGAATCACTTGAACTCGGGAGGCAGAGGCTGCCATGAGCTGAGGTCGATCGCACCATTACGCTCCAGCTTGGGCAGCAAGAGCAAAACTCCATCTCAAAAAAAAAAAAAAGAAAAGAAAGAGAGAAAATAGTTGGGTACACCTCGAGTTGCTGGGAGCCATCTTGCCAATGTCTGTCTGAGGGTAGAGCCAATGCACAGGAAAGCCCAGCTATGAGTTGGAGGGAAATCAGTCTGACCACATCCTGTGAGCTGTGTGTGCAGCTGGGCCTGATATACACACAAATTTTGCTCAAGCCAGTTACAAACGGATTTCTTTTAACTGCAGTGGAAAAAAATCCTCACTAATATTAAATGCAGGGCCCATATTAATTAAAAAAAAAAAAAGTTGCCTATTTCCACTAGCCCCAGGAAACAGGAGTGATTTTCCCTTTCTTCCCATATCTCCTGTTATATAGTGGCCTTTTTTTTTTTTTATTTAAATTCCCTCCCTGTTCAAGGCTGTTGCTAGGGTTTGGTATATCCTGATTTCATCAGGATAAGCATGCTACAGCGTGTAGATGGTGGATGACGGGCAGGCCTCCAGACATTGCTGTCCTGGTGGTCCAGGGCGGCTGAGGCCGTGGAGGACTCTGGAAGCAAGGCTTTGTGCCTCAGGAGCCCTCAGTTTGAGGTGGCCCAGCCTGCAGTTCATCCCAGGAATAGCCCTAAGGGTGTCGGGTTACTAAGATTGGGTGAGAGAGTAGCAGTTGGTCAATGGTTTGGTCTCAAGGACAATTATACTTTTTTTTTTTTTCACTTTTGTCTCCCAGGTTGGAGTGCAATGGTGTGATCTTGGTTCACTGCAACTTCCTTCTACTGGGTTCAAGTGATTCTCCTGCCTCAGCCTCCTGAGTAGCTGGGAATACGGGTACCTGCAACCAAGCCTGGCTAATTTTTGCATTTTTAGTAGAGATGGGGTTTCACCATGTTGGTCAGGCTGGTCTCGATCTCCTGACAAGATGATCCACATGCCTCAGCCTCCCAAAGTGTTGGGATTACAGGCATGAGCCACTGTGCCCAATCTGTTATGCAACCTTCTGAGAAGTTGTCTGTGATGGTTAATACTGAGTGTCAGCTTGATTGGATTGAAGGATACAAAGTATTGATCCTGGGTGTGTCTGTGAGGGTGTTGCCAAAGGAGATTAATATTTGAGTCAGGAGTCTGGGAGAGGAAGACCCACCCTCAATCTGGGTGGGCACCATCTGGTCAGCTGCCAGCACAGCTAGGATATAAAAATCGGGTAGAAAACTGTGAAAAAGATGAGACTGGCCTAGCCTCCCAGCCTACATCTTTCTCCCACTGGATGCTTCCTGCCCTCAAACATCGGACTCCAAGTTCATCGGTTTTGGGACTCGGACTGGCTCTCCTTGCTCCTCAGCTTGCAGCCTATTGTGGGACCTTGTGATCATGTAAGTTAATACTGAATAAACTCCCCTTTATATATATCTTTCCTATTAGTTATGTCTCTCTAGAGAACCCTGATTAATACTTTGTCTAACTACATTTTCTGATTCTTTTTCTCCTTTTTT
>NW_016107353.1:1266735-1271204 GCF_001604975.1 Cebus imitator | reverse complement strand
CCGTCTCAAAAAAAAAAAAAGAAAAATACAGATGAAATAAATAGCCACCATCTCCCCAGGCACAAGGAACAGCTTACTTTTTGCCAGATTTCTTAATTCCACCTGTGGCCAGGGGCCCTTCCCCATGGCCTTTGCTTTTAGCTCCTCCAGTTTCTTCTGCTCCTCTTTTTGTTTCTGCTTGAAAGCCTTATCTTCCTCATCCGTCTCCTTGGCCTGCTTCTTGGGCTGTTTCAGGGGCTTCTTGCCACCTTCGTGGCTGGACATGGCACCTACCACCCCTTCCCCAGACCCTCTACTTTCTGATTCTTGAGCCTGAGGTAAATATCCTTTTTGTCCCCAAACTCCGAGATACCTGGGGGCCTTGCTCCTATCTTTTTCTATCCAAGGACCCCCGCCAAAAAGGCTGTGGTATAGTTGGATGTAAACACATACATCCAGAAGCAGCTGGGGGTGATTTTACTCACAAAAGCAAAGGGGTATGGAATTCAGCAGGTATTGATATTAAATCTAAAGGTCACATGTTTGACAGGTGTGGTGGCTGATGCCTGTAAGTCCAGCACTTTGATAGGCTAAGGCGGGAGGACTGTTTGAGTTTAAGACCAGCCTGGGCAATACAGCAAGACCCCATTTCTATAAAAAGTAAAAATTGGCCAGGCATGGTGGCACATGCCTGTGGTCGCAGCTACTTGGGAGGCTGAGGCAGGAGTACTGGAGATTGAGGATGAGTGAGCCATGACTGCACCACTGTACTCCAGCCTGGGTGACAGACTCTGTCTCAAAAAATAAATAAAGATAGCACTTTGAAATTCAAATAAATGTAATTAACTTATTTTTACAGTATTTCACTAGGTCACCAGGGCTGGAGTGCAGTGGCATGATCATAGCTCACTGATCATAGCTCACTCACAGACTCTGTCTCAAAAAATAAATAAAGATAACACTTTTAAATTCAAATAAATGTAATTAACTTATTTTTACAGTATTTCACTAGGTCACCAGGGCTGGAATGCAGTGGCATGATCATAGCTCACTGCAGCCTTGAGCTCCTGGGCTCAAACATTCCTCTTGCCTCAGCCTCTCTAGTAGCTAGGACTACAGGTGCGCACTACCATGCCTAGTTATTTATTTTAGAGATGGGGTCTTGCTATGTTGCCCAGGCTGGTCTTGAACTCTTCACCTCAAGTAGTCTTCTGGCCTTGGCCTTCCAAAGCCCAAAACAGTGGGATTACAGGCATGAGCTATCATGTTAAATGTTACACTTTAGATAGGTCACCGTTAGGGTATTTCTCTATCAACAAGCTATTGCTCAAATGCATTAGGCTAGCAGAGCTGTCTTCTTATGGGGTACTGCAGACAGACTTGTCAGCCACTCCTTCTGCTTGTCCCCTTCCTCTGTCTTCCTAGTTCCTGCATCTCTCTTGGCTCCTGGCCAGGTTGTTTTTGAATTACCATTGAGAGAAGCAGTACTTGTAGGAATTATCTCCATGGCATTCTTTCCCCCTGGCATCCTCTTCTTCATCTGGAGATTCTGAACCTTGATAAGAAGGCCGTCGTAGGCCAGACTGGTGGCTCAGGTGGATCCCAAGGCCAGGAGTTCGAGACCAGCCTGACAAACATGGTGAAACCCTGTCTCTACTAAAAATGAAAATTAGCTGGCCATGGTGGCGCTCGCCTGTAATCCCAGCTACTCAGGAGGCTGAGGCAGGAAAATCATTTGAATCTGGGAGGTGGAGGTTGCAGTGAGCAAAGATAGTGCTACTGCACACTGCACTCTAGCCTAGGTGACAAAGCAAGACTCCACCTCAAAAAAAAAAAAAAAAAGAAGGCCATCCTAACCAGCAAACACCTGAAGGATGGAAAGCATATCCCAAGCCAAGAAGCATGCAGCAGCCCTGCCTGACAGGCTCCTTTGTCCTCTCTGAGAGACCTTACCAATCAGACAGGGGACCAGTGCCTTTCAGTTCTTAACTTGGCTGTGTGCATCTGGGAAGGCGTCCACAGATGCCTCTGAAGGCTGGATGCTACCTTGGCTGGGGCCCTTCTGTATTCAGTGACTGCCACCCCTTCATGAAACCCAGACAATTGGTTTCCCCGTGGGCTGCCTGCCCTATGTCCTATTAGGCTGATGAGATACCCAGCACTACCTAATTTCATATTAGCATGGAGACACTTGTGTACCCTTGGACGCTGTTCCTAGCTTGCCTGATGTTTGCCCCAGCCCTAGCCACTGTAGCTATGTCTGCACTGATATCTTAGTCTGGGTCTGCCTGGTTGTTTTCCTTCCTAAAAGCCCCAGCCACCTTGAACTAGATCAGTATCATGGAAAGCAGTAAGGTAAAAGTAAAGGAAGAAAAGCCCTCTGGGTCCCTCTGCAGGGCTTGTGCCTGAATTCTGTCTGTGGTGGTGGGAGGCTCAGTCACGCTAGCTCATCTCGTGCCTGGTTGGCCAGTGGCACGGGGCAGTATGGGTGATTGATTGGACTCAGAGCCATCTATATCCTGGACCCTAAGCCCCAATCCCATTAGGCTAATGCGCTAACTAAGTTAAGCTCATTCATTTATTCAGAACATAAATAGCTTTAACATCAAGTATGTGACTGGCTTTGTACCAGCTGCAGAAAGAGTTATGAAAAGGCTATGGTACAGTTGGATGTAAACACTTACATCTACGAAGAATGAACCAGTGACATAATAAAGCAAGGGATAAATGACATGAGTGTCCCGGAGTGGTCTGTGATGTGCTGTTGAGTGGATCGGAAGAGAAATGCTGTGTGTTCAGAGTGGCGAGATGAGCAGACGCTGGGATTGTCTGAGAAAGTCCATCAGGAGTTGATGAGGATCTTTAGGGTGTCAGGATCTAGACCAGGCAGGCCTGGCCTCCCAGGGAATGGCTAGAACCAAGGCAGGGAGGCCCGAGCTTCAGAGGAATCATACCCCGAAGAATATCAAAACTGAAGCCAGGGGTTTCTGTTGGGGGTCAGCGGACGATGAGAGTGTGACTCTTCTTTTAACAATTTTGGGGAAAATCAAGAACTTGGCTGTCAAAATAGTGAGTAGCATTTGTTAAAGTGCTTTATACAAATAAAAGACGCACTCAATCCTTAAAACAACCCCACGAAATAAGCACTATTATTACTCTCTCCCCACTTTTTTTTCTGAGACGTGGTCTTGCTCTGTCTTACAGGCTGGAGTGCAGTGAGGCAATCTTGGCTCACTGCAACCTCTGCCTCCCAAGTTCAAGTGAGTCTACTGCCTCAGTCATCCAAGTAGCTGGTACTACAGGCACACACCACCATGCCCATCTAATTTTTGTTTTTTAGTAGAGATGGGTTTTGCCATGTTGGCCAGGCTGGTCTTGAACTCCTGACCTCATGTGATCCATCTCCTCGGCCTCCCAAAGTGCTGGGATTATAGATGTGAGCCACTGTGCCCAGCTCTTCTCTGTTTTTAAAGATAAGGAAGCTGAGGGCCGGAAAGCAGCCTGGCCAACTTGGTGAAATTCGATCTCTACTAAAAATACAAAAATTAGCCAGGCATAGTGGCATGTGCTTGTAATTCCAGCTACTCAGGAGGCTGAGGCAGGAGAATCACTTGAACCTGGGAAGTAGAGGTTGCAGTGAGCCAAGATCGTGCCATTGCCCTCCAGCCTGGGCGACAGAGGGAGACTCCATCTCAAAAAGATATAAAAATTAATAAATTATAAATAAAGATAAGGAGGCTGAGACCCAGAGAGCTGAAGGCCCCAGAGATGTGTCAGGATTTGAATCTGTGTGCTTTCAAAATACTTGCTTTTCTCATCATGCCATGCTGCCCACCCCAACCCAACCGGCCCCTCTTTCCTGTGTTGATGGGTCCTGGTGACTCACCCTCTTTCTTGGCAGACATTGTGGTTTTCAGACATTGTGGTTTCTGATAGCTCAGTAAATGAAGTCATCCTGTTGTTGCCGTCTCTGCCCCTTGGGCCGCACTCCCACCCCGGTGTCCTTGTCCTGCCTCAAGGCTCCTGGTTGCTGGAGCAGGAACTCTTAGCTACTGCTGCTTTTTTTGTTTGTTTTATAGTATCTTCAAAAGAACATGGTTTCACCAGGGGGTGAGCCAAGGCCATTTAAGTGATATGCTCAATACTATCTAACAATGTCTTTCTTTTTTTTTCTTTTCAAGACGAAGGCTCTCTCTGTTGCCAAGGCTGGAGTGCAGTGGCATGGTCTTGGTTCACTGAAACCTCTGCCTCCTGGGTTCAAGCCATTCTCCTGCCTCAGCCTCCTGAGTAGCTGGAATTACAGGCACATGCCACCACACCCGGCTAATTTTTGTATTTTTAGTAGAGATGGGGTTTCACTGTTTTGGCCAGGCTGGTCTCAATCTCCTGACTTCATGTTCCACCTGCCTCGGCCTTTCAAAGTGCTGGGATTATAGGCATGAGCCACTGCACCTGGCATAATGCCTTTCTTTCTTTCTTTCTTTTTTTTT
>NW_016107353.1:1255382-1266309 GCF_001604975.1 Cebus imitator | reverse complement strand
CACCGCAACCTCCGCCTCCTGGGTTCAGGCAATTCTCCTGCCTCAGCCTCCCGAGTAGCCGGGACTACAGGCACGTGCCACCATGCCCAGCTAATTTTTTTGTAGTTTTAGTAGAGACGGGGTTTCACCATGTTGACCAGGATGGTCTTGATCTCTTGACCTCGTGATCCACCTGCCTCGGCCTCCCACAGTGCTGGGATTACAGGCGTGAGCCACCGCGCCCAGCACAATGTCTTTCATATAGATCGAGAACCAGTGCTCTTGCCTCAGGGCGTGTTTTCTGCCTTCTCAGGCCTCCGCACACTCACAGTACAGGGCAGCCTTCATCTTCCCTTTTTGCTTGAAGCCTCAAGCTTGTTATTTCAGCAGCCCAATCCTCCATCCCAAAGGCCTTTACCTTTTCCTCAGTGCCCTCCTGACCCTTGTAAATGTGATATGTTGGTTGTCAGCATCAGGATCCCAGAATTCCCAGGGTGGATGTGCAATTAGGCTCACCCCGTGCCCCTTGCTGGTGGAAACCATGGAGGGAAGTAATACCAAGGAAAAGAGGAGAGGAAAAGGGAAAGAGCTAACGTGGACTTGTAATTTCTTTCTTTTTTTACCTATGATTCAGTCTCCGTAGAGACTGCCAAAAATTGCCAACACTGACTATATTTCAAATGTCATGGCGGGGTATTGGGAAAAGTTTTCAATTAGCAATAATCACGCCTCGGATAAACCTCATTGGCTACGATACTGCCGCTGCGCAAAGCTAGACTTGTAATTCCTACAAGCGAGGCACAGTGCCTTACATAAACAGTCCTGAGTCATTTAACAAACAGAGCTGTATTCTGAGAAGCGTGTTGTTAGGTGGTGTCATCCTTCTGCAAACATCATAGGTATACCCACACGAACCTAGATGGTGTAGCCCACTACACACCTAAGCTGGATGGTCTGGCCTACTGCTCCTAGGCTATAAACCTGTACAGCCTGTTACTGTACTATAGGCAATTAGAATACACTGGTGTCTAAACATATCTAAACATAGACAAGGTACTGCAAAAATACGGTATTATAATTTTTTTATGAGACGGAGTTTGCTCTGTTGCCAGGCTGGAGTGCAGTGGCGCAATATCAGCTCACTGCAACCTCTGCCTCCCTGGTTCAAGCAATTCTCCTGCCTCGGCCTCCTGAGTAGCTGGGATTACAGGCGCCTGCCACCACACCCAGCTAATTTTTGTATTTTTAGTGGAGATGGGGTTTCACCATATTGTCTGGGCTGGTCTCAAACTCCTGACTGGTATTATAGTTTTATGGGATCACTATCATATATATAGTGTGTTGTTGACCAAAACATTATTATGTGGCACATGACTGTATTTTAAGGCTTAATCACGGTAACATCCTAGCAGTACTATTGCCCTCATTTTGCAGTTGAGAAAATGATGCTCAAAGAGGTTGAAGTAACCTGCCCATCAAGGGCAGGGCCAGGATTGGCGCCAGGTCAGCTTTATTCCAAAATGTTCTTTTGAACTTGATCCTCTGGACAACAAAGCATCATTGAAGGTGTCCAACAGGAAACTGAGAGGCCAATGCTGAATTTGGGAAGATTAATATGACAACAGTGGATGGAAGGAATGGGAGAGAGACAAGGCCAAAGCTGCGGGGACCCACTAGTAGGTTACACAACAATGTCAGCTTGAGACTCTTCCAGGAGGACAGCAGAAACAGAAAGGAGGGGCGGTGGTGAGACACAAGGAGAAGCAGAGATCAGCAGCCTTTGGCAGCTGAGTAGTCCCAGACATGACAAGGAAACCCTCCTTTTTCTGATCATTCAGGGTCCTGCCATATGTGGGTGGCCTATACCAGGGATAAGGCCTGTCACTTCTACTTCATTTAACCAGGAGCAGAGAAGGCAGGGAAACACGTGTGGTGAGAGGGTGCCTTTCTCTGCCCCTTGACAGGGCTAGGGTAGGTAGTCTGACATCCCTGGGCAAGGCCTAGGCCTTTGGAAGTTCTGGTTATTCAGCCCAGGAGATGGCATCTTGTGTGTTCAATAAATGGTAATTGGTGGTGGTGAGCTCAGAAGCATCTCTAAAATAGAGAGTGAGCAATCACTGTTTACGAGGAACCGCTCTCCCCAGCTGGTGGAGGCACATGGATCTAATAACTCCTTTCCTGGGGAGGAAACCGAGGCTCAGAGGTCTCATGGCTTTCCCACGGTCTCCTGGAGGGCCAGAGGGCAGAGTCAGGGTTCAACTGCATCATTCCCAGCTCTGACCTAGAGTCCTGTTGCCTTCTCCAGCTCATCTCTCTTTGGTGTCAGAGAAACAGGGAGAATTAATGATAAACCTTCACATGAGTAAGGCCATTTACAGTTTACAAAACTGCTTCCCATCCATTATCTCATTTGATCCTCACAGCAACTGGGTATTTTTCTACTCACTTTGCAGATGAAGAAACTGGGGCCCAACAAATTTGAGGCTATGGTCATTCAACTGTGAGTGAAAGAGATAGAATTCAAAATGAAGTTTTCTGACTCCAGGTCTAAGCTCTTTCCAGGAGGCCATGAGAATCAGGGAGCAAATGAAAAATAGAACAGCAAAGGGGAGAAGCAGAAGTGTTCGGGGGAGGGCAGTGAATGCAGCGTAGATGGTGCTGGAGGGCTTCAGATTAAACACATGAAAGCTTCTGGGCAGGCTAGATTGTTCACTACAGGTATCAGCTGCTGAGGGAAGCTGGTTTATCTGTTTGGGGAATTAGCTTAGTTTTTGGTAGAGGCTGATTGGTTGAAGAGATAATCTCTAGAAAAAACATTTCCCCCCTTCTTACCCTTAGATCTTGTGAAGAAAAAGAAGAGGAGAAAGAGGAAAACACTAATGTCAGCATTTGCCTTATAGATGCCAAATAAACTATATTGATTGGATGGATGAATGGATGGCTGGGTGGATGGCTGTTTGGATGGACGGATAGATATACAAGTGGGTGGGTGGATGGGTGACAGATGGATGAGTGCGATTTGGGGAAATCGCACATCTCCTTGGGCAACCTCATGGTCCTATTTACAACTCCTGAAATTACTCTACTTTTGTTTTTCCCACCCTTTAACCCATCCACATTATCCCATGTTATAAATGACATTCTTGTTCCAGGAGGAAGAATTGGTGTAGCATTCAGAGAAGCCAGGAAGTAACTTCCTTTGTCCCAGGAAGGCAAACAGAATGGAATATCTCTGTCCTCCAGTTCACTTGAAGTCTCTGAAGCCCTGCTCTAACCTAATAGTCAGGATTCCTGGGGCCTAGCCCAAACGACCTTCCAGCTGCTCCTGCTGGAAGCCAACAGCCATCTTCTCATGGGATGGCCTCTAGAAAGACTAAGAACGAGGCTGGGTGTGGTGGCTCACACCTGTAATCTCAGCACTTTGGGAGGCCAAGGCGGATGGATTACAAGGTCAGGAGTTTGAGACCAGCCCGGCCAACATGGTGAAATCCCATCTCTACTAAAAATACAAAAATTAGCCAGGTGTGGTGGTGAGTGCCTGTAATCCCAGCTACTTGAGAGGCTGAGGCAGGAGAATTGCTTGAACCCAGGAGGCAGAGGTTGTAGCAGTAAGCCGAGATTATGCCACTGCACTCCAGCCTGGGCGACAGAGTGAAATTCTGTCTCAAATATATATATAATATCTATATATCTATATATACATATCTCCAATGGTAGAGTGAATGAACGAATGAATGAAATAATTAGCTGTGACCTTGGGCAGATTATTTTCCTTTTCTGGATCTTGGTCTCCACATTTATAAAATGGGGAAAATAATGCTGCCCTGTCTCCTATGCACAGCCATCCAGAGCCATTGGGAGTAAATAAATAGATAGATGTGAATAGTGTTTATGTACCGTGAATTTCTGAGCCCCCTCCAGGGACTACAGGGTGGCTGGCATTTGAGCCCCATGCCCCTGCACGTGCTAGCCAGGTCTGCTGCTCATCTCACACATGCCACAGGCCCACACCTCTCTAGATCTCCGCTATCCGCTCTCTTGGAACTTGGTTGTCCCACAACCCCCACCTTCAGGGATCGGGCTCTGTTAACATGAAAGTGATACTATTTACTCTTTATTCACACCTATATATCAAGCATTTAGGTCATTATGTCCTCATCAGGGTCCTCTAAGGGACTTACAGTAGTGAAGTGACTTGCCCTAGGCGACATAACACTTAACTTGGCAGAGCCAGGATTCCAGCCAGATCTCTGATCCTGCTTGTAGCTGTGGATTCATGGTCCACCCAGGGCAGGCAGTTTCATTCAGTGCGGTGAAGAAAGTACAACAGTCAGAGGTGCCAGAACCGCATTCAAGCTTAGAGGTGACCGCTACTAAACTGGGTGCTGGCCAGGCGTGGTGGCTCACGTCTGTAGTCCCAGCACTACAGACCAAGGTGAGCGGATTCCTTGAGCCCAAGAGTTGGAGACCAGCCTGCGCAACAGGCCGAAACCCCATCTCTACAAAACGTGCAAAAATTAGCCAGGCAAGTGGCATATGCCTGTAGTCCCAGCTACTTGGGAGGTTGAGGTGGGAGGATTGCTTGGGCCCGGAAGGTCTAGGCTGCAGTGAGCAGAGATTGCGTCACTACATTCCAGCCAGTGCAACAAGCTAGACCTGATCTCAAAAAAAATAAAAATAGGCTGGATGCAGTGGCTCATGCCTGTAATCCCAGCACTTTGGGAGGCTGAGGCGAATGGATCATAAGATCAGGAGTTCGAGACCAGCCTGGCCAATATGGTGAAACCCAGTCTTTACTTAAAAAAAAACCAAAAATTAGCTGGGCGTGGTGGCATCTGTAATCCCAGCTACTCAGGAGGCTGTGGCAGGAGAATCGCTTGATCCTGGGAGGCAGAGCTTGCAGTGAGCCAAGATTGCACTACTACACTCCAGGCTGGGTGACAGAGTGAGACTCTGCCTCAATAAATAAATCAATAAAATAAAAATAAAAATGAACTTGGTGTCCTCAGCAATTTCCATCAAAGTGCTAATTCTCTATCCTGACCTCAAAGTTGTGGGGATCAAAAGCAACGGTGTATTCAAACCACTTAGTAATGTGTCCCTCAAACATTGGATATGATTTTTATAGGAGATCTTCTAGAGGCATTAGTTTAACAGAAAGAAATTGCTGTGACAGTGGGGATTACAGAGACCATAGCAGGCTGGTGAATACTGTGGGGAAAGAAGTCTTTTAAAGTTGCTTAGGTCACATGATGAGTCCTGAGAGCAGCCATTTGCTCCCTCTCTGGCTAAGAAGGCTCTGTCCTCAGGCTCTGGAGTTCCCAGGCGATAGCAGGGTCCTACCTCGCTGTGCCCGGCAGGTTGCTGCTTATCTAGGCCCCAGATTCACCTAAGATTTAACCCATGGTTCCTTTTTCTTTGAAAGAGCTTGCCCATGTCAGGGGAGAACTCTCCAAAGTACTTGGAGGTCTCCTTTCTGCCTTTGCTCAGCCCAGGACCACCCAGGTGAGACAAGGGAGGAAAATAGCTCAGTCATAAACTCATCCCAGCTGAGCCTCTTATGGAAACGCTGACAGACCCTTCTAGAGGAAACGCCAGCTCCAGTGGTGGCGCCTTCCTAAAGCCCTGGCTGGGAGCTAAATACAGTGGCAGGAGGGATGGGGTGTGGACTTGGGGGATGGATGGGGAGGGACTTGGGAGGGGAGGGAGGAACGGGAGAGGGGAAGAGAGGGTGGGGAAAAAAGAGAAAGAAAGAAGGGGAGGGGCAGGGAAGAAGTTGAAGAAATGGGGAGAAAATGAGTAGAGGCTCAGAAAAGAGTTTTAGGGAGCCGGGTGCAGTGGCTCATGCCTGTAATCCCAGCACTTTGGGAGTCTGAGGCAGGTAGATCACGAGGTCAGGAGTTCAAGACCAGCCTGGCCAAGATGGTGAAACCCCATCTCTACTAAAAATACAAAAATTAGCTGGGCGTGGTAATCCCAGCTACTAGGGAGGCTGAGGCAGAGAATTGCTTGAACTCAGGAGGCAGAGGTTGCAGTAAGCTGAGACCGTGCCACTGTGAGACTCCATCTAAAAAAAAGAGAAAAAGAACTAGTCATAAAAAAAAATGCCTATGAAGTAGCCATTCTTTCTTCATTACTTTTTTTTTTTTAAGTGAAAGCAAGTTTACTAAGCAAGCAAAGGAATGACTACTCCATAGGCAGGGCAGCCCTTTACTTTCTTAACAAACTTGTTTCCACTTTACCGATTTGCCTCAAATTCTTTCTTATGTGGGATCCAAGAATCCTCTCTTGGGGTCTGGATCTAGAGCTGGTTGAACTGGCGGGGCATGGGGGAGCCCTGGGAATCCAGGAGGGGGTGGTGAAGCCCCAGGGTCAGGGAGGAGGAGCAGGAACTGGGGAACTGTCAGAGAGATTTGGGAAATTCACTACATTTTGGTTAAAAATCTAAAGCTATGCCACTATCGTATGCAACTAAATTTGCTTTCATAGCAACTCCTTTTCTTTGAGACAGAGCCTTGCTCTGTTACCGAGGCTGCTGTGCAGTTCTGTCGTCTCGGCTCACCGCAACCTCCACCTCCCGGGTTCAAGTGATTCTCCTGCCTCAGCTTCCCGAGTAGCTGGGATTACAGGCACCCGCCACCATGCCTGGCTAATTTTTGTGTTTTTAGTGGAGACAGGGTTTTGCCATGTTGGCCAGGCTGGTCTTGAACTCCTGGCTTCAAGTGATCCACCTGCCTTGGCCTCCCAAAGTGCTGGGATTACAGCTGTGAGTCACAGTGCCCGGCCCACAGCAGCTGCTTTTGAGGCATAGCTCTGGCTTTTCTGGGATGTGGGGTGAGGCTCTGATCAGGCCTCCCAACTGTGTGGGGTGGGAGGGTCTAGGGGAAGGAGAAAGGGCTGGGTGTGCTTTGCTGTGTAAGTCAGCAGTACCTACACAGCAAGTTTACTGAGTAGCTGCTGGGTAAACATTTGCGGGTGATGGTTAGGGCAGGTGTGTTGAGAGCCTGGAGAGCAAGAGTCTGAACTCTCCTCTCCCTCATTCCAGTCCCCTTTTCTGCTAGACTCTGGGAGGGAGAAATGGACAGGAAAGGGGGAAAAAGGAAGCCACCAGTGAGAGAACAGGAGGAGATAAATGAGTCTTGTTACCCTTCTCTCAGGCTCCACAAGAGCAGAACAGCTCCTATCCCCTACGGGAAGATGAGCCATTATTTATGAGCTTGTCTGGAGGGGGCTGTGCTGGAATTTCTAGCCTTGTTCCCTCTCCCCCCAGCTAGGGAAAGGGTTAGGAGGAGCTGGTGGTGCCTGAAGGCGTGTGCTTTCTTAAAGGCACAGAGGCCCTTGTGGGAGCCTGGGGTGTCTAGCCCATCCTGAAGCCTAGGCAGCTTCCCAAGTAAAGGAAAAAGAGGAAACTCAGACTGACTGCAGAGAGAACGCTGTGATGGGGAAGGATTCTGAGACCCTGGCTTGAAGGAAGGAAGGAGCTTGGGGGTTCTGAGCACCTGAAATCCTCAGAGACTGTGTCAGAGCCGCTGAACCCCTGCTGGTGCTGGGCCCACACAGCCGGCAGGGGACTTACCAAGAATGAAAGGCTGGGAATTTGGGGAATGAGTTGAGGCCTGGGTGCAAGAGGTGAATGAAATAAAAAATGTCTATATCCCAGGTTTGGGTCCCTATGGCTTGTCTAGCCAATTTATGGTTGGAGAGGCAATGGCTGAGGGTTCAAGACCCAAGACAAGGAGCCCAGGCAGAAAAGGGAGAGACGGAGGGGCTGACAGAGGGTTAGAATGGAACAGCAGTTGGAGGAGATGGATGGGAAAGGAGGGAGAAGACAGAATAAAGCAAGGGTGAAATAGTGGACATTGAAGACAGAGGAGGGGGTTCCAGGGATAAAAAGCAAGGCCAAGCAAAGCTAGAGGTGAGGTTGGAGAGCAGGAGGGACAGGATAATGGCAGAGACAGGAAGCAGGGGCCACAGAGCTCCTACAAGGCAGGAAAAGAGAGATGAAGGAAGGGAACAATGGGCCATCAGAACCTCACAGGCCAGAGAGAGGAGGGGAACGGAGAAGGAGCTCAGGCCTGGAGTCTGGCAGGGGAGGGAAGGGTGGTGGTGGGGGGACCAGGGAGGGAGGACAATTGTACCAGCGAAGGAGAGATTGCTGCTTTATTTCTTCTTTTTCATTTCAAACGCTATCAATAATACATTCCCGAGGAGCCGCCTTTGACAGCAATTAAAAAAGCATTTATGCTCCCAGAGAGAAATTGAAATGATTTCCTCCCACTTCCCTACGCTCTCTGGGCAACGGTCCCTAGCGATGATCTCCCTGCTGGTGTGCGGTCCAAACTGGGGACACACGCAGGAGGGGGATGGAGAGGGGCCAGGGAAGATTCTCCGCCCTCCTCCTCAGAGGGAGACTATCTGAATGTTTTATGCCAGCTCTGTGTGTGGGGGTGGCTGTGGGGAGATGGGCGGATGCAGAAGCTGGGATTTTAAATATGGCACGAAAACACTTTACTGATGATCCCACCTCAGTGAGGATGAAAGGGAGGCTGGCCGCCTCTTCAGCCTGCTGGCTGGAGGTGACCTTTGTGTCTTTGCTAAAGCACGAAGAACCTGGGAGGCTGAGCTGTAAGGGACACCTTCCGGAGCTCTTTTCAATTCAGCAGACCTCCACCAAGCAACTACTGTGTGCCAGGACCTGTGACAGGTGGTGAGGGTGTTTCCGAAATGAGTGAGACAGGCTGTCTGTCTTCGAGAAGCTTATTATCTGGTGGGCAAGGGATGCACACACAAAGAACTAGGTTGCCAGGCAGATGGCATAAGGAGCCATTAGGAGTGCAATAAAGCAACAGAGGAGTGGGAAGGAGGGAGAGAGGGATAGGCCAGTGGGATGCCTCCCCCCCAGGATTGGGGAACGAGGAAAATGATCATTGCGCCATCTTTCGGTACCCCTCTAAGCCAGGCTTTGTGCTGGGCACTTTATATACGTTACCCCTTTGACTTGAGCCCTGGCAGCAAGTCTCCAAGAAGGCAAATACTTTCACAGTTTAGGAACCAAGGCGTAGAGAGGCTACCTTGCTTGAGATCGCACAGCTGGGAAGTGACAGACAGGATGAAAGGCACCAGTCTACGCTTCCCCCATTCTATTCTGCCTCACTTTGGGAGTGTTTAATTCCAGAGCCTATTTACTCAGCAATTTCATGTCTAGAAATTTATCCTACAGATGGCCTTGCACATGTGCAAAATGACATTATATCCAAAGTTTCTCACTGTCACATTCTTTTTAATAGCAAAAGATTGAAAACAACCTAAACATCCATCATAGAAGCCTGGTTAAGTGGATTTGTCGACAATGGAATACTCTGCAGTCATCAAGAGAAATGAAAGACACTTTATGTCTGGATATGGGATAATTCCCGGAACACATTATTTAGTACAAAATTCAAGCACAGAATGATGTGTATGATATCTTGTCATTTGTGTAGAAAGAGTGAGGGAAGGAATATTTATGCAGAATTACTTGTTTTGCATAATGTACATACAGAAGGATATTCAGGAGACAGTAACTCCTGAATATCACTGCAACCTCTGCCTCCTGGGTTCAAGCAATTCTCCTGCCTCAGCTTCCTAAGTAGCTGGGACTACAGGCCTGCACCACCATGCCTGGCTAATTTTTGTATTTTTAGTAGAGACGGGCTTTCACCATGTTGGCCAGGCTAGTCTCGAGCTCCTGACCTCAAGATATACGGCTGCCTTGGCCTTGCAAAGGGAAGTTGCTTCTGGGAAGCATGAGTATATACTTGAGAATCAAGACTGGAAGGAAGGCTGGGCACAGTGGCTCAAGCCTGTAATCCTAGTACTTTGGGTGGCTGAGATGGGTGGATCACCTGAGGTCAGGAGTTTGAAACCAGCCTGGTCAACCTGGTGAAACCCCGTCTCTACTAAAAATACAAAAATTAGCTGGGCATGGTGGCATGTGCCTGCAATCCCAACTACTTGGGAGACTGAGGCAGGAGAATCACTTGAACCCAGGAGGTGGAGTTTGCAGTGAGCCCCCCCCAAAAAAAAGACTGGAAGAAAGACTTCTTTTCTTCTCTCCCTTTCTTTCTTTCTCTTTATTTATTTATTTATTTATTTATTTATTTATTTATTTATTTCTTACTCTCTCTCTTTCTTCCTCCCTCCCTCCCTCCCACCCTTCCTTCCTTTCTTTCTTTCTTCTTTTTCTTTCTTTTTTTCTTTCCCTTTCCCTTCCTTCCTTCCCTCTTTCCGTCCTTCCTTCCTTCCTTCCTTCCTTCCTTCCTTCCTCCCTCCCTTCCATCCTTCTTTCCTTCTTTCTGATGGAGTCTCACTTTTTTGCCGAGGCTGAAAGGCAGTGACATGTTCTCAGCTCACTGCAACCTCCACCTCCTGGGTTCCAGTGATTCTCCTGCCTCAGCATCCTGAGTAGCAGGGACCACAGGCCCGCACCATCATGCCTGGCTAATCTTCATATTTTTAGTAGAGACGGGTTTCACCATGTTGGCCAGGCTAGT
Source organism: Cebus imitator (assembly GCF_001604975.1). Lineage (NCBI taxonomy): Eukaryota > Metazoa > Chordata > Mammalia > Primates > Cebidae > Cebus > Cebus imitator. Next base: position 1,255,798 of record NW_016107353.1, on the reverse strand, counting down.
CTCGAACTCCTGACCTCAAGTGATCCTGCCATCTTGGACCTGCAAAGTGCTAGGATTACAGGCATGGGTCAAGGCTTTTCATAAGATACTCTTAGTTAATTTTTAAAAGATTTGAACATGTGATCTATTAAAAATAAAGAATAACAATTAAATATAGGCTGGTGTGGTGGCTCACATCCGTAATAGCGGCACTTTGGGAGGCCAAGGTGGGAGCATCACTTGAGGCCAGAAATTTGAGACCAGCCTGCGCAACATAATGAGACCCCCGTCTCTACAAAAAAATTAAAAAAGTAGCCAGGGTGGTGGTATGTGCCTGTAGTCCCAGCGATTTGGGAGGATAGCTTGAGCCTAGGAGTTTGAGGCTATGGTGACCTACTGCACTCCACCCTGGGCGACAGAGCAAGACCCTGTTTCTA
>NW_016107353.1:1190934-1255057 GCF_001604975.1 Cebus imitator | reverse complement strand
AAAAAAAAAAAAAAAAAAGTACCAGCTAGGGCAACATGGCAATACACTGTCGCTACCAAAAATACAAAAATAAGCCAGGCATGGTGGCATGCATCTGTAGTACTAGCTACTCAGGAGGCTGAAGTGGGAGGATCACTTGAGCCTGGGAAGCAGAGACTGTAGTGAACTGAGATCGCGCCACTACAGTCCAGCCTGGGTGACAGAGTGAGGACCCCATCTAAAACAAAATCAAAACAAAATGTGAATTTCCTGGCCTAGGCAAGGTGCAGTCTGTTTTGTTTGCTTTTTTAATTTAGTTCACAAGAAGGAATGCAGGCCTAATGAATAGGAAGGTTTCAGGAAGCAGCATAGTGGAGAGGTTGTTGAGATTAGCTTTAGAAAGACCTGCGTTTGGGGCTAGGCACACAGTAGCTCATGCCTGTAAGCCCAGCACTTTGGGAGGCCGAGGCAGGCGGATCACCTGAGGTCGGGAGTTTGAGACCAGCCTGACCAACATGGAGAAACCCCGTCTCTACTAAAAATACAAAATTAGCCAGGCGTGGTGGTGCACGCCTGTAATCCCAGCTACTTGGGAGGCTGAGGCAAGAGAATCACTTGAACCTGGTAGGCGGAGGTTGTGGTGCGCTGAGATCACGTCATTGCAGCCTGGGCCACAAGAGCAAAACTCTGTCTCAAAAAAAACAAAAGAAAAAAAAAAAAGAAAGACCTGGGCTTTGATCTGTATGCTGCCACTCAGTAGCTACAAATCTTTAGACAAGCTACTTAACCTTGTTGTGTCCCACTGGCTCACTGTTTTGTTTTGTATTGTTTTTTAAGCCATCGCACCCAGCCCCCAGTGTCTCATCTGTGATCAGGGATACACTTTCCCCGTGGCTTCGGTTAGTGAGGAAGTTATACGATGACGTAGGTGTGTGCTTAGCAGAGGGGCTCTGAACCAAGTCCCCAGAATGTGGCAGCTGTAACCACCTGGTCCCCGGAAAAACCCAAGGGAAGGAGAGCCTGGGTGCTGCTCATGTCTGACCAAGCATAAGGAGGCCTTGCTGATTTTTGAAGGCCTCACTGGTTCTTGAAGGCCCGGCCTCCCACATTGTGCCTGCGCGGCTTGGCCATCTATGATGTTGCCGCAGTTACTGGTGGATGGAAGGAAGCGTGGAGTTCACCAGACCATTGGCTCGCCATTGGCAACCCTCTTGCCTGGACAGAGTTGACCTCCATCAGGAACTGCTATGCCCCACCTGCTGGCAAGAAACCCCAAGGGCAGCAGCGGCCCCGCACAGACCTGAAGACCATCTCAGCCTTCTCCTTTCTTGCACCCAGCTTTGAAATTATCTTCGAAGATCTTTGTATCCAGCCCAAAGGTGGAAATACCTTTTCTGAAGGTGGTGGTTTGTGAGAGCCACGTGACAGGGTAAGAGGGGCTGAGCGGTGTCGGGGCATCGTGGTAGACTAGAGTCAGACCTGCCTCCAGACTGGGGCTCCGATTCATCTTTGTGTGCCTCAGTTTCCTCACTTGTAGAATAAAGATACACCTGTGAAGATCAAATATCTGGTAAAACTGTGAGTGTGAAAGCAGGAAAGCTGCAGGAATTTTGCTTTTGTCATTCTGGATTTTTTTTTTTTTTTTGAGATGGAGTCTTGCTCTGTTGCCAAGCTGGAGTGCAATGGCATTATCTCAGCTCACTGCAACCTCCACCTCCAGGTTCAAGCAATTCTCCTGCCTCAGCCTCCCGAGCAGCTGGGATTACAGGCGTGTGCCACCACGCCCAGCTAATTTTTGTATTTTTAGTAGAGATGGGGTTTCACCATGTTGGCCAGGATGGTCTGGTTCTCTTGACCTCATGATTCGCCCACCTCTGCCTCCCAAAGTGCTAGAACTACAGGCGTGAGCCACCGCCCCAGGCCATTCTGCATGGTTTTGATACAAACATTGTGGAGACTGATACATAAGTAGACAAGCCCTCAAACCAGGCTCTTCAAACCCAAACAAGATCAGCCAGGGGCTTCATAGGGGCACAATGCCAGCATGAGAGGTGCTCCTGCTGCCTGGGGTGCCTAGGGGTGGGCCAGTGTACAGTGTGTGGGAAAGGGAGGTGGAGGGGTCAGCCGCAGTGATTTTTCTGGGGGTTTTCTCTACTCAGTCAGCAATCAGGAATGGGTGGCCCTTTATTGGTTCCAAGAAAAGGTAAGACATGAGTAGCCCCATTCATGAGGAACCTTCAGAGATCACTTGGTCATTCAGCAAACCCTTAGGGAGCCGCTTGTGAAAAGGGCTGAGAGACGCCCAAGGTGGATTAGCCACGGTCCCCGCTCTCCAGAAGCTTGTAGAGGAAGGAAAGCTACTCCACAGCACACAGGCTGAATTTTCACAAGAGGAAATGTCCATTGTGCCAGCTGATCATGTGAGAATGGAGGGAACGTGGAGGGATGAGTAGTCACAGCCAGGGAGGCTTACCGAGAGAGGCTTCCTGAGAAGGATGGAGCCTGGTCAGTAGGACCGGAAGCAAGAGGCCACTCTAAGAAGAGGAGGGCTGACCAGGTAGAGAGCAGGGTCTCCAGGAGCATGATGCAGAACCATCTGGAGAGGAGGGGCTGCTGGTGGGTGGTCTGGAGCCCTGGAATACAAATGGACCGCTCTCCGAAATCCCCTCCAGCCAGACAGTTGTGGTGCTGCCTTGCCCCGTGGGGGTGAATAAACTGCTTCTTATTCTTCTCCCAGCCCCCAACTTCTCTCCACCTCCCCCACCCTCGCCCATCCGCATCCAGGGATTTCGCCTGGCCAATCACCACAGCCAACAGGCAAGAGCTGTGAACCTCAGGCAGGGGTGGGAGGAGCTGCCACAATGAGACCAGGGGCCCATCAGACCTGCCCGGGCATGAGGCTGGAGTCTCGGGGTCTGGCCAGCTCCTTCTCCTGTAAGCCTCAGCCCAACCGGAGACTCCAGGCACCTGAGCCCGATGCAGCTCCTTGCTGGCTTTGTGTCTGAGTTGAAACACGCCCACGCTGGGGATGGCAACTCTCTGCCTCTGTCTGCTGGGCCTCTCTGTGGAAGCTAGGCCTGGTGGCTTCACATAAATATTGATTGTCTACTCTGCCATCCGGCAGGGAGAGAGAAGCCAGGCAGGAGAGGGAGCCGGATCAGGCCACCATGGATGAATGGAGTCCTGCTGTGAGAGAGCTGGGGGGGATGCCAGAGGCTGACTGGGGAGAGGCAGGAATCCTAGGGTAGAGAATTCCCCAAGGGGGATAAATGCCAAGTTCAGAGTAGCAGTCACCTGGGGAGGAAGAGGAGCATAGCGGGGCCTTCGGGGGTGACAGCCGTGGTTTATTTACTCTGAGAAGGGCTTCACACGCATTAATGCCATTCTTTGTACGTCTGAATTGTTTATAATACATTTGTACCTAGTGGGCTGTAGAGGTCCTGTCTTCCTTCCCCCAGCCTGCAGGGAAGATTCAGGAATCCTGAATTAGACACCAGTGCTGCTCTAGTCTAATTCGGAAACTGTAAAGCAGAGATTCCTGAGACCCCAGTGCAACCCAGGCCCCATCCTGCAACCAGCCCTTCCTGCAGCATGATCAGGGAGAAGGCATTCTTTCCCTTGCTCAGCTAACAAGTCCTGACTGTGTCAGGAGGGAGACCGTGGCTCTGGGGTCTGGGCAACAGCCCTCATGTCCTGCTCTGTGTTCTATGCTCTGGGTTCTATGCTCTGGTCGGATAGTTCCTATTCTTTCCATCCTCCTCGCCGACCCCACTGTCTGAGCCATCAGTCAGGGAAGAGATGTCTGTTGCCTTTTGGGGAAATCAGGCCTTTGGGAGAGAAGCAGGCTCCAGAGAACCTTTCCACCAGCCTCTTTTCCTTGCTCATTCCCATCTTCCTGAAACAAACGCCTTTATGAAGGACATGGGACTTAGACCAGACTAAGAATTTCCACAAGAAAATTTCTTTCTCTCTTTCCCCAACCACCACCTCCACCCCGCCCCCCACCCCCAATTCCTCTCTCTGGTTTTGAACTCCCAGCCTCAAGCAATCCTCTTCCTCCTGCTTTGGCCTCCCAGAGCACTAGGATCAGAGGTCTGAGCCACCGTGCCCAGCCTCCTTTACTTTTCTTGTCGGTCTTTATCTTTCTCCCCTTTCTGTTTCTCTTCTTTTGCTATTCCTCATTTTCCCAAGCCATTTTCTTTGACATCTTCCTCTCTCTCCTCCCCTCTGTTCCCCTGGCTCTAGCTTCTGCCCTCCCTGGCCTCCCCTGCACTCTCACCTGGCTGGCTCTGTCCCGGGCTCTCCCTGGCATAGGAGACTCTCCTAGGGAATTCAAGGAAATGAGCAGGAAGCATCTTCTACCTTTGAAACCAGATGAGGGGCTGCTCTCTACTCAATCCATGCTAATCATTAGACAGTCATTTCTGGGAAGGTTCTTAGCTCTGGAACCCAAATGGCTCCCGCCCTATGTCTGCTCCTGTTTCTCAAGGCCCCTGGTCTCCATCAGTGTCCTCTGCAAACCAACAGCCCTGAAACCTTAACAATTATGTCATCTGAGTGGATTCCTTTTTTTGAGTCCACCCGGAGGACAGAATTCTACCACACCCTGAAGGGAGGGGATGCTGTTTGGAGGATCAAGAAGCTTTTATCTAGTAGGGGAGATGGCATGCTCATGAGTCAGTCCTGACACAAGCTCAGACAACAAGGAATAAACAGAAAGCAATTTTCTTAGTGCCGAGAAGCCAGATCATTTAGAACAAAACAGATTTAATTAGAGAAGACTTCTCAGAGGGAGTGAATATGGAGCAAGAGCTGAAAAGAAAGGTGCTGGTTAGCCAGGCATGGTGGCATGCACTTCTAGTCCCAGCCACCTGGGAGGCTGAGGCGGGAGGATCTCTTGAGCCCAGGAGGTTGAGGCTGCAGTGAGTTGTGATCTCACCACTGCACTGCAGCCTGGTCAACAGAGCAAGACGTGTCTCTCTCTCTTTTTTTTTTTTTTTTAATTGAGATGGAGTCTTACTCTGTCACCCAGGCTAGAGTGTAATGGCATGATCTCAGCTCACTGCAACCTCCGCCTCTCAGGTTCAAGCAATTCACTGCCTCAGCCTCCCGAGTAGCTGGGACTACAGGTGCGCCCAACCACACCCAGATAGTTTTTTGTATTTTAGTAGAGACGGGGTTTCACCTTTGTTGGTGAGGATGATCTTGATCTCCTGACCTCATGATCCACACACCTCGGCCTCCCAAAGTGCTGGAATTATAGGCGTGAGCTACCACACCTGGCCCATGACTTTTTATTATATGTGTTGGGGGTAAGGTAGGGAGGAAAAGTATATCAGGATCTTAAAGTGCATCTCTGCTTTTACGCGTATGTATCTTCATATTTGAAAAAGATGTGCTTCTGCGAATCTGCATGAATGAGTGTGTTGTGCACACCAGCCCCTGGGCCACACCCCTCCTGTTTTTATTAACAGTCTCTTTCTGTCATTCTCAGACTTTCTCTTTCACAGCCTGAGGCCCCCGTCAGCCCTCCCGCGGAGCAGGGGCTGGGATGTGGGCTGAGCCCATTGCATCTTTCTATTCAGTAATGCCACAGATTGGCTACAGAGAGCTCCAGGCCCAGACTGAATCAGGAGAAAGTCCCCTCTCCTCTCTGACTAGGCTGGGGACGGCTGGGCCTGCAGAAGAGGATGGAAAGAAGGGTGGGCAGTTGTCTAGGGATTAATTCACTGATGCTCATGCAACATGCATTTTAAGAAGCTTCCTTTGCACTGGGTTTGTGGATACAGTTATGCCACAGCAGGGAACTCCTTACATCCAACGTTTCCCTGGCTTTCACCTGAAATTTTCCTTCTCTAGAGAAACTCAGTGGCTAAAGCTGGAATCACCAGGTTTGCCCCTTCCCCCCGTCCCTGCCATCCTCATCTTCTCCTCCTTCCCTCCCCCCTGCTGCAGCAACCTGGGCTGGGGTGGACAGAATAGGATGTACCCTCAGGTCTCTTTAAGCACTTTGGAATGAGAATGGAGGGATCATTCATTTCCTATAGCAAGCTGGCAAACCAACACTTAGCATCCCAGGTCACTGGCTGTGTCTCCACCTCTGTATCTCTCAGAAAGGACTTGTCTGTTCTGGATGAGAAGGTGGCCTGGGCCCATGGCCCATTGCCTTCCTGGTGGTCCTTGGCTCTCTGCAGACAGCAACCTCAGAAAGCAGCAATCAGGCTAAGCATGGTGGCTCATGCTTATTAGTCCAGCACTTTGGGAGGCCGAGGCGGGTGGATCACCTGAGGTCAGAAGTTAAAGACCAGCCTGGCCAACAAGGTGAAACCCCATATCTGCTAGAAATACAAAAATTAGCCAGGCATGTTGGGGGGCACCTGTAATCCCAGCTACTTGGGAGGCTGAGACAGGAGAATCTCTTGAACCTGGGAGGTGGAGGTTGCAGTGAGCTGAGACGGTGTCACTGCACACCAGCCTGGGCAACAGAGCAAGACTCTATCTCAGAAAAAAAAAAAAAAAAAAAAGCAGCATTTGGAGGCCTGAAGCTGTCACCATGAGTTTTTCCTCTGCTCCTGTGGGGGAGAAGAACTGTGGCCCCAGGGGATCACCATCCGTGAGCTCTTAGCTGTCAAACCAGGCAGGGTGGGAAATTGACTGGCCCAGGAGCAGTGCTGGCGAGGGGAGTAGGGCTGGGTACTTATTTCCGTGACTGTTCTCTGCATTCTGTCCTCTATCATGATCCTGTACATTCTCCATGGAAGAGGAAGTGTTACCATGTTTTTATTTGCCATTTCTGGGTCTTTGTGCTATAACTGTTTTGTTTTGTGAATGTATTCTTCTCTGTACCTGTTCATCCTTTCAGACTGAAACTTTCCTGAGAGAAGGCGTGGTGTCTCCCCAGCGTGGGGCCTGCCTTCTCTTCAGGGGCTGTACGTGCTTTTGGTTGATCAGGAAACTTGTTTCCTGCCACGGGTCCCTGGGCCACTAGGAAGGTTAGGAGTGAGCATAGAGCAAAATCATCAGATGGCTTCTTCCTCCAGAAACTCCGAAGAAACTGGCCAGACGTGGTGGCTCATGCTTGTAATCCCAGCACTTTGGGAGGCCAAGAGTTCGAGACCAGCCATGGCCAACATGGTAAAACCCCGTCTCTACTAAAAATACAAAAAATTAGCTGGGTATGGTGGTGTGCGCTTGTAATCCCAGCTACTCAGGAGGCCTAGGCAGGAGAATTGCTTGAACCCAGGAGATGGAGGTTGCAGTGAGTTGAGATTGCACCACTGCATTGTAGCCTAGACAACAAGAGCAAAACTCTGTTGCAAGGAAAAAGACAAAAAACAAAAAACCCAAAGAAACCTCCAAAATACTTGATGAACAAAATCTATATGTCTTCCTAACGTGTCTGGGAAAGCAGAGCACAAAATCCCCATTTTTTTCTATCGGAGTATGGAATCTCTGAGAAGTCAGGCGTCTTAAGACACGCAAATCTGGGAGTAGCAAAGTGAGGCTTCAAATGCACAGCCTTCTTGCTCCAGTCCTCAGCTAGTCCCCCACTCCTATTTGGTGGGATCTTAGCAAGCTGGAAAAATAGCTCAATACAGCAATAAGAGATACCAGAACAGCCCCGCAAACCCTCACTGGCATCTTTATGAAGTCAGTTTGCTCGCTCCTGCTAATGAATAATTCAGGTTAGTTGTATAGTGAGACAGATCGGATAAAGGGCTCTACATGCGCAGAAGACAGTCGCCGCTCTAACCGAAAGCAGGTTTCCCAATGCTCTCAAAGGAGATGAGGAAATTGCATGAAAGGAGAAGTGGGGAACGATGCCTCGTGGCAGGCAGGGATGTTAGGGAAAGGTCTGCAGGGGTGAGGATGGGCAAGGGTGGGGCCAAAGATGAACAGATCATCTCCTGTTGATACTGAGTTAGATAATGAAGCAAGGTTGCCAGTGAGAGCAGCCACTCACAGGGTCCGATGCCTCACAGGCGGGAAGGCCTGGCATGGAAAGAGGGATACAGATTCACCAAAGCAGAAACGAAAGACCTGAATGAGTAGGATAAGAAGGGCGGGGAGGGGAGGGGAGGGAGGGGTATGCTATCACACAGCCTTCAGCTCCTAAGAGTGACAGCTCTAAGGTTTCCTAGGAGTTGGAGCCCAGAAACTGGAGGTCAGTGGGTGCTGGGAGGAAGGATAGAGATAGGCAGGAGACTCCTAAAGCCTGGGATGTGCAGCAGGGAGGGTGGGGGAGGCTCTGCACCCAGGTCTTCCAGCCACTGAGTCACTCCCTGAATGAGCCAGTCCCTGGCAGATGGTTCCACTCCTCACTTCTTACTGGGTGTTCACCTTTACTCCTGGCCCAAATGGGAGCCGGGACGGTGGGTGGTGCCTCAGAATGGAAGAAGATGCATTTCCTGATGACTTCAAAATGTTCTCTCCTCTCTCCCACCCTTTCAAGGAAGCAAGCCTCCTTCTGCATCTTCTCGACACCCCCATTCCATGCTCCCCTGACTTCCACAACCATTGCCTTGGCTTTGTCTTACTTTCCCTGGGACTGGGGGCAACTGTTGCCAGCATAGAAAACAACTTGGTAAGTGCTCAGCATTCCCCAGCGAGGCTGGTGTTTTGTGAGCTGGAGCTATTGTTATGTCACGTGAGAACTTAAGCTTGCTGTTGTTGGTGTCTTTCAAATCAATGGCAATACACAAAGGCTCCACTCAAATCAGTGCCTGTATCTGCAGGTGCTAAGAACCCATGGGGGAGAGCTCCATTAGCAGTAAAGGAAGGGCAGATAAAGGGTAGGGAGGAAGACAGCCAGAACCTGGCATCTGAGCTCAGATGCCAGGACTTAGGGCAGGCACAGGGAGAGGTCTTCCGTGTCTTGTCTGACACCTGCCAGGTGGGATCCTTGGAACTACAACCAGAGGAAAAGTGAGAATTAGGGAGGCGAGGCGTGGCCACCTTATTCCTCCTTAGCTCAGCCATGTTCCTGGCAGAAGAGACACGCCTGTTTCTGAAGGACAGTCAATGAAGTGGATGATCTGAATTAAAAGCCAAATTGGGGTTGGGCACAGTGGCTCAGGCCTGTAATCCCAGTGCTTTGGGCGGCCAAGGGAGGCGGATCACTTGAGGTTGGGAGTTCAAGACCAGCCTGACCAACATGGTGAAACCCGTCTCTAATAAAAGGACAAAAATTAGCTGGGTGTGGTGGCATACACCTGCAGCCGCAGATACTCAGGAAGCTGAGGCGGGAGAATTGCTTGAACCCAGTAGCGGAGGTTGCAGTGAGCAGAGATTATGCCACTGCCCTCCAGCCTGGGCGACAGACAGAGTGAGACTCTGTCAAAAAAAAAAAAAGCTAAATTAGGGGTCAGAGAATTTCAAGGGATATTGCCCCCCTTTCCCAACAGAGGGTAAGATATATAGCTATGTGGCTTTCTGATCTGAAGCCAGAAGGTTAGATCAAAGCTCCCGCAATTTGAATTCTTATGAATCTTATTACTATCAGAGATGTTATAAATGATTAATAAGGAATTTGAATTGGAGGTATTGTCCAGGGGAGACAAGAAAGGAGGAAGATTAATATTTACTGAGTACTGACATACATCAGGTTTTCCGCTTGGACTTCCACACACATTATCGAGTGTAGTTGAACCTAAATGAATTGCAGCCTCAGTTTAACTCTTTGCCTCCCACAGCTTCCTCTTCCTTGCCTTTCCTCTCTCTGGGCCTTTGGAACTCAGGTCGGTAGTCCCCAGGGGCTGTCTTGGAGCCACAGGATCAAGAGAACAGGTTTTCAGGATTTTCTGTCCCAAGTCACCAAGTGAGAATGGAGCACACAGAGCCAGCTGGAGACACGTGGGACAGGCTTGGAGAAGGGAGTGGGGGAACCGGACACTTGCATCATCTTTTCCAATCAGCACAGTGACCCTGGCTCTTGACAGAGCCTCTGAGAAGGTGCCGAGCTGCCGTCACAGCCTGTGCCGCTGTCCTCTCCCCTGGACGCTGCTTGGCAGGCTGCGCCCTGAGCGCTGGTCCTGAGCCGCTGTTCGCTCACTTTTCTTCAAGAGTTCAGGAGCCGTTTCTCAGACCTCAGCCAATTCCAACCTTCCACGATGAGCTTTACAGCTCATCGGAGAGCTCCATCAGAGCTGAGACTTTGCCTGTTGTGGACACAGCCGTGCCTAGAACAGTGTCTGCCTGGCACATAGCAGGCATTTGAAAAAGATTTATTGAATGAGTGTCCTTTTCCTCTCTTCCTTCATGACACATCCTTTCCTAGGAAGCCCACTTTTCTCTGCCCTTGGACTTTTTTCTGGGAGTAGCGTGGGGAGCCAGATGGAGAAGTGAGAGTTTTGGCTTCTTCCTCCCTCCTTCCCTCCCTCCATCCCTTTCTCCCTTCCTCCCCCTTCCCTCCCTTCCCTCCTTCCTTCCCACCCTCCCTTCCTTCCTTCCTTCCTTCCTCCCTCCCTCCCTCCCTCCCTCCATCTCTCCTTTTCTCTCTCCCTCTGTCCCTCCCTTCCCTCCTTCATTCATTCCTCTCTCTCCATTCCCTCCCTCCCTTCCTTCCTTCCCATGTTCCTCTCTTTCTCTCTCTCTTAGTCCATAGTTTTGAACTCCTGGTCTTTAGCCACTTGAGTGGCTGGGGACTACAGGCACACACCACCACCCCCAGCTTTCTTTTTGCTTGTTTGTTTTTTGTGGAGACAGGGTCTCACTGTGTTTCACAAACTCCGGGCTGAAGCGACCCTCCTGCCTTGGCCTCCACAGTGTGGGATTACAGGTGTGAACCATGACACTCGTCCCACCTTGGCTATTCTTGCACATCGTTCTTGGGGTCCTGGCTTCCCAGCAGGCTCAGCAACCTGCCACGGCAATGCCAGCCTATCCCTTTCTCTGGTGTAGCACAGGAGGTTGAGGAGAGGATTGTTTCCAGCAGACCTTACACAGGGTCATCAGAGGCTGGGCATCTCAGAGCATGAGGTCGCAGGAAGGAGGGGGTCTGGGGGGAGGGAGTTGTCACACTACATGAGGTAAAGAGGCAGGGCAGTGAGAGAGAACGGGACTGAGCAAAGCCTACCACCTTCATCGAGGGTTTATGTTATCACAAACAAAACTTCCCCTCAATCCCACAAAATCTTCAGAGGTGGCTGGCCTGGAGTATAGGAAACCCCCCCTGCTAGAGGCTCAGTCCTCCACTGGGAAATGGCTAGAGCCCCCTCATCCTCCTGTCCCAGGTCATGAATTCTGGAGCTCATTGGTCCTCTGGAATCTTGGGCAGGAAAAGCCCTCCAGGGGCCATGTAGCCGCCCCCACCACAGGCATTCTGGGAGCCTCCTGACTGGCAGGCTGGCCAGGAAGGGAGATCAGCCTCCCAGGGTCAGGCTTCCTACTTCCCCTGCAAAGGCCCTGCTACGCTCCCACCACCCCCGCCACTTTGCAGCCAGGGCAGGACTTGAGCAAGCTTAAAAGTTCACTCCACAGGCCAGGCGTGGTGGCTCATGCTTGTAATCCCAGCACTTTGGGAAGCCAAGATGGACAGATCATGAGGTCAAGAGTTTAAGACCAGCCTGGCCAACACAGTGAAACCCTGTGTCTACTAAGAATACAAAAATTAGCTGGGTGCGGTGGCGGGCACCTGTAATCCCAGCTACTCCAGAGGCTGATGCAGGAGGATTGCTTGAATACTGTTGGTGGAGGTTGCAGAGAGCCGAGATCATGCCACTGCACTCCAGCCTGGGTGACAGAGCTAGACTTCGTCCCCCAAAAAAATAAAATAAAATAAAAATAAAGTTTATTCCACTGTGGAGGAGTGAGCACACTCCTGGACTTCCAGTGGGCATGGGTCCTTCATTATACAGAGGGAGAGCCTTGAGTCTGGGCCGTAGGCCTTGGCACAGAACAGCCCTTGGACCCCAGTGCCAGCACCATGGGGAGGGGCCAGATACAGGGCCAGAAGCTCTCCCTTTTAATGACAGCAGGCTGGTCTCTCCCCGACAGATTTATAGGATCGGGCTTCCTGTAGATGGGAAGGAAACATGGCTGCTATCCTACGTGGCCTCCTGGAATTGTTGTCTCTGAAAAATAATGTGTGTAAATTTTATTCTCTCTTCATGCCACCCATTGTAGACCAAAATTCAGGGAATGAATTCTGTGCCCCACAATTTTCCTGTTACCCCTTCTCCCCTAGGGTCAGTCACCCAGTTAATCCAGCTAGAAGTTCAGATGGGGAAGTTTTCCCTAAGGGCACGAGAGGGCTGGATGCTCCCAACACTTTAGCTCTGTCTGGTCTCCAGAGAAGCCCCCCAAGGGGCCACAAGTTGGGAGCTGCTGTCTGCCTGTTTGGGATATTTGCCCGGGTTCCGGAAGGGCAGTCATGTCATTTTCGTTAGTGTTGGCCCATTGCTGATGATTACCCTGCTCCTTCTGGGGGCACCCTCTGCTTCCTCCTTCATGTACCTCCCTTCTCAATAATTAAAAGAGCCTGGAAGAGCATCCCTCCAACAGACGGCCAAAAGGCAGAGCAGGCAGCCGTGGCAGTGGCAGTGCCAGCAAAAGGACAGGCAATTAAAACAAAATGATTCATCTCGGGAATGAGTGCAAATCGCTTTCCATTTACGGAAATTAGGGTACTGTTCCAAACAGCCTTTGTGGGCTCGTTGAGGAGACAGGAGTCCGGTCCATTGACCATTAAGTAATGAGCTCCTCTGAGTGCTCCCTGCTGACTCTCACAAAGGGGATCCAGTGGGCAATGTGGGCGGGAGAGCCAGGGAAAGGGCAGGGAGACCTGGGGCTGCTCAGTCTCAGTTAGAACACAGAGAACGTGGAGCAGTACCCTTGCAGGTGGGGACCCTGGTGACTATGGAGATCCAGGGTGCTCCTGGGCACCTTGTTATTGGAGATCAACAGAAAAGAGTCAGGCTGCCCCCCCGACTCTTTGCTCTGCCCCCAGGGATTCCAGGGTGTGCAAGATTATTTAAAGAGTGTTTGCAGAGCGTGCCAGTCACGGTGCAGGCACTGGGGAGTCAGAGAAGACTAAGGCAAGGATCTTGTCCTCAAGGGACTTATAGTCCAGGGCAGGTGGTGGGCAGGTCAACCAAGGGGAGCCAAGGATAAGAGCTCTGTGACAGGCTGGATGCAGTGGCTCCCGCCTATGTTCCCAGCACATTTGAAGGCCAAGGCAGGAGGATCCCTTGAGCTTGGAAGCTCAAGGCAAGCCTGGGCAAAATAGTGAGAATATCTCCACAAAAAATCATAAGAAATTTAGCTGGATGTGGTGGTGGTGAGTGCCTGTAGTCTGAGCTACTTGAGAGGCTGAGGTGGGAGGATTGCTTGAGTCTGGGAGGTTGAGGCTGCAGTGAGCCATGATTACCCCACTGCACTCCAGTCTGGGTGATGGCGAGACCCTGTCTCAAAAAAAAAAAAAAAAAAAATACCTAGCTGGATGTGGTGGCATGTGCCTATAGTCCAAGCTACTCGGGAGGCTGAGGCATGAGAATTGCTTGAATCTGGGAGGTGGAGGTTGCAATGAGCCGAGATCACCTCACTGCACTTCAGCCTGGGCAACAAAGTGAAACTCTGTCTCAAAAACAAACAAACAGAAACATGCAAAACCAAGCAAAATTCTATAATAGAGCCGGAAGGAGGCCATAATAGTGGGGATAGGGAGAGGTGAGTCCTACCTGGCAGGAGTGGGGTGGCCAGGAAAGACAGGCACCCGAGTGGCTCTTGAGCTGGGTCCTAAAGCCGACTAAGTATTCTCCAAGTGGGTTGGTGGTGGGGCAGCCGAGTGGAGTGGGGGATTAATCCAGCTAGAGAGAGGAGCCTGAGGAAAGGCCATGTGAAAGGACCAGTGCTGGAATTTGAATAGCCTGCCCTGGCTTTAGTAGAAGAAGGCAAGTGGACACAGGCCGGGGCTTAGGGGTCAGAGGAACGCCTTGCTAAAGAGCTTGGACTGAGCCTGGAGGCTACGGGAGCCACTGAAAAGGTTCAAGCAGGAGTGTAATGCGGTCAGGCTGCATTTTCAGGCAACTTCCAGCCACCCTGGGGCTTTTCAATCGTATCTCATCCAGGCAAGCCCACTGTAGTCCAAAAAAGAATCTGAAACAGGTATCACAGACTGTTAGCATTGGTTTTAAAAGAGTAGTAGCTATGTGGGTGTCTGTTATTTTATTTTCTGTACTTTTAAAAAGGTTTTCAATTTGGGAATTAATACTGAATGTGTATCCATATGATAGAATACTGTGAAGTATTGATGAATGAAGGTGAAAACATGTATTCTGTCACGACAAAATGCCTGAGATATGTTTTAAATTGCAAAATAGAATCTATAGTATGATTGTATTTTTGTAAGAACAACAAATAAATCAAGTGAATCTGGCAGGAAATGTAACAAACTATTAACAGTGGCGAAGTTACCGTTGCAGGGTGGGATTTGGATACTGACGAGGGAAGGGGGATTTTCATTTTCTATTCTATGCCTTTTAGAATTGTATAAGTCTTAAAAAATGAGCTTGCGTGATTTTAAAACAAAAACCCACTCTTGTGGGGGTAACTTTTTTTTATTTTGAGACCGAGTTTTGCTCTTTTTGTCCAAGCTGGAATGCAATGGCGTGATCTCAGCTCACTGCAGCCTTTGTCTGCCGGGTTCAAGCGATTCTCCTGCCTCAGACTCCTGAGTAGTTGGGATTACAGGCGTGTGCCACCGTACCCAGCTAGTTTTTTGTATTTTTAGTAGAAACAGGGTTTTGCTATGTTAGCCAGGCTGGTTTCAAACTCCTGAGCTCAGGTGATCTGCCTGCCTTGGCCTCCCAAATTGCTGGGATTACAGGCGTGCGCCACTGAGCCCAGCCTTTTCTTTTCCTTTTCCTTTTTTTTTTTTTTTTTTTTTTGAGACAGAGCCTTACTCTGTCACCAAGGCTGGAGTGCAGTGGCACAATCTCAGCTCACTGCAACCTCCACCACCTTCAGGGTTCAAGTGATTCTCCTGCCTCAGCCTCCCAAGTAGCTGGGACTACAGGTGTGTGTGCCACCACGCCTGGCTAATTTTTGTGTTTTTAGGAGAAATGGGGCTTCACCATGTTGACGAGGGTGCTTTTGAACTCCTGACCTCCTGATCGCCTGCCTCACCCTCCCAAAGTGCTGGGATGACAGGTGTGAGCCACCATGCCTGGCCCTGGGGGTAACTATTTATTTTGATGCAATTTCAAACCCAGAGACAAGTTGCAAGAGGCGAGGTATATTTAATTAGCCAGTTGTGGTGGCATGCACCTGTATGTAGTCTTCTTGGGAGGCTGAGGTGGGAAGATCACTGGAGCCCAGGAGTTGGAGGCTGCCGTGAGCTATGATTGTACCACTGCACTCCCACCTGGACAGCAGAGCGAGACCCTGTCTCCAAAAAAAAGTTGCAAGAATAATAAAGGAACTCCCATACACTATTAAGACTCACCACTTGCTAATGTCTTGCCCACACAACATACATTTTTAAAAAGATCATCCATTACTCCCATTTTGCAAACCCCAGTGGCTACTTGGGATTATCTTTCTGGGCCTCTCTGCTGCTTCTGACCCTGCCGTCATCTCCTTCCTTCCTGAAACCTCCTGTTTCTTGGCATCTGTTCTGTGGCTCTGAGTCCTCTCTGGTTTTCCTCCTACTTCTCTGACTTCCCTCTAGTGTTGTCTTTTTTTTTTTTTTTCCTGAGACGGAGTTTTACTCTTGTTCCCCAGGCTGGCAGGCAATGGAAAATGGAAAGATCTCGGCTCACTGCAACCTCTGCCTCCCAGGTTCAAGTGATTGCCCTGTCCAAGCCTCCCGAGTAGTTATGATCTGTTTGTCCACTGCACCAGGCCATGTATGCCATCTTATACCTTTGTATCCTTAGTGCCTTAGTGCAATGCCTAGCATGAAGTAGACTTATAATAAACATGGGATTGCAGGTACCCACTACCACACCTGGCTAATTTTTGTATTTTTAGTAGAGATGAGGTTTCGCCATGTTGGATAGGCTGGTCTCCAACTCCTGACCTCAGGTGATCCACCCACCTCGGCCTCCCAAAGTGCTGGGATTACAGTTGTGAGCCACCGTGCACGGACCAGCATTGTCTTTCTTAGAGGCCTCCTTTTCACGGGAGTTTCACCCTTTAAACCCGGGAGTTTTTCAGAGTTCTAGCCTGAGCCCGCTTCTTGGCTTTGAGTGTTTTCTCTCTGGGAGAGCTCTTCCACTTCCATCTATTGAAGCTATGATCTGTTTGCTGATGAAGCCCGAATCTGTGTCTTCAGCTGCTATCTCTCCCCTCAGTTTCCCATGCGCATATTCAAATGCCTGTTAGATATATACCCTTAAGCAGTCCACAAACATTCTATACTCAACTTGCCTAAGCATGTCATCATCACCCCTCCCCGCTGCTAACTCTTCTCTTTCCGCGTCCGTCTCAGATAATGGCACCACATCTTTCGCTGTAACAATGGCAATCAACTCCTAATTGGTCTCCCTGACTACTGTCTTCCTCCACAGAAATTCACTCTCACCCTGTAGTCAACGTGACACCCCTAAAATGCAAATCTTACCACATCAGGCACCGAGAAAACCTGCCAATAAGTCTCCATCACCTGCAGGTTGAAGTCAAGCCCCTTAGCCTGGCGCACGTGGCTCCCTGCACCTGGTTCCACCTGGCCTCTCCAGCTCTTGTCACGTCCCTGCCACTTCTGCACCCCATTCCGTGTTGGCTCCTGCGTCCATGTGTTTGCTCATGCTGCCTCCTTAGCAGCACCTCTCTCCCCGTGGCTGATCTATCCATCGATACTGAGTTCAACAGGCATCTCCTTCAGATGGAAGTGCCCTTTATTATGTTCCCATTGCATTCTTCTTCTCTTACTTCTACCTAACAAATTTGTTTGTTTGTTTGTTTGAGATGAAGTCTCGCTCCTGTCTTCCAGGCTGGAGGGCAGTGGCGCAATCTTGGCTCACTGCAAGCGATTCTCCTGCCTCAGCCTCCTGAAGAGCTGGGATTACAAGCACCTACCACCATGCTCGGCTAATTTTTGCATTTTTAGCAGAGATGGGGTTTTACCACGTTGGCCAGGCTGGTCTTGAACTCCTGACGTCAGGTGATCTGACTGCCTCTGCCTCCCAAAATGCTGGGATTACAGGCGTGAGCTACTGCGCGCAGACCTAAAAAATTTTTTATGATACTTTTCTGCTATGAAAGGTGGCCAGCGCATGCTTTTATTTTCATTTATTTATTGAGACAAAGTTTTGCTTTGTTGTCAAGGCTGGAGTGCCATGGCGCAATCATGGCTCACTGCAGCCTCAACCTTTCTAGGCTCAAGTGAGTCTTCTGAGTCGCTGAGACCATAGGCATGCACCACCATGCCTGGCTAATATTTTTATTTTTGTAGAGATGGAGGTCTCACTGTGTTGCTTAGGCTGGTCTTGAACTCCTGGCCTCAAGCGATCTTCCCATCTCAGCCTCCCAAAGTGTTGGGATTACAGGCGTGAGCCACTGCTCTCTGCCTAACACATTTTTATAGTCTCAGTTTTTGCATGTGTCCCTCTTGTTGCTCTGTAAATCCCGGAAGGAAAGGGGTTTGCATGTGTTTACCATCTTTTTTTTCTTTTTTCTTTTTTAGACCGAGTCTTGCTCTGTCACCCAGGCTGGAGTGCAGTGGCACAATCTTGGCTCACTGCAACCTCTGGCCCCCCAGGTTCAAGCAGTTCTCTGCCTCAGTCTCCCAAGTAGCTGGGATTACAGGTGCCCGCCACTATGCTGGCTAATTTTTGTATTTTTAGTAGAAACAGGGTTTCACTATCTTGGCCAGGTTGGTTTTGAACTCCTGACCTCGTGATCCACCTGCCTCAGCCTCCCAAAGTGCTGGGATTACAGGTGTGAGCCACCGCACCCGGCCATGTATGCCATCTTATACCTTTGTATCTTTAGTTCCTTAGTGCAGTGTCTAGCATGTAGTAGACATGTAATAAATGTTTGATTAACTGAGGTAGGCATTCACTGTTTAGTCACCCCTCTCTGCCTCCTTTCCCTGGCGGCAGTAAGCTCAATCCTATGGCCTCTGTTCCCCATCAGTAGTTAATTCCAGGCCTTGACTCCTTGGCTGCAGCCCCACTCCACGTTCCCACTCCGTCCCTTTCCTGGGTTTGGCTCCTGTGTGCTCTTTCTCCCTGTGCTTCTCTCCCTGGTCTTCTCTTCTGCTTCTTCCCTTTTATTTTGATCAGCTTTTGCTGCCCTCCTGTATCTTTCCAGGTGCTCCTCTCCCACTCTTCTCCCCTGTGGGGGCCACTCAGGGCAGTTCCAGCCCACTCCTGGCCCAGGTGTGTGCAACAGGACTTTATATAATTACCTTCACAATGGGGCCTAATGACTGGAAAGCGTTTTCATCTCAACCCACACAGTTCCAGATTTACGGCAGCCGAGGCCTCGGGGTTACAGCTGGATGCACACCCCACCAGGTCTCTCTCTAGAGTGTCTTTTGGAAGATGTACCTTACAGCTCTTTAAGGAAGAGGGTCACTTGCTAACAGCTTTTCTCTCTAGTGCTTTTAAACATAAGCACTTAGCTTCGTTCCTTGTTCTCTGTACCCCAGCTCTGCAGTGAGGATCGCGTTCATCACACTCCACCAGTCATGTAGCATGCTCTAAGCTGACCTTCTTCTGTGGGAAGACCCTCAGGGATGAACATATTCATTCTGTCATTCGCTTGGGTGTTTACTGAGCTCCCACTAACACCACCCCTGGGGGTGGGGACAAGGGGTCACAGATGAGCTTGTCCCCCTCTAAGACCCAAAGGAACCCACGGTCTGGTGAGGAAGACAAATCTGAAAACCACTTTGCTAAACTAAGGCCTTGGTGGAGGTAAATATTGGGTACTATGAAAACATAGAGCGGTCACTGGAGCATGCCTAGGTAGGAGGAAGGTTTTTTCTTTCTTTCTTTGTTTTCAAGAAGGAGTTTTACTCTTGTTGTCCAGTCTGGAGTACAATAGCACAATCTCGGCTCACTGCAACCTCCACCTCCTGGGTTCAAGTGAGTCTCCTGTCTCAGCTTCCTGAGTAGCTGGGATTACACAAATGCACCACCACGCCCAGCTAATTTTGTATTTTTAGTAGAGATGAGGGGGGCGGTCATCATGTTGGTCAGGCTGGTCTCGAACTCCTGACCTCAGGGGATCTGCCTGCCTTGGCCTCCCAGAGTACTGGTATTATAGGTATGAGCTGCCACGCCCCACCTGAAGGAAAGTTTTACAGGAATTTCATTCAAGGAGCGAACAGGAATTGATGAGGCAGACAGGGACAGTAAATGGATATTCGTCATGGTTTTGATTGTCCAGTACTAAGCAACCTTCCTATTTTGGAGGGAATTCCTCATTATATGAGTCTTAGTTGGGGAAGAATTCTACCTTTGACCACATGCTAAAAAGGGCAGAGTTTCTGTCTCCCTGCTCCCCCACCCCCCACAAATGTGGCATGGGCAGAGTGAGGGTGGGGTGAGGATGGCCTGGAAGCTGAGTTCAGCCAATCTGATGCTCCCACTGGGATCTCTGGGACCTGGGCAGAAGCAGTCATTTGTAGCAGTGGTGGCTGCTCCAGACTGCTTCAAGAACAGTATCTAGTGTGGGGGTGGTATGGGTGGTGGACACGGGGCAGAACCAGCAGCAGTACCCCAACAAGGTGCTCCCTGTCACCTGACCTTGGAGTATTCTCTGCCATCAACATCCCTTGTTTCCCACCTGTGTGGGCAAGGGCAGGTGCTGCCCATCAACTCTTGAGCTAATAGAATTTTTTTTTTTCCTTTTGAGATGGAATCTCACTCTGTCACCCAGGCTGGAGTGCAATGGTACCATCTCGGCTCACTGCAACCTCCATCTCCTTGGTTCAAGCGATTCTCCTGCCTCAGCCTCTCAAGTAGCTAATATTACAGGCATGTGCCACCACACCCAGCTAATTTATGTATTTTTATTTATTTATTATTTTTTATTTTAGAGACAGGGTTTCACCTTATTGCCCAGGCTGGTCTTGAACTCCCCACCTCAAGTGATCCGCCAGCCTCGGCCTCCCAAAATGCTGGGATTACAGGCGTGAGCCACTGCACCTGACCTTAATTTTTGTATTTTTAGTAGAGATGGGGTTTCACCATGTTGGCCAGGCTGGTCTCCAACTTCTGACCTCAGGTGATCCACCCGCCTTGGCATCCCAAAGTGCTGGGATTACAGGAGTGAGCCACCGCGCCTGTAATCAGCCCAGACTATTCCTTCTCTGCTGGTTAGTGAGAGGTGGTTTCTGTTGTTCACAACTGACTTCCCTGTGGGATCTAGGCTGGAAAGAACCTTGAGGAAGTTGGGCAGTTTGGGGGAAGGTAGGGTGATGTGGTTGGAGCACTGGAGGATGTTAAAGACTGGGAAGATGGGCAGGGAGAGGTACACGATGAGGGACCCTGTCCACCAGGCTAGGAAACTTGCCTTTTTCCCATTAGGAGAAAGCAGCGGCCACTGAAGAGTGTAAGTAGGGAGGGTCTGGGTGAGACTAGTACCTTAGGAAGATCATAGGCTGTTGATGGGGGAAGTAGTGTGAGCAGGGCTGCTACTGACCCTGGTGAGATTTAGAAAAAGGCGCCTCCAACTAACGCAGGAGCAGAAAAACAAATGGTGCATGTTCTCACTTATAAGTGGGAGCTAAATGATAGAATTCATGGACGCTTCGAGGGGAACCACACACACCGGGGCCTACTGGAGGGTGGAGGGTGGAGGAGAAAGGCGATCAGGAAAAATAATTAATGCGGACCCTCCTCCAGGCAGCCTCTGTCCTACGGGAGGCACTGGTTGGCTGGATGTAAGCCCCAGTTCACCCCTTCTGCGGACACTGTTGTGCAGGGCACAGGTGACACAGTAGTTCCAGGGGTCTGGATTCTAGGACCCAGCACTCCCCTGATCCTAAGGACCTTACGTCATCGCTTCTGCTTTGCCTTCTTCTCCTGATGACAACCCCCTTCTCCCTTGGCCGGAGAGAACGCCCCTCTCAGTCCCTCATCTTTGGGAAAATAAGGCCACTTTCTCAGCTGGTTCTCAAAACACGATCCTTTCTTTATTCAAGCAGAAATTGGCCTGCTGGACAGGGCATCACCCCAGGCTGGTTGTGCTAGCCTCTCTAATTCTCATACCCAGTCATCCTCCCCTGGGTTTTTGTTTGTTTGTTTGTTTGAGGCAGGGTCTTGCTGCGTCATCCAGGCTGGAGGGCAGTGGCACAACTACAGCTCATTGCAGCCTCAACCTCCCGGGTTCAAGTGATCCTCCCACCTCAGCCTTCCAAGTAGCTAGGACTATAGGGACGCATCACAACACTTAGCTACGTTTGAAAAATTTTTTTAGAGGCAGGGTTTCGCTATGTTGCCAAGGCTGGTCTCGAGCTCCTGGGCTCAAGCACTCCTCCCACCTCAGCCTCCCAAAGTGCTGAGATTATAGGTGTGCACCTCCACACCTGGCCCCACTGGGTTTTCCTTAGGTGTCTACTCTTGAACCCATTCAAGCCTTCCAGGGAAAGCAATGACCAGGCTCTTGGCTGAGAAGTGGGAAGGTCAGCCACATAGGTGAACGCCTGTGTGTGGAGGAAGGGGCGGCCCCTCTGCCCTCAGCCCCTAGGCCATCACGTGCAAAGTGAGCCTGCAGCACACAAAGACTCTAAACTATGATTCTAGAATCTTCCTGCCAACAATATCAGGGATTATTTGGCCTAAGCTCCCACTCAAAGTAGGAGTATCCTTTAGATGAACCTCCTAGAAAGATGGGCATTCAGCATCTGCTTGAATACCTCCAATGATGGAGGACTCACTACTCCATGTAGCAGCTTGTATCTCGTTGACATCGAGCCGTGTATTTAGGTGACCTTCACAAGGTCACACAACAGTCTGTGACTCCTGCCTGGAACCATGGGGTTATACCTCCATATCCCTTTCTCTGCTTGCTGCCTCCATCTGCTCCCAGGACTCACCTCCTAGGGTAGCCTGACTGCACACTGTCTCTGGAGCTGCCACACCTGCAGTGCCAGAGTGCCGTTGGAGTGGGTGAGCTGCCTGGGGCACCAACCTTCGCCAGCCCTGCAAGGCTCAGAGGAGAGGAGGATGGAAGTGGTGTGGGTGTGTGGCATGGTAGGGTGCGCAGAGTGGATTTTTTTCCCTATTTGTTTTCCATTTTCTCTCTTCCCGGAGGTTGGGCTGGCTGATTGGAGGTGCGGGTGTGTGGGGGTGGTGCACGCTGTGTGTGCGTGTGTGTGTGCGTGTGCATGCACAGCTGTGTGGGAGGGCATCCGTGCAGGAGCTTCACGCTGGAGCGGCCTCTCCCTGCCGACCAACTCTGACAGAGCTCCCACTGATTTGGCCTTAGAAAGTTTCCTGGCTTTGACAGGAACAAAACAGAAGATGCAGATAGGCTGTGCGGTTTCCTTGGCAACTCCAAAACATGGATGGGGGAGGGGATGGTGGGAACCAGAGAGAAGGGAGTGATTGGGCTCCACCACTCAGCTCTATCCCCCCCATTCCCCTCAAAATAGCTCAGGATAAAATGTTGAACCATTCTCAGCATTCCTGTCCCTGGACCACAGGAATGGAGAGGGAAATAAGCCGCAAGGAAGGAGCAGAGGTGCCCCTCGGATAAGGGAAGCAAGAGACCTGCCTTCTAGAGGAGTCTGACACCTCTTGTTCTCTTTCTTACCAGGCTGACTTATCTCTTCTACCTTCCACTTCCTTATTTTGTATTCCGGCAGCTTTAAGGACTCCTCTTCCCCAAACAAACCCAAGGAAAACCAGAACACACACTCCCAGGTTCTCTACCTCAGAGGGACGTGACTGGCAGGGAAGCAAGAGGAGTAGGTGTCTCTCCTTCCCCCAACCCACGAAACCCTGGGACAGCTCCATTCCTAGAAAGCAGGAGACTGAACTAAGTCGGAGGTGGATGATGAAGAGTGTTCATTAAGAAATAAAGATGTTTAGGCTGGGCGTGTTGGCTCACACCTGGAATCCCAGCACTTTGGGAGGCCGAGGCAGGTGGATCATGAGGTCAGGAGTTTGAGACCAGCCTGGCCAACAGAGTGAAACCCTGTCTCTACTAAAATTACAAAAATTAGCCGGGTGTGGTGATGTGTCCCTGTAATCCCAGCTACTCGGGAGGCTGAGGCAGGAGAATCGCATGAACCTGGGAGGCAGAGGCTGTAGTGAGCTGATATTGAACCATTGCATTCCAGCCTGGGCAACAGCGTGAGACTCTGTCTCAAATAAATAAATAAAATAAAGACGTTTATTACTAATTAGTGAGATTGTCTCCCCTACTGCAAATTCACCTCCCAAGTGAATGTGCTGAGACCACCTGCCCTAGAGGCAGCATCCCAGAGCTCCAGGAAGACACATCCATGCCCAGAAATTCTTTTTTTTCTTTTCAAAACAGGGCATGTGCAGTGGCATGATCTCAGCTCATTGCAGCCTCAACCTCCCCAATTCAAGCGATCCTCCTGCCTCAGCCCCCTAAGTGGCTAGGACCACAGGTATGTGCCACCACATTAGCTTGGCTAATTTATATATATATATATGCATATTATTATTTTTTTTTTTTTGTAGAGAGGGGTTTCACCATGCTGCCCAAGCTGGTCTTGAACTTCTGAGCTCAAGTGATCCACCCATCTCAACCTTCCAAAGTGCTGGGGTTACAGGCATGAGCACCACATGCCTGGCCTTAAGCCCATCAATTCCTTTTTGTTTGTTTGTTTATTTCTTGGGACAGGGTCACGCTCTGTCACGCAGGCTGGAGTGCAGTGGTAAGATCTTGGCTCACTGCAGCCTAGACTTCAGAGGCTCAAGTAATCCCCCACATCTGCCTCTCTGGTAGCTGGGACCACAGGCACGCACCACCATGCCCAGCTAATTTTTGCCTTTTTTTTTTTTTTTTTGTAGAGACAGGGTTTTGCCATGTTGTCCAGTCTGGTCTTGAACTCCTGGACTCAAGCGATCTACCCACCTTGGCTTCCCAAAGTGCTGGGACTATAGGCACGAGCCACGGTGCCTGGCTCTATGCCCAGCAATTCTTGACAGCCCTGGCCCTTTTCTAAAGCACAGGCTTCTGGATCTAATTAGCTCTATCCGCTGTCCCTGGTCCCTCTTATCTTGGGCACTAGAATTCTTTTACTTGAGAATATGGAGGTTCTGAAGACATTTTTGCATAAATTTTTAAAACCAAAAAATCCTGATGCTACCCCAGTCCTGCAACTGAACATTAGTGGTGGCTGTGCAGCCTGCCGTTGGCACAACTCAGACACCAGGGAAGGGGACCTTGGGGACTCTTGGAACAGCCGTCGCCTGTCGGCGTGTTGAATGTGTTTAGAGAGCAGGAGCAGGCAGGAGAAGAGAGCTGAGATGCTGTGGGGCCACAGTGTTCACAGCCTCCTGGATGAGTCAGTGGAGGAAAGGGTGCTGGGCTGGGGGTGAGGAGGCCAGAGTTCCAGTCTAGCTCAGGCTCTGACCAGCTGTGGGTGGGAGGAGGACAACCAGGCTTCAGTGGCTACATTCCTGCAGCAAACTTGGGACACACAGTCTGACGAACACTTGGGGGTGGGGGGAGGGACCATGAAGCAGAAGATTTGCAGTGAAGCAGATGGTTGCCATGACATGGCCCCGTAGCTTCCTGAGTGTGGCCCTTCTCCCCCATGCCTGCGTGGTCCACACCTCCCAGGATGTGTTTGTCAAGCTTGACTTGGCTTTCTGATGACAGGAAATCAAAGATTCCAGGGCATGGTCACTCTGCCTCCTCCCCATCAGCTGTCCCGATGCATGGTGACTCATGGGAGAGAGAGTTCATTTATCTTGACTTCTGCTCAGCCTCAAAGCTCTTCTCCAACATGGTCATCACTGCACCTCTGCCTCCCCTGGAGTTCTCTCCATCTTCAGCTGCCTCAGCAGCAATAATACATGGAGGACAGGCCCTCCGTCAGACTCCACATCCCCAACACCTAGCCCATGCCCAGGAAGAGAGGACAGCGCCCACCAGCTCCCGTGGCTCTGAGCTCTCCAGGCAGGTGACAGAATTGGGAGTCCATCCAGGAGGAGGGAGGAGGGCTGCTCCCCGCTGCCCTGCAGGCCCCAGCTCTGGGGAGGTGTCAGGCAGCTTTGAGAATGAGATAAATACAAGATGCCCCAATAAAGGGCTGAGAACTGATTGTGAGGGGGCGAAGTGTCCAATCAGAGGGAGGAGAGTGTGGGGAGGAAGGATGACTCAGGAGACCCCGGCTTGTTCCTAAGGGGGATGGCATCATGTGGGTGGCCTTTAGAGAGGCCCTGCCATTTGGACCTTTGTCTACCCTGGAATGTTCTTCCCTAAGAGGGGGTCTTTCCTAGATGCCTTCATGGTGGGAAATGAGGACAATGGGTAAACAAGTGCCTTCTCTATTGGAATGTCCACTTGGCCAAAAGGAAAAGAAAAAACAAATGGGTAAAGAGCGCCTTCTGTCTATGGATGCCATGACTGGGGTATTCCCTGAGACCCTGACTTGAGGGCTGGGATCTTGGTTTGCATCTGGTTTGACCTCTCTGAGCCTTGCACCTAGCCATTTCCTGCTTCCCCTAGCTAGAGAGGCCACTGGGTGTTTTCTGTGACTGGTAGCCCTGGTTGAGAAGTGAGGCAGGGAGGAGTCCACAGAGGATGGTGCCTGTCTGGGCTTCATCTGTTTGAGCCTCTGAGGAGGCCATCTGGGGAAGGCACCAGGGAAACTGAGACCAGAGGATGTGGGCCGAGCAGGTGCAGTGTCACAGAGGGGAGGGGCAGTCCCCGGGCTTGGCCTGACTGAAGTCCCCACTGAGTGGGTGCAGAGGGCAGTTCAAGTGGGATTTTTTGTTTCTGTTTTGAGACGGAGTCTCGTTCTGTTGCCCAGGCCGGAGTGCAATGGCGTGATCTCAGCTCACTGCAACCTCCGCCTCCCCAGTTCAAAGGATTCTCCTGCCTCAGCCTCCCAAGTAACTGGGATTACAGGCATCCACCACTATGCCCAGCTAATTTTTGTATCTTTAGTGGAGACAGCATGTTGGCCAGGCTAGTCTTGAACTCCTGACCTCAGGTGATCTGCCACTTCAGCCTCCCAAGGTGCTGGGATTATAGGCGTGAGCCAACTCACCCGGCCTCAAGTGGGGTTTGTGTGTTCCTGGGGTGCGCATGGGGGAGGAGAAATTGGGGGGCATGTGATAGACTCTCTGACTTGTAAAGACGCTCTTCTGGGCGGCGCTGGAGACAGGAATGCTTGGGTCGCTGAACTAGGGGATATGGTCAGGGTTCTTTGCACCCAAGAAAACTGGGTCTCTGCAACCCCTTTGCCCAACTCCCTTGTATTATTTCCTTAAGGTTAGTGTAATAACCCCAGAAACATGGGGCTTAAAATAACAGAAATGTATTCTCTCACAGTTCTGGAGAGCAGAAGTCAGAAATGAAAGTGCTGGCAGGGTGGCTCCTTCTGGAGGCTCTGAGGCAGAGTCGGTTCCTGCTGCCCTCTGAGCTTCTGGCAGCTGCCTGCAATCTGTGGCATTCCTTGGATTCCAGGTGTGACTGCAATCCCAGCCTCTGTCTTCACCTGGCTTTCTGGGCATGGTGGTGGCTTACACTTGTAATCCTAGCACTTTGGGAGGCCGACGTGGGTGGACCACTTGAGGTCAGGAATTCAAGACCAGCTTGGCCAATATGGCAAAACCCTCTTTCCACTAAAAATACTAAAATTAGCTGGGTGTGGTGGTGCACATCTGTAATCCCAGCTACTTGGTAGGCTGAGGCAGGAGAATCACTTTAACTGGGAGGCGGAGATCGCAGTAAGCCGAGATCGCTCCACTGCACTCCAGCCTGGGAAATGCAGCAAGACTCCATCTCAATAAAACAAAAACAAAAAACCCCACCCCAAAATCCCAGAAACAAAAAAACAAAAGAACACCAGGAACACCCGTTGTTGGATTTGGGGCCCACCCTAAATCCAGGATGATTTATTCTTACTTATGCCTGCAGCAACCTTATTTCCAACTAAAGTCACAGCCTGAGATGCCAGTTGGATATAAACTTCAGGGAGGCACCATTCAACCCACAACAGCCTTTTTCTTTTTTTTGAGACGTAGTCTCACTTTGTCACCCAGGCTGGAGTACTGTGATGCGATCTTGGCTCACTGCAACCTCTGCCTCCCGGGTTCAAGCAATTCTTCTGCCTCAGCCTCCTGAGTAGCTGGGACTACAGGCACGTGCCACCACGCTGATTTTTGTCTTTTTGGTAGAGACAGGTTTCACCATATTGGCCAGGCTGATCTCAAACTCCTGACACCATGAGCCGCCCCCCTGGGCCTTCCAAAGTGCTGAGATTACAGGGGTGAGCCACCACGCCCGGCCCACAGCAGCCCTTAATTCCGTACTTCCTCCAGAGCTGTGGAAGGGTAAGGAGACCCCCAAAGTTTGATCAGCAGTCCCAAGGGCAGGATGCTCAGAGGACACAGCAGGGCCTGAAGTTCTAACCCAGCTCCCCAGCCTCCGTGTTACCCTGAGCTTCCTAGAAAGTTGCAAAGCAAAAACAATTGAACCCCATTCCCCAGGGATTGGCAGGCATGGTCCTCCTTCACTCAATAGGGGGGCAGGTGTCTGGAGTGTTTCCTTGGAAAATAAGTTGCACCTTGGACTGCTGCTTCTTAGCTGGATGAATGTCTTTCTTAAGCCTACTTTAATCCATCTTGCAGCGCCTCAGCCGTAATTTCTCTTGGTCTGTCCGTGAGGCTGATGGAGAACAGCCTCTTCCGGATCTTCCATTCTTCTGATGCTCGGCTAACAATTGTCACGTCTTTTCCCATTTCAGTAGGGGAAGTCTTTGCCTGGAGAGGGTATGTCAGCAGCATCGGGAGAGTCAGAGGTGAAACAACCCACCTAAATGCACGGAGTTTGAATTTTCTCTACCAGCCTTCTCAGCGAACTATTAGTTGGCACACCTCCCTCTGCCCCGCCCGCCCCAGGGTTGGTGACAAGCTGAGCTGTGACTCTCTCCTCTCACCTCACATCTCTGAGCCGCCCTCATCTACCACCAACTCTGCACAATTACTCTTTAGTGAAGAGAAAATCGGGAAGACAAGCTCCAGGTAGCACAGCCATCAGTCACCATAACGTGCTGGAATCAGCAATCATTACGATGATAAATGGCTCTAGAATTCCCATCACAGATAGTGCTGCAGAGGGGAGGCAGAGATTTAGACAGGAGCCCCCACGGCTCTCATCTGCTTTGTCATTTTAAGGAGAAGAGAGTCCAGCTTTGTAGTGCTAGGTTTTCTTCTTTAGAACACAAGGATGGTGCCGGGCGCAGTGGCTCAAGCCTGTAATCCCAGCACTTTGGGAGGCCGAGGTGGGTGGATCACGAGGTCAAGAGATCGAGACCATCCTGGTCAACATGGTGAAACCCCGTCTCTACTAAAACTGCAAAAAATTAGCTGGGCATGGTGGCGCGTGCCTGTAATCCCAGCTACTCAGGAGGCTGAGGCAGGAGAATTGCCTGAACCCAGGAGGCGGAGGTTGCGGTGAGCTGAGATCGCGCCATTGCACTCCAGCCTGGGTAATAAGAGTGAAACTCCGTCTCAAAAAAAAAAAAGAACACGAGGATGGCAAGCAGCTGAAGGGGAGGCGGATGCTGTAATTTGGGGGTCAAGCAGCTCTCACCCCACTCTCAATCTATAGGACCTCCAAGGTTATAGAGCTCGGGGGTCTGGTGCTAACAGTAGGGCCTGCCCAGGCGGAGCCTAGGGTGAGTGGAAATAGAGGAGATTGAAGCGGGGCCTGAGGGACAGGAAGCGAAGCGTGCAGGGCCCAGGCACGCCATAGACCAGCGTCCAAGTGGCAGTGAGGACCCAGATTGCTGGTGTCCCCTCCAGAGCCAAGAATTTCACCTCAAGATAAATAAACATATAAATAAAAAGGGCTATTATTTTGTGCCATGCTCTGCATTATAATTCCCTCCCTCCCTTCCTTCCGTCCCTCCCTCCCTCTCTCCCTTCCCTCCTTCCTTCTTTCTCTCTTCCTTCCTTCCTTCCTTCCTTCCTTCCTTCCTTCCTTCCTTCCTTCCTTCCTTCCTTCTTTCTTTCTTTCTTTTCCTTCCTTTCCTTTCTCCCTTCCCTCCCCTCCCCTCCCCCTCTCCCCTCCCCTTCCCTCCCCTCCTCTCCCTTCCACTCCCCTCCCCTTCCCTTCCCTCCTTCCCTTCCCACTTCCTTTCCAGACTCTCGCTCTGTCACCCAGTCTGGAGTTCAAATACATAAAAACAGCTATTGTTTTATGCCAGGCTGTGCACTATAATCTCTCTCTCTCTGCTTCCTTCCTTCCCTCCTTCCTTCCTTCCTTTCCTCCCTCCCTCCCTCCCTCTTTCCCTCCTTCCCTCCTTCCTTCCTTCTTTCCTTCCTTCCTTTCTTCCTTCCTAGACATACTCTCGCTCTGTCGTCCAGGCTGGAACTCAGTGGTGCGTTCTCAGCTCACTGCAACCCCTTCCTCCCAGGTTCAAGCCATTCTCCTGCCTCAGCCTCCTGAGTAGCTGGGATTACAGGCACTTGCTATCACGCCCAGCTAATTTTTGTATTTTTAGTGGAAATAAGACTTCAGCATGGTGGCCAGGCTGGTCCCGAACTCCTGACCTCAGGTGTAATCCCAGCACTTTGGGAGGCCGAAGTGGGCAGATTACGCCCAGGTGCACTATGATTTTTTATATATTACCTAATTTAATCCTTACCACATCACTGGTAAAGAAAATTATACATATATGAATATATGTTTATATGTTTTACATTTTCTTATGCAATTATTACTACTTTATCTCTTTACTTTTTTTTTCATTTTTTATTCCTTCTTTTTTTTTTTTTTGAGACAGGGACTTGCTCTGTCACCCAGGTTGGAGTGCAGTGCTGCTATCACTTCTCACTGAAGCCTTGACCTCCTGGGCTCAAGTGATCCTCCCACCTCAGCTTCCAGTGTAGCTGAGATCACAGGTGCTGCCATGCCCAGCTAATTTTTAAATTTTTTGTAGAGATGGTGGTTTCATTATGTTTCCCAGGCTGGTCTCAAACTCCTGGGTTCAAGCAATCTTCCCGCCTTGGCCTCTCAAAGCGTTGGGCTTACAGGCGTGAGCCATCTCACTGGGCCATGATTTATATTCTGGATTGAGGAAATGAAGCTCAGAGAGGTTGTGTAATTTGCTTAAGATCACACAGCAAGTAGCTGGAGCCTGGTTTTGAATTCAGATTTATCCCACTTCAAAGTTAGTAAATATTTGCAAATGCCTTGCCATGCAGCTTTCTTTTCTCTTCGGTTCAGGGCGGAGCTGAAGAACTTGTGAGGTGAAAGGGGAGGCTCTACAGGTAGGGAGCAGGGACCACTGCACTGGGGCACTGGGTAAGCTGGCTGATAAGGAAGCGGGGGCTCCCAGTGACTGATACTGGGCACCTGTGTGGTGGGAAAAAAGAGTCTGGCTGAGTCACTGGAGTTGGAAACTGACAGACGTGGAGACATGGGTTTGACAGGGAAAGACCAGGTGGTGGTTAACTGGGTCAGGGTCCATCTTCTTCATGGAGGTTCCTGACCCAAACCTCTTCCCAAAGGGAAGGTCCCTTTACTTCTCTCTTTTTTTTTTTTTTTTTTTTTGAGACAANTTTTTTGAGACAAAGTTTCAATCTTGTTGCCCAGGCTGGAGTGCAATGGTGCAATCTTGCCAATCTCGGCTCACCGCAACCTCCGCCTCCCAGGTTCAAGTGATTCTCCTGCCTCAGCTTCCCAGGTGGCTGGGATTACAGGTGCCTGCCACTATGCCCAGCTAATTTTTTGTATTTTTAGTAGAGATGGGGTTTCACCATGTTGGCCAGGCTGGTTGCGAACTCCTGACCTCAGGTCATCTGCCCCCTTCGGCCTCCCAAAGTGCTGGAATTACAGGTGTGAGCCACTGCACCTGACACTTCTCTTAAATAACTTTATTTCTGCCCCTTGGATGTGCAGAGCTAATCATATTCATTAAGTCACTGGTCTGCGTGAGGCCTGTGTTTTATTCTCTTATTTTTCCTCTCATTTTCTGCCCTTGCTCCGGTTAACCATTCACCATAGACACTCACTTCAGTACATTAATGTATATGGTTCCAGTTTGTCTTCCATATGCCTACAGAGATATATCCGTATTCCTGGAAAAGATTCATAATAGTATTTCATGGATGTGTGTATGTATTCTTAATTTACATAATTGATTTTGTGCTATAAATCTTATTCTATTTCTGGCCAGGTGCAGTGGTTCTCGCCTGTAATCCCAGCACTTTGGGAGGCTGAGGCAGGCGGATCACCTGAGGCCAGGAGTTCGAGACCAGCCTGGCCAACATGGCAAAACTTAAAAACACAAAAATAGTGAAAATACAAACACACTACTAAAAACACAAAAATTAGCAGGGCATGATGGTGAATACCTGTAATCCCAGCTACTCGGGAGACTGAGGTGGAAGAACCACTTGAACCCAGGAGGCAAAGGTTGCAGTGAGCTGAGATTGCTTAATTGCACGCCAGTCCAAGCAGCAGAGCGAGACTCCATCTCAACAACAACAACAAAAACAACAACTTTTATTTTATTTCTTGTTCACTCAGTGGTAGTTAAGACCTGTGCGTGTTGCCATGTGGACTTTTTATAGCATAGTATTTCATCATATACACACACCACATGTACTATCCATTCCTAAGTTGCTCCCAACTGCCAGGCACTGCAAACAGTGCTACAATGGGCATGTCACACATGTCTCATTATCGGCCTGTGGGAATGGTTCTCTGGGACAAGGACACCAGAACGTAGAGAGTGTTGATACATCCTAGTCTTCTCAACCCCTCCTGGCAATTAATCCCCGTAACCCACGTTCAGCGTTGTGTTCTGCCTTTTAATTGCTAGTGAAAGCTTCAGTTGTACATATCTTCTCTCTCCTGCTACATCCTAAGTGTAAAATGAGACCCTTTTTCCCTTCGTTTTGCATTTTTTTGCAGGTCCTCATCTACATCTTTCCAGAGTTGGTGCTACATAAAACATTTTTTTAATAGGCTGACTAACATCTCCATTCCTGCAGGAATGCAAATTTCCTTAGAGCAAGATTAGCTGTGTTTCATTCATCTCAACTGAGTTCAGAATCTGGCACTCTAAACTATTCAAAATATCACCAGAGGCTTTCCTAAGATATGACTCATGACCTTTTCAAACATGGAAAAATACTACCGCTAAGAACGAAATGGATTGGAAGTTAGGAGATCCAAGTGTCATATACTAGTTTAATGAACTTCGACAAAGTAAATGTCTCCTCTGAGCCTCAGTTCCCCCATATCTACAATGGGAGGGTTTAGTGGCTTCTTGCCCCTAGCTGGATTCTGGAAGATGATGAGGGAGTGTTACGCGTCCATCCCCATTTGAGAAGCCTGCTGGGTTGGGCTGGTCTTCCAGGAGGAGAAGGGGGCTGAGGGGAAGATGGGGCCTGGCACACTGCTGGGGGAGGCACCATCCTTCCCCCTTTGGCTTTCTCCTTTGTTCCTTCAATCATCCCATGCAGTTTGGCTTGATCCATTTCCAGAATATTCATCACTGATGACATGGAGTCCCACCCAGGGATTAGGACTTTCCTGGGGAGATCCAGAATATGAGTCAAGAGAGAAAGAGTGGAGAGCGGCTTAAAAAAGATGAAAGGCCTGCCGTAGTAACTGGGCAGCAACTGGAATGCAAGGGGCTCAGGAGCAGTCAGACTCGGAGAGAAGAAACAGGGCCTGGAGCACACTGTCACCTTAGAAACATGAGCACCAGGACCGACCCGGTGGACCCTGCCAGTGCCCACTAAAGATACCTGTTCAAGGAGAGGTTAAGGTGGTAGGGAAAGAGAATGACGGGGACTCAGATTACTCTAAGAAACTCAAATGGGGTCAGGCGTGGTGGCTCACACTCGTAATCCCAGCACTTTGGGAGGCCAGGGCTGGAGGATCACTTGAGCCCAGCAGTTCAAGACCAGCCTAGGTAACATACGGAGACTCCACCTCTATGAAAAAATAAAATTAGCTAGGTATGGTGGTATGCACCTGTGGCCTCAGCTATTTGGGAGGCTAAGGCTGGAGGATAACTTGAACCTGGGAGGTTGAGGCTGCAGTGAGCTGAGGCCCTACCACTGCACTCCACCTCAGGAAATACAGTGAGACCCTGTCGAGAGAGAGAGAGAGAGAGAGAGAGAGAGAGAGAGAAAGAGAGGGAGAAAGAGAGAAAGAGGGAGAGAAGGAAGGAGAGAAGGAGAGAGGGAGGGAGGAAGGAAGAGAAATGATATTGTTTGTCCCCACCCAAATCTCATCTTGAATTGTAATCCTCACAAACCCCACATGTCTAGGGAGAGATCTGATGGGAGGTGATTGGATCATAGGGACGATTTCTCCCATGCAGTTCTCATGATAGTGAGTGAATTCTCACGAGACCTGACGGTTTTATGAGGGGTTCTTCCCCCTTCGCACCTCTCACTACTGTCTCGTGCTGCCGGGTGAGAATGTCCAACCTTGCTTCCCCTTTACCTTCCACCATGATTGTAAGTTTTCTGAGGCCTCCCCAGCCATGCGGAACTGTGAGTCCATTAAACCTTTTTCCTTTATACATTACCCAGTCTTCAGTATTTCTTTATAGCAGTGTGAGAACAGATACAAGAAAGAAATACAACAGAACCAACACAAGAAAGAAAGGAAAAAAAAGAAAATCAAAAGAGCAAAGAAGCTTAATCTACGTTTAAACTTGCCTTGGGATTCCAAGGGCAAGTGCAGGGCTAGATGGATTCCTAATCAGGATGCAAGAAAATCACCGCTGGGAGGAGTTTGGGAAGTAAAGCCTAGCCCAGCAGGAAAGGTCAGCTGCTTTGGGAAATGCCTGGGGGGTGGGGGGAGGGTTTCAGCAAAACAGTGCACCAGTGCTGGGGTCTGTGCTAACCTATTAAGGCTCAGCACTGAGTAATCCCGGGAGCCCAATGGTAAGGGGCCAGTCAAGTCTATGGTGATTAGAGTTGAAGATAGACCTGCTCAAGGCTCCAGGAGACCCAGGATGAAGCTGTCAGCCTCCTCAAAGGCCAGGCCTGGAACGGCATACTGTTACTCCTCCTCCTCCTCCTTTTTCTTTTCTTTTCTTTTTTTTTAGGGGGGGATACAGTTTTGCTCTCGTTGCCCAGGCTGGAGTGCAATGACATGATCTTGGCTCACTGCAACCTCTGCCTGTTGGATTCAAGAGATTCTCCTGCCTCAGCCTCCCAAATAGCTGGGATTACAGGCATGGACCACCACACCCGGCTACTTTTGTATTTTCTCCATGTTGGTCAAGCTGGTCTTGAACTCCTGACCTCAGGTGATCCACCTGCTTCAGCCTCCCAAAGTGCTGGGATTACAGGCTGAGCCACTGCTCCCAGCTGCCTTCTTCTTCTTTTTCTTTTTTAGTGACAGGGTCTCACTCTGTCTCCCAGGCTGGGGTGCAGTGGCTATTCACAGCCTCAGTCACAGCACAGTACAGCCTCAAATTCCTGGATTCAAGTCATCCTGTAGCTGGGCCTACAGGTGTGTGCCACTGCACTCTGCAATTTCTGTCGTATTCTATTGGCCACAGCAGTCACAGGCCAGCCCAGAGTCAAGAGGAGTGCTAATAGACCCCGTTTCTTGATGGAGGGAACGTCAGAGTTCTTGCTCATCTTTATCCGCCCACGTGTGCTACTATAAGTCTCCCTCTCAGTCCTTTCTCTCCCCTGCTTCCCTGTTTCCAGCTGCTTACCTGCTGCCTCCGTCTGGCTCTCACTGCTTTAAGCACAAACCCCTCACCTGGTCCCTGTCTTGGAGCTCTCAGTCCCCAGCACGGTTACCCCATTCCAGAGCCCACAGCTTTTCCCTGCCCCTCCACAGGCCCGTTGGACTCTGCTCTGTCACTGGCTTTTTCTTGACTAACGCTTTCCGTTCTCCTGCACTTTCCAAGGCAGCTCTTCCCACGAAGAAGGCTCAGCTCCCTTCCTGCTCCCACCATGACTTCTGGACTATGCACAAAACAGGACACAGTGGGAATGAAATTGTTGCATTTAGTCTTTCAAATCCAAGTGGAGGCTGAGGCTAGAGACACAATTAATCAGTCAATGAACATTTATAAACTGGAATGTTCAGTCCGGTGGGGAGACCACGTAACAGATCACCAGTATAGGGTGTGTGGCCAGCAGGTATGAGCGGAGTTCAAGGTTGCACCGGACACAGAGCTCCCTGAGGGCAGGGTCCAAGCCTTGTTTATTCATGCTCTTATAGCCCAGCACAATGCTGAACAAATGTTAAATGAGCTTATAAATGAATGAATGATTGCACACCTACCACAGATATAAAATTGCTTCTAGGAAGCCAACTTCTCTTGAATTAGATTAATTGGAATTCACATGAGTCATATAAAAGTCCCTGGAGGGGGCCGGGCATGGTGACTCATGCCTGTAATCTTAGCACTTTTGGAGGCCAAGGTGGGAGAATTGCTTGAGCCTAGGAGTTTGACACTAGCCTGGGCCACATAGAACGACATTGTCTCTACAAAAAATAAAAAATAAAAAAAAAATAGCTGGGTGTGGTGGCATGCACCTGTAGTCCCAGCTACTCACCAGGCTGAAGGGGGAGGATTGATTGAGCCCAGAGCAGGGTCAAGGCTGCAGTGAACTGAGATCACACCGCTGTATTCTAGCCTGGGAAGCAGAGCAAGACCCAGCCTCAAAAAAAAAAAAAAGAAAGAAAAAGAAAAAACCAAAGAAGTCTCTGGAGGGCATTGGGATTAAGGATTAAGATTCTTCTTTAAAAATCTTTGCCATCTGGCAATCTGCTTTTCCTGGCTTCTCCCCATCCTGAATGATGAAATGATGATGCTCATAAATCCAGAACTTTTTTTTTTTAGATGGAGTTTCGCTCTTGTTGCCCAGGCTGGAGTGCGATGGTGCAGTCTCGGCTCACTGCAACTTCTGCCTCCTGGGTTCAAGCGGTTCTCGGGCCTCAGTCTAGCAAGTAACACGCCACCATGCCTGGTTAATTTTTGTATTTTTAGCAGAGACGGGGTTTCACCATGTTGGCCGGGCTGGTCTCGAATTCCTGACCTTAGGCAATCCACCCACCTCAGCCTTCCAAAGTCCTGGGATTACAGGCATGAGCTACCATGCCTCACCCAGAATTTTCTAGATTATCTCAGGATCTGACTCACAGCCTTTTCCTCATCATGCATCCCCTGCCTTCAGTCTTGACAATTCAACATCTGTGTATGGCTGTCTCTTTTCTAGTCCAAGCTAACAGTCCTTGACCTCTGCCTGCTTTCTGTGCATATGCCGCGCCAGCTCTGCCTTCCAGCCTCATTACTCAGGATTCTTCTTTCTATCCTATGCTGTCAAACTAGAAGCTCCTCTTCCCTGTGCTATTGTACTTGCTGCATGGACACCATCCCCAGGAGCCAAACTCCTTCATCAAACTCGTACTGATTCACCCAACTATGTGTGATCTCTTCTTTCCTGAAAATTGCAGAAGATCTTAGCAGTCCTCCTCTCATGGAGTTTGTCACAGTCTGCCTTCTGGACAAATGTGTCCTTGTCTCATCTTTCCTACTTTGATGTAAGTTTTCATGGAGAGGAGACTCTGCCGTACTCACTTTTTGTCACACTCTGGCATAATGGCACCTAGCGCAGAACAGTGGACATATGTTATTTTGTCTTCACAGCATCGCATCTTTTAAAGAAACTTCTATATGACCTGGGGGAGCTGTGGGTCATGGTGCCCCATCTCACCTTCACAGAGCTTCACAGAAGATGCAGCCCCTGGCCTCAGAGATGGCTGCAGGGATGGGTGCGTGACCTCAGTCATAGAGAGAGAGCTCTCTTCCTGAGACCAGAGGCGGAAAGGATGACATAAGGTGGGGTTGCTTGGGGCTGTCTCTCTGGGCCACGTGGAAGGAGGCATCTAACAGGAGAGAATGAGACCCACCTCAAGAGAGGCAGAGATGGAAAGAACAATGGCTAATATCTTGGGGTGCTGCTTTTGTATCAGACCCTGCCTTAGGCACACTGCGTGGACGATCTAATTTATTCCTCACAAGAATCTTAAGAGATAATTCTATTATTATATCCATTTTACAGACGAGGAAACAGGGGCACTGAGAAGTTAAGCAGCTCATCTAAAATCACCCAGCTAGTTAGGTGGTGGAGTTCGGATTGGAACCCAGGCTGTGGGACTCCCAAAACAGTCAAGCTATGCTATGCATGCTACGCTGCCTTGTGTATGAGCCCAGATGAACATAAATGGGAGCGAGACGGATTTACTCATTTATGAGCAAGTGCAAGAGAGAGCTGATGGCGTCTTTTGAGCTCCTGGATCTAGCTGTGCCTGGAGTCAGCTGACTCATGTGCTTTTTAGTTAAATAAGCCAATGCATTCCCTGATTTGCTTAAAATAGTGTATCCGTCACTTGCGACCTCCTGGGTTCATTGTGGAACAACGTGACTAATTGATAAGGCACTACTCCTGGGTTTGCCTCCTGGCACGACGCCTTACTTACCACCCCAACTTGGACAAATGACTTGACCTCTCAGGCCCCTGGAGGGAAGTGACTTGGCCTCTCAGGGCTGAGGGAACGGTGACTGGAGATGAGATTACATGTAAATGCACTTAACACTCTGCCAGCACAATGTAAGCACTCAATCACAGTTAGATTCCCCTTCCCTATGTGGAGGAGCTGTTCAATAAGCATTTGCTGAATTGAATTAAATCCTCCAGAGGCTACCGGATGTTGCCTGAGCTTGCAAGCAGCTGGAGCTACAGAGCCTCCAGTCCGGGGAGCAGCTCAGCTGAGGGGGCGCCTAACAGCTCTATCTGGCCATTGGAAGGAGAAAGAAAAAAAGATTTTACCCTTCTCTTGTCTCCCGGACAGCTTCATGCTCTCTGACTTCCAGATCTTTCCAACAGAGAAAACAACGTCTGCCTGCTGGATTCCTTCAGGCCCCCCTTCCTCCTCCTTACAGTTGCCCTCTAGAGTCACCCACTAACTCGGTCCTATTGATTCACTTTCTAATTTTTCTCAGTCCTGCTCTCTTCCCCTCGCCCCTGCCTATGATGCCGTTGTTCAGACCTTCATCACCTTCTAGATATTTGCAACGGCTTCCTCGCTGACCTCCCCTCAGCCTGCCAGCCCACGTGCAGCCCAAAACACCCATGTTAAACGTGACCCCATCACTCTTCACCTGAAAACGGCCTTGGCCTGCAGGGCAGTGAGCCAACCCTTGGCAGACACACAAGGCCCTCCTCGGCCCCACCGGCCCCGGCCCGAATTTCCAGGACAGTCTCCTGTTTTGCTTTTCCACGCCTTGGTGCTGTCGCCACCCGCCGCCCCTTGCCAACTCTTACTCATCTGCTAAGACTGTGCTCCATTTGCTTTTTTTTCTCCTGGAAACACTCATGGAATTCCCACCCCCACTCTGCGGGCCAAGCGCTCCTCCTCTGTACATAATTCTGTCTTACTATTTTATACTGATAGGATCACTGTGCACTTGTTTTGAGGACTCTGAGGCCAAGGGTGAGGTCCTGCTCATGTCTGTAACCCTTGCACCCCATACAGTGCCTGGCACCCACAGGCCCTCACCTGCAGGCATCACGAAAACTCCACGTGGGACTAGAAAGAGGAACGAAGAGACTGCATTCCTTGCAGACCAAACTCAGGATCCTCGTTTTATTCCTGGCTGATTTCCTCCATCCCTAGACTGGGGCCAATGCTTCTGTTAGTGGCAAACACAATGGCCTTGGGGTTTCATTGCTGGGGAAAGAGGGGGCAGTTTCTCGCCAGCCCATAAAGTGATGAGGGATCCCACTTCCTCACCTTACGAGGTGAGAAATTCCACTAGTGGAGGAAAAGGAAAAGAGAATTTTCCCTGGGGTCCTAGGTGGTTATAGGTTGTTCATGTAATTCTCTGTATAGTTTTACATGCATCATACATGAACAGGTAATCTTTGGCTGCCTTAAAATAGCCCCATCTCAGTTTTTAAAAGGATACGATTATTTCATCACATCTAAATATAGGCCAAGAGTCTGTGCTGCTGCATAACTTAGGCAAATACATGCAAATCTCTTGCAGACTGGGGACCTGATCGCATCACCGAGTTAGTAATTCTCAGGCCTCTGTGCCCCTCCTTTCTTGTGCCGGTGCCCTTGAACTACAGGACTCTGGTTGATCCGCTGGGCTAGTGACTCCGGCCGGCCTACAGCTCAGGGCTGCTGTGGGGGTCCGAGGAGAGACGGGCCCTGCACAGGGACGGGCAACCCTGTGGCATGCAGGAGGTGGGGCCAGGAGGGTGCCCAGCATCGTTGTGGGAGGTCACACCCGCAGGCCTCCAGCTGCTCTGCTGGGAGTGCTGGGGTTTCATTCCTCTCTCATTCTCATTTTTTCCCTTCTCAAATCTGTTTCCCATTAAAAAGAAATGTGTTCTTCTCTCAGCCTTCTGCTTGGCTCCCTGAGCGGTGCCCGGCCCAGCTCTGAGAACCAGCCTACATTTGCTCCTTTTTAAGGCACCCACTAATTCAAACCAAGCAAGTGGGAGGCAGACTGGCCCGTGGGGCCACCCCCATCTCCCTACCCTGGCCTTTCTCCACGGATGGAAAATTTGGCCTCAGCCTGCCCTTGTGACTGGAAAAAGCGGGGTCAGCTCATCAAAGCAGAACAGGGTTGTCAGCTGGCTTTCCTCTTTCAGAGGGTTATGTTAAGAAGGCGTGGCTCAGGGAGGGGGTTACTGGCCCTGGCTGGCCCCAGCCAGAAAGTTATAGGGGGGTTGCTCAAGCAGGTGGATGCCTGCCAGGGCCAGGGAGAGCGTTATGAGAGGGCGTGAGAGGCTGGGGAGGTGGGAGAGGGGCGGCTATGAAAGGAAAATGTGCGGAGGTGACATGGTCTCTAGGTTGCACCAGGCCAAGAGGGAAGGCCAGAGAGAAGTGCATGTTCTAGTCAGGCTTGCTGTCCTGGGGGAGATGCTGGGGTCCAGCCCACTGCTCCCCCCTCTTCTCCTGCCACTGTGAGGACAAGGACCTGTATCTGTGAGGGGCCTGCTGGGGCCCACGGCTGGGGAGTCCAGCTCTCTCTCAGCGGCTAAAGCGGGCTGTCTCTTTTCCAAGGGGCAGCTGCCATGCCACCACAGGAAAATCCGGCTTGCCATTTTGGATACTCGGATTTTGTCACAGTGTGAGGGGGCTGGGGGTGTGGCCCAGGAAGGTGCCCGTGGGTTGGGAGAGGAAAGGAGACTGGATGGGAGTCAGCTGAATTGGGGGCCTTGGAGGCTGGGGTGGGAGGGAGGGAGGGGTGTGTCAAAGCTCAGTCTCCGAAAGCTGAGCAAGAAGAGCGTGACGGGAGAGTGTTTCCAGCCTCCTCGCCCACTCCAGCACAGGGTCCTGTCTCTGTCCAAATGCTGCAAGCCTTTCCACGCTCCTGCTCTACCTTTGGAGATCTGAGCGTTTTCAGGAATGAACTCTGGAAAGTAAGTCCTGGCTTTGTGCACAGGGGACACACAGAAACAAGGACATAGCAGGCATGTTTGCAGCCCCTAAACACACACCCACTCCTTCTTCCTTTACAATGAAACTCAAATCTCAGCAAGGCATCCGGTCCTTGGCTCAGGACTACACTTCCCAGCTTCCTGTGAGGCGAGCTGTGGCCTTGTGATGGAGTTTTAGCCAATGGGGTCTGAGTGGAAGGGAGAGTGCCACTTCTGGAAAGTTCCCTGAAGACAGAGGCATATGCTCCACCTTTCTTCACCCTTCTTACTGACCGGACTGTGGATGTGATGGCAGGAGCTAGAGTAGTCATTTTATTTTATTTTATTATAAGATGGAGTCTTGCTCTGTCACCCAGGCTGGAATGCAGTGGAGTGATCTCAGCTCACTGCAACCCCTGCCTCCTGGATTCAAGCGATTCTCCTGCCTCAGCCTCCTGACTAGCTGAGACTACAGGCACCCGCCATCACGCCTGGCTAATTTTTGTATTTTCAGTAGCGATGGGGTTTCACCACGTTGACCAGGCTGGTCTCCAACTCCTGACCTCAGGTGATCCACCCGCCTTGGTCCACAAACTGCTGGGAATACAGGCATGAACCACCACGCCCAGCCTTATTTATTTATTTTTAACTTTATTTCTCTTTTTGAGACAGGGGCCTTCCCTGTCCCCCAGGCTGGAGCGCAGTGATATGATCATGGCTCCCTGCAGCCTCAAACTCCTGGGCTCAAGCGACTCTTCAGCCTCAGCCTCCCTAGTAGCAGGGACGGCTGCCCAGTAAGTCAGTCAGCAGGATGGCTGTCCCGACTGTAAATATCCTAGACCCAGGCCCATCTCCTTTTTCCTCGCTGTCCTCAATTCAGGCAAGGTCAGGTGGTTGAGGCCAAGTCCAGGCACCTGCCCTCGAGCCTCTCATTGTCTCTGTCACACACCAGGTGATGGATGATGCACATACAAAGGACCCACACCTATGAGTCTACTCAGGTTAAGACATAGCTCCACCCCCCTCCCAGTTCTGGAGGGAAGTAAGGCAATACAGTAATTCATGTGGAGTAGGAGTGGCAGGCCGCTTCCTGATGGCTGTGGCAGCCAGTTGTTTATAAGGGTCTGTGCACTGTCTCCTCACCTGTCCCTCCCACTCAGGAATGCCTATTGCAATGCAAGGAAGTCAGAGTGACATTATTAAGGATATAGCCTTGAGTCGTTTCTTATTTATTTATTTATTATTTTGAGACAGGGTCTCACTCCGCTTCCCGGGCTGGAGTACAATGGTATGATCTCAGCTCACTGCAACTTCTGCCTCCTGGGCTTAAGTGATCCTCCTGCCTCAGCCTCCCAAGTAGCTGGGACTGCAGCTGTGCACCACCACACACAGCTAATTTTTATTTTGTAGAGACAGGGTCTCACCATGTTGGCCAGGCTGGTCTCGAACTCCTGAGAGTAAGCTCTTCACCCACCTCAGCCTCCCAAAGTGTTGGGATTACAGGCATGAGCTGCTGCGCCCAACTCTAATTTATTTTTAAAAGGTTGATTGTTCCAGAAGCTTTTGGGGCGTTCTTAGCAACGGCAAATCTCTTTCTTCACCCTCACACCTGACTGGGGTAGGCCTGGTTGTCATGGCATCGCTGTGGAGAGCCACCACCTGGGACTGCCTAGTGATTAGTCAAGCCTCCAGCTGGCCAGCTTTCCATTCTATGGTCTGCAGCACCACAGGGCAGGGACGAGGGAGCACCAATTCTTCAACGTGGACAGAACTCTCCGACGTCATCAGAAGGGACGTCTGCTGGTTTTGCACCCCCAAGCATCCCTTCTGCCTTTTTCTGCTCGCAGGATCTTGCTTTCCCTTTAGGGAGTGCCTGTTGCCCCTTGCATTTGACTAATGTCTGCCCTCTCCAAAGATTAGGCATGTGACACAATCGGACTACAGAGTGTCTCTCCTGAGAACCC
Organism: Cebus imitator; assembly: GCF_001604975.1. NCBI lineage: Eukaryota > Metazoa > Chordata > Mammalia > Primates > Cebidae > Cebus > Cebus imitator. The sequence continues at coordinate 1,212,573 of NW_016107353.1, read as the reverse complement.
AGGGTTGTGGGACTGGCAACAAGACAGATAGCAGTTAGGTCCGAGCGCTCTTGACCTGTGAATTCTTACTAGTTTGAATTTTGAGCAGGGTTTACACAACAAATACATTAGAACAAGCTCAAAGTTAGCCCTAAAATTCTGTCGTTTTCTCTTGATTTTAATATACACTCTTGAAGAGGTGAGAGAAGGCTCACGCTATCCCTAACAGGTAGGAAATTGTATGTCGCCTGCATGACAGCTGTGGCCCAGGGCCCTGTCCTTCCCACGCATGGCTGTCCAAATCTCCCTGTCCTCTCGGGAGCTCCTCAGTACCTTATACAACACTGGGGTACCATCCACGTGTTGTCCATAGAGTTCTACAAAGAGATAGCCTTCCTATCAATTCCCTGGTGTGGCTTGTAGCCCAACTCAGTTTCATAGGGTTAAAAACAAGGACCTGAAACTGGAAAATGTGGCCATGATATAGCACTGCTTTCAAATCATCCAGAAACCAGATATTCCCTTTTCCCTTAAAGTGCCCCAGGAATAGGGTCACTAGATTTAGTAAACAGAAATACAGGATACCCAATTACATGTGAATTTTAGATAAACACGAATGAATACTTGTTTTAGTATCATTGTGTCCCATGCAATATTTGGGCATCCTGTATTGTGTCTGGCAGCCCAACTCAGGGAAAAAAGTGATGTCTCATCTCTTGGGGTTGACTTAAAAACACTCACCCTCCTTTACCCTATTCTGCTGTCCTTCTCCCCCACAAGCAAATGGCTTCTGTAAGAGTGGACATATTATTCACCAGATGCTTGGAGCAAGGGCAGACACCAGACACAAGATGGACCAATCAGTGCCACTTCCTAGGAATTTTTCAAACAATCAGTAAGAAAGAATTAAGTGCTTTCAGGTGCTGGAGGTAAAGACATTAAGCTCAGGGACTGGTGGCAGAACTGATTTCCAACACATGGACAGGACTGGCCTCTATTGAGAGAGAATGAGGTAGACGGGCAGGCAGAAGCAGAGAGTGCTGACAGAGTTCAAATACTAAATTCCAGTTGTTAGTTGTTCTTGAGGGGCTCCTTGGCTTTGCCTTTTTTTTTTTTTTTTGAGACTGAGTCTCACTGTGTCACCAGGCTGGAGTGCAGTGGTGTGATCTTGGTTCACTGCAACCTCCATCTCCCGGGTTCAAGCAATTCTCCTGCCTCAGCCTCCCAAGTAGCTGGGATTGCAGGTGCACACCACAATGACCAGCTAATTTTTTGTATTTTTAGTAGAGATGGGGTTTCACCATGTTGGTCAGGCTGGTCTCAAACGCCTGACCCCAAGTGATCCGTCCTCCTCAGCCTCCTAAAGTGCTGGGATTACAGGTGTGAGCCACCATGCCCAGCATGCCATGTTTTCATAAACTGAAAATAAAATCCCAAGCCCCACAGTCAACTAAATGGACTCCCTCTTTGCCAAGGTGACCTCAGAAAACCTGAAAAACTGAGTTCTTGGCCATGAGGGGAGGAAGGTCAGGCACACCTGAATACCCTCTCCCTGTGGGAGTTTAGGCACAAGTGGCCAGCGTTAATGTTAAAACAGAGATCATAAGACTAACAAAATGGTGCTGGGCGCCGCAGCTCCTGCCTGGAATCCCAGCACTTTGGGAGGCCGAGACAGGCAGATCACGAGGTCAGGAGTTTGAGAGACCAGCCTGGCCAACATGGTGAAACCCTGTCTCTACTAAAAATACAAAATATTAGCTGGATGTGGTAGCGTGTGCCTGTAATCCTAGCTACTCGAGAGGCTGAGGCAGGAGAATCCCATGAACCCGGGAGGTGGAAGTTGCGGTGAGTCGAGATTGCACCATTGCACTCCAGCCTGGGCAAAAGTCCAAGACTCCACGTGAAAAAAAAAAAAAAAAAAAAAAAACCTTAACAAAATGGACTCTTCTTGACAATAAGATACCGAATTATAAACAGGACCTAAGGCCATGCCAGACAAGGCATAATTCACATTCCCCTACAGGTCACTGTGACCCAGTGTGCTGGTTAATAGAATTCCTTATCTTAAAACATTCCTTTTGGTTGGGCACGACGGTGGCTCATGCCTGTAATCTCAGCACTTTGGGAGGCTGAGGTGGGCGGATCACGAGGTCAGGAGTTTGAGACCAGCCTGACCAACATGGTGAAACCCAGTCTGTACTAAAAATACAAAAATTAGCTGGGTGTGGTAGCACATGCCTGTAATCCCAGCTACTCAGGAGGCTGAGGCAGGGGAATCATGTGAACCCAGGAGGCAGATGTTGCAGTGAGCTGAGATTGCGCCACTGCACTCCAGCCTGGCAACAGAGCAAGGCTTCATCTAAAAAAAAAAATTCCTTTCTGCTGACTCCAGAGTTGTAAACAGAGCTTTACTCCTTTAGCCAATGACAAATTAAAGGATTATAACCTATAGATTATAGATTCCTTAATCTAGAATTATATCATCTATAATGTATATAATCTAGATTATATCATCTATAATGTGGAATTTATAACCAGTAAGCTCCTCCACGTCAAGATATCCTGCCTTTGCAGGCTGAACCAATGTATACCTTCCATGTATTGATTTATGCCTTCAAGTCCTGCCTCCCTAAAATGTATCAAACCAAACTGTAGGCCGGACTTGGTGGCTCACGCCTGTAATCCCAGCATTTTGAGATGCTGAGTGGGCGGATCACCAGGTCAAGAGATTGAGACCATCCTGATCAACATGGTGAAACCTCGTCTTTACTAAAAATACAAAAATTAGCTGGATGTGATGGCGCGCGCTTGTAGTCCCAGCTGCTTGGAGGCTGAGGCAGGAGAATCGCTTGAACCTGGGAGGTGGAGGTTGCAGTGAGCCAAGATTGCACCACTGCACTCCAGCCTGGCGACAGAGCGAGACTCCGTCTCAAAAACAACAACAATAGCAAAACAGAACAAAAAAAACCCCTGTAATCCAACTGCTTCAGGCGCACTGTCTCAGGACCTCTTGAGACTGTGTTCCCGGGCCATGTTCACTCATATTGGCTCAGAGTAAAATATTTAGAGTTTGGTTTTGGATTAACATTTTGATTATTTAGGCCGGGCGCGGTGGCTCAAGCCTGTAATCCCAGCACTTTGGGAGGCCGAGGTGGGTGGATCACGAGGTCAAGAGATCGAGACCATCCTGGTCAACATGGTGAAACCCCATCTCTACTAAAAATACAAAACATTAGCTGGGCATGGTGGCGCGTGCCTGTAATCCCAGCTACTCAGGAGGCTGAGGCAGGAGAATTGCCTGAACCCAGGAGGCGGAGGTTGCGGTGAGCCGAGATCATGCCTTTGCACTCCAGCCTGGGTAACAAGAGTGAAACTCCGTCTCAAAAAAAAAAAAAAAAAAATTTTGATTATTTATGCTTTTTTAGTTTACATGAATACTGTTAAGTTCTTTGTGCCCAAAGGCTGAAACCAAATACAAGTTGCGACACTTATTTTAGTGTATTGGAATCAGCTGTTAAGTTTCTGGTCCCAAGACACGAGTAGGAGCAGTGTCTTACTCATCTGGGTCTCCTCAGCATCTCACCCAGAAACTGGCATAGAGTAGGAGCTCAATCATGACGTCAATAAATTAATAAATATCTCCCTGGGCATGGAGATGAGCAATGCAGTACACATTTGACTGATTTGATTTCTTCTTTTTTAAATAATGATTTTATTTCTTTTTAATTATTTTTGTACAGACAAGGTCTTGCTGTGTTGCCCAGGCTGGTCTTGAACTCCTGGCCTCAAGTGATCCCCCCACCTTGGCCTCCCAAAGTGCTGGGATTACAGGTGTGAGCCACCATGCCCAGCCATGCTTGACAGAAACTCACCAAACATCAGGAACCTCTTCTACCAGTTCATTGGAAAATCCTGACACAGAGAATCTCTCACCCCATAGCTGGCCTGAGTGAAAGGCAAGGTTGTGGTTGGGTCACATGCTTTTACCCAGGTAGGAAAGTAATGAAGCCTTTATGATAAGGATCACGGTTGCTGAAACAACCATGGTAGCTTCAAAAGTAGCCTCCTTGCATTCTGCAGGGTTTTTTTAAAGTTTATCTTATTTTATTATTTCATTTTTGAGATGGAGTCTCGCTCTGTTGCCCAGGCTGGAGTGCAGTGGCGCCATCTCGGCTCATTGCAACCTCCACCTCCCAGGTTCAAGCAATTCTCCTGCCTCAGCCTCCTGAGTAGCTGGGATTACAAGTGTGTGCCACCATGCCCGGCTAATTGTTGCATTTTTAGTGCAGACTGGGTTTCACCATGTTGGTCAGTCTGGTCTTGATCTCCTCACCTCGTGATCCGCCCGCCTCAGCCTCCCAAAGTGCTGGAATTACAGGCATGAGTCACTGTGCCTGGCCTAAAAATTTTATTTTTAATTATTTCTTAGAGACAGGGTCTCACTCTGTTGCTCAGGCTAGAGTGACATGACTATATCTCACTGCATCCTTGAACTCCCGGGCTCAAGTGATCCTCCTGCCTCAGTCTCCCAAGTGCCTGGGACAACAGGCACATACCACTACGCCCAGCTCATTTTCAAGTTTTTTTCTAGAGAAAGTGTTCTGCTATGTTATCTAGGCTAGTCTTGAACTCCCAGGCTGAAGGGGTTCCTATGCCTCAGCTTCCCAAAATGCTGGAATTACAGGTGTGAACCACTGCACCCGGCCTCTACAGTTGTTTTGATTTCCTTTCTAAACAGATGAGAATGGAATATGAGCAAATCTAGTCAGGTCCGTCTAAAGAGGTTCTGGGAGAGATGGCACTGGCTCTCCTTGTCTATGCCCAGGACAGCTCCTGGAGAGCAGTGGGGAAGCATAGGAAAGGGTCCCTGCCAGGCTTGCCCAAGGTGGTGGTGTCAGGAACAGTGGAACTTGGCTGGGTGCAATGGCTCATGCCTGTAATTCCAGCACTTTGGGAGGCTGAGGTGAGTGGATCTCCTGAGGTCAGGAGTTCAAGACCAGCCTGGCTGACATGGTGAAACCCCATCTCTACTAAAAATACAAAAATTAGTTGGGCATGGTGGTGGGCTCCTGTAATCCCAGCTACTTGGGAAGTTGAAGCAGAAGAATCACTTGAACCCAGGAGGAGGAGGTTGTAGTGAGCCGAGATCATGCCATTGCTATCCAGCCTGGGCAAAAGAACAAAACTCCATCTCAAAAAAAAAAAAAAAAAAGGACAGTGGCCTTGAGTTCCTGCATGTCCTGGCTGGCCTTTGTCCCTTCATCCCCATTGCCCTGGCTCAGTATTCTCAAAAGTCCGGAATACAGTTGCCTTCTAGTCTCAGGATATACCAAAGGGGGTCACCTGAATACACAGCACTACCCCTCCACCCACCCCCCCAAGACTTTCAGGAAGGAGGAGTCAGCTCTCAGTGGGACTGCCAACCTGTCTGAAGGGAGAGGAAGGCAAGCACGGCAACGTCCCTAAAGAGTGGTTGCCCAGTCTCCCAAACTACAGTGAGATTGGCAGCTCTCTCTCTGCCAGTGGAAGAATGAACTTCTGTCGCCCTCTGCACTTGAGGAACTCCGTCACCTGTAAATTATTTGTGTCAACCATTGGAGTCCAAGGAGAATTTCAGAGCTGGGAGAATTTGTTTGTATTTTCACAATTTATAACGCTCTTTTTGTCAGACCAATTTGCCAATACAAAAGGATGGCCTAACATGCAATTATGGAGAGGGGAAACACAACGAGCAAACTAAAGCTTTTGCAGCATCAAAGCGAATATTATCTTCGGCAAAATGTAAAGAGATGTGGGGGAGCTAAAGTCTGCTGGGAAGGTTCTGTTACTAAGGGGTTTGTCCACTGATCCCCGAGGCCCCTTTTGGCTCTGAAGCTCTGGAGAATTAGATTCCTTCCTACATTTGTTGTTTTCTCTGTCCTTTGATCACATTTGTTTATTTCACTAGCTTTGTTTCTTCTTTTTTTTTTTTTCTTAGATGGAGTCTCACTCTATTGCCCACGCTGGAGTGCCATGACACGATCTCGGCTTACTGCAACCTCTGCCTTGTGGGTTCAAGCGATTCTCCTGCCTCAGCCTCCAGAGTAGCTGGGATCACAGGTGCACACCACCGGGGTCAGCTAATTTTTTTTTGTATTTTAGTAGAGATGGGGTTTCACCATGTTGGTCAAGCTGGTCTGGAACTCCTGACCTCGTGATCTCCCTGCCTCAGCCTCCCAAAGTGCTGGGATAATAGGCGTGAGCCACTGCACCCGGCCAACTTTGTTTCTTCTATGCTCATCACATTTGCATGCTAATTTTTCTAACAATGATGAGGAAAGCCTCTCTCTGAATGGAAATTTTAGCACAATGGGTGGACAGGACAGTTGTGATTTGCAGAAATGGTTCCTCACAGCTATCTTACCTGCATGAGTATATTCCTGCTGGGACTTCCTAGGGAGTGTGTCTTCTTGTCTTTTGTTCCTTGGAATAATAACCTGACCATTTACTGACCTGTTGACCTAAAAATAAAATCCCTATCACTTCTCTCTCATTAATGATGGGCCACCTGTTATGCTATGAGATCCAAATATGTTATCTCATTTAAAATTCATATATATATACATATATATATATATATATATTTTTTTTTTAATGGAGTCTTACTCTGTTGCCCAGGCTGGAGTGTAATGGTGCCATCATGACTCACTGCAACCTCCGTCTCTCAGGCTCAAGTGATCTTTGTGCCTTGGCCCCCTGAGATTACAGGCACCTACCACCACACCCAGCTAATTTTTTCGTATTTTTAGTAGAGATGGACTTTCACCATGCTGGCCAGGCTGGTCTCAAATTCCTGACCTTAAGTGACTGGCCCGCTTTGGCCTCTCAAAGTGCTGGGATTCTAGATATGAGCCACCATACCCAGCCTCATTTAAGATTCTTTACAATCCTGTTGGGAGATATTATTCTCATGCAACAGATGAAGCAAGTGAGTCCTACTGAGATTAAGAAATTTGATGCTGTCACACAGCTGGTAAGCGGCCAAGCCAGGGCTGGGATGAAAACTTTCCTAACTCCAGAATCTTTCTTTTCTCTTTTCCTTTCTTTCTTTTCTTTTCTTTTTTTTTTAGAGACAGAGTTTTGATCTGTGGCCCAGGATGGAGAGCAGAGGCTGCTCCTTTCAGACTTGACCTCCTGGGCTCAAGCGATCTTCCCTCCTCAGCCTCAACCTGTAGCTGGGACCACAAGCATGGGCCATCACGCCCAGCTCAGAATCTTAATGAGTTTGTATAAATGGTTCCTTTCCCTAAATATCATCCTCTTTCTCTTCCTTCAAGGCATTTCAGGTCTATGTTTTCCAGTGCAGGGGATCTTCATTTGGGTTTGCAGAAGAGCTGCAGGGAATCAGTAAGCCCCCCGAAATTGTACGCACGCGCTATGTTTAGCTATCTGTATACATGTTTCTGAACAAGGTACCATCACTTTCATCACATTCTCAAATGGTTATTGGACTCTGAGTGTCGATGTGAGGTGGCTCATTCCAAGGATCTCAAGCTCAAGTTTAGGACAAGGGTTCCCAAATGTGTGTATGCATTAGGCTTACCCAGGAAGCTTGTTCAAATGCAAATGTTCTGTCTCGTCCCATTGACTTATTTGGTAGATCTGGGGCCAGAGCAGGAATCTGCATTTTAATAAGCACCTCAGTTGAATATGATACCATACATCTACGACACGTGCCTCCCTAGGAGAAGGGATTATTCTCCATGATAACTTACTCAACAGTCCTTATTCAGCCTCTTGGTGACCCCGGATTCTTGAATTACCTCACCACTTAACTGTACTGATTTCCTTGAAATGGATCCAGGCATTTTTCCACTTCTCCTATGACAGATTCTTGACCCTGTTAGTAGTGACTGTCAGGGTTTTGCTCCACAGAAAGAGAAAATCAGCCAGGCGCAGTGGCTCAAGCATGTAATCCAATCACTTTGGGAGGTCGGGTCAGGAGGATTGCTTGAGCCCGGGAGTTCGAGATCAGCCTGGGTAACATAGGGAGACACCCCAACTCTACAAAATGATAATAATAACAACAATAATAATAAATAAGAAAGAGAAAATTCAAAATATCAGAACAAATCAAAAGGAATTGCAGCAAATTCTCCCTAATGAAAATACTCAAATTGCTGGATACTCCAGGACTGATGCCATCAAAACATACAACCTACTCAGTGTTAAATCTCACTCTGCCCCCAGCAGAGGATTTTTGTTTATTTGTTTTTAGAGACAAGGTCTCACTGTGTTGCTGATCTGGTCTTGAATTCCTGGGCTCAAGTGATTCTTGAGCCTCAGCCTCCCAAGTAGCTGGGACTACAGGTAAGTGCTGGCCTGGCCTGGCAGAAGGTTTCTAAGATGATTGTCCTTGTCCCCTTCTTACTCTTCATTGACACAGTTAGGATAGCTGGAGTTTTAAAAATTGGATGACTCTCCTGGGCTTTCATGGAGGAGTCCCTTGGGAAGGCAAGTAGCTCTCTACTCAGAGGCTTCATAAAGTGGCTTCACCCTGGTGAGTCCACTGGGGACTAGGAAGGGACCTCAGCCTTGCAGCTTCCTAAACCTTCATGGCAGATATGTGGGTCATTTTTTCTGCCATGCTCAGGTTATCCTAACCCCCTTTGTCGACAGGAAGCTGGTGGGATAGGAAACCCTGTGACGCTTGTCATTGTGTTTTAGATCAGACATGATGAGCGTGGCCACCTGATTCATGCTAGGTCAATTAAATTGTCTGTTGGGTTTTAAAATGAGGAGACTCAGAGACCCTAAACTGTCTGGAACTGGAAAATTATGTGAATTCAGGTCTGAGGCAGATATGTCTAGTTTTATAAGCAAACGGAATAGAAAAAGTCTATTTGGGAGCCGTACTGGGAGAGACACAGAGAAGTTTCCAGTTCCCGTTTTATTTTCTGTGCTCGGTTTTTGTTTTGTTTTGTTTTTCTTTTGTTTTATTTTGTTTTTGAGAGGGAGTCTTACCCTGTCGCCCAGTCTGGAGTGCAGTGGTGCAATTTTGGCTCACTGCAATCTCCACGTCCCGGGTACAAGTGTTTCTCTTGCCTCAGCCTCCAGAGTAGCTGGGAGTGCCTGCTACCATGCCCAGCTAATTTTTGTATTTTTAGTAGCAATGGGGTTTCACCATGCTGGCCAGGCTGGCCTTGAACTCTTGACGTCAAGTGATCCCCCTGCCTTGGCCTCCCAAAGTGCTGGGATTATAGGTGTAAGCAACCATGCCCAGCCTCAAATGAATTTTATTTCTTTTTTTTAAAGTTTTCTATTTTTTTACATACAGTCTCACTCTGTCACCCAGGCTGGAGTGCAGTGGTGCGATCTTGGCTCACTGCAGTCTCCACCTCCTAGGTTCAAGCGATTCTCCCACCTTAGCCTCCCTAGTAGCTGGGATCACAGGTGCGTGCCACCACCCTTGGTAATTTTTTGTATATTTAGTAGAGATGGGGTTTCACCATGTTGACCAGGCTGGTTTCGAACTCCTAACCTCAAATGATCCACCCGCCTCAGCCTTCCAAAGTGCTGAGATTACAGGCGTGAGCCACCACGCCCGGCCCAAATGATTCTTTACCACGGCACTTCGCACACTTTTCCACTGCTGATAGAAAATGCTAATACTTGCATGTAACAAATTTTACTATGGTATAAACACACTTGTACCATTCATGGTACCACATTTGAGGAGTTCCACTTTACTAAGACATAAGGAAGAAGGTTTGTAATGAGTAGACTGGCAGAGAAAATACGAAGTAGGCTATGGAGTTGAGATAGAATGTGGGTTCGTGCTGAGGCGGAATGTGGGTGTGAAGATTCCCTCCTTCCACGACAGGTAACCGGTGGCCCTCAGTACAAGACAGCTCAGGCTCTGGGAACCTAGACATGATCTGGCTCACTGAGGTCAAAGCTTTGGGGACTCTGGCTGCAAAACTCTAGACTGACTATGGTTCATTCTTGCAGCCTTGTGTCCTAGAGCACATCAAAAAAGGGAAGAACTCCAGACTAGGTTGCCCAGTTGCAAGCATTTAAGGCAATTATGTAGTTAATCCCTTTGTGGGACGCCCTTTTTGCTCTGCCAGTATCAACTCTCAGAGCTGCGAGAGACCACAGTGAGAAATTATGAATTCATCTTGCCAGATAGCAACAGTTGACTTCTCTGCCATGCCCTTTCTTTGGCTCAAGTTAATGCCTTTATTAGAAAAGAGAGATTCTTGGCTGGACACGGTGGCTCAAGCCTATAATCCCAGCACTTTGGGAGGCAGAGGCGGGAGGATCATGTGAGCCCAGGAGTTCAAGATCAGCCTGGGCAATATGGTAAGACCCCATCTATACCAAAAAAACAAAAACAAACCCAGCTACGCATAGTGGCACACACACGCCTGTGGTTCCAGCTACTCAGGCGGCTGAGGCGGGAGGATTGGGTTGCTTGAGCCCAGGAGGTCCAGGCTGCAGTAAGCCATGTTCCTGCCTCTGCATTCCAGTCTGGGTGACAGAGCAAGACCTTGTCTAAAAAAAAAAAAGGGAGAGAGAGAGAGACAGAGACCCTGATAACTAAACATGTGCATAACGAGAAATAGGGAACCTAGTCCCTCCAGAGCGCCCCCCACTACATACCCTACAAACAATGTCAGATGTGTTACACCACAAAATGCATTATTTGGGCCAGGCAAGGTAGTTCACGCTTGTAATCCCAGCACTTTGGGGGGCCAACGGGGGTGGATCATGAAGTCAGGAGTTCAAGACCAGCCTGGCCAAGATGGTGAAACCTCGATTCTTCTAAAAATACAAAAATTACCTGGGCATGGTGGCCGGTGCCTGTAACCCCAGCTACTGTGGAGGCTGAGGCAGAAAATCGCTTGAACTTGGGAGGCAGAGGCTGCAGTGAGCCGAGATCGTGCCACTGTACTCCAGCCTGGGTGACAGACTGAGACTCCATCTCAAAAACAAACAAACAAACAAAAAAACACGTTCTTTGATTTGGGCAGGAATGTAGAGAGGTCAGCGTGTCAGACTTGGGAACAAACATGACAAACGAGACCCAGCCCATTTTTTCCCCCTAAAGTAGTATGGGAAGTAAAAAGTTCCTTTTTAAAGTTTCCGTTCTTGCTAAAGAATAAGTGTGCTAATAACTTTGTTAAGCCCTATTCTATGTAGCTGTTAGATATGCCATGCTTACAGGCACGTAGTACGTTCTATGTCCTTGTACTTTAACCAAGATGATCTGTGCTGGAAGTGCTGGTAGACATGTCCCAGCTCTCCATTGCTTTTACCTATTTAGACAAGTTTTAAGTTGTTAGCCAGTTGGGTTTTAGACTGTGAGGTCTGGCTCCAGCCAATGGAGATCAGACACAGCAGTAAGGACAACCCCAAATGCATAAAGGATAAATTTGTCTGTTTTTCCTTTGTTCATTGTACTCTTGTGGCACGATGGCTAGTGAGGGTAACCTTCCTGCAGTTCAGGAAGTAAAAGTTGCGTTGCTGAAAGATGCTTTGTCTCAGTGCTAATTTTTTTTTTTTTGCAGCACTGAGCATCTATTTCCAACATAGAGTAAGTAAGAAAAAAAAGGTAAGGTTGATTGTAGCCCAAGTTGCTGCTAAGCAGAAGAGACCTTGGAGAAGTGGTCACCATAGACCAAGGATGATGCTGTTTCTAAATAACTGGCAGGTTATTTGTTGCTTATAACCAATAGAATTCCTTAAAATAAAATTGACAAACAGCCCACCAGGCCTCTATGGAAAGAAGGTGCCCTGCGTTTGATTCAAATGAACATGTCAGGGAGTCTTAACCTCTGCACCAGCTGCCAGGCACCAAGCAAAAGTGCACTGCCATGTTCTGGAAGCAGAGCATCAATTTATTCATGTACAATGTGAAATTCTATGCTAGACTTTAAAATTTGGGGAAGACAATGTGCAAGAATAGCCAAGAAGCCCGGGCTCAGTGGTTCATACCTGTAATTCCAGCACTCTGGGAGGAAGAGGTAGACAGATCACCTGAGGTCAGGAGTTAGAGACCACCAACGTGGTGAAACCCCGTCTCTACTGAATATAAAAATTAGCTGAGCATGGTGGTGTATGCCTGTAATCCCAGCTACTTGGGAGGCTGAGGCAGGAGAATTGCTTAAACTTGGGAGGCAGAGATTACAGTGAGCTGAGATCATGCCACTGCACTCCAGCCTGGGCAACAGAGCAAGATTCTGTCTCAAAAAAAAAAAAAGAAGCATAATGACAGACGATCTCAAAACACACCATAAAGTTTCAGTAATTAAAATAGTATGGTATTAGCATAGGAATAAATAAATCAATGAAACAAACAGAGTCCAGAAACTATGTAAATGGAAACTTAGTAAATGATCATGGTGGACCTGGGTGTGGTGGCTCACGCCTGTAATCCCAGTACTTTAGGAGGCCGAGGTGGGTGGATCATGAGGTGAAGAGATCAAGACCATCCTGGCCAATGATGTGGTGAAACCTCACCTCTACTAAAAATACAAAAATTATCTGGGAATCGTGGCATGCCTGTAGTCCCAGCTACTCGGGAGGCTGAGGCAGGAGAATCTCTTGAACCTGGGAGGCGGAGGTTGCAGTGAGCCAAGATCACACCACTGTACCACTCCAGCCTGGTGACAGAGTGGGACTCTGTCTCAAAAAAAAAAAAAAAAAATTACTATCATGGCATTTTAAATTATTGAGGATGAGGTATTNAAAAAAAAAAAAAAAAAATTACTATCATGGCATTTTAAATTATTGAGGATGAGGTATTGTAATTATTAGATATTAATTTGAAAATAAAATAAACTTAGATTTATGCCTTACATCATATCTAAAACTAAAATTCCAGATGAGTAAAGGATCTAAACATAAAGAAAAAAAAATAAAATAAGGTAATATTAAAAATAGCATTAAAATAGGCAAAGGTTTTTAAACAGTAAGCCACGAATGCCAGAGCCATGAAAGAAAAGATGATCAGATTTGAGAGTGTGGAAATGTTACACTTCTTTCTGAAGAAATATATTACAAACAAAATCAAAAGGCAAGTAGCAGGCTGAAATAAAATACTTGGAACATATAATCGATTACTATTAATTTCTACAAACTAGAAGAAAAACAGTATAGCCAGGGGTGGTGGCTCACACCTGTAATTCCATCAGGGGGAGGTCAAAGCAGGCAGATTGCTTTGAGTTCAGGAGTTTGAGACTAGCCTGGGCAACACAGTGAAACCCAGTCTCTATGAAAAAATACAAAAAAATAGCCAGGCGTGGTGGCTGACATGCACCTGTAGTTCCAACTACTCAGGAGGCTGAGGCAGAAGGATTGCTTGATTCCAGCAGGTTGAGGCTGCAGTGAGCAGAGATCGCACCACTGCACTCCAGCCTGGGTGACAAAGTGAGATCCTCTCTCTCTCTCTCTCTCTCTCTCTCAAAGCAAACAAACAAATAAATGTCTAATTATTTTATTCTATTTTATTTTATTTTTGAGACGGAGTTTTGCTCTTGCCACCCAGGTAGGAGTGCAATGGCACGATCTAGGCTCACTGCAATCTCCTTCTCCTGGGTTCAAGTGATTCTCCTGCCTCAGTCTCCTGAGTAGCTGGGATTACAGGCACCTGTCACCACGCCTGGCTAATTTTTGTATTTTTAGTAGAGACAGGGTTTCACCATGTTGGCCAGGCTGGTCTCGAACTCCTGACCTCAGGTGACCTGCTCACCTTGTCCTCCCAAAGTGTTGAGATTACAGGTGTGAACCACCACACCTGGCCCATCGAATCATTTAAAAAGGTAATTTATAACAGAATACAAACAGTTTGGAAATACAACATACCAGCAAAAGAAAATAAGACTGACTTACCGCTTTCTACCCATCGCACAGGCTAAAGTTAAAACGCAAAATAACATATTATCAAGGCTTCTGGGAAATGGGGATGCACGTATATCTTTTTTTTACACTATCCTGTCTCCAGATGCACATATATCCTTGATAGGAGTAGAAATCTAAATTTATACCAAGGTTTTTGGAAGGCAATGTGTAGTATCTATTCCATTTTCATTCAGTTTCCAGGAATTTATTCTACAGAAAAACTTACATGTGTACAGTCATGAGTAATGTATGGGTACAGGGATGTCTCCTTTAGCAGATTATAAGAACAATGGCAAAAAAACTAAAATAAAACTAGACAATTTCCTATTTCCATTTCTTTCTTTGAGCAAGGTACAATTGATTAAGTTTACACTCAACAAATTATAATTCTGCCTTTCAGAAGTTACATTCAATTTACTTTGATTGGAGTCTAAGGCATTTCCAAACTCTTCAGTCATACTTTCCAGAAAATATCTCAGTTTATTCCCACATTCACTGTGTATGAGTTTTACTATTTTAATTATCAGAGGGCAATCTTATTTTCTAGCACTCATTAGCACTTATTTTCTAGCACTCATAGCAATTAGAAAACTGGTAAAATGCCATGTGGGTTCAGCGTTATCAACTTTCCCTTCCCACTTTCGAGTCTATAGGGCTGTTGCTCTATGGACTCATGGCCAAATTGTCGAGGCAGAGGGATCCTGAATGCAAGGTATGGAGGTGGGGGATGCAGAGGAACAGGGAACCAAAACAGGAGTTACTAGTAAATGTTCGTCGTCATCAAAAGCAGTAGATCACACTGTCGGCTACTGTACTCGCCAGGAGACATTTGGTCGTACATGAGGACATTTTAGGTTGTCACAACTAAGAGGCTATTATTGGAATCTAGTTGATAGAGGCCAGGGATGCTGCTAGTATCCTACAATGCACAGGACAGCCTCCACAACAAAGAATTATCCAACCCAGAATAACGGTACTAGTAAGATTGATGACTGATAGAAGGTGATACAAAGCACCTTACATGGATTACTTTATTAATAGTCGCAATGACTTTATGAGGTAGGAACAATAGAAAATCTCCTAATAGACTTCCACTAAATCAACTCACTAATTAAATTAGCAGACGTTCTCTGCTTCTTCCATAACACATATGAAGTGATGTTTTTGGTCACGAAATGTACAAGGAAATGTTCACTGTCTAAGATGGCTGTGCACTTACGCTTCGTCACTGGAGCTGTACTTACCAAGTCACTTTTAGTAATGGACTTGTAATTTTTTGTTGTTGTAATTATGTATTTTAGGTACATGTTACATAAATCAGAGTTTACCAATCTTTTTTTTTTTTTTTCTTTTTGAGACAGAGTCTTGCTCTGTTGCCCAGGCTGGAGTGCAGTGGCGCAATCTTGGCTCACTGCAACCTGTGCCTCCCGAGTTCAAGCAACTCTCCTGCCTCAGCCTCCTGCATAGCTGAGATTACAGGTATGCGCCATCATGCCTGGCTAATTTTTGTGTTTTAGTAGAGATGGGGTTTCCCTATGTTGGTCAGGCTGGTCTGGAACGCCTGACCTCAGGTGATCCACCCACTTCAGCTTCCCAAAGTGCTAGGATTACAGGCGTGAGCCACCATGCCTGGCCCCAAGAGTTTCCCAATCTTGGCACTGTCATAAATGAATGAAATGAGTGCAAAAATAAGGAGGGTTGTTTCTGTGATAGCATAGTCTCATGTGGCAGAGACTGGCTATGTCCTCACAAACCTGTGTCCTCGAATTACTGGACACAGAGTTAGACTACATTTCCCAGAACCCTTTGCATTGGATGGGAATATGTTTCTACTTTTCTCACCAAGAGAATGTGGGCAGAAGTGGTATGTTTCCACTTCTTATATTCCAGGCTTGAGGTAGTTAAGAGCTAGTGTGTCTTCATCATTTTCCCTCTCTTTCTTTCCCCTTCTTCTCACTTGATACATTCAAAAGCAGTAACCTTGAAAGTCACATATAGAAGACTGCAGAGCCAAAAATGCTTTCATTTTTGCACATCCCTGAATCATGCTTGCAGGAGAGCCACTTATCAGTTAGGAGCACCTGCTTTGGTCTCTATGTGAATAAGAAACTTATATTCTTCTTGAATTGCTATGCATTTCTGGGTTTGATTGTTAGAGCATATAGTGTTTTCCTAAAGAATACAACTGGGTTGAAAGAATTGGAAATACTTGTAAAAGTCAGTCCCTCAAAAACCACAGTTAAATTAAGTGTGGAGGCCGGGCACAGTGGTTCACACCTGTAATCCCAGTACTTTGGGAGGCCGAGGTGGGCAGAACACCTGAGATCAGGAGTTTGAGACCAGCCTGGCCAACATGGTGAAACCCTGTCTCTACTAAAAATACAAAAAAATTTTGACATGTGGTGGTGGCCGCCTGTAATCCCGGCTACTCGGGAGGCTGAGGTAGAAGAATCGCTTGAACCCAGGAGGCGGAGGTTGAGTGAGCTGAGATCGTGCCACTGCACTCCAGCCTGGGCAACAGAGGGAGGCTCCATCTCAAAACAAACAAACAAACAAACAAACAAAAAATTAGGTGTGGGAGAGACAATGGTAAAATATTGGGAACAAAGTCATGAATATCTAAAAGAATTTTATAGTTCAATTTATTTCTAAGAGTCTTTAAGCTCTGGCTTCATTTTGAGGAAATCATTGACTGCGTTGCTGGCATGGAAGGAATTCATCTCGGAATCTCATCAGCAAACCCAAAAGGCCCAGCCTTACATCAAAAGATTGACCTATATTTGTGTGCATTTAGCTATTTTAAGTTGAAACTAAATGTTTAAAGTAAATATATATCACTTTTTTTTGTCATGTCTGGCTTTAGCTAATTTTTACAAATAACCTACTTACCACTAGTCCCAATCCCATTGAATGAGAGAACTTCTAGAACTCTGCCACTTTACAAATGAGGGAACTGAGGCTCCAGCAGGTATGACGACCTTCCCAAATCGCGTGGCTAGCAGGTGGCGCAGCCAGAATTTACCTCTAGGCTCCCACTTCTCCACTGTCACTCATGGTGTCTTTTCTTCCTCTTGGGAGCTCTGGGGATGCTGAGCCAAAGGCCATGATCTCTGTATCTGATGGAGAAGCCAGTTCTGGCTTCCAGAGGCTTGTGACAAACAATGGGTAGCAAGTACCCCCTGGAAGCTGCTCATTTGGCAAATGCTTTAGTTTTTAGGAGTACTTAACTGCATGAAATATGCAGCCAAGAAACACAGACCCCGGCTTTACGTCAGTCCTGCTCAGAGATCCCACTGCAGGCTCCACTTCAATGCAATGGATGTCTCCATCCCTGCTGTGCTGTAGCCACCAGTCCTTGGGAAGTGCTCCGGATCTCAGGCTCCCTCTCACTGTCACAGAACTTTCTTTGTGGTTCACAAACACATTAAGCACATTATCTTGTTTAAATCTCTCAACCACCCTGCAAGTTAGGCAAGGCATATTTAACCTCATTTTCCAGAACATTGAAGCTGAGAGGGGTTTTCTGAAGTCCCATGGCTACAATGTGGCAGGGTGAGAAAGGAAATATCAACACAGGTCTTGTATTTCCCAGTTCCATATTCCTTCTGCCGTACCACGTGAACTCTGCCACCACATCAAATCCTGTCACCCTACCACCCTGTGAGCCTTCAGCAGAGGCAGCTTGGTGCCCTGGTGAGAGAAAGTCTTTGGCAGTGGCCAGTTCTGGTTTGAGCCTGGGCTCTGACTCTTATCAGCCTGAGCTTCATCTTTTATGTGGAAGAGAATAAACATATTGACTCATTCACGAGTGGTGAAGACTGTGTACATATTTGGTAAAAGACGTTTGCAGGGCTCAGAGGAAATGGCTCAGAGTAAATGTTCCATCACTGCTCACCCCCCACCCAGCTGCTCTCTACAATATGTGCTGTACCTGTTTCCACCTGAGCGCTGATGTCTGTACCTGCACCCGCACCTGACATTCTATCCCTACAACTGACTAAATGCTGGGCCTTTTCTGCCTGGCTGGAAGCTTCCCGAGAGCAGGGACCATCTCTCCTTCATGACAAATGCTGTGAGATGGCTTCTGTCCTTGACCAGGAGCCAGGAGATCTGGATTCCAGTCTTGTGTTACTTTCTTCCTCTGAGCCTCAATTTCCCCTGTGTAAAGTGAGGGAGTTTGACTAGAGGATCTCAAGGTCCTTTTGAATGATTATGTTTCCTGATTTCGAGATCTGTCACGTCAGACTGGAATCTCCCTGAAGCTAGAGGAACAGTGGCTGCCTCACCCCTGGATATTTCCACCTCAGAAAGGGCTCTGCATAACCACAAGCCTTTAAGTGCACAGCACCGTCTGCCAAGAGTGGTGCTACCATCTTGGAAGAGACACAACGAACAGAAAACAATTCTTCCCCCCAGGAGTCCTGCCTGCCGGAGGAGACAACACAAACACATAAAAAAGCTAATGATCCTGGCTCAAGCCCTGGGTGTTTCTCCACTGGAGAAATACAAACAACCTCCTAACAGACCTTCTTGCTTCTCATATCTCTTCTTGCCAGTTCATGATCTCAGCTATACAGAGTCTAAAACCGATCAGATCCCTCACCTGCCAAAGCCTTTCATGGCCCCGTCTGTCTTTCCAGCGACAATCTGAACTCATCAGCATGATTACCAAACCCTTCGCTATCAGGCCTCTGCTGTCTTGGCAGGGTTCCAGTGATGATCGCTTTTCACTGGCAACCTGGACTCTGGGCATTTGGCACCACCTCCCCCACCATCTCAGCCCTCACCTCTACCCAGTAAGCCCAGACAACCTCTGCAACCAAAATGATCCACTTGATCGGCTTAGGTACAATCTGATGTCATCTATTTAATTCTCTCATTTCAACATTTAAGCCCGAGGTGCCCTTATCAGCAGGAATTTCTGCATTTTCTTTTTTTTTTTTTTTTGAGACAGAGTTTCACTCATGTTACCCAGGCTGGAGTGCAATGGCGTGATCTTGGCTCACTGCAACCTCCACCTCCTGGGTACAGGCAATTCTCCTGCCTCAGCCTCCTGAGTAGCTGGGATTACAGGCATGCACCACGATGCCCAGCTAATTTTTTGTGTTTTTTAGTAGAGACGGGGTTTCACCATGTTGACCAGGATGGTCTCGATCTCTTGACCTTGTGATCCACCCGCCTTGGCCTCCCAAAGTGCTAGGATTACAGGCTTGAGCCACCGCGCCCAGGAATTTCAAAATCTTCCTGGTAAGGCCTCTCATCTCCCACTACTCTCTGGCACTCAATTGCCTAACAGCTTGGGAGTTTACATAATCCAAAGAGATTCGAGTGTGAAGAAAGGGAAAGTGTAGGAAAGAACAGAGCCCTGTTGGATAAAGTGCGGCAGGTTTCCCGGAGAAAGAGGTTTTCATCAGGATTTAGACCTGTGAGAATTTGGGCAGGTAGTTTGTGTTGGCAATGAGGATGGGCAGACCCCTGAAGTATAGGAGCAATACCCAAGAGGTGAAAAGAAGTAGCATCCCTGGCTCAGAATTCAGTGACTTCAAGTTGATAAATTCCAGCCTGGGTGAACTCGTTCAATGCTGATGATGTTTCAGATTGGCGTAGTCCTAGACAGTCATAAACATAGTCATGCCTTTGACAAGTAATCTTGCTCGTGAAAATGTATGCTAAGGAAATAATTCAATTGAACACCAAAACTCTGAACAACAATATTCATAGAGGCATTCCTTAAACTGGGGAAAATTTGGAAACAATCTAAAATTCAACAGTAGGAGTAGATTAAATGTAATATGAAGTGGCCATATAATGAAGTGTTGGGAAGACACTAAAAATGATACTTAAAGACAGGAGCAGTGGCTCACGCCTGTAATCCCAGCACTTTGGGAGGCCGAGGTGGGCGGGATCACTTGAGGCTAGGAGTTCGACACCAGCCTGGTCAACATGGTGAAACCCTGTCTACTAAAAATGTAAAATTAGCCAGGCATGGTGATGTGCGCCTATAATCCCAGCTACTTGGAAGGCTGAAGCAGGAGAATTGCTTCAATCCAGGAGGTGTAGGCTGCAGTGAGCTGACACTGTGCCACTGCACTCCAGCCTGGGCAACAAAATAAGACTCTGTCTCAAAAAAAATTTTTTTAATGATACTTAAGATTTGTGTTGTTGAAAACCAATTCAGCAAATATTGATGGAGACGTTGATGGGGTTAGTTTCTTCTGAGACTGCTGTCCTTGGCTGGTAGATGGCTGTCTCTTTCCTGTGTCTTCATGTGATCTACCTTCTGTGTCTGTTTCCTGGTCTGCTTTTCTCCTAAGGATATCAGTCATATTGGGTTGGACCCACCCTAATGACTTCATTTTTAACTGAATCTCTTCTTTAAAGGCTCTGTCTCCAAAGAGAGTCACATTCTGAGGTATTGTGTGTTGGGACTTCAACATATGAATTGGAAGGAACATAGCTCAGCTTCTAACAAGATTTTCTGTTTGGGACTGTGCTGTGGACTTGCGGAACTAAGACGAAAAGGATCCAACCACTGCTTGCCAACGTCTGCAGACAAGGAAAAGGCTATCTTTGATGAAAGGATGGAACTGTGACAGGGAAAGGCAGTGGTCTGCAGCAGTGTTTGCAGGGGACAGTTAGGGCAAAGGTGGGAAGCAGGACACAGATCCCATTTGGTGGGTGTGGAGTGGGACTTGGATGGTGTACACAGTATTCAGAGCCTATAATCAGGAAGTGCCTTGGTCTCTGTTTCCTTTAAAATTGATTTATCTTGGAAAATTTCCTCCTCTGCTCCTATATAAAAAAATCGCACAGTCTTCTTTCTTTCTTTTTCTTTTTTTCTTTTTCTTTTTTTTTTGAGACAGAGTGTAGCTCTGTCACCCAGGCTGGAGTGCAATGGCATGATCTTGGCTCACTGCAACCTCCACCTCGTGGGTTCAAGAAATTCTCCTGCCTCAGCCTCCTGAGTAGCTGGGATTACAGGCATGTGCCACCAATCCCAGGTAATTTTTGTATTTTTAGTAGAGACAGGGTTTTCCTATGTTGGCCAAGATGGTCTTGAACTTCTGACCTCAGGTGATACACCTGCCTTGGCCTCCCAGAGTGCTGGGATTACAGGTGTGAGCCACCGAGCCCAGCCAGCCTTCTGACTTTCTAATCACTCTTAGGTAAGTCTTTGGGTCATGTTAAGTTGTCAGACTCTGTCCCAATTTAGAAATTAAAATGTCAAGCCCCATGTAATAATCAAAGCTTCCAACTTAAGCTATAGCCTTTTGCCTGGGTGGGGCTGCCAAAGCATACTGTCTGGGGCAGGGGCAGGTAACGGGCTTCTTCTCGCTTTACACTAACCTCCTCCCTCTACTCATTCTCTCTGTCTCTCTCTGCCTCTCTTTCTGGCCCCTACGGGATTGGGGTTGAAGGAGGGAAAAAAAAGATAGACCGTTCTTGTACCCACTTTATCTCCGTGGCTAGAACAGAATTCTCCCACTCTTGGCTGGGGAGTGTTAATACTCCCTGGGCTGTGGGGGATAGAATGGCTTTAAACAGGCTTGTCAGTGATTGGCCAAGAGCCAAGAGACAAGGGAGTCATCACCCAAGACCTCCCGGCTGCCAAGGAGGTGACACAGCCTGGTCTGTGGTTTCTCAAATGGTCATCTTAACTTCAGCCTGCTCCTAATCATGAATCATCTTGTGACTGCAGCTAGTTCTTACAAGGACCTTTCAAGGAAAGCAGTTAGCCAGCTCCAACAGAAACTGAAATGAAAATTGATTGTGATT